>NC_084802.1:26757439-27361606 GCF_963169125.1 Humulus lupulus | reverse complement strand
AAGATATAGTTAAACGGGTAAAACAGTAATTTTATTCTCATTTAATTATGAATCATCAATAGATGATTAATTTGTATGTAATGATTATATCAATGGAAATTTTATGGTTACAATAAAGTACTCAGTAAATATATGTTTTTAATTTTCAAGAGTGCAGTTTCATATTTATAGTGGAGTAATCATGAGATTAATAAATATGATTATTGAATCAAAAAGTTTTGGTAATAATATTTTATTTATTGGAGCTTGGAATTATTGGTCCATATGTCCCCGGGGCGGCTCTATCAACACTATTCAAGTAAGAGTTGATACACGGGTCAAACTGTGAATGGGCTATTTGAGAGAATATTTATTCTTCGGGATATATATGTAATTATGTGATAATTGAAGTTGCAAAATTTATTATTGCATTAGTGCAATTTTCAAAATTGTGTAAAAATAAAAGAAGTTGATTTTAATCAATTATTTTATTTAAGTGTGAAATGATAAATATAGATAGTCAAAATTGGTTTTGATTATTATATTTATTTAATTAATAATAAGATAATAATGGAAATTCAAATTTTGAATTTTGAAATTTAAGTTGTTATCTTTTCCTTAAAAAGATGATACCTTATTTGAATTCTAATTATTAATTAATTAAAATAAAAATGCATGAAAAATCAAATATCATTTTTCAGGGAAGTGCTACACGCATAGGGCTTCTTGGACTGCTCTATGCGTGTACCACTACTGATGATGATCAATTATTGATTTTTTATTTTATTTAATTAATTAGTTAAACATTTTTAAAAGGGTTTTAAAATGGAATGTAAGACTTTGTCTTTAATTACCATTTATTTTATTATTATTATGATAATAATGTCTATATATTCTATAAGATAGAAAATAGGAAAATAATTTTTTTTTTACAGAAGAGAAAAACTGATCAATTTTTTCACAAAAGAAAAGCCTTTCTCTCTAGCCTATAATCAAGAGTCTCATGTGTTGAGAATACTTTTGATTCACAAATATTGATTCTTGTTCTCTATGTGCCCACCCATATCTTGAGATGTAGAGAATGTCTTGGAAGATCTAGGTGTGAGTACTCTAGCGAGGATAGGAAGTTCGAAATATATACGAAAAGATTCAAAGATTCTTGATAGGCTACAAGAGGTAAATCATTTCGTATTATTTTTACATATACATATTATATTGATTAACATATTGCATATTAAAGGATCCTCATATAAAGTTGTTTATATGAAAAAAAAATGTTGTATACGATACTACCATTACCGCAATTTCCGTTGCACACTAGGAACTATTCCTAACAGTCGGGATGGTCTAGTGAAGGCTGAGAAGCTGGCTTTGAGACATGTGAGGTGTTTGAGGTTCTGAAGATGAATCTACATACTTATGGTAAAACCGTTGGCATGTATTCTGCATCCCCACGTTTGTTGCTGGACGTTTTTCAGTTAGAAGCTGCTGATACACGTACTGAAGTTGCTCATTCATGGTCTTCACCATATCAACCAATTCACGTATATCCTCAGTTGACTGGTGAGGTGGTGCCTGAGGCTGAGTGTTTTGAGAGGGATGGGTTGACGCTATACCCTTTAGTTTGCGACCAACTCCTTGCTGGTGGCTTCACCTTTCACCAAGAACTTGACTTAGTATCTTCTTTTGATCGACCGAGGAAGAATCATCGGTACAAGATTCAACTGTCTGCTGAGTCTCTGCTTGAAGAGTTCACTTCAACTTTTCCTATTTTTAAAAAATATTAGAAACAAAATAAAAATATAATTATTTGAATTTATAATAAAGTTAAACTTACATAATCTTGTTGGCAAAATTCTTGTTCTTTTTTGTCCAGTGATATTTTTTCGTGACGAGTGGACGCTAATGATTTCGTGCCTTATGTTGTAGAGTACTTCATTTGGTCTTAGTTTATTTTGTTCTTCACTAAGCGCACAATAAACTCTAAACTCGTGAAGAACTCACAAATTTTTTTCCACTCATCGGCATTGACATCTTTGGGTGGATTCTTTAGGACCTCGTCCCAGTCATCTTGTCCTTTGTAAAACTTTTTGAAGTGGTTGTGTCGTTTAGCTTTCCTATCTTGGCATCTCTCACCCATCTCAACATCAATAATGTCAATGAGGGTGGTATAATCTGGCCGCCCATCTATTTGATAGATGTGCTATAATCAAGAGAAAATATGATAATCTTGCTGGAATTATAATGCAATTATTATTAGAGTAAATTCTAAAAAAAATTACCTTCACTTTACTAATGACATTGTCCTTATACCGTTTTGGGACACTTGTCCAATCCTTGTAATGTTCTGGAACCGCTGATGTGAGATGGATGCCCAAAAGGTGGACAAAAGCAGAATGTTCCGTTCCCACCACCTTGTACGTGATAGGGTCAACCACTATGGGGAGTAGATGTCCAACTTTTAACCTTCTGTCATCTAAATTTTTCCCAGCAGCAGGCCCATGACCTTTTCTCTTTGGTGAAGCTGCTGTATTGTTTTAAATAAGTGCATCATATAATTTAGTATGTTGTACAATATGGTCTAATTAAAAATAAATAAAGAATAAATTTTAAAACACCTAACTCGCAACTGGATGGGAACGTAGTAAGATCTAGTGGATCTTGACCACCACCATCTCCGCCATGGTATGAAGCTACATATATGCTGACATCTTTAAATTAAATATGACCAAATTTGTTTATTAGTATGAATATCATATATATATATATATTATTTATGAATATATATTTGTAATGACCACATAACATTTCAAAACATCCACAACATAACAAATCCATAAATTGTTCAAAATTTCTAATATATAATTATTTAAATATAAAGTTTTTCATACACAAATACAAGAACTAAGTACAATAGTCACTGTCATCACTTAACAAATTAACATCTATTGGTGAGACATGTGGTGTTATCATCATCACTAAGGTTAACAAGCAATTCATCATTGTCATCTGTTTCTTCTACGTCTTCGACTTCTTCTTTATCATCATTAATAAAAACATAAGTATCTTGAGTAGTCGAATAAGGCCGAGTGACAGTTGCTATGAATGTTGTTGACTGATTAGATTGTTAAACAACGAACTCTCCAAGCTCAACAATCAATACGAAATTGGATGAGTTTGTGTCATGTCCAACATCAACATCAACAATCTAATCAGAACTGTCTGGAATATCCCAAACTTGCCTATGTTTCAATTCTTCAACAACTTTCCAAGCTCCACCTCTAAGTAGATCATCGAGATAGAAAACATGTTTAGCTTGGCTAGCAACTATGTATGGTTCATCTTTATACCATTCACCGTTCATATTTATACTTGTGACATTATTTTTAGTAATTGTTTTTTTTTTTTAGTCTGTGTTGAACCATTTACATCAAAACAAAACCACTGAATATACACCAGTATAAGATACCTCCAATATCACTTCAAATTGTCCATAATAGTTAATAGCTTATGTCCCAGCAACACACACTCCACTATTTTGTGTAATATGATTTTTATGATAATTAAATTAACCTACTCCATATAGACTTCAATTTCAGAAGAATTCTCCTGTATGAACCACTTAGCTATATTCCGAGTCTTTTTTTTCGAGAGGCACTTGAAATCCCTTACTCAATGGACGACATTGAGATTGAAACACTAAAAGGTGGCGTGGGACATAAATTATATCCGCATTTCGATTCAGACGATTAAATTCGGTTTCCACGCCTTTGAAATACATGGAACAAAATTTTAAGGCCTCATTGCCACATATCTTTCAGCTATGGACCCTTAAGGACGAGCTTCATTCCTGACGTAGTTTTTTAATTTTTTCATGTATCTTTCAAAGGGATACATCCATCTCATAAGCACCGGTCCACCAAATAAAGCTTCTCCCGACAAATGCAAGACCAAATGTATCATTATGTCAAAAAAAGCTGGAGGAAAAATTAACTTCATTTTGCATAAGATGTGAATGACCTCCCTTTGAGCTTTCTCCATATCATTTACATTCAAGGTCCAGAAACATAACTATTTGAAGAAATTTTATAGTTCCATTATGGTGCCTGATATAGATTCTGGTAGAAACTTGTGGATACTCAATGGAAGTAATCGCTGCATTATCACATGACAGTTGTGTGACTTCAACCCAATGATATTTGAGTCGTTATCTGTAACGCCCTGGTTAGCCAAGACTATTACACTGTGTGTTTAAAATGGTGCTTAACTCGCTAAACGAGTCATTTGGACTTAAATGTGTAATAAAAACTAAACCAATGTTAGGTATTAAAAAATTTTGATCAACGAAGTAAATTTTTTTCATTAAAAGTGTTTAGTTTGCACATGGGATCCCAAAAATTGTTTACAGACTAATAAAAGACAAATAAAATACAAACTAGCCTTCCTAAGCGGAAAAATAGGGTTCAAACCTAGTTCCTCCCAAGCAATCCCGGCCGTGGTGGTCGAGTAGGATGCATATGTACACACCGCCCCTGAATCCCTCTAACTCATGGCTGGTCTAGCTTACTCTTGCCCTTACCTGCACCATAGAGCATCCGTGAGCCGAGGCCCAGAAAGAAAACTGCACAGAGTGTAACAATAATAAAAATATTCAATGCAGTAATCACGTGTTTCACAAATAACAGATGCAATCATTCCAATCATATAACTCGTAAACACATATCCCAAAAATTGGCATTTCTGATGTGGCACTAAACTTAGCACGTGGAGCAGACTGGGCAGACCAACCGGCAAGTTGGTCAATATATACCTGCAGGGTATACGGCACGTTACTATTTGGCATGCTATCTCTAGAGGCTTAGCTGCTCGGTAGGACCCCCAGAAACTTGCTGGTTAGTATGACAGGTAGACTGATCAGAATACACTTGACAAATGAATAACAATCACTGCTTTGTATGCTTGCCAGGATTGCAACTGGTTGGTATGAAGAACAAACATACCTACTCGGATGAAAGCCGTTACACTCTCCGTTGGAACTCCGCAAGAATCGCCCAACCACCCGCAAAGAACGCCTAACAATCATGATGACTCAGTCAAAGCTCCTGAAGAAGAGGACAACAACTACCCTGCAAGAAGGGAGAGATGTTCCCTATCAGTTAGGCACAGGGGCAAACCAGCGGCGAAGGGAACAATATGAATACAAACTCTCCACCATAGTGGAGGGGGGTCAGAAAAATAGCCTACCGACCAGTATTAGGAACATACCGAGTAGTTTGGCTCGGTATTTAGCAATGACTCTGCCATATTGTATTGTCTTTTACACATAGAGATCCACTTGTAATCCTTTGTGATCTTGTCTAAGCCTTCAAGATTAATACAAATCTAAGAGGACTTAGGTCATTACCAATATTTGGGGCTGAACCTCTATAAATCCTGCTATTCTCTATTATTTATTGCTAATTATTATTAGACTCTTGGTTCATTTATGGTGTATTGATTGTCTAATTGAAAGCTCTCTGATTAATTATTTGACTCCACATCAGCTGGCTAAAAAACAAGTCAACATTGTGGTGCTTTCATTGAGAGCCTAAGACAATCACATTCGGATCCTATTGCTGCAAGGATGGTAGTCTCAACTAGAAGGTCGAGCCAAGAGCCTTCAGAGCCCGAGGCTGAAGTCTCTCACCAAGTCCTGTCAATAAGCAATTTCAATGGGCAACGAAGTGATTTGCTGCCTAGGATTCCATCTAGTGTTGGGGGGCAAACCGCTGGGCCCACCGCTACAGGACACAGAGCTGATGTTTTCGTCGAAATCACTTAGGCAAGAACGTCAGGTGGAACTACTGCGCGGGGTATCGACCAACAAGGACCCAAAGCTGGAGGTCCTGGACGATATGAGCCCCACATAGATATTGAAGGGCTTGACCCTGAAATTTATCAGATAAGGGAAGCCGTTGGGCAGATGCAAGATCAACTTGCCTCCATGAATCAGGGATGAGCCACTGCGCAGGAGGCCCTTAATGAAGCTTTCAAAAAGCAAAGGAGGGATTTTCAAGAATGGATGGATCGACATGACCGGGAAGTGCAAGCCCATCAAAAAGACATGGAACGCTGTACTCAAGAGGCAGCTGAGTCCATCAGCAAGTATATGCAACAACAACAAACCCAAGGTATGGGAACTGCAGCTGGGACTACTGCCCAAAACCAACAACGCCCTCCCGTTTTTGGCTTGGTGAAGGTGTCATGCATGGACCAGAGGCTCAACCTCAGAATGGGAACCAAGGTCCGACTAAGAGTCACAGATCTGGTCGTGGTGCCCAAGCGAACAATAATGGATGACCCTTACTAGCTGATGAGCTGGTCCTACCAAGGCGTGGCATGGGACAGGACCAAGCAGGAAATTTTCAGCCAAGAACTCAAGGTAGCGGCCGTAACAGGAATCCTGGTGCCACAGGACGAGATGGCGACCCCCAAGCTCCAGCACTAAATAGGAATGATCAACCCCATAACTACCAACAACAACCTGGTCGATATAGATAGCATCAAGAGTACCGACCAAGGTCCCGAATAGATGAGCCAGAGATTAGTAGCGCATACATGCCCCATTATGCTGATGGGTATGATCGAGATGAATCAGCAAGCCAAGTTCGCCAACAGAATAATCAAGGTTAGAGAGGTAACCAGCTCGAAGGACCGTTTGTTCCACAAGGGCAGGATGTCCCAAAAAACCAACCCCCTTGAGGTGGAGGGTTCTAGGGAGTACCTCCAGTGCTAGGTCAAGCAGATAGCCAGAACGCCGGGGGCAGACCTCGACCAAATTCCGTTTTCAACTGAATGTGCTCCATGGGAGGTGAAGACCTTTGAGATGCTCTTAATTGCAGCAGGGAAAATTGGAATTCGAATAACGTAGCTCCGCCTGAGCCTGTTCAGGACCCGAGATTGGATGAGGTCTGCAATGTAGCACAACCCCAGGTAGTTGCAGACCCAAATATCCAAGCCCAGCTGGATCTGTTAACCTGACTGGTAAGGGACTTGACAGCCCCCAAGTTAGCGGATATTGAAATGGAAAGGTAGAGAGGTTCCCCATTTTCAGGCTGTATTAATTGGCTGCCCATACTTGTCAAATTTAAAATTCCAACGTGGAAAATATATACTGGGCTGGAGGACCCAGTATCTCATGTTCATCACTTTGAACTACAGACTGATTTACAGGGAGTTAGGGATTATGCCAGATGCAGGATCTTCCCAGCCACCCTGTCAAAAATTGCCCAGCAATGATTTTTTAAGTTACCGCTAGGATCGATTACATCATGGGATGGATTTGTATGCACGTTCTATTCCCAATTCTCCTCGGCAATGCCCCTTCCCGCCGAGCCGAATGACCCAGTGGACATAAAACAGAAAGATAATGAACCTTTGAAGGAGTACATTCAACGTTTTATGCGGGATGCCACCAGGGTGAAATCCCTTAGTGATGATGGTAAATTAATAGCCATCAATTCAAGAATTAAGGTAAAGAGTCTGTTCTGGAGCAGCTTGAAAAGGAAGGCTACATGTACCACATGAGTTCCTTGATCGAGCAGAGGAATTTATTAAGCTAGAGGAGGCCGAGAGGAAGGTGAATAATCCAACTCAGGCGGTTACCAAGCAAGGGAAAACAGATGTTGGAAATACCACCAATCCTATAGAAGGAGCGAATAATGGGGCTAAGAATGCAAACACAGTAATGGGAATGGAAATAGCGGTAACTAAAACGACAATAAGAAGCCTAAAACCGCCGAACAACCTAAACCACGAGAATATGTTCCTAAATTTACTACTTAATCCATTCCACTAGAAACCCAGGCAGGCATTTTTAATGCTACACAGGCTGTCGTACCGTACAGAAGACCTCCACTGATGAGGAAGGATGTTTCACAATGACTATGGTCATGAAACCAATGAATCTAACCACATGAATGAGGAAATAGAATTCCTCATTAGACAAAATAATGCTCATCTGAAGAGGTATGTACGGCCGACTGCTAACCAGCATCCTCGGCAACATCCTCAACAATCTCCTCAGCAACAGTCTCAGCAGTATCAAAGCAGTGAACCTATCCTACCACCACTAGTTACTGGTCGGCTAGATATGATCTGCAGTGGGACCCATTTGGCCGGCAACTCTAGTAAGGCTCGAGAAAGGTATGTTCGTTCTCTTAGGCACGAGCAAGAGAAAGATGTACTGGCTGTCCAAGAGCGTACTCCCAAACAACCTCGCTACGAGTGTGAGCCTATCACATTCAGTGAGGAAGACACAAGTCATGTACATCATCCACACAATGATCCTTTGGTGGTAGATGTACAGATTTCTAATATGATCATAGCCCGAACGATGATTGACCATGGATCATATGCCAATATCCTGTTCAAAAGTACCCTAGAAAGGATGAATTTAAGCATCAGAGATTTGGAACCATGTGAGTAGCTACTATATGGGTTTACGTGGAATGGCATGGCCTCGGCTGAAAGCATAAGGTTGCCTTTGACAGTAGGGACAACATCTAATAACAACATAGTAATTGCTTTGTTCGTAGTAATAGACATCCATTCTTCGTACAATGCCATGATAGGCCGACCATCCCTGTATGACCTTCGAGCAGTTACTTCAGTTCTCCATCTGCTCATCAAATTACCAACTCAGGCAGGTATAAGATATTTTAAAGGGAGCCAACTAGTGGCCAGAGAATGTTATAATTCGTCAGTAAAAAAGGGAGGGAAGGCAGTCTGCACCGCACAGCCTGCTTGGTCCAGTCACCAAAAATAGCATGCAGCCCAAAACGGGGGACGGGGGGGGGGGAGGGGGAGGACATAGACCCTCGTTTTGGGGATATTGATACGGGGGTGGGCCCAGTCAAAGAATTAGAAGAAGTTCTGCTTGATCCAAAGAACCCGATAAGGGTAGTCAAAGTAGGGAAAATGTTGTCCGGGGATATAAGATCCGCTCTGATCCAGTTCCTATGGAACAACCAAGATGTGTTCGCCTGGTCTCATGATGATATGGTGGGGATCTGCCCAACCATTATAAGCCACAACCTCAACATCGATACTGAACACTTCAAGCCCGTACAACAGAAAATGAGGTTGCTGGATCCAGCGAGGGCAAAAGCATTGAAGGAAGAAATGGAGAAGCTCCAAAATAACGACTTCATTAGGGAAGATTTCTACCCAGTATGGGTGTCCAATCCCGTATTGGTCTGAAGCCTAATAACAAGTAGAGAGTGTGCATAGATTTCACCGATTTAAATAAGGCATGCCCAAAGGACTACTTCCCACTTCTGAGAATTAACCAATTGGTGGACGCTACAATTGGCCATGAGATCTTAACTTTTATGGATGCCTATTCGGGGTACAACCAGATAAGTATGCACCCACCCGACCAGGAGCACACTAGCTTCTGCACGGATGTGAGGCTGTACTGTTATAAAGTTATGTAGTTCGGCCTAAAAAATGCTGGAGCCACGTATCAACGGCTGGTAAATTGTATGTTCAAAGAAAAAATAGGAAATAATATGGAGGTTTACGTGGACAATATGTTGGTGAAATCTAAAAAGGATGGGGGGCACATTGAAGAGTTGGAGAAATGCTTCAAAATTCTGAGGCACTATAGAATGAAGTTGAATCCCCTAAAATGCTCTTTTGGTGTGGGGTTGGGAAATTTTTTAGGGTTTATAGTGAACTATCGGGGAATTGAAGCAAACCCTGAAAAGATAAAGGCATTGCTGGACATGCCCTCACCAGCTAGAATCAAAGACGTGCAAAGTCTAACAGGACACATAGCAGCACTCAACATATTCGTGTCTAAATCAACTGATAGGTGTATTCCATTTTTTAATATCCTCAAAGGCACAAAGCAATTTTAATGGACTGAAGAGTGTGAACAACCTTCCAAGCTCTAAAGTAGCACCTGGCACAACCCTCGATCCTTTCAAAACCTCTGAAGAACTATGCATATACCTGGCAGTAACTCAACACGCTGTTAATGCAGTCCTGGTTAGAGAAGAAAACAAGATCCAACATCTAGTCTACTATGTCAGTAAAAGGCTGGTCAAAGCTGAAAGCAGGCATCCTCTATTTGAAAAATTAACTTACTGCCTGCAACTGTCGTCTAGAAAACTTTGCCCATACTTCCAAGCTCATCCCATAAAGGTTCTTACCGACCAACCATTGCGCCAAGTCCTGCTAAAACCATACACCTCTGGTCGATTAGTAAAATGGTCTGTAGAGCTTGGACAGTATGAAGTCACTTACCAGCCCCGAACAACAATTAAAGGCCAGGCTCTCACAGATTTTGTAGGAGAGTGTACCGACATTACAGAGGTAGACGAAGAAATGGCCGAACAATCACAGGAGTCTGGACCATTGCCCAATACGGATGTTGGGCAGAGCACTAAGCACCCAACGACCAGTACTGTTCATTCCATGGAAGAACCCCAAGTATGGAAGCTGCACGTCGATGGCTCAGTTACCGATCGACCATCATGGGGCATGTCTAACGTTAATCACTCCTGAAGGGAAACACATCCATTGTGAACCTCATTTTGGATTCAAGGCATCCAATAATGAAGCGGGATACAAAGCATTAATCGCGGGGCTGAGGTTGGCCAGGGAGGTAAAGGCTAAAATCTTAGACATATATAGTGATTCACAATTGGTTGTCCATCAAGTCCTCGGAGAGTATACTGCTCGGGGGGATAAAATGATGGCCTAGCTTGATAAGATCAAAGACTTGATTGCTCAGCTGAAAAGGTACAATATCCAATAGATACCAAGAGAGCAAAATGCCACAGCAGATTTACTGGCTAGACTTGCTAGTAGTGTTGTAATGGACAAGGCCAACCTAGTTCGTATTGAATACCTGGCCAAACCAAGTATCAACTTTCCAGAACCAATCTTTCTTATAGACAACACTCCATCCTGCCCAATAGTCGCAATAAAACCATAAAATTAATGAGGAAGGCTGCTCGGTATATAATCCTAGACGAAGTTATGTACAGAAGGGGATTCTCCATGCCATTACTTAGGTGTGTCAACCAAAATGAATCAGGATGGCTGCTGGAGGAAGTGCATGAGGGTTTATGTGGAAACCACGCAGGGGGCAAAGTCTGTCTAAGAAGATTTTAAGGCAAGGCTACTTCTAGCCAACTATGAATGAAGATGCCTTTGCATATGTTCAAAGATGTGACAAGTGTCAAAGATTTGCCAAGATACCCCGAGCAGCACCAAACGAACTTATTCAAATGCAGAGCCCGTGGCCCTTCGCTATTTGGGGGATTGATCTCATTGGTTGGTTATCGAAAGGAAAGGGAGGAGTACAATATAGTTGTGGCGATTGACTACTTCACCAAATGGATGTAAGCCGAGCCTCTGGCAACCATTACTTCCAAAAAAGTACTAGATTTTGTGGTGAAAAATATAGTCTGTCGATTTGGTTTACCCCAGAAGATAGTGTCTGATAGTAGCACTTAGTTTGACAGTCAACTTTTTACGGATTTCTGTGCCAAGCATGGCATCACAAAATGTTTCTCTGCAGTCTCGCACCCTCAAGAAAGCAGGCAAGTCAAAGCAGTTAACAAGACTCTCAAAGATACCCTGAAGAAACGTTTAGAACTGGCTAAATGAAACTGGCCTGAGAAATTTCCTGAGGTACTTTGGTCATACATGACTACCGAGTGAACAACTACTGGTGATACCCCCTTTGCACTCACGTATGGGTATGATTCAATGCTACTAGTTGAAATTACTTCACAATCTGACTAGCGTACGACATACGACCAAGATTGTAATCACCAACTGCTGGTCGAATCCTTAGACCAGATTGTAGAAAGACGCGAAAAGTCCAACATACGGTTGGTCGCCCACCAACAAAATTTGGCATGGGAGATCTAGTCCTGCGAAGAATATTAAAAGAAACTCAGCAGGAGTGCTAGGGCCAAGCTGGGAAGGCCCCTACCAGGTCACAGAAATAGTACCCCCCCGAAACGTACAAGCTAGCACGGTATGACCAAGATCTCCAGTTAGTATTTGTCCCCCGTTACTGGAATGGGGAACATCTGAGGAAGTACTACCAATAAAGATCACTTTTAAGTGTTCGTTGACTGGCTGGTACATGCATGAACTGCCCATACCACCAACCAACTCAATTTAGCTATTTTACTTATGCATAGGCATGATTTGCCCATTTATTGTAATAATTAATATTTCTGAATGTAAGCTACACAGTAGCGATGCAACTTGTATGGTTAACTTTTAATCAATAAGACACGATTTCTGTCCATTGTTACAAGCCTTATTTTTATAATGACTATCTTGCTAATTAGTGATTTATTTCACGGATTGTCGACAGTGTATGAAACCTTTGTAGGTTTTGGCAAACCCAAGTACCCCCGAATAGGTTACTACGAACAGCTCTAGTTAGTTAGCAAGTGACCAAGAGGATAACCCAAGAGTTATTAATCCTGCTCGGTCACTTGGGGGCACCATAGTCATACATGGACAAGAAAAGAGAAAAGTGTGTAATAAAAAAGACTTAGAAACATTAATTTTTATTAATGTTAAAGTGCTTGCGCGTTGCTCGGTATTTACTGGACAACAAAAAGAACCGTAAAATAATTTCTGTAGATAGGGTTGAGCAATTTTTGTTTACAACTCATTCGAAAAAATTAAACAGCTCTGATTCACAGAGCCGCACAGCTCCAAAAACAGTATACATCGAGTAGCTAGAAAAAATAAAAGCACGAGCGGATATATAGCTAGAACGAGAAGCATTTTATAAAAAGGTAAGATATTGCTCGAGATTAAAGGCTGCTCTACTCAACCATGATGTTTTGACCAAATTAAAAGATTGCTCGAGATTAAAAGATGCTTAGCTCCACCATTTTTGTCTTTGCAAAAATAAAAAGAAAAGCTATAGAGACAAAGTGCTTCAAGGGTCTTGAGACTAAGGAGTTGGTTGGTGTTGAAGTTGATCGGTTGGTTGGTCTTGAAGCTGTTCGGTAGGAGCAGAAGTGTCAGCTGAAGCACTCAGATTGAAAGGTAAAGTAGAATCCTCTGGGGCAGAAGGGTTGTCTTCTTCAGCAACAGGGAAGGCAGGTTCCTGGACGACTGGAACTTGTTCGGTAGATACAGTTTGGGCCTCGGCTTGCTATCGCTTAGTACAGTATTGCATAAGCTCATCGAAAGCCTCCCCCAGATAGCTGTAATCCACCTCCTTGTTGCACACCAAGAAGTCATAGAAAGTACTCAGGCCAAAAGTCTTGTAGGCCGTGACATCAGCAGCCCTGCCAGCCCTCTCTTCATAAAGGGCCTTCGCTAGTTCATCCCTTTCTTCCTGAACGACTCTCCCCTCAGCAACATTATGCATGGCAATATCCTTTAGCTCCTCCACCCTTCTCTCCAGTCGATTGACATCAATGTTCCTCTGTTCGGTGGCAGTCTTGAGCTCCTCATTTTCTTTGAGAATCTGCTCAGTGGTTTGCTGAAGATTTCAGATCTGCTTAGTCAGCTGGGCAACCTGAGAGGCTTTTTCCTCAGACTTTTTCAATAGACCAACTACATGTTTGCTTACCCCTTTGGCTCGGTATTTAGCAGTGACTTTGCCATATTTTATTGTCTTTTACACAGAAATCCACTTGTAATCCCTTGTGATCTTATGTAAGCCTTCAAGATTAATACAAATCTAAGAGGACGTAGGTCATTACCAATCTTTGGGGCCGAACCTCTATATATCCTGGTGTTCTCTATTATTTATTGCTAACTATTATTAGACTCTTGGTTCATTTATGGTATATTGATGGTCTAATTGAAAGCTCTCTGATTAATTATTTGACTCCGCGCCAGTTGGCTAAAAAACAAGTCAACACACATTCTACAGTTTCCCAAAGAATACTCATCTTAGTCATATAATCAATTTAGCAGAACGAGAAAAATAGTCGACCAGTCGGCTTAACTGAGCGAGGTGCGTACGTAGGCACTCAACTCACGGTTCATGCCGGGAAAGTAGGGGCTGCAACCCTGTAACGCCCTACTTCCTTAGAGCCGTTACTAAGTGAGTTTTTAAGACAAAACAGTGTGCAATGAACTCGCTAACCAAGGTTTTGAAACAAAAGTGTGACTAATTAAAAGTTAAGGCTGTAATCTTTGAAAAGGCATCGTTTCATTAAAACTTCTATTATTAAACAATTGGGATCCCAAAATAAGGTTTGAAAACTAATTACATTTTTGAAATAAGGTTACAGTTAAGAAATCATAAAATCATAGATTATTACAGCCACTTTCGAATAAACCCCCAACCAAAGCAGTCGGGCAGGCCGAACATGTACGCGTCGCTTCACGCTCTCCGTACTCATGGTTGGTTGACTTAGCCATTGCCCTTACCTGCAACACAGAGCACCCGTGAGTCGAAGCCCAGCAAGAAAACTCATGCAGAACATAACATATGCAATGTATACAGTTTATCATAACAGATAATCCACAAATAAACAAGTCAACCATTAGAGTAAGCAAACACGGCCATGCCGCCCTAGGACCCTTACCAAAGCCCTGGGGTATCGGTTCTCACCGCGAGGATAACTCATGTATCCCTTGGGTCCCACCCTGAATATAGCATCCCATGTGCTAGGTGTTACTTTCGGCCCACGGCCGCCCCGGCCTACGCCGTACTCGGCCTTTGCCGCTCATTTCATCATAATCACACATATAATATAACACAACAACATGCAATCAAATATTAATTCATTTAAGTCTGCACCCTAACATGTGATGCAATATAGGGCCGCGCCCCCGCAATCATACTATGGGCCCACGCCCTATCCTACGGGTGTTATAGTTTTCTTACCTGACAATGCGATAGTTTAGATCACCCGACTCCTTGAGCACGATCCCACTCGAGCCTTAGCGCACACCTAGGCACAAACATAGGTCAAAGTCAACACCGAACCCCAAGTCCGAATACCTAGCCTCGGGACCAATCCCGAGCCCCTCGGGAAGTCCTAAATCCCCAAAACAAAGTGGCGGAATCGAACCCCGAACCCTAGGTCAAAATCCCTCATCAAAACCCAAAAATTCACCTCTGTGAACAGTGCAGCGCTACAGTGCTCTAAAGAGGGCGCTGTAGCGCTACAAGCAGAACACCCCTCCAGAAACAGGGACTAGCGCTACAGCGCCCACTGACTAGCGCTGTAGCGCTAGTTGCAGCCCAGAAATCCTAATATCGCATTTCTGCGATTTCTTTCACCCAATCTCAAACCAAACTTCCCCAAATCTTTACCAAACTCAAAATCAAGCTTATGAACACTCTCCATTCATCCCAAGCATCCCAAATCCTCAAATCCCAAGATCATTTATCCCAAATCTCAAAATCTACCATGAACAACCCTAAACCAGAAATTCAAGCAAACCACAAAGTTAAAGTCTTAGAAATCATACCATTGCTGCAAATTTCGACCTTGATTCAACCCTAGGCCTCCTTAGCTTGCTCTCCCTCAAAGCTTGCCCAGAAGTCCCCTGAGATTCCCATCAATCCAGCTCAAAACACAGCTCAAACCATCAAAACCCTTAAAACCGAAAATCTCTATAACTTACCTCAAACATTGATGTGTTCTTGCCAAATCTTCAAGTCTAACCCAAGATCCTTGATGCTCAGCCTATCCTTGCTCTCCACTAAGCTTTTCCCCAAGAAAAACGGAGAGGAACGGTGCAAGAACGCACAAACCGTTCCTTGAGAAAACCCCCCCTGTTTTCTCTCTTTTCTTTCTTTCCTTCTTCTTCCTTTTCTTTTTCTTTCAGCATTCCCTCTCTCTATAAAGCCTTATAAAAACCTATCTCCAAAAGCCAAATGACCAAAACGCCCTCCCTATAAATTCTAAATCCTTTTGTTCAAGTAGGGCCATTTTAGTCATTCCCCCAATTCCCGCTAATCCTCAAGTGTCTCTAATATTTTCCCGTTGCTTCCCAATACCTGATAAATCACCAAATAATTATCCCCCATCATCAAAATAAATCTCAATCTATTTCTCTGAATTCCTGTTCGTACCCCCAGGCTCGCCCCGAGCCGGGTATAAATTCCTGTCATCACTATCCGCTAGCCTGCCCACTGGGATCGCCTCGAGTCACAAAGCACAGATACATCCACATACCACTGTGGCCTCAACAATCAACACATATCAATGCAGTTATGCCCAACATGGCCAAAATTACAATTATGCCCTTCTAACACGATCCGGGCCTACATGCATACCAACATACATAGTCATGCATCTCAGATAAACAAATAGTCATATAACATGCTTTAAATTATAACCATGCATTTAAATCATTAAAATCACACATAAATCCCATCATGCCCTCCTGGCACGCTAATCAAGGCCCTTAAGCCTTATTAGCGAATTTGGGTCGTTACAAACCCCAAATGAATTTTCCTTTCACGACCAACGTTTTGCACGCTTTGCCGATTGGCCTCATGCTCAATTCGATGGCCAAGCATCAATCATATCATACATTCACAGGTAATTCAAGGCTAATAAGCATACCAATTCAAAGCTAATAAGCATATCAATTCAAGGCTAATAGGCACACCAACCAATACCTCTACGTGCATATGCCAGCTTTATTTCCTTGAGTCCTGAGCAGATAGCGTATGGAGACCCCGAGCAC
Source organism: Humulus lupulus (assembly GCF_963169125.1). Classification (NCBI taxonomy): domain Eukaryota; kingdom Viridiplantae; phylum Streptophyta; class Magnoliopsida; order Rosales; family Cannabaceae; genus Humulus; species Humulus lupulus. The sequence goes on along the minus strand of NC_084802.1, from coordinate 27,344,935 downwards.
GATACTTACTCCCGAGCCTAACAGTATTACGTAGTCACAACATAATAATGGGTAATCATCAAGAACTAAACTAATTGAAAGCTTCAAGTTTAATTCCTAACCTCTGGGACCTCGAATTCTACTAAACCGGGTAGTAGAATCATTCCCAAGACTTTAGGTTTGAGTTCCCGTGCTTAAAAATAATATATGGCCAAAATCCCCAATTTGAGTCGCAGCACCCCTCACAAGCGTCGTGACTCTCTACAAGTCAGAGAGCCAATTCCCTTGTTTCCTTATACGCACACCGCGGCGCAGCCCACCCGACGCCACGATGCTAAGGCGATTCAAAGAACCGCCCTAGGCCCTGAGTTCATGTGGGCCACGACGCTCCAAGAACAGCGCTGCGGCGCAACCTTGCGAACCCAGATTTTTCCAACACTTTTCAGCCATTTTCTCCAAATCGATACCACCAAAACTCATGCTAATGGAATCCTAAGGCTAAAACTAAGCCTCAAAGTCATTATAACCCATTTCAAACAACACAGAAACGATAAAAACTTAACCTAAATCCCCTTAATAACAAAAATCCATCTTGAGCTTCTAAGCTAAAAAACACAAAGGACTTAAACTAGAAATTTACCAAGACAAGGAAAAACTCCTACCTCAACTGAATGATTCTAACACTAGGCTGAATCTCCAGCAAATCCACAGCACTAAACTCCTCTTAGCTCTCCAAAATTCCATGCCTTTTCTCTTAAAATTTCAAGAGTTCCCTAAGTACCCAAGAGAGAGAACAAGCGAGAGAGAGAGAGAGAGAGAGAGAGAGAGAGAGAGAGAGAGAGAGAGAGAGAGAGAGAGAGAGAAATTGGGAGTTGCTGAGTGTTTCCTTTTTATTTTGTTATGATTTTCTGGGTTCACGCAAGGGCGCCGCGGTGCTGTTCTTCCGAGCTGGGGCGCTGGGGTGGTCCAGGGAAAGGAGTCTCTGGCTGGGTGCTGCGGCGCCAATCCATTTTCAGGGGCTTGGGTTTTGTAGTTATAGGGATAGGCCCAGAGGCTCGGGGGACAATTTCAACACCCCGTGTGGGGAAATTAGAGGTCCCGAGAGCACGAGATTCATCTCGGGTTCATTTATGGAATCAAGCGGTAATGAGAACATTATTTATGGGTAGTGACTAGGTTATCGCTAGGGCTCGGGAGAGGATCTTTCTCGGGAGTCGTGCTTGCTTGCTTGAGCTTGGACCAAAGGTTAGAAAACTGCACCCAATGCGTGATTTATGTGAGTAGGGCTTTGCCTGGTTGTTAAATATAGATATGATTAGGGCTCGAGCCCCTCTGAAAGAGCATGATTATGTCTGTGAATAATTGATTAAGCATGCTTGAATGCTATGTATTGGGATAATTGTAAAATGATGTATTCTTGTTTGCATTATACGATTGAAAAGCATTGACTTATAAGTCAAGGCCGCCAATAGCGCAGTGAGCGCTGGTCAATATGGTTAGTTCTAATCAGGAGCGGGACATACGCTTGTCCGACCCAATGGTCGTTGGAAAACTAAAGCGCCAGGTATACTAGGCCAACTCCAAGGCTGGTTATAGAGAGGATAAGGCAATGGGCCCCGGGGTAACTCATTACTCCCATATCCTAGGGCACTAGGCCCCGACATGACTCATTAATCATTTATTTAGGTCAACGGGCCCCAGTGTGACGCTTCAGTCACTTATCTGAATAGAATGCATGCATGGGTAGGGTTATTACTGCAAGGCATGCTTATTATGATTCTATGATATGTTATTAATTTCTTATGAGTATGTTTAAGTTTTCTTGTTGAGTATTGGCTTACGACTGCTACGTGGTGCAGGTAAGGGGAAAGGGAAGCTGGACCAGCCATGAGTTGGAGAGCTTCAGTGGTGACGTGTACATATGCGGCTACTTGACCACCACGGTCGAGGTTTCTCAGAGGAACTAGGGTGAAACCCTATTTTTCTGCTTAGGTTAGTTGGTTGTAACTTTTGAATTGTAATTAGCCTTTTAAATGTTATTTTGGGATCCCATGTTTGAACATACATATTTTAATGAAATGGTTATTCCTTTTGGCCAAAAAATTTAACTATAAACCGTTAATCACGTCTAGTTACACGTTTATGGCCAAGAGACTCGTTTAGAGGATCTAACACTATTTAAAACACACAATGTAACGGTCTTGGCTATCCAGGGCGTTACAACCGTCATTCATCGCCGTGACAATCCAATCAAGGGATCTTACTTACTCCAATGTCCCTAAAACTTACATACTCGAAGTATAATGCTTAAAGTCTGAGTTGTTCTCTCAGGTTTTCAATCTGTCCGAAGGTAACCAATAATTTTAAAATCCCAATCTTATACTCATCGCCCTCTATGCCCCTTTCCAGAACTTGGGAAAATAAATAAAGGGTTTCATATCAACATTATCGACTTCGATGCCCCACGGAGACGTACAATATCCTTTCACATATTTATTCTTATAATAACTCGCTCACACAAACAAAAGTGTGTCAACTTAATATGTTGAGTCACAACTTCTCATACCAAATCATTTTACCCGCAATCTAAGGCGATCCATCCATAAGGTTCATAATTATATCCATCCATACTAACTCTGCAATCCGTTGCGAACCATACAACTAACATGGACCTTTCCAACTCAAGGCATCAGCCTCCACATTAGTTTTCCCTAAGTAATAAAGGATTTCACTGTTAGTCCTTCACTAGTTCTCACCAATGCCTTTATCTCATGTTCCACCCCTATGGTTGAGAAAACATTTTAACTTTTATGCTAATGTATGGACTTCTGCCCCATAAGTGTTGTCACCTCACCCTAACCGCGACTATTTAGCAATACTGTCAACTCAAAGTCCCGTGTAAAACATCTATGTTCTTATCCCTTTAACCACTGTGGAGCATGAGCAATCACTTTTCTAGTCTACACACGGGCACACCTTAGCCCCTGATGCATCGCACTATGAAATTCTCATTTTTTAACAACAAGGACAATATCCACCATAACGTTCTTATATATATCAGTCCACCACATGCTTATACTAATAACATGGCGTGATAATCAACCCTTATTTCAACTTTTGAAAATCCGGCAGGAAACTATCCATTCGAACAAACTTTTGGTCCTTAAGTTACTTCAATCAAGGGTATGGAAGTCCTCAAAGATGCTTCAGGTAAAGGTCGATGTGTTTCACCAGTCCCACAATACTTCTAACCTTAAAAACGTTCATTTGGCCAATTACTTACTGCTTTTATCTTATCTAAATCATGCATTCTCCCATCACTTCCCATAATGTGACCTTGAACATCACCTGGAGAAATCAGAACTCATCCTTTCTGGAACCTTACCTGTAATCCCCGCTTCCTCAGCCTCTGTAATATCAACGAAAATGTTACTTGTGTTCTGGTTCTAACTGGAAGTAGTCTGAAACATTCTCGAACGATCCAAATACGACTTGTCCAAATCATCCCTGTACTATCTATTTGTTGGATTTACGCGGGCCGCTGGAGCATTGGTCAGCTCAAAAGGCTTCATTGAACATCCATCACATCATACCTGGTGTGAGAGGTAATTCTTGAAATGTTTCTATCCTTGATCCTCAGCTAGTAATAACTAGATCGAGGGTCAATTCCTAAGAGTAATGTCTTACCTTGCAACCGGACAAATGAATCATCTACCCTTGGAAATGGATACCTATTCTTGATAATTACTTTATTCGGTTATCCAAATATGGTACACGTTCTTATAGACTTATCCTTCTTCTGAAGAAATGGTGTTGACATATCCTGCGGCGAGAAGCTCCGACTAATCTTCACGTTATTGAATACCAAACTGCGAGTCAAGCTTATCTTTAGCGGCGAGTGTACATGCCCAGCCAGTCTTCAGGAACCCTTAACCCTAGACCGCTCTGATACCAAGTTGTAATGCCCTAGTTAGCTAAGACCGTTATACTGTGTGTTTAAAATGGTGCTTAACTCACTAAGCGAGTCATTTGGACTTAAATGTTTAATTAAAACTAAACCACGGTTAGGTATTAAAAACTTTTGGTCAACGAAGTAATTTTTCATTAAAAGTGTTTAGTTTACCCAAGGGATCCCAAAAAGTGTTCACAGACTAATAAAAGACATATAAAATACAAACCAGCTGTCCTAAGCGGTAAAACATGGTTGAACCCTAGTTCCTCCCAAGAAATCCCGGTCGTGGTGGTCGAGTAGGCTACATATGTACACACCGCCCCTGAAGCCCTCCAACTTATGGCTAGTCCTGCTTACTGTTGCCCTTACCTGCACCATAGAGCCCTCGTGAGCCGAGGCCCAACAAGAAACCGCAAAGAGTGTAACAATAATACAAATATTCAATGCAATAATCATGCGTTTCAAAAATTCACAAGTAACAGATTCAATCATTCTAATCATATAACTCGTAAACAACTTCTATAGTTTACCAAAGAATACTCATCTTAGTCATATAATCAATTTAGTGGCAAGAGAAAAACAGTCGGCCGATCGGCTCAACTGAGTGAGGTGCGTACGCAGGCACTCAGCTCACGGTTCATGTTGGGAAAGTAGGGGCCGCAACCTCAAATGAGTTTTCCTTTCCCTACCAGCATTCTGCACGCTTTGCCGATTGGCCTCATGCTCAATTCGATGGCCAAGCATCAGTCATATCATACATTCACAGGTAATTCAAGGCTAATAAGTATACTGTTGACGCGGTTCTTCACCAACAGGTAATTAAAAGAAGAAGAGAAAGAGATTAGTGCTAATAATGAACCGAAACAGATATATGATCTTCGCAAATGGAAAGGTGACTCAAGACACGGTTTTTAAGTGGTTCAAAGGTTAAAATCCTTCTGCTCCACTAGTCAGTATTATTGCTCTGTACTGGGTGTTTAATTACAGGGCCTTTTTTTTTATAATTGAGAGTCCAACCCCTATTTACTCCTAGGGTCTCCATATTTATAGGAGAAGGCACCTGTGAGTTGGTAAGAAGGTCATCCCGTGACCCTCTTACCTATCGTATCAACTCTGTGACATTCATGATTAATTCCTAAACCTGACACATAAGTGTGGTCAAATCAATAGGTAAGGAGATAATGGGCCGCACGGCCCAACCCAGTCGTGGGTGTCTGAATACGCACGTTCCTGCTGCGTGTCCGAGAAGTCAGGGGGATATCAGACATGTGATGTCTGATATATGCACGTTTACCTTTCGTGTGTAGACTTTACAAAGGGTCATAGCCTCCATATCTAGCTCGTACCACGAGCTTCATACTTGACTCGACCTTTGGCCTTCAGAGACCTTCCCCCATCCTTGGGCAATCTTAGCGAGCCCTTGGGGTCTTCCAGAACTAAGGAGGTACGACCTCGAGACAGAAGCTCCGGTATTGGGGTTGTTCATGAGGTAATCATGGTTAGGCCGCAGCTCGGCTTGCTAATCAGCCCGTGGGAAATCCAGGGTGTGCATCTGCCCCCCAAGCTCCTGCTCGTGGTACGCCACATCGCATTGGACCACAGTAGGGGATTTTAGGCTTCCCCATGAACTCTTCACATTCCACCTCTTACGCAGACGCTTGATACGTGGAACATCGTGGTTTGTGATGGCACGTTTTACGAGAACCGCATTTAATGGCCCAGCCTATGCCCAGCAGTCGTTTCGTATTTCGAGTGGAAGGCCTTGGATCCCTCACCAGGGTCATCCAACGAACATCTACACGTGATCCTTCACGTATATAAAGGGGGTGGCCACCCTACGCATGGGCCACCCTTTCATTCGAAATTTTTCCAAACTTCTCTCCTCCTTCTCTCTTCATTTCAGAAGAACAAACCCTTTTCTCTGTGGCTGCTACTTTCAGCGTTCAAGAAGCTCAGACGCACGGATTTCTTCAAAGCTTTGGAAGCCAACACACCGACGCAGCTTTCATCAAGGTGACACCTTCACCCACCTTCTAGCCAAACACTGTAAGTTTCCTGACCATGTGCGTTTTGAAAATATATGTCACTGTAGCTTAGGTAAGAATTTTACTGTAGCCGCATGCAAGGGTTTACTGGGTTTTGTGTATACGGAGGGTGAAAGCCCTTTTAGGTTAGGGTATCTTTGCTGTAGGAAATCACTTAAGAGTATGGTTCTCAGGATGCTTTTTTTTTTTGACAGACGAGATGTCTCAGCCCGAGGAGAGCCTGCGAGGTGCGGTCTTCGGGGGGAACCCCTCAGCTGGGCCAAGAATGAAAAGGCTCCGGACGTCCAAGAACGCCGCTGGGACCCCCACCAAGTCTCCTGCAAAGGAGAAGGATCAAGCCCTAGCTTCACAGGTTGCGGGAGTGGTTCCTCCTGCAGCAGGGGGAAGCAATATGCCTCCACCGGCTCCGCGAGCTCCACTCGCCGCCCGGGACGCAGTAACGGAGGTCGGGACTTCGACCATCGTATCCTCCGATGTGCGCATACCAGTCAATCCCCAGGATCTGGAGAAGATCCCCGAGGCCTTTCGAGGAACGGTGTATGAGTCGGAGAACTACGCCGTCAACCATATATACAAGTTCACCGAGAAGGAGCTCCGGGCCATCGAGACAATGAGCCCGGTGGGCGTGCTGGAGTCTTCACTAGGCATGGCCATGACGGTAAGCCAACCTCAACTTTTGTGGTTTTTTTACTTTGTTATTCTTTGCCCTGCTTTTTCCTAAGGCAATTTTCTTTCCATCTTTGCAGAGCGTTGTCGCCCTTCACCGGAGCATCGTCAGGACCAAAACTCAACTCGGGGACATGAGGGACGAGCATCAGACTACCCTGCAAGCAGCCAAGGATGCCTTGGCGGCCTCTCAGGTCGAGTTGGAGAAATCCCGTTCGAAGATCCAAGAGCTCGAGTCCTCCCTTGCCACCTCGAAGACAGACCTAGACGCTGCGAAGACTGAGGTCCAAGCTGCACAGGATGCCCTGGAGGCCGAGCGGACAACTTCAGAAAAGTCCATGGAAGATCTGTTCTACCATTGCTGGGTCTACAATCCAGACGCAGACTTTTCTTTCATGTCAGCGAGTCTTTGGGCGCGCTTGCTGGTGAAGTTCCAAGCTCGCCTTGATAAAGAGGCGCCCTCGGAGACCGGGGATGGTTCTGGCGCAGCTGAGCAAGGCGAGACGGCGACCTCCAAGGGACCACCTGGCGGAGCTTAGGGCGTTTATTTTCTTGTGCCCCCCCAATATAATACTCTTTCCTTTACGTATGAGGTGCTTTCACCTCGAGACAATTTGCTTTAACACTTTTAATTGATCTTCTCTTTTTTGCCTTTACGTATTTCGGTTACAATCTTTTGAAAAACTTAGTTTATGATGATCTTTATCCATATCTCGACCTCTTTAAGAAGAAGAATGATCAATAGATTTAAATCAACTTCTAAGTTTTATGACCCGGTTAGGACCAGGAACTTAATTTGAAAACTTAGTTCGCGTTAACTTTTATCCATATCTCGAGCTCTTTAAGAAGAACAACGATCAATAGATTTAAATCAACTTCTAAGTTTTATGACTTGGTTAGGACCAGGAACTTAATTTGAAACTTAGTTATCCATATCTCGAGCTCTTTAAGAAGAACAACGATCAATAGATTTAAATTAACTTCTAAGTTTTATGACCCGGTTAAAACCAGGATAGGACTTAGTTATCGTTAACCCTTATCAATATCTCGCGTTTTCAAGAAAACAACGGTCAATCGATATGAATCAACTTCTACGTCGTTAAGGAGACCTGGTTATATCCAAGTACCATATGCCCCCCAAGTAACTGGGAAAGGGTCTTTCGTGGTTACTTTATATTACACTTGAAAATATGCATAAAAAGTTTATTTTCATTAATACATAAAAAGTGGGCTTCCAAGCCTTACAAGTGAATCATTGATAATATTTCTTTAAGTGAATGGCATTCCAAGTTCGCGGGACTGCCCCTCCATCAAGTCGAGCTAGCTTATAAGTTCCCTCCTTGATGACTTCGATGACTTGGAATGGTCCTTCCCAGTTTGGTCCCAAAACTCCATCTTTAGGATCTTTACCGGCGAGGAAAACTCTCCTTAGGACCAAGTCGCCCACGCTAAAGGCGCGTTTTTTGACCTTGGTGTTGAAGTAGCGAGTGATTTTCTGCTGATAATGGGCGAGTTGGAGTTGCGAATCCTCTCACCTTTCATCAACCAGATCGAGGGAATGGCGCAGGAGCTCGTGGTTTCGATCTTGGTCGTAAGACTGGACTCTATGCGAAAGAACCTTAACTTCCACGGGGAGGACTGCCTCACTCCCAAAGGTTAGGGAAAAGGGAGTATGACCCGTAGGAGTCCGATGCGAAGTCCAGTAAGCCCATAGGACCCGGGGGAGCTGTTCTAGGCAGACCCCCTTCGCTTCATCTAATCTCTTCTTGAGGCTCGCCTTTAGGGTCTTGTTGACAGCGTCAACCTGGCCATTAGCCTGAGGATAGGCCACGGAGGAAATTTTTTTTTATAATTCCATGCCTTTCACAAAACTCAGTGAACAAGTCGCTGTCGAACTGAGTGCCGTTATCGGAGACGATTTTCTTGGGCAGGCCGAATCGACAGATGATGCTTTTAACCACGAAGTCAAGCACCTTTTTGGACGTTATCGTTGCCAACGGCTCTGCCTCAGCCCACTTAGTAAAGTAGTCGACGGCTACCACGCGTAACGGACCCCGCCTTTTCCAGTGGGGAGGGCACCAACCAAGTCTATCCTCCAAATGGCAAACGGCCATGGGGACGAGATCATCTTCAGCTCGACTGGAGGATCTCGGGCAACTGTAGCGAATCGCTGGCACTTTTCGCACTTCTTCACGTATGAGATCGAGTCTTTGGACAGAGTTGGCCAGTAATACCCTTACCTGAGAACCTTTAAGGCCAAGCTCTGCCCCCCAGTGTGGTCTTCGCAAAATCCTTCGTGCACTTCCTGCAGGATGGCCTTTGCTTCACTTGGAAGAACGCACCGGAGGAGAGGTAGGGAGTGCCCACGTCGGTACAACACACCATCGACTATCGTATATCTAGGAGCTTGATACAGGACTCGCCGTGCCTCGTTATGTCCCTCAGGCAGCTTGCCCTCGACGAGATATTCAAGGATGGGGGTTATCCAGGTCGGCCTGGCGTCGATCATCTCGACCTCCGTCCTGGCTCCTTCTATACTTGGTTTTTCTAGGAATTCTATTGGTACCAACCCTAAGGTCTCCATCTCTCCGGAGGTGGCGAGCTTGGCAAGAGCATCTGCATTAGCGTTCTGTTCCCGAGGTATCTGTTCGATCGATCCTCGCTCAAATGCGGACAGCTCAGATTTCACCTTTGCCAGATAGGCGACCATCTTGGGTCCTCGTGCTTGATATTCGCCCAGAACCTGGTTTACCACGAGCTGGGAGTCACTGAAGCACTGGACGGAGCTCGCCTTCAACTCCTGGGCTATCCTCAGTCCTGCCAGCAAAGCTTCGTATTCGACCTCGTTATTGGAGGCTTTGAATTCGAATCTCAAAGCCGAGTGGAATCTATGTCCCTTGGGGGATATCAAAATGATTCCATCCCCGGAGCCGCTTTCGTTGGATGAACCGTCCACAAAGATCCTCCACAACGATTGGGGCGAGGTGGCCCAGGGTGAGTCCTCTGCTGGATCCTCCTGGAATCCCGCGCACTCTGCCACAAAATCGGCCAGGGCCTGACTTTTTATAGCAGTTCGCGGAGTGTATAAAATCTCGAACTGACTGAGTTCGACTGCCCATTTTAACAAACGTCTCGATGCTTCAGGTTTTTGCAAAACCTGCCTTAGAGGCTAATCGGTCATGACGTGTATTGAGTGGGACTGGAAGTACGGCATGAGCTTTCTCGAGGCCGTGATAAGGCAGAACGCCAATTTTTCCATCAGTGGGTATCGGGATTCCGCCCCGAGAAGTCTCTTACTGATGTAGTATACTGGCTTCTGAACTTGATCCTCTTCTCGTACCAGCACGGCACTAGCTGCATCCTCAGTGACTGCCAGGTAGAGAAAAAGAGGCTCTCCTGCCTTGGGTTTGGATAGCACGGGCGGCTGAGCCAGATGTGCCTTCAAGTCGAGGAATGCGCTTTCGCATTCTACTGTCCATTCAAATTTCTTGTTTCCTCGGAGCAGGTTGTAGAAGGGCAAACATTTATCGGTGGACTTGGAAATAAACCGGTTGAGGGCTGCCACTCTTCCTGTCAGGCCTTGGACATCTTTCCGCGACCTGGGCGGAGGAAGCTCGAGCAATGATCTGATCTTGTCGGGGTTTGCTTCGATTCCTCGTGTATTGACTATGAACCCCAGGAATTTCCCTGACGCGACTCCAAAAGTGCATTTCTGTGGATTGAGCCTCATGCCATATTCTCGTAGTATCTTAAAACATTCTTCTAGGTCAGAAACATGGTTATCGGCAGTCTTTGACTTGACTAGCATGTCATCAACGTACACTTCCATGTTTTTTCCAATCTGGTCCACGATCATTCTATTTACTAGCCTTTGGTAGGTAGCTCCGGCGTTCTTCAGACCAAACGGCATGACCTTGTAGCAGTAGACATTAGTCGGGGTCATGAAGCTGGTGTGTTCCTGGTCCGCCGGATTCATCGCGATCTGATTGTAGCCTAAGTACGCATCCATAAAGGACATGAGCTCGTGCCCCGCCGTGGCATCCACCAACTGGTCAATCCTTGGCAATGGAAAACAATCCTTGGGGCAGACTTTATTCAGGTCGGAGAAATCGATGCAGGTCCGCCATTTCTTGTTAGGCTTTGGAACTAGCACGGGGTTTGCGACCTAGACTGGAAACTTGGCTTCACGGATAAAGCCACATTTTTTGAGCCGGGCTACTTCTTCTTCTAGGGCTTCAGCCCGGGTTGTTTCTAAACGTCTTTGCTTCTGAGACTTGGCAGGAATGCTTTTATCCAGATGAAGTGTGTGCATGATAACACTCGGGCTAATCCCCACCATGTCCTCGTGCAACCATGCGAATACGTCTAAGTTATCCCGCAGAAACGTAGTCAGCTCCGCCTTCCTCTTGCCGCAGAGGTTTTTCCCGAGCTTGACCATCCGCGATGGATTCTGCGGATCAATGTTCACCTCCTCGAGCTCGTCAATATCCTGGAGCTCGGATCTGTCCTCGCCTATTCGGGGGTCAATATCCTCACTTAAGACGACATTTTCCCCCTCGACGCTTTGAGGTTTTTCAATCTCATGATCCGCTAAGGGTTCCTGAGATTCCTCTTCGCCTTGAATGGCCATTGCCAGCTGCCCGGGTTTAGATTTTCCCTTCATGGAAATGCTGTAGCATTCCCTGGCAGCGAGCTGATCGCCCTGGATAGTGCAGATTCCTGTTGAAGTAAGGAACTTCATTGCGAGGTGTAGAATGGACGTGACGACCTCGAAGGTTATGAGCGTAGGTCGGCCCAAAATGGCGTTGTAGGCAGCGGAGCAGTCAATAACCACGAACTCGAGTAGTTTGGAGACTGTCTGAGGTCCTTCACCTAGGGTGATCACCAGCTCGATCGTCCCTATTGCTGCTGATCCTTCTCCCGAAAAACCATACAACATCATGGAGGTTGCCTTAAGCTCGGCGACAGTTAAGCCCATCTTCTCTAAGGTTGATCGGAATAGCAGGTTCACCGAACTTTCGTTGTCTATCAGTACCCTCCTCACTCTCCGGTTGGCGAGCTGGACTGCTACAACCAAGGGATCATTGTGAGGGAACTGGACATGGCCTGCATCTTCCTCCGTAGAAATGATTGGTTGCCTCTCCAATCGCTGCTGCTTTGACTGACGCTATTTTGGGATGAACTCCACTCCGTTATGAGCCTTTAGTTCGTTCACGTATCTCTTTTGGGCGCCTCTGCTCGTGCCAGCCATGTGCGGACCTCCAGAGATGGTGGATATCTCTCCTCCGACCACGGGAGGAGGGACATCCTGATCTACTTGAGACCCGGGCTGACTGGCTGGGGCTTCTAGAGTAGGTCGACTCGCCGTAACCCTGTTCCGTGAGTATTGAGCCAAGGGGCCGGCTCAGATGAGAGTCTTGATCTCATCTTTTAAATGCCTACAATCGTCGGTATTGTGGCCCACATCGTTATGAAAACGGCAAAACTTGGAAGTATCTCTCTTTCCCTTGTGGTGCTTCAATGGCTCCGGCCTCTTCCAGGGGACTCGAGTAGAGTTGGCCAGGAAGATACTCTCCCTGGACTGGGTGAGCTTGGTATACATCATGAAAACGGGCTTAAACTTGTCTACAGACTTATTCTTCTTTTGGCCGTGCTGACTGTTTTCTCCATTTCCCTTTCTTTTGCCTCCACCGGGCTGGTTGTTCTGTGTGACGTTTTGGGTCGCTGTCACGACCTCCGTCCCTACTCCAGCAGGCTAATCGGGAACCTGGCTGGTTCCCGCAGCTGAGGCTTCGGCTTCCTCCAAGTTTATCCATTCTTGGGCCCTGTTAAGGAATTCGTTAACCGAACTGACTCCCTTCCTTTGTATATCCTTCCAGAGGTCTCCTCCGACAAGGATTCCGGTTCTCATGGCCATGAGCTTGGAGCTATCATTCGCGTCTCTAGCCCGAGCAGCAACGTTCGCGAATCTGCTCAGGTAGGCCTTCAGAGTCTCACCGGGCTGCTGTCTCACATTTTCCAGGGAGTCGGCTTGGACACGGGCGGCCTGGGAGGCTCGGAATGCCTTTTTGAAGTCAGCTGAGAAGGTCTTCCAGGAACTGATTGACTGTCTTTTACTTTGCTTGAACCACTGCCTGGCTGGTCCGGTCAGCGTGGAAGGGAAGATTAAGCATCGCAGCTCGAGGCCAATGTTATGGGCCATCATCAGGGTGTTTAACATCCCTAAATGGTCCGATGGGTCTCTGTCCCCATTGAATTTTGACAAGTGAGGCATACGGAAACTAGATGGGTATGCTGTCGCTGCTATATTGGGTGCGAAGAGTTCCATCTCGTCCCCTAAATCATATTCGTCTTTTTCTTTTTCTGACAGGAGCTTCCTCATCAGCTCCTCCATCTGAGTCAGGCGCTCGAGGGTTTGGTCCTGATGTCCTTGCTTATTCCAGAGCTGTTCAACAGCTCCTGATCCATTGTACATATTTGGTGGGTTATTGCCCCTCCTATCTTGAGATAGGTTATTTGGGACATTCCCTCCATTACGTACTTCGGACAGAGCCCCCCCTGAGCGATCCTGGTCATCTCCTCCTGCTCGGCCCCCTCTATGAGAGTTGAGGCGATCTCGTAGGTCGCCTCCCTGGGTGGTCTGGTGACTTTGTGCCGAACTTAAATGCTGACGCAGATCTCCCCCAGAGAGATCACTTCGGCGACTGCCGTTCCAGTGGCTCCTCCTTGATAGGCCTGGAGTCCGCCTTTGGTGGTGAGGATCTGAGCTTTCCCCTGGCGCCCTGCTACGCCGGGAAGGTCCAGCTGATTGCGAGTTTCTCCTACTACTCCCATAGGCTGGGATGTCTCGGACGGGCCGAGGAGGAGATGGATATCTGATTGGAGAAGGGGGATGCCTGACTGGGGAGGCGATCCTGGTTCCGTCTGGACGGATCAAGTTTGGCGGGGGCCTTTTGGCCCTGCCAACCTGCTGGTCCCGCGCCGGGCGATCTGGACGAGGCGCAGGACGGTCGTCGGGGACGGGCTGACGTCGCGAGCCCTCCCCGGATCTCCTTTGGGAATTTCCTCGAGCTCCCCTGGGCGTTCTCGAGGATGGTTGGGAGCTAGGAGTCGATGTCCTGACCGAACGGCTGTATTGCTGTTGTCCGGCCCTAGGAATTTCCTCGAAGTTTGCCTCTTGATGGTGTGATGAAGGGGTGGAGTTGGCTGCTGGAAGTCTATCCGAACGGCTATGCCTGGACCGGTTACCTCGGTGAGACTTAGGAGCCTCGCCTTGCCTCTCTCCGACGTTAACGCCGGTTGTGAGAGGGGGTAGTCGGGCCAGCATATCCTGGATTTGCTGACTAGCTGTTGCTAACTCACTCCTCAGCTGAGCGTTCTCCATCTCCACCGTAGTATAATAACATGGGTTCGGATTAGGTGGCTGGGGCGCCGAACTACCAGTATCATCTTGGCCCGCCGGCTGTACATATACCGGTTTTCTTTCCTTGAGTCCCGAGCATATAGTGTATGGCGACCCCGAGCACAATCCTTACTCCCGAGCCTAACAGTATAACGTAGTCACAACATAATAACAGGTAATCATCAAGAACCAAACTAATTGAAAGCTTTAAGTTTAATTCCTAACCTCTGATTAATCATAACAATTTTGTAGAACAATAACAATTTTCATTAATCATATAAACAGTTTATATGACCAAGAAAATATCCAGACAGAAACATTAACATGCAATATTATTAATTATGCAACATATATAAATATACAATATATTTATATATAACATATAAACACAAACATATGAATATTCAAGAACATAAACATTTACCTCTTGAAGCCTATCATGTGTCCTTGAGTCTTTTCGTATATTTATCAATCTTCCTATCCAAAGCTTTGAGCACTCAAACCACGATCTTCTGGAGTGTTCTCTACATCTAAATATGTGTGTGGGCACATAGAGAACATGAGTTTGTATTTTAGGAATCACAAGTATTTTTCAACACTTGAGAACTTTGATTATGGTATGAGAATAGATAGAATAAAGAAGAAGGTGATAGACTTTTTGTTTGACAAAAATTATGTAACCTATTCTGGATTGTATCTGTATTGTCTTATTTCTTCTTATTATTCTATATCATATGTATAGAGATAATTCTATTACATTATTATTCCTAATAATAATATTAATATAATAATATCATAATGATGATAGGAATTGATTTAGGTAAGTATCTAACTTACCAAATTTGAAAAAACTATTTTCAAATTATTAATTAATTAAATAAATAAAATAAAAACAACACTGATACAATATCAATATATTGATACACGCATGGCACAGTCCTTGGACTGTGCCATGCGTGAACTGCTATATCTCTTTTCAGGGATATTGCATTTTTCGTTTATTTATTTATTTAATTAAAATTATTCTTCCACAAAATAAGGTATTTATCTTTTTAAGGAAAATATGACAACTATATTTCAAAATTTAAATTTTAAATTGACGATCATCATTATCATCATCTTTTAAATTTCAATAAATCAAAAGCTATTTTTTTTACTAACCAATTTTATTTTCTTCCACTCAAATAAAATCATTAATTTCAAAATTTTATTTATTTATATATATATGAATTTAAAAAATTATATATTTAAATTAATAAATATATTTTCAAAAATTAATAATTAATTCAAAATTAATTATTCAACCTCAATTATCATATAATTGTATATTTGACCTGAAGAATAATATTATTCTTAAATTCCCAAATTATAGTTATACTCTTGTATCAACTCTTACATTGATATGGTGTTGATAGAGCTGCCCTGGGGACCTATGTGCCTATAATATCAAGCTCCAATAAATAGTAGATTATTAATCAAAGTTCTTTTATTAAATAATCATATTTATTAATCTTATGATTACTCCACTATAAATATGAGATTGAACTCTTGATAATTATAGGCATATATTTACTGGGTTCTTTATTAAAGAATAAAGTGTTCATTTATATAATCATTACATACAATGTTAATCCTCTATTAATGGTTCATAATTAAAAGGGAATAAAATTACTGTTTTACCCTTTTAGTTATATCTTGTTCCTAGAGTACCATTGACTTTACTAGTGAATGTTGTGTCACGACAAGTTTGCGACATGAGTGCTCTTAACCTTTTCAGTTCCAAAAGTCAATCCAGTAGGAAACCATTATTAAATCTATAAGAAGGTATAGATTCCATATCTATTAAATTATGTCCCCAGCCATATATATCATTATATCCCCAAAACAATTGTTCTTAGCCTGATCATTCTAACAAACCTTAACCCATGAATCAAAGGAACAACTGACATATATAGAAGTTCATAGCAACCTTAGGATTAAGATCATCATTTGATGTGTTTGATTAATACTATGAAACAGTGTTTAAACAGGTATTAACAAATCACATCTGGTCCAGTTCTATAAATCACTATATACAAAGTACCTTCACTAAAGTGTCCTACTACACTAGTGACCCAGATCTAGGTCACTTGTATTGAACTGTACTATTAGTAATTAATCTTAATATTCCATAACTTTATTTTACTGCGAACTGTTTTAAGTTTACTATCTTAATCTCGATCCTCTCATATCTATATGAGATTAAGACCACATAAATAAACTTTGGAATTTTATGATATTTACTTAATATTATCAACATAATATAAGACATAGTCTATATATATATAATAATTCCATTCAATTATTTATTTCATTTAAAATATTTGTCAACTACAATTGCTTTAAGGAAACTATTCCCAACAATCTTCTCTTAACTTTTCCGTCGAATTGAGTATCCTTTCTCCACCGATGATTAGTGGCCAAGAATCGTCTATGACCAACATAAGATGTCTTAGCAATCACTCGGATAGAGGATGTGTTTTAGTTGCATGTAAGACGAGCATTGTAACCCAGTCCACTCCAACCAAACAAACTACTTCGAGCAGGAAAATCATTCACCGTGCACAAAAGGGTCGCACGCATCTTGAACATGTTGTTGTTTCTACCATCCCTAGTTTCCACCACGTTAATCTACAGATCTTTCAACTCATCCACCAATGGCCTCAAAAATACATCCATGTCCTTACCTGGTGATTATGACCCAGGAATAAGAAGAGTCAACATAAAGTAATGGTCCGTCATACAATGCCA
Source organism: Humulus lupulus (assembly GCF_963169125.1). Classification (NCBI taxonomy): domain Eukaryota; kingdom Viridiplantae; phylum Streptophyta; class Magnoliopsida; order Rosales; family Cannabaceae; genus Humulus; species Humulus lupulus. Next base: position 27,328,101 of record NC_084802.1, on the reverse strand, counting down.
AGGTGGCAGATTATAGTTCGTCAACACAACAAGCCACATGTTGTACGATAAACTCATGTTGCCAATTAGATTAAACCCATCGGCAGCCAAGGCCACACAGACATTTCTAGGATCTCTTGCATAATCAGGATGTCTGGCATCAAAACCCTTCCATGATAACCCATCAACCGAATGATGCATCAACGCCTCTTCTTTTGATTTCTCAGTACGATGCCATAGCATCACTTCCGTTGTATGCCTTGAACTGTACAATCTTTTTAATCGGGGAATCAACAGAAAATAACACACCACCTTATGTGGAACCTTTTTCCTTTTCTTCTTCTCAATTATCCACTTGCTACTCCCGCACACCGGACATGAATCTTTAGATGCATGCTCATTATAAAATAAACAACAATCATATTTACACACATGTATTGATTGGTATCCCAACCCTAATTTACTCAGTTTTTTTAGCCTTGTATTGGGCTGTTGAAATTTTGTTCTCCTTCGGAAATGCAAACTTTAATAACTTCAACAATTCATCAAATGTGTTGTTCGGTATCTTCCCCCTCACTTTCAAGTGCATCAACTTAGCTAAAAATTTAAGCGATGATATCCATTCACAACTCGGATACAACTCAACTTCAATCTTGTCGAATAACTCATCATAGTATTGACACATTCCACTGTTAGCTTCTTCATCATTGTTTGGTGAAAGGAAATCTTCAAAAACATCTCCCATCTCATCTACGGGCTCATTCTCATCCACCCCATCATCAACAAAATCTTCCTCGACTTCCCCATGGTAAATCCACTTTTCATAACTCTGTTGGAAACCCAGATCGAATATATGTGCTTGAACGACGTCCAAAGTTTGCAGTCTAATATTCATGCATCTGACGCATGGACATCTTATTCTCCCGTCACAGTATTTTTGTTGTGATGCCATATTCATGGAATTTTGGACTCCATTCCAATAAGCATCACTGGCACGATTTCTCAATTTCGGCCAACTCTTATCAATTGCCATCTACGATAAATATAAGAACATACAATTTTAAAATATTAATTATATCAATTGGTTCACTTGATCAGTGAGCATGTTTACCAATTTTATTTTCTTTTATAAAAAAGTTAAAATGAAATACAATAAAATTATCCACAAAAATTATATCTAATACTCCTATCCCGACCTAGTGGATTGTAGCATCTCATAATTTTACTTAGCTAGATAGTAGTAGCTTGTGATATAGTATTTTAGTTTTTGTGGTTATTGATTCAAGCCGGGAATTATTTAGGAACTCATAGAGATAGTTATGGATTTTGTAAGTTTAACCTATAGTTTAGAAATATTAATTTTATCATAAGGTTTGATTAATATAGCTGGTCGTAGAAATATTATTTATTATAACCTAAGGTTTAGATAGAATAATTAAGAATATGACGTTTGCCACGTGTATGTTTATTAAGGATTTAAGGATTTTAGATTAATAAATTAATCAAGGATAAATCTAGGAAGTTTAGAACCTTCCCTCAGTTGTTAGCATCTTGTATTAGTCAGTCAAGGGGGTTTTAAACAACTTCAAGTGTGCTGAAAGTGTGCAAAAACATGTTTGATATACCAGCGTAAGCCCAGCCCCTTCAACCCCCGTGAGCCTAGCCCCTCACGCGCCGTCCTCCGCTGCCCAAAGTCGTTGGAAGACGCAATGGTGCTATTTTTCCCAAACTCGTCCGAGTGTTTTCCGACCGCCTCGAGCCACCCCGACCCAAATGAACACCACCAGTGCATTCCTTGTGCTTTGGGCATCAAAACCCACTAACAGATTGATCATTTTCCCGAACCACCACCGTGGGGTGGTGGCGCCGCCGTTAACGTTGGAACTCCGGCGGGAGCTTTGGCTATCAATTAATTTTAAAAAAAAAATTAAAAATCAAACTTTTTAGGACTCTCATTGCGAGTCCTAAAAACACTATTGTAGGACTCGCACATTCTTTTAGGACTTGCAATGCGAGTCCTAAAAACATTCTTTTAGGACTCGCAAAGGCACTCGACGAGATTTTTAGGACTCACAACGCTAGTCCTAAAAAATCTCAGTTTTTAAGACTCGCAAAAGCCTTTTTTAAGACTCGCAAAAGCCTTTTTTGTCGTAGTGGTGTTATGTATGTATGTATGTATGTATGTATGTATGTATGTATGTATGTATGTATGTATGTATGTATGTTGTTTTTATGTTTGTAGTCGCTTGGGAAATATGGTTGCTTAGATGGAAAATAGGCAAATCCCGAGATTTTTTTTATCATTATCGTAGACTATAATTGTGTTTAAACCTACCTCTAAATAGCAACAAGAGAACCTAGATGGTTTATATCACATACTGCGGTAATAAGTTAATGACCATTAATTTATAGCCTTATGTTTTATGTTTTATTTATGTTTTTACGTCTTATGATTTATGATATACTTTAGTAGGTTTTCCTTACTAGGCATTAGGCTCATTCCTTTTTATTTAGATGGTGCAGGTAAATGAACATGGAAGGCGGGACAAATTCTAGGTGGCTTTGGCATGTGTATTAGGAGAGGACTAAAGGAGTGGATCGATGGAATTAATCGAGGATGAAATTTATGATTCAAGTCTTTTTATTTATGTATTTATGATTTTCATAATTAGTATTTGAACACTTAATCAAAGGTTTTGTTTTTCTTTATGATTTTATGTAATAACAATGGGATCCTGTATTTTGGATTTTCTATAATAAAGTTCTATTATGTTATGTATGTATTCGAAAATAATAGTTATGTTTAGAGTTTTAATGGTCTGAGGTCTTTAAGTTAGTCAGGTCATTACATGGATCCCTTGGAGATAGTAAGAAGACATCTAGTACTCCCCATTTTTTCAAGATATTTGAAGAAATATCTTGAAAAAATGAGGAATATTAGATGAATACATTGACTCAAATTACTATCCTAAGGTATTCACTAGGTCTATGCCTATGACTTTTTGTTATTAGAAATAATAACAATTTTTTGGTTATTAGAAATAATAACAATTATCACTATCTGATAATAACCATCATATCCTTAAAAGACCCTATCCTGACCCCGACCCTATAAGACAATATCTCGACCATATAAAGACCTATCCTGACCCTTGACCTTATCCCGACCTTATAGAGATCCTATCCTGGCACACAACCCTATAAAGACCATATCCCGATCTCCAACCCTATAAGACCCTATCCCGAGCCTATAAAGACCGTATCCCATTTCCTGACCTTAGAAGACCCTATCTCGATCCTAAAAAGACCCTATCCTAATCCCAGACCCTATAAACACCCTATCTCGACCCCCGACCCTATTAAAACTCTATCCTGACCCCCGACCCTATAGAGAACCTATAGAGACCCCTACCCTATAAAAACCATATCCCGACCCCCGACCCTATAAACAACCTATCTCGATCCCCGACCCTATTAAAACCCTATCTTGATCCCTGACCCCATTAAAACTCTATCTTGACCCTCGACCCTATAAGACCTTTTCTCGACCCTATAAGACCCTTTCTCGACCCTATCTCGACCCTAAAAAGACCCTATCCCGACTCCCAACCCTATAAAAATACCCTATCCCGGCCCCCGACCCAATTAAAACCCTATCCTAACCCCCGAACCTATTAAAACTCTATCCCAAGCCCCGACCCTATAGAGAACCTACAGAGACCCTATCACGACCCCTTACCCTATAAAGACCTTATCTTGACCCCCGATCCTATAAACACCCTATCCTGACCTTTGACCCTATTAAAATCCTATCCCAACCCCCAATTCTATTAAAACTCTATCTAGACCCCCACTCTATAGAGAACCTATAGATACCCTATCGCAACCCCGACCCTATAAACACCCTATTTCGATCCCCCGACCCTATTAAAACCCTATCCCGACCTTATAAAGACCATATCTCGACCCTCGACCCTATTCTGACCCTATAAATCTACAAAAAATTGGCCAACATCTCCCATATACTAATGACCTAGCCATCTGTGAACAGTTAAAAAAAAACAATTCAAACAACACACAATAAGTTTCTTCCTTATATCTCCACAACATATAAAAATTTCACAAAACCTACTTCACTAATACATACAAGTTCATAACCTTTGGTTATCATTGCATCGCACAATATGTATCTCATAACCTACTTCACTATGGATGCATATTTAGGATATTCAAACTCCTTTAACAATTGTAAATTATAATAATAATATTAAAACAAGAAATAACAAACATACATCTTGCAATTAACGATAAAAAAATAACAATCAAAATATTAATTTATAATATAACACTTCTATCTTATTTTTAAAAATTAAATTAATTAATTAAAAATTAATTAACAACTTATCTAATTTCTAATTTAATAGTGAGTTATTATTAATTAGTTTTATTTATTATTTAATTTAGTCCACTAACACCACTAACAAGATTCAAGTTCACATATTAAATACACACAGATATATATATATATATCCAATTTCAAATGTCAAATACACATATACAAAACTTTTAATTAAAATGATTACACATACCAAACTAAGAGAAACACCCAATCAGTAGACACAAATCTAAGTTTCTCCTGAAATTGGTGAACAGCCAAAAAAATCAATATATGTATATATAAAAACATATACAAATTAATATATAAATACACATATACAGACATACAAATTTATATATATACACACACATTTATACACGGCCACACATATATATATATTAATATACTTATATATATACATACATACATGTATACACGACCACATATAGATATACATATATATAAATAAAAAAAACAAATTAAATAAAAACAGAAAGATAAATTAAATAAGAATTAAAAAAATTAAAAAATATATACTGAAAATTTTAAAAAAATCAAGACAAAAAACAAATACATATATAGTTATAAACCTATATATATAATCGATATGTGGTGGTGGAGGAGGCGGTACTGTGGTGGTGTCGGCGTCAATCGTGGATGCGATGGACCAGACGAGGTGAGAGAGGGAGAGAAACAGAATAGTAGAGAGCAAGGCCGGAGGTGGGTGGTGGAACGATTTTGGGCCATCTTGGTTCCGAAGGTCGTGGGTTGCTCATTATTTTTTGGGTCCGATCGGTTTCGGGGTGCCGGAGATGGGTGGCGGGTGCTTGGAGGGGTGACTGGTGATTGGTGGTTGGGAGCTTGGTGACGTCAATTAAGTGAGTTTAGGGTAGTGGGTGGCTGGGAGCTAGTAGAGGCATCGATCGAGTGAGGAAGAAGAGGGGAAGGGATATGATATAAAGGGACTATTGTGACGACACATGTCACCGCTAGTAGTCGCCCCTAATAAAAAAATTTAATTAGGTGGCGACTATTAGCGGCGACATGTGTCGCTGCTAATAGTCGAGAAAAAAAATAAGTGGGAAATTTCTCACGTTTTTTCTAGAAAATTTTAAAATTATTAGGGTTGACTTTGTCACCCCTAATATTACAAAAGTCACCGTTAATAATGATCTTTATTTTGAAAAATTATCTGAGATAATATTAGTGGCAAAAACATGGTGTCGCTGCTATTAACAACATTATTAGTGACAGTTCTGAGTTGCCCCTAATAGTGTTGCCCCTAAAAATGAATTTTCTTGTAGTGCCGCCAACTTCTCTCAATTCCTAAATAAGAATTGTTGCCACACAAATTATTTTATTTCCCATAGATAAACATGCCAATAATCTATTAATACTTATATTTAAAAAAAAAAATTGATAATCAATGCTTCAAAATTATCTAACTGCGTTTAGAAGTTTAAATAAATCTCCTCATTTAGACAACATTGGGTTGTTCAATTAGATTCTTGTTCACAATGTAGAACTCAAATCATACTACACCGCTAAAAAACACGATAGGAAGGACTACATTTGATGGTCCATTCAAACTGTGATCACGATTGGTGTAAATATAGGTGTAGTTTATACTGCATTACACCGCCTGCTTTTTATGAAATTATAAAAATAAAAATAAAAGTAATCCTAACCTAACCTAAACCTCTGCCACTCACTCAACCTTTCCTTTTCAAACTCAATAGATCGACCCCTTCTTTTCTGCCTCTCTCCCTTGTCGTGCACCTTCTTCGACTCCTCCTTTCCCCTGCCTACTATTAGCCAGCCACTCACCACCAACAAGTTCAGCACACACACACACTCCCGCTCCCAACACCAATGGATTGTGTGTGGTAGCAAGGCAGAGCAGGCGAGGAGAGCTGAGTCGTCGTCCAACTCCAAAATCAAGCAATATTTCTTTCTAAATTTTTTTTTGAAATGTTAGTACATTTAATTTATTGCTATTTTCTTTGTAAATGTGTAAACAAAATGCAAATGGTTTATGGTATTGTTTATTGTTTATTGTGGTTTAAGATTTTTTTTGGGTTAGAATTGACAATTTTAAAAGTGATTTTTTTATTCCTTAACCAAAATATAATACTCATATAAATTCAAATTAATATTACAGTCCAAGCTGTGTTCTAAATTGCACATAAATGGATTGATTTGGCAACATTATTGATCTGGTTTGGTTTAGAATTTTTAAAATACCGCAAATACGGTCTATTTAAAAAAATAATACAAAATCACACCAAACTTGTAACATCTCAATTTCCCTTATAAAACTTAGTGCCTTGATTACGGGGCCAGAAGGACAATAATTGATTTAATTGAATTATTATGTGTTGATATGCATGATTATATGAATTATGTGAGTTATATTATAATATGATTGTATTTGCATGTTTAGGTGTATTAAGCATGCATGTGGCCTGTTTCTTATTAGAATGACTTTTTTTGTAATTTTGGCCCATTGAAGGCATATATGAATATGTATGTGTTAAATGATTGAAACCACATTATTATGTGGATATATTTGGGTTATTCGGCACGAGGCGATCCTAGGGAGCAAGTTAGTGGTTTAGTCATAACGGGGTCAAATACCTGACTCGGGATGAGCCTAGCGGTATTTTGGTAATTTAGCACATTATCGGGATTTATCGGATAATGGGGAACTGTTTAGTGATTGTTCGAGGATATTGGGGGTAACAAGAATTATGATGCGTTAGTTGAGATTAGCGAGAAATGTGGCAATGACGGTTCTGCCCTTGGGGCATTAGAGAGTAAGCTAATGAGCAAGGAGTATTTTAGTCATTTACTTGCCTAGAGGAATGCTATACTCAGCTAACTCAGAACCTAGTAGAAACAAATAGAACACCCAATCACTCAACTCTCTCTCACTCACGTTTTCTCTCTTTTTCTCTCCATTGCTTAGCTTACAATCATTGAATACTTGGAGGAGTTTGTATTGGATTGAAGGTTTGAGGCTAGGACTGAATTAAGGTGCAGCTAGGAGGTGGAATTTTAATTGAGGTAACAATTTTCTTCCTCTAAACTCACTGAATTTTCACTAGTTTTGGGTGTTCTTGAGTTTTAGGGGCTCAAGGTGATGATTATGAGTTTTGTAGGGGGTTTTAATTGAGTTTAAGGTTGGGTTCTGATGTTGATAATGTATTGATGATGTTTTGGGGATCAATTATTGCTTTGGGTTTGCTTTGGGATGGATTTTGGGGGAAATTGGCTTGGAGAAAAGCTTGAAAAACTAGGTTCGTGGGGTCGCGCTGCAGCCCTGTTCTTGGGGCGCCGCGACATACGTGAACCCATATCCCAAGTGGTTCTCTGAAGTGCGTAGGCACGCCATGACCCTTCAGGGCTGCACTGCGGCGCACGTCCCTGGGATTAAGGCAGGAGGCTCTCTGTCTTGAGGCGCGTCGCGACGCTAATTGGGAGAATTGGCCAAAATAGGTTTTGGTTGGCGAGAACTCAAACCTAAGGGCTCGGGAAGGATTCTACTACCTGGTTTAGTAGAATTCAAGTTCCCGGAGCTAGGACTCATTCCATAAGCATTTATTTACTCGATATTGATAAATATCAATTATTATGGTTGTGACTAGGGTATCGCTAGGGCTCGGGACAGGATCGTGCTCAGGGGTCATTGTTAATTAACTCGTGCTTGGACCAGATGTAAGAAAACTACACCCAAGACATGAAGTATGTGATTAGGGCTTGGCCAGGTTGTTAAACATAGATTTGATTAGGCTCGGGCTCGTGTGAATGAGCATGATTATGATTGTACATGTGATTGCTTGATTAATCATTCTTTAATACCATGTATGTAGATAGTTGTTAAATGATGTATGCTTGTTTGCATTATCTAATTGAATTGTATTGACTTATAAGTCAAGGGTGAAAATAACACGTTGAGCGCTGGTCGATATGGTTAGGCCTAATCAGGAGCGTGATATACGCTTGTCCGACCCTATGGTTGTTGGAAAATTAAAGTGCCAGGTACGCTAGGCCAACTCTAAGGCTGGTTATCCAGAGGATGGGGCAGTGGACCCCGGGGTGACTCTATAGTCACATACCCTAGGGCAACGGGCCCCGATATGACTTATTAGTCATTTATTTAGGGCGCAGCCCCGAGGTGACTCTATATTCACGTATTTAAGGCAATGGGCCTGATGTGATACTGCAGTCACTTATCTGAATAGAATGCATGCATGAGTAGGATTATTACTGCTAGACATGCTTACTATGATTCTATTATATTTCATTAACTGCTTATGAGCATATTTAAGTTTTATTGTTGAGCCTTGACTCACGGGTGCTTTGTGGTGCATGTAAGGGGAAAGGGAAGCTGGACCAGCCATGAGTTGGAGAGCTTCGGTGGCGACGTGTACATATGCAGCTGCTTGACCACCACGGCCGGGGTTTCTCAAAGGAACTAGGGTCAAACCCTATTTTGCCGCTTAGGTCGGTTGTGTGTAATTTTTGAGTTGTAAGTACCCTTTTGGAACTGTAAACGACCTTGCACTACAACAAAATAGAGGTTTTATGACTTTAATTGGGAGACATTGGAAGTCTACAATGTCTCCCACTTAGTGAGACGTTGTTGCTAGGGTCATTGTAGGTATATATCCCACGTCTCCCATTGGGAGACGTGCCTCCCACTGGGAGACGTGCCACGTGTCCCACGTCTCCCAATAGGAGACGTTGGATGTACCCATAAACACTACCCCAGCCTATTTCCAATGTCTTCCACCATTTTTAATGTCTTCCAATTGTAGCCATTAATATGCACTTTCAATGTCTTACACCATTAGACATTTAAAACCCCTGATAAGTTTTAATGTCTTACACCAATGGTGTAAGACATTGTAGGGAGTCATTGTATATCAAATTTGTTGTAGTGTTGTAAACGTTTATTTTGGGATCCCATGCACGCACTTAACATTTTAATTAAATGACTATTCCTTTCGTCCAAAAATTTTAACCCTAAGCCGTTAATCACGTTTAGTTGCACGTTTATGGCCAAATGACTCGATTAATGAGTCTAGCACTATTTAAAACACACAGTGTAGCGGACTTGGCGATCCAGGGTACTACAAAACTAATCTGCACAAACAAAAATTAATTAGTTTACCTAAGCATTTATTAAAGAATAAGAGAATCTTCAATGAAGTTCAAAAAATGTGGTGCATTGTTATATTTAGCATATTTTAGCAAAATTATCACTTTAATGGTGTTCTAAAAAGTGTACCAAATTTGGTATATGCTAAAAGTTGTACCAAATTTGACATAAGATATAACCTAAGTCAAATTTGGCACAACAATTAATGTCACTTTTTTATTTACCATATTGCCACGAATTTATTAACTAACAATTATTGACTACTTTTTTTTTTTAAAATAATAAAAAAAAGATTACTTTTTGTATATTATCAATAAATATTAAATGAATTATTGATTTTTTTAATTAATTTATATTTTGTCACTAGAGCACAATTACAAATATTATGCCAAATATAATAGTGATTTATTTTTGTGCCAAATTTGGCACAAAATTTGCATCTTATATTGGAGATAAAAAAAGTCTTACTTAATTACATTACAAGAAATAAGATTTTTACTAGTGTGTTTTAAAATGTGTCGGCATAGATAAATTTAGCTGGCGCCTTACATAAAAATACTTCACTATAAGATTTTGGTGAAAATATGAAGAAAAAATTATGCTAGTGCGACAAATGTGTCGGCATAGACATCATTTGTTTTGTAAGTGATTTTATTGTGTTGTAGAAATTATTATTATTGTTTAATTTATATTTCATTTGCTCATTATTTATATGAAAGTGTTACAATATTTATTTCACCCTTTAAAAAAAGAAAACAAATCAGATTTAATTTTATTTTTGTTTGCCTCTCAAAGGAATTAATACAAACATTCTGACAATTAAGAAAAGTTAACAAGTTGTCTAATTATTTTTTCTTAGGATTTTTTTTATTCCAGATCCAACTCTCTTAATCATGAATAACTAGTCCACCCGATAATATAGAGGTGCAATTAATTGCATTTATTAATTCTGGTCCTCCATTACTTAGTGTTAGAGTATGCATTTATTTCTTCACATAAACACAAACTAAATCCAAACTAGTCGTCACTATAATTCTGTTCTATAGTACTAGAAACACTAAAACCTCAAACCTACCTCTATTAATAACAAGCATGTATAATATAAAATAACCAATATTTTCTCAATATTTGTCACATCACTTTCTTTGGATTCTTAGTATAACCAATCTAGAGAGTTACAATATATTGGAAAATGGACTTTTTCATCTCCCATATTCTTGACCATATTTATGCTACATAGCAATCAATCAATATATATATATATATATATTCTTCAGATAAAATTTCATTTACAAATGATATATTTATATATATGGGAAATTCTATATTGCACCCCAAAAAGGCACCGATTCATCCTTCACGTTTTTTTTTAGCATGTGGATAATTATTAATTTAATTTTATTTATATGAATGTGTATTACAAATTTTTGAAAAATTCTGAATAATTTATACTACAAAAAAAAGGTTAAAATAAGTTTCGTCTCACGCGCATAAAAAATACAGTTACGTGTGCAACAGTCTGTTTGAATCTTATTTTTGATACTGTAAATTATTTAGAATTTTCTGTAAAAATTTATAAAATTAACTAAATAACTACAACATCTACCGTCATAAAACAATTGGGATTAAAACTATTGACTGACTAATCTAAGAACATGACAGAAACTAGAAAAAAATAACATAGAGGTTTTATGTGGTTCAGACTAACAAACCAAATGAAAAAAAAAATCCAGACTAATGCAAAAAAAAAAAAAAAATTCAAAATCAAAATCAACATCAAAGTTAGATCACATTCTCTTTCTTATTTCCTTCAGTCATTAAATTTCTTTTAGTTGAACAAATCCAAATATATTTCTTGTTCATATTCTCAAACAATAAAAGAAAATCATATACAGAATTCAAATCAACAAATCAAAATACTTAATATTCATATTCAAATTTTAAATACAAAATCATATATGACCCGAAATATCAAACTTAAAAGTACCCAAAATATCCATGGCTAAACTTGTACAGAGCTTGACCTTGTGGACTCAGTGGGTTTTAAAAGGAGTTCTTGATTTATTCTATGGCTTGAAGTAATATTTCTTTTTTTGTTCATTTTTCGTACCATTTTTTGCTGATTTTACAATTACATGGTACCAGAAGATAATTAATCATAATAAAGGGCACTAAAGATATACTAGGTAAAAACATAGGGTACCAAATACGCATATTTTTATTAAATTTTTTTAATTAATTCAGGTTATGCAAGGGAGAATTTGCCATTTTAAAAAATTATTGATCAAATTTGTGTCAAGGGTACCATTTTTAACTGAATTTACTATTACAGGGTACCAAATGATAATTATTCGTAATAGAGGGTACTAAAATTGTACTCTGCCAAAAGACAAGATACCAAATGCGCATATTTCCTTTATACAATACTCATTTGTGTATGTGTGAATCAATAATGGGTAAATAACAAATATATATGTTCAAAGTTTTAAAGATTATTTGAACATAAAACTCAAAATTTATTTTCTTCACTGGTCACACACTAATTAAAATTTTATTAACTCATAATTTTGTACTAGATCACTACTATATTATTTTTTGAAAAAAAATTATTACAATAAAGCCATGTCAGCAAATTTTTTTGATGATTTCACAGGCGGAGGGGCACAATTATTTTTTCTGAAAAAAATAATATAATATGCTAATTTTAAAAAAAAATTATGAAGACTACTTTTTTGTGAATATTTATTATGAATAAATCACAATCATTATTTAAAAAAATAGACAATTTCATAAAATCTTCGCACAATAAATTAGTTTTTCAGCTTCTACAATTATATAATTTCTATTCATACGCATTACATACATACAATTACAAATATCAAATAAATATAATACACATTTTTATACATAATTTATGTTCATATGCACACATATAAATTATAATTACATATATACATATATATTCAATAGATCTTCTATTATTAATTTTTTAGATTATTATATCAATTTAAAATTAAGAGAAAAATTTGAAACTATACTTATGAAACTATAAAAGTCTCAAAGAAGTATTTTTGTTTAGATAAAACCGAATGGGATGATTATATAGATGAGAATTAGAGCAAATTTAACTCTAAAAACAATGTAGGACTTTGTATTTCTCTTTTTTTAGTGGTAGGAACGTTTTTACATAGAATTAAATATTAATTATAACCAACCATAATAAACAAAGTCATTGGATGGATGGTTAAGTAGGCTCTTCTTCCCACAATAGACATAGGTGTTAGGATTAATGCCTTAAAAGCATGTAAATACATTTTATTGGTTTTAAATAAAAGTTCAATTTTATTACATTTTAATGTTATAATTATTGTTTGAATTAATTATATAATAATATAAAGAAAATTCCCTATTCATTCATGAGAATATTATCTTGTATTAGTACGAGAGAATTAAGAACATATATAATGAATAAAATAGTCAGTAACATATTGAAGAATGAAATATTTAATGAATGGTTACTAGTACGGTTTGCTAAGCATACGAGATGCAAGTAGTCTAGATTCGGAATACTGATGTGGATAGACATTTTAGTAAAGGTGATGTATATAATAGAGATTATATATGACAGGACCAATGAGAATTAATTATCTTTATAAACTTGTCATTTGATATAAAGATTTAATTCTTATCATAATAGATGATCACTTGTAGATCAGTCTAAATCCTAAGTATTCATAAACTCTTGTTTGTGTTTATTGGATCTTTTGATTCACTCGTTAAGGTCTCTTAGAATAATGAGGCTAGTGACTTTTATTTTGGAGATTCAATATCACGGATGGTTGGGAACATGAATTACAATATTGGAATCTATGCTTTCCTAACGGATCGAACATTGGTTCCCTTAAGGGTTAATTCTAGAACTGGATATTTATTGAGCTTAAATCTATAATTAGATTATAGATTAATTACTTGCTAGTGAATTAACGGTACTTAAGGATCAAGAGTGTTGACCTGTGAAATTGGTCAACAGTCGTATGTACAATATGCGATACCTTTTGAACGAAATGAATATAATAAACAACAGAGTACGAATATCTTAAACAAACGCCAGAAATTTTATAGTGGTTCAGCCCTGTTATGATGAATAGTAATAACCTAATCCATTTCGCTTTTAGTATTGAATCACTCGAAAATTACACAGAGGAACAAAAGCATTCACTCATTTCTAATTTGCCCAGAATTTCTCTCCAAATATTCTTCAGATCTCAAAAATCCTAGAAAAAGCGATCCAAGGGAAAGAAAAAGAAGTCCCATTTATGAAGCTCTGGGTCCTTTATTTATAGTACTCAGGGGCTGTCACATGATCAATAGTGCTGGAGATTGTGGTTTGGTACACGATCATTGTGAGTAAAGATATGTGTCCACCTCCCCATGATTATGACATTGTGGGTCTTCCTATTGTCTTCTTTGGATCGTGGTTGATAATGCACGATTGAGACCCTCGAGAAAATGCTAAGTCTTGATTGGTCTGTGAGACTTAGGTGCTATGCCCAATGACCCTTCAGGGCTTAGGTGCTAGGCCTGATGACCCCTGGGTGTTGGACCTGTTAATCCTCTAGGTGCTGGACCTGTGATCCTTCTGGGTGCTGGACCTGTTTGATCTCAGTTTGAACGAGTGCAAGTATTTCTTAGTGAAGTGTACTTGGGGGTTTAGAATCCTATGAATAATAGGGTGGGCCGACCACCTAGGTGGTTCTTGGGCATGTCAGGTCGACGACCCCTAGGGGTCCTTGGGCATACTAGGGCCGACCACCCCTGGGGTAGGGGTTAGGCTGACCACTCCTAGGGGCTCTTGGACACACTGGTGCCGACCACCCCTGGGGTAGGGGTTAAGTCGACCACTCCTAGGGGCTCTTGGACACACTGGATGTAACGACCCAAATTTGCTAATAAGGCTTAGGGCCTTGATTAGCGTGCCTGGAGGGCAATAAGTGAATTATTGTTTAATATGTGTGAATTTGTGTGAATATGTGATTAGTGATGCATGTTAAGGTGAATTAAATATGCATGTGGGCCCCGTCTGGTTATTAGGGGCACGATTGTAATTTTATCCCGTTGAGGGTATAAACATGATAATTGTGTTATATCTTTGTTGCACGATCCGAGATAGTTCTAGGGAGCGGTTAGCTAGAAAGTCACAACGGGGTCGAAAATCCGACTCGGGACGAGTTGAGGGGTATGTTGGGCATTAGATATTTTATGGGGTTATCGGGCCATGGAAATAAATATTTGGAGATATATTTGAGGTTAGAATGCCTAGGAGGGAATATTGGGGAAATTTGCCATTTTGCCCTTGGGGACGTTTTTGGCACCCCGAGCTTTAAGGTAACCTTAGAAGCTTAAGTTGAATAAAACAAAAATAAGGAAACATTCAGAATTGAGGAACTGACCCACCCATTTTATCTCTCTCTCATCTTTTCCTTGGAAGCTTGGAGGCCTAGTGACATTTTGGAGGAAACTAGTCAAAAAGTAAGGAATTGGAAGCTAGGAATCAAGCTAGAGCTTTGGAGGCTAGGAGATTGAGGCTTAGGAGATCAACTCAGAGACTCAATTCAACAAGGGTAAGTTTTAAATTATAAGGATTGTGTTTGAAATTTCTGCTGGTTTTCTTAGAGTATGCATGTGTGTTGGGTGAAGAATTGAATTTAGGTTTGATGAGGTTTTTGGCTTGAGTTCTTGTTGGGTTTTGATGCTGAATCTATAGTATAACCTCTGTGATGATTAGTTTGGATTGTTAGCTTGATTCTGGGGATAATTGGAGTGATTTTTGAGGTGAAAATGGTGAGTTTTTCTGGGCTCGAGGGGTCGGGTCGCGACTCCCTTCTTGCTGACCTGCGACCCCTTAGAACTTGGGGCGTCTGGAATTGAAGGTGCGCCGTGGCGCCATTTAGGAAGGGTCGCGGCCCGTGCAGGCTGTTTTGAGGTAGGGCCTCGGGTTGAGCTGGGGGCCGCAACATGAGTCCTTAGGGCCGCAATGCTTAGTGCATTTTTGGGTTTTTAAGAGGTTTTAGGCTCAGGAATTCAATAGTTAAGGCTCGGGATGGATTTTATCACCCGGATTGATAGAATTCATTGGCATGGAGGCTAGAACCATAATCTAAAGATATTTAATGGATTAGAACTTGATGAGTGGAAAATGTTAATGCGTTGTGGCTAGGGTTTCGGCGAGGCTCGGACTAGGGAACTGTGCTCGGGACATCGGTGCTTGGGAAGCTCGGGGCACAGGTAAGAAAACTACTGTTCCCCATAGAGTTTGTGTTGCAGGGCTCGACCCTATATGATTGAGTTGCAGGGCTCGGCCCTATATGACGGTGTTGCAGGGTGTGGCCCTTTGATTGAATTTATATGTGGTTAAATATATGTTTAGTTATGTTATGTGTGTATATAAATGATGGAACGGCGATGGCCAGGAATGGCGAAGGCCGGGAACGGCGAAGGCCGAGAACGGCAAGGGGCCGGGAGCAGCGTATAGCATGCGGAGTGCGAGTTGCCAGGGCGAGACCCCAAGGGATACCTGGGATATCCTTACGGTATAGACCACGAATCCAGGGCCTGGTAAAGTGCCTGGGACGGCATGGTCGTACGTTTATTGCCTGATGATGGCTTATTTATATGTTAAGTGTTTAGTATGCATATATTATCTGCTTGTGGGGGTTTTCTTGCTAGGCTTCGGCTCATGGGTGCTCTATGGTGCAGGTAAAGGCAAGGGGAAGGTCGATCAACCTTGAGTATGGTGAGTGTGACGAGTGGCGCGTACATGTCTGGTCTGCCTGGCTGCCACGACCAGGGGTGTTTTTGGGAGATGATTGTACTAAACTTGAATTTTGTTGTTTAGTCGACTCTGGCTATATTTTGAGTTGTAAATATCTCTATACAATGTTTTTGGGATCCCAAATGTTAAATGTCTTATAATTTCCAATGAAAGGTTTATTCCCAATATTATGACTCTGCTTTATGGTTTAATTACACTTTTGTCCTAAAATCTCGATTAGCGAGTTAGTTGCACATTTTAAACTCACTTAGTAACGGCTCTAAGGAAGTAGGGTGTTACACTGGAGCCGACCACCCTTGGGGTAGGGTTCAGGCTGACCATCCCTAGGGCGCTTGGGCCTGCTTTGGCCGACCACCCTTAGGGGTAGGGTTCAGGTCGACCACCCCTAGGGGGTTTAGGCTTGGTTGATTTCCCTATAGGTTGTAGACCTATCTTTTTTGCCTGTCGGTCATTTCTCAATACTTCATCATTTTTCTCTGATTTGTGATGTCACATGTCGCATTCTCATTCGCCATATCATCCTCGTATTTTTGAGGGATAACATTTGCCCCCCAAGTTTATTGTAATGTTTTCAACATTACGGTAAACTTGATCCTGGCCCGAGAAACATACCGTAGTAGTACTTAAATAGTCAAGTCTCTCGGGACATTACATAGTACTTTTTTAACTATCGATAATTTGCTCAGCACTAATTTTTCAGGGATAATTAGTAATTCCTAAAAATAATTAGGTTTATCAAGGAAAATTAATTTCCCGAAAATCTAATATATTTTTCAAGGAAATTTGGGATCCTAAAAAATATAATATATTTTTCAAGGAGTTTTGACATCCTAAAAATATAATATATTTTTCAAGGATATTAATTCCTAAAAATACAAAATATTTTTCAAGGAATTTGATTTCCTAAAAATATAGATATTTTTCAAGGAATTTTAAATTCCTAAAAATGTAGATATTTTTCAAGGAATTTGAAATTTTAACCATACCATATATTTTTCAAGGAAATTTGAATTCCTAAAAATATCTTTGTTTACCGAGGTTTTCGGAAACTATATTAATAAGTATTAAATAAGTCTAATGATATAGAATGCAGAAGATAAAAACAGGGTTTTTACGTGGTTGGGGCGTTAATGAGCCTTAGTCCACGAGTCAGTTGTATTAGAGCTTGGAAAGTCTTTTACAATGGAGTTTTTCTCTATATTTTGATAGAGTAACTGCATACCAATCGAAGAGAGATCCCTTCACCAGTGCTCTATCGCCTGTACTTATAGGCTCACAGGAGCATTGGGCTTGGGCCGGGCATGACCCGGGCCCATCAAAGATATGGGTATCCTTGGCTTCTCTGGCGGAAGCCCAATACAAATGATAAAAATACAAAAAACTAAGAATTATTAAGGCCCAACGGGGCGGCCCAAGAACTATATTTCGCCCAAAAAAAATGGGGCTTTTGGTCTGGGCATTTCGAGTTACGAGGCAGATTCAGGGGACAAAACTAGTCAGTGCACTAGCAGCGCAGGTCTAAACTAGAGGCGTGCAATCCCGAGGTGGCCTTTTCCGCAGGTGAAAAGTGGGGACAACCCCCACGCATCGTGGGGTGGCTTCAGGGTCACGTATGCTTTTTCTTGCCAACGAGGAGGACTTGACCCAGGTCCGTTTACCTCTGTCGCTCTCCGTTTACCACAGGCCCAGACCGTTTACAGGCTCTAGGACCGTTTTGTGTACACCTCGGCCGTAACCCCAACTAGCCATACGTCTCCCGGATAGTCGTCCTGGATCATCCATCTTGGACACCGTCCGGGTCTGGATCCCACTTGGGCCTCGTTCCCAGTCATCCCCCTGCTAAGTGGGCCTGGGCTGGGCCCAAATCCAAATCGCCCAGAGTATGGGCTTGGACCACAATCTCGGGCCCAAGGCAGGAAATGGGGATAACAATCTTGTCTGCCTGAGATGTTATAAGCAGGGCTTCTCTTCTCATTCTTGCTCTATGCGCCTCTCCCAAACTAGTTCCAAGCATGATTTCTCCAGTTCCTCAACAAACTCAGATCTTTGGTAAGTACTTTCTTCTAATCCTTACACCATTTAATTTAAATGTGCTTAGATATAGAAGAAACATTTTGAATCTTTGAGGAATTTTTTCTGAATCTTCTTGTTTTGTTTTAATTTGATCCAAAATAATTGACTTATTTGAATCAAATTAAGATTTATCTATAAAATTCCATAGCTTGGACAATTTCCAGGGTTACAAACCCTAGAACATGCAACTTTAGGTTTGTGAAATCCTAGGCTGGGCGATTTCCAGGGATGTAAGACCCTAGGTCGACCACCTCATTAGCTTGGCGATTTATAGGATTCCAAACCCTAGCATGGGCGATTTCCAGGGATGTCTATTCCCTCATAGGTCAAGCACTCCTAGGGCTTCATTATGGGCCAAGCACCTCCAGGGTTTCTTACCTTGTGCGATTTATAGGTCTAGGTTTAGGGTAAAGGCTGACCACCTAGAGTTTCCAATCATGGGCCGAGTACCTCCAGGGCTTCCCTTCCCTTGCCATATGTGATTTACAGGTCTAGGATTAGGGTTAGGGCCGACCACCCCTAGGGCTCATCATAGGCCGAGTAGTGTGTACCTCATGGGCCGACCACCATACCCTTGGGTGATTTTTCAGGGATCCAGGGTGGTCGGCCAAAGCATAAGTCGACCACCTGAGACTCTAAAAGTATTTTTTTGTCCTCTCAACTGATCTCTTTGGTGGTCTTCCTTGTACTGTAAAAAATATTTTTTTCTGGAGACTTGAATAGTCCTCTGGCATTCTTCTGAGGCTTGCATTCCTGGGGTGGTCGATCTAAGGTGGTAGGCCGTCCACCTATGCCCCATCTTTCATGCTTTGTAATTTGATGGATTCAAGGTGGTCAGCCCAGGCTTAGGCTCATTGGGCCGACCCCCTATATATAATGTTTCTCCTGATTACTTTATTTTTGCTCTTTAGTTCATGGATATGCCCCCAACTATTGGCTTCATTATGCTCACTACCAACTTTACTCTTCATTTTTCTTTTGTTGTAAATGTCCAGCTCCTCTTCATCAGACAAGTTAGTAAGTGAGCGTACTCCCTAGGAGTTCTTGGAGATGGTGAAAAGGATTCTCCCTCGCTCTGCTTTATATTTGTTCAATGAGGAAGATTTCTTCAAAAGGTACTACCCAATGGCGAGAGTAAAACAGACGACACGACAACCCTCTGAAGATGATCCTCATATTGCCAGGCACATCACTCAGGGCTCCTCGCCTGGCTCTTCTCAAATCTCCTCTCAACACAGTACGCCCCACGGCTCTCAAGACACATCTCAACAAAGTCATTCTTCTCAGCGGGATAGGTTGCAACGTCCTTTGCACTAAGATACTAGTCGAGCTCCTCGTCCATTTTCTTCTCAGCAATTACATACCGAGGGCTATCATCATTATGCTACTCATCCTCAGGAGTGTTCTATTCACAGGTTCCAGCCTAATGTGGTTTGCCCTCCATCCAAGAGCAAGACAGTCTCACCAGCTGCGCAACAGAAGAAGAGATGACAAAAGGAGTTCTATTCATCAGATTCTGGGGCAACCTTCGCGAGTGAGATCATATGGAAACCAGTTGAGAAGCTTTGCCCTACTGATTATGAGGTGTTTTAGTTCAAGGGGGCGGCCTCTGACATGACTAAAGAGAAGGTAAAGAACTTAAGGAAGACCTTTGACCTCTCCAACGTGTCTATTACTATCCCTTGTCTAGATGACAGAGCTGAGGACCCCCTTCTGGGTATGTGTGCTTGGACACGTTCTGCCATTAAGTATGGCATCCTACTTCCTCTTCATCCATACTTCCATAGTGTTACGATATATTTTGGTATTATTCCTTCTCAACTGGCTCCTAATGCGATCTAGGCCTTATCTGCATTGTACATTATCTATCACCGTAGAAAATGGGCTGCTCCAGTGCCTCGCGAGACCCACTACTTGTTTGACCTGAAGACCCTTCTCAGCGCAACTTGGGGTATTTCCACTTCCACCATTATATGAGCAAGGGTACCAACACCTTCTTGGAAGAGATTTATGTTAATAGCAAGGCATTTAGATACGCCGACAACTAGTTCTTTACTAAGGACGCAGAGTGTAACGCCCTGGTTACCCCAGAACAGTTACGGTGAACGATGGACCGGAAATTTGACTCGCTACCCGAGTCCTTTGGTCAAAAATGTGCTCTACGTGTAATTAACAGGTTAAGGTATAAAACCAGTAAAAAGGAAATGGAGATTTTCATTACAAACTGCTCTGCAGAGCTAAACAAAACATTTACAAGTTGTTCTCAGTGCAAAATGGTCACTACTGTTTAAAATTTACAATTCCACCGACCTAAGCGGCAAAAATAGGGTAAACCCCCTAGTTCCTCTGAGAACTCCTTGGCCGTGGTGGTCAAGCAGCCTCATATGTACACATCACCACGTCAGCTCTCCACTCAAGGCTAGGTGAGCTTTTCTTTTCCTTTACCTGCACCACATAGCACCCATGAGCCAACGCCCAGCAAGAAAACATAACACTTTTTAATAACATTATCGAATGATTATCATTATAATCACACTGAGCATAAAGCTTTCCAACAAGTGAGAACACAACTCATGAGGTCCTGATAAACCATACTGAGTGTCTGACAAGCAAGTCACCAATCTCAAGTGGGAGAGTGGCTGCTAGGTAAGCCACTAGCCTCCAAGCGCTTATTTCAATCATCGACCCTTGGGGTCGGATTGGCATTAATGCTCTTTGAGTCTTTCAATGCTGATGGTCGATTAGATCCAATCTCTGTTGGCTTGCATGATACACGCTAAGGCCGTCCTGACTAATGAGTCAGCGCAATGTGACCAGTGCCCAATACCACTGTCGAACCTGACTAATAAGTCACAGCTTCACAGTTGATACTAGCACCTTTGCCAAAACTGACTAATGAGTCAGTACCATGCGTAAGTGAGCAACATATGCTAAACATTCTTTATTCAATCCAAGTCCATATTAACAAAACCAACATGCCTCATGAATATCCATGCATGTCACACTTGGGGTGCATTTTTCTTACCTCTGGTTCGAGCTAGAATGAGTAAAAGAACGACCCTTGAGAACGATCAACCTTTAGATTCCTTAGCGGTTACCTAATCATAACCAATTATAATCCATTAATAAAATAAATTAATAAATGGTTCACAATCTAAAATCACACTCCCGGGATCAATCCCCCACTCTTGGGATGCTTAAAATACTCAAACGGGGCAAAGGAACCAAACCCCGAACCTTAAGGATCATTCCGAGCCCTTCAATGTGCTTGCTGAAAAATGGACTAGCGATGCAGCCCCATCAGATGGCGCTGCAGCCCTGTGAGTGGCGCTGCAGCCCTATTTCCAAGTCAGAGAGCCCATATCTGAGCCCTGAATAGCGCTGCTGCGCCCCAAGTGGCGCTGCTGCGCCAAAAACAGACCAGAAACTTTCTGGTTCATCTTCTTTGCGATTTTTCTTGAAACCAAACCCTCCAAACCAATCCAAAACCTTACCAAACACCCAATTCTACCCCTAAAATTCATCTACATCATACCCTCATCAAAACCCAATCAATTTTACACAAAAACTCCCATTGATTCTAGCTATCCACACCAAAACTATAAGCTGAAAACTATAAAGTAAAACAGAGTATGGCTTGTTTTTCATGGATGAATTCTTACCTCAAATGGAATTAAAGTCCTTTTCAATGGATGAACCAAGTCTACAACTTCCAAACTTTGATTTCCTAGCTTGTATCTTCAAGTTGGGACCAAAAACTTCAAAGGAAGAAAGAGAGAAATGGATGTACGGGAAAGGTAATTCTTGCTCTGTTTTTGCTCTGCTCTGTATGGTTTCTACAGCCATCCAAACTTCACATATATCCAAACCCAAATGACTAAAATACCCCTAGGTCTTTAAGAGTTTCTAAAGCCTTCCCAAGGGCAAAGTTGGTACTTCTGAACCTATACCGTTAATCATAATTAACGCTTCCCAATTCCCCGCTATTCTCAAAATTCCCAAACACCAATAATTCATGTCCCGTTACCCTTTTTACTCCCGGCAACGTTCTAATCATTTAAACATCCCGAGACTCACCCCGAGCCTCGAACTTATTCCTGTTATGACTAAACCGCTACTTAAACACTTAAAGATCGTCTCATGCCGAATAGCTCGAACAAATCCACATTATAATGTGGCCTTAAAACATATCACCAACATGCATCCAAATAAACAATTTACCCTCAACGGGCCAAATTACCATCACACCCCTGTAATTAAAAATATGGACTCACATGCATGCATTTCACATCATATCATAATATAATCAACATATACATGCATTTTATCAATTGTGTTAACACAATTAAGCAAGTATGGCCCTCTCGGCCTACTATTCACGCCGTCAAACATATCGGGGAAATCGGGGCATTACACAGAGGCCAACTATTCCAAGTTTAAGCACGTTGGGCCTTTTTATACACCGTTCTCGACCCAGGCTATGGCAGTGAGGGCCAAGGCACTGATTTCAATGACCCCTGAGGAGAAAAATTTCAAGACTCTCGTTACTTCAGAGAACCTTAGGAAAGTGGGACTGTTTCTGCCTACTATAGCCGATGTTCTGAAAGACGATGGTCCCGAGCCCGTGACTGCCATAGACTCCCTGAGACACATTCATGTCGAGGAGGTACCCTCTTTGCCTGTGCCAGCTGGATAGGAGGGTGATGAGGTGGGTGCATTTGTCGTGTACTCATCGCTTGCTTTAGACGCCTCTGATGAGACGACGTTCAAACCCGAATCTCATTCAGAAGGTTAGACACTTTATCCCTTTTCTTTTATGATTCATATGTGCTTAATATCTTTCTAGCATTCGATCTTCTTTTGTAGGCTCAGACATGTTTGGTTTTGTTTATACCCAGCAGAGGTCAACTCCCACCGAGGCCAGTCCTTCCATTCGAGTGGCAAAAAGGGTTAGGGTTGAGGTTGAGTCGGTAATGGAGGTTCTTCCTGAGGTGTCTCCTTCGACTCCTTTGGCGTCTAGTCCAATTATTTTGGTGTCTAGTCCTGTCGCAGAGGTAGAGCCATCTTTGTCTACAATAGTTCCTCCCATTTCACTAACGCGGGGGCTTCCTGTCTGCGCCTGCTCCCTTATCTGAGCCACATTAGTCTGCTATACGGAACTTAGGTGCTCCCATGGACCGAGCATCTCATCTAGAGCAAACGACAACAACTTTTAATGGGATTAAGAATGAGGACTTGAGCACCATTCTAACGAAGTCACTCCTAGACATTCAGAGTGTGGGTCCTTTTTAGTCTTCTTCTTGTTGTTTTTTGCAGGCACTGATGCTGGTCTCTCATGTCCATGATAGGTCTGTGGAGTATACTTCTATGCTCTCCAACCTTCATTCCGAGCTTGAAGCTATCCGCCGAGAGGTGCTAGACCTTAGGCGTTTTCTTGGCTCTAGGGATACTGACATTGCTTCAAACGATGAAGAGATGAACACCCTCCGTAGTACCATGGAGCACAATCAGCAGGAAGTGATCGAGTTGACTCTCAGGATAACCCAGATGGAGGGGAAACTTGTCGATCAACTCCAACAGTCTGAAGTTGAGAAAGAGTAGTTAATTGCTAACATGGACCAATTGCGGAAGGATTCTGTTGTCGAGAAGGAGCAAGAGGTCAAAGCTGCTCCGGACAAGGCTCAAGAGGAGTATTCAGAGATAGCTTTCTCTTGCTTCTACTTGATATGGAAGTCCAACAAAGATCTGAACTTGGATTTCCTTCCCGAGAAGACTTGAGCGAAGGAGCATAGGAAGTGTCTGGCTTATGAGGCTGCTGAGGCTTAGGGTGGTCTTTCAGATGGTACTCTTCGCCCTAGTTAGTATTCTTTTGGTCTTTTACTCTGTCTTTCCTTCCATGCCATTGGTGGGACACCTTGTACTTGACAATTTTTCATATGACATTTTATGCCTTTATGCTTTTTTGTTATGAGTACCTAGTGTATTGATTTAAAAATTTTATTTCCAATGCTTACTAAGTATATCAACTCACAACCCTTATTGATTCAGGTATCAGTATACTCTGAACACATGTATTTTACATGCCATACTAACTTTACTCCTTTACGTTTTCCATGCTAAAAACCATGGTAATGTGAGTAGTATGATACTTCACCATGTACCATGAACAAAATAGGTCGACCACCCTATGGGTGATACTCGTTATAAAGATTGTAGATAAAAGTGTCTAAGTTGGACCAACCGGATCTAGATGGGCTAATCGAGCCTGTAACGAGTCTTAGATCAAATTATCGATCGATCCCTCAAGGATCAGATTTGTTTATGATCCGATGATGGCGACTGGTCTTCGGACCAGTCTCTTGTTTTTTGATCGCATGGGTCGATAGGTTCCTCTAGAACCAGGATCAAATGTGATCAAATAATTTTAGCGAAAAGGTCCTAGGACCTGTCTCTTGTTTGGATCGTATGGGTCGATAGGCTCTTCAAGAACCAAGATCGAACATGATCAAATATTTTGGAGACAAGGTCCTCAGACCAGTCTCTCATTTGGATCTTATGGGTCGATAGGTTCCTCAAGAACCAAGATCGAACATGATCCATTAATTTGGCGACAAGGTCCTTGGACATGTCTCTCTTGTTGATTGTGTGGGTCGATAGGTTCCTCAAGAACTAGGATCAAACATGATCAAATAGTTTGGCGACAAGGTCCTCGGACCAGTCTCTCATTTGGATCTTATGGGTCTATATGGGCTAATCAAGCCTGTAACGAGTCTTAGATCAAATTATCGATCGGTCCCTCAAGGACCAGATTCGATTATGATCCGATGATGGCGACTGGTCTTCGGGCCAGTCTCTTATTTTTTGATCGCATGGGTCATAGGTTCCTCAAGAACCAGGATCGAACGTGATAAAATAATTTTAGCGACAAGGTCCTAGAACCTGTCTCTTGTTTGGATCGTATGGGTCGATAGGCTCCTCAAGAACCAGGATTGAGCATGATCAAATAGTTTGGTGACAAGGTCCTCGGACCAGTCTCTCATTTGGATCTTATGGGTCGATAGGCTCCTCAAGAACAAAGATCGAACATGATCCATTAATTTGGCGACAAGGTCCTAGGACTTGTCTCTCTTTTGTTTCGTATGGTTCTAGACTCCTCAAGAACCAAGATCGAACATGATCCGATGGGGTTGACAGGTCTAAAGGACAAGTCCTTCGTTGAAAGAAATTTAAAGAACTAAGAGAAACTTAAGAAATTAAATTCATTCATTGAAGCACAATGGCTGTTACATAGATAATTCAAAAATAATACATTTGCAAATTAAAACTTGTGTTGCTGCTAAACAACTTCATTAATAGTACCGGCGAAGGTGTTCACCATTCCAGTAGTTTTTATTAGTTCTCGATTCAGTCGAGCTATCTTATACGTCCCTGGTGGGATCACCTCCTCCATAAGGTATGGCCCTTCCCAGTTAGGTCCTAGTACCCCTGCTGTAGTGTCCTTAGTGTTTAGGAACACCATCATTAGTACTATGTCCCCAACTTGGAATTTTCGATCTTTCACTCTGGAGTTGAAGTATCTGGCCACTTCTTGTTGATGTACTACTACTCTGAGACTTGCCTATTCTAGTCTTTCTTCAATTAAATTGAGCGACTCTTCTATTAGTTGATGGTTCATCTCTTGATCGTATGTCTCCCGTCTATGCGATGGGGGAGTGAGTTCAACTGGCAACATGGCTTCATACCCAAACGCCAAAGAGAATGGTGTATGCCCTGGCGTCATTCATGTCATTGTTCGATGTGACCATAGGACCTCCGGAAGTAGTTCTGGCCAGGCTCCTTTAGCTTCTTCAAGGCGTTTCTTCAGAGTGTCTTTGGTAGTCTTGTTCACTGCTTCTACCACTACAAGAAATTCAACATTTACCTACCATTATTAATTTTAGGTAAAGATAGCGTATTGGTAGGTATATCATTTTACCTACATATTTTGACCAATACTATATTGATAGGTAATAGTTAGTCGAGAAAGGCACCATTGCCTACGATTGACATATCGGTAGGTAAAACTCACGTGGACCCCATAGAAATGACTTGGACTTGTTTGACATGGCATCTTATGTGGCAACTGACATGGAAATCATCGTGGCAATTTTTTAGTGGAACACGTGGCACACATTTGTTGGACCAGTTGGAACTTAATGATTGTGTTACTTATCTCATTTTTATTGATTATGTGGCTCTAAATGATTGGTCCACATGGCATGATGTGGTATACTTATTTTTACCTACACTTATTTATTGGTAAATAAAGATTTTTAGATAGGTAATTTTAATTATATATTTAAATTTAATTTAATATAAATAATAAATAATAAATAAAAGTAATTAATTTTAAAAATATTTAACATTTTTCTCAAATAAATTATTTAACATTAATAATAAAATAAACAAACATATATTATAAAATATTCATTGCTTATTAAAGATGAGTGTTAAACTAATTACATTTTATAAAAAATATCAACAAATCTATTCTTCACTTTGAGATTATTACACGAGAGCATCCTTTTTCTCTAAACTGAACTTGTGAGGTAGACACTGATGATGATTGGAGGTGGGGTTCGAGTTGGGAACAATGGAAAAATATAATTAATCTAAACATAATAATTATCCCCAATTTAATCATCATCTGGATTTCAGAAAATATGACTTATTATTATGGGCATTTATGACACTTGATATACCAGCATATATCAAAAAACAAATATATGAGCACATTAAGTCCCATAATCACCAACATAAAATAAATCATTTATCAACATCACAAGCAAAAAAAAGAAAACAATCAAAGTAGCATAATGATCCAAATCAGAAAAAGAAAATATAAGTCAACATTCAAAACTACATTTAATAGGCAATATGCATCGAAAACTAGAATTCATGTGATAAAACAAAAAAGTTCATATGCAGTATATATGAACATGTAAACAATGATGAAGATAATACAAACTAGATTCAAAGTTTTACATAAAAAAACTCAAAATAAAAAGTAGATGTCTCTTCTCCTTTTTAAAAAGAAACACATATTCATATATATAATCCATGAACATAATACATAAATCAAATACCAAACACAAAATTTTCACACTTTAAAAAAAAAATTAGATTCAAAACATATTTGTGTACAGAACAAAAATCAGATTCAAACACACAAAACACTTAAACTCAAAAACTAGTTATCTCTCCGAAAACAAAGTTCACCCTACAATATCAATATTAAAGTTCACCCTACAAACCAGAAAGCAGAGCATGCTAAAAATAGAGAAACACTTGAGCTTAATGCAAAACTTTGGAAATAGAAAAACAAAGAAATATGAAAAACAAATATCAGAACATAAAAAAACATCTTAAATCTCAGTAGAGGAACAAAGAATCAAATTCACTAATGCAATAAACTTATTAAATTAATCTACATCTTAAATTTGAATATCAATATCAATAACAAAGTACATAAAAAACTCAAAATCTGAATATAGCAACAAAGTATCAATTTATTGATGATAGCACAAGAAACAAGCAACAAGACATCAAGAAATTCAATGAGATTATACATAAATAATACTGAAACAGATTAACAAGTCATATTCAAACAGATCTTGTTGAGGCTCAAAATTCCACGCCCTTGAAGGATCAAAGGCACGCACTAAGGCCCCATAAGCACTTAATTACGTGATGGGGCTGTGATGCCCTCGGGCTCCCATTGTCCCGCACCAACCACGTACCTAGCGAAGCCACGCCTTAGTTGCACCTGATGGCCTCGCTGGTGGAGCGTCTCGTTGGGCGTGGTGGCCTCGCTGGTGGTGGCCTCGCTGCACATGGTGGCCACGCTGATGGAGCGCCTCGCTGAAGGTGGTGACCTCACTGGTGGTGGCCTCGCTGGTGGTGGCCTCGCTGCACATGGTGGCCTCGCTGGTGGTGGCCTCGCTGGTGGTGGCCTCGCTGGTGGTGGCCTCGCTGGTGGTGGCCTCGCTGGTGATGGCCTCGCTGCACATGGTGGCCTCGCTGGTGGTGGCCTCGCTGATGGTGGCCTCGCTGCACATGGTGGCCTCGCTGATGGTGGCCTCGCTGCACATGGTGGCCACGCTGGTGGAGCATCTCGCTGGGCATGGTGGCCTCGCTGGTGGTGGCCTCGCTGGTGGTGGCCTCGCTAGTAAGGCACCTCGCGAAATGATGCCCCAACCATACCTCGGCCGCGCGCATGAGGTCCAGCACCAGGTGGCCTCGCGAGATGGCGTCACGCACACGCCTATTCTTCGCCCCTAACACTTCAAGTGGACGTCTCCTCTACGCGTCAACCATGACTTCGACATTTAGAGGGAAAGGCCTAAGAATAATTCAAAAGGATCATGTGGGTACAATCTTGTACGGGGTACGACCGTTAAGACCGTACGCATGATCCTGACACTCATGATAGACGAGTAGTTAGAGCATTAGGAAAGAGGACATACTCGACACCACTACCTCCTGCGCCACTACACCTACCACTACTCATCAGACACGGGTACAGACAAGTAGTGGAGACATCCTCCTGACATCTGCTCCTGTACGGGATGTACGACCACAACCTCTGAAGCCACTCCCCAGACACAGTACATATGTACCACTTGGTCTCCTGGACCACCATGTATCTAAGGCCATTAGAGCCTACTATAAAATGAACTCTAAAACCACCTGAAAGGGGGTTGGAAATTTTACTGTAGCAGAGGTTTGAGTGTGAATGAAAGGCTGAATTCTCCATTATTGTTCTATCATTGTTCTTGAGTTATTGTTCAAGTTTTTACAGCTTTCCGATTAGTGATCTTAATTTGATAATTTTTCCAACTTAACTTCGTTGACGAGTTCTCACCGTCAACAGATCTCATTGGTGAAGAAATTCAGAAATAGAATAAATTATTTTATAGTGCAGTTAGTTTATTTAATCATAAATGTATTTAAAAAAGTCTATAGTGTTTACTTAAAAGAGCATAGATTAGGTCAGTTTTAAACCAGGAAACAATGAATCAAAAGAATACAAATAAGAAAACAAAAGTAAGTATTTTAGGCACAATTTTTGTGGTAATCAGAAACAAAGTACCAAGTAAATATACTGAAGAAGAAAAACGTTGCTCAGTCAAGCTGTAATAGAGTGTGACCTCAAAGATTCAAAAATATTATAAATCATGCCTCATAATCAAACATAGACCTCAAACAATGAACAAGATCACCAAATCCCTATTGGCTAGGAATCAAGTTATAATCAGAAACAAAATACCAAACTAAATATACAGAAAAAAAAACTTTGCTCAATCATGTCTCATAATCAAACTTTGCTAAAAAAACCTTGCTTAATCAAGCTGTAATAGAGTGAAAACCCAAAACAAAAAATCTAAATAATATACTAAATATATATATAAAAAAAAATAACAATCGAAAGGAAAAATAATGGATCGTCATTAATACTTCACATTAGTGGGGATTTAATCAAAATGAATCATAAACATATTCCCCAAAGCCACTAAGCTAATTTTTCTGAAACTTAAAGCCACAAAACCAGATTAAAGCAATGAAACATAACTATAATCTAAACAAAACAAAAAAAACTCAAACTCGTAGGATAATGAAACTAACTAATCTTAAAAACAAATATTTCTCAAAGCATACATCTAAACCTTATACTAAATATACATAACAAATAACAATGAAAATGCCTCTGAATAATGGATTTAATTAAAATGGATCATAAAATTATAACTCAAAGCCACCAAGCCAACATTCTGAAACTCACAAAGCCATTGAGCCAAGTGAATTGAAATCTCAAACCCCCCGAGATAAGCAAAACAAATAAAAATCGCAAAATGGTATCCCTGTTAAGTAAACATGGTTAAAATAGCCAAAATGACAACACCCATAAATCTAAACAAGTTCAATAACCATACTTACAAAAATAAAATGGAGTGTCGGAGGATGATAGCGTTGATATGGATGCCACGATTTAGAACCCACAATTCAGAGATGGAGGCGGCAGCATCGACCAAGACCACTGGTCAATGGAGGCGGCGGCAGCGGCTAAGAATACTCATTAGAGGCGGGTTCAAGAAAAGAGATGAAGGCATCTTGGTTCAACAACGAAGAAGAAAGCCTTAGGGTTGATTCAAGAATAGAGATGAAGGAAACTAGAAATGAAGGCACTCGAACTAGACAAAGGAAGGCACCCGATGCTCAACCATGGAGATTAAGGGTCTCAGCTATGCTCAACCATGGTTTATAGTGGAGGCGGTGCTCGTAGAAGAGAACAGAGAGGGGCGACTGTGTTTGGAAGAGATAAGCTTGAGTGTTTGAGATATATGTTAGGGTTTAGGTTTATAAGTATAAATTTATATTAAATAATAAATTTATTTATGTTAGTATTATATTTATATGTATAGATAAAATAATGTGCTAATTATAAAATAAGTATGGTCACACAAATGTTGTAAACATGTCATCATTGATTTTAATAAATTTTTAAAATTAAAATAAAATTGGTGGGAAAGTGAGCTCCAAAAGCTGAAAATTTTCCCTCCAATATATATGTAGGTAAATCTCTTTACCTACCAATTTGATTGGTAGCAAAAAATAAATCTGAAATAGTTCATATATTTTGCAATATTTACTTATGAATAGTTCGCACCACTAAATATTTTTAGGTAAAACTCATCATTACCTACAAATAAATATAAGTAGGTAAGAAATTGGTAGGTAATTGTCAAATTTCTTGTAGTGTACTTGGCCATTAGCTTGGGGGTGTGCTACCGAGGAAAAACTCTTTGTGATTCCATGCCTCGTACAAAAGCCAGTGAACATATCACTGTCGAATTGAGTCCCATTTTCCGAGACTATCTTCCTTGGTAGGCCAAATCGACATATGATATTCTTCACCACAAAGTCTAAGAATTTTTTCAAGGTTATGGTGGCGAGCGGTTCTACTTTAGTCCATTTGGTGTAGTAGTCCACGACTACAATAGAAAATTGGACTCCTCCCCTTCCCGTAGTTAGCTTTCCAATTAGGTCGATCCCCCATACAACAAAGGGCCAAGGGCTTTGCATCTGTGTTATTTCGTTTGGTGCCACCTGAGGTATCTTGAAGAACATTTGGCACTTATGGCATCTTTTGACATACTCCATCAAGTCTTCATTCATCGTCGCCCAGAAGTATCCTTGTCTTAGGATTTTCTTTGATAGGCTCTACCCCCAAATGTGATCTCCACAAAACCCCTCATGTGCCTCGATCATTAACAGCTTTGACTGGTCGGGTGCAACGCACCTTAGCAGCGGTAGGGAGTACCCTTGTCGGTACAGTACCCCTTCGACTATCATATATCGTGCATCTTGTCTCACCAATTTTCTTGCTTTGTTCCGATCGCTCGGTACTACTCCTTGGTTGAGATAGTTTATAATAGGGGTCATCCATGTATCTCCTAACTCAACAGGTAGTGCCTCCTGCTCGGTTATGCTTCTTTCCGCCAAGTATTCGACAAGAACGACATTTAGGATGTTTGCATCTTTGGCACTAGAAAGATTGGCTAAGGCATCGGCATTGGCATTCTGCTCTGTCGGGACTTGTATAATTGAGTATTTCTTGAACTGTGCCAACAAGTCCTTTACCTTGTTCAGGTACTGCACCATCCTAAGTCCCTTACCTTGATACTGCCCAAGTACCTGGTACACCACTAGCTAGGAATCACAAAATATCTCCAAGGACTGTGCATGTACATCCGAAGACAAGCGTAATCCTGCTAATAAGTCCTCGTATTCAGCCTCGTTGTTTGAAGCGTTGAATCCAAATCTGAGAGTGCAATGGATCTGATGATTCTCTGGAGTGATCAGTATGATTCTTGCACCTGAGTTGTGTTCATTGGATGCTGCATCAACATATAGCTTCCATACAGGAGTTTCTCCTTCCTTCTCGGTATCTCCATTTTTCAATTGGTAGGAAGGGTCTTCAAGGTTGGTGCCTTCGACTATGAAGCCTTCGACTAAGTTAAAGAAAGGGACACATTTGTCCGTAGACTTTGATATGAACCTACTGAGGGCAGCTACTCTCCCAGTTAAGCTTTGCACTTCTTTGATTGTGGTAGGTGACTTCATGTCGATCAATGCTTTGGTCTTCTCGGGGTTAGCCTCGATTCCACGTGAATTGACTATGTATCCAAGAAACTTACCAGAGCCAACTCCAAATGAGTACTTAATAGGGTTTAACTTCATGCTATACTTTTTAAGTATTGCAAAGCATTCCTCCAAGTCTTGAACGTGCCCTCCAGCTTCTTTGGACTTGATAAACATGTCATCGATGTATACCTCCATATTTTTTCCTATCAAGTCTTGGAACATGCCATTCACTAAATGCTGGTAGGTGGCTCCTACGTTCTTCAAGCCGAATGGCATTACCTTATAACAGTACAATCCTTTGTCTGTCTGGAAGCTGGTATGTTCCTCGTTGGGAGGGTGCATACTTATTTGATTATACCCAGATTACACATCCATGAATGAGAGTATTTCATGTCCTATCGTTGCATCGACCAGTTGGTCAATAATGGGTAGTGGGAAGAAGTCTTTGGGGCAGGCCTTGTTCAGATCTGTGAAGTCCATGCATGTTCTACACTTACCGTTTGGCTTTGGGACCAGCACCAGGTTTGATACCCAATCTGGGTAGTAGGCCTCCCTTATAAAACTGTTTTCCTTGAGCCGCTCGACCTCCTCCTTCAGGGCTTGGGATCGGTCTTTGTCAGGCAATCTCCTTTTTGTTACATTGGTGGGTAGTTCTTGTCTACATTGAGGACATGACTTGTCATGAATTGAGAAATTCCAACCATGTCCTTATGTGACTAGGCAAAGACGTCCTGGTTTTTCTTCAAAAATTCCACCAACCGTGCCTTAATTTCCACCTTTAATTCCTTACCGACTTTGATTACTCTAGTCGGGTCCTCCTCATCTAGTAGGACTTCATCAAGATCTTCAACTGGTCCTCCCCCCATGACGTCATCCCCAAAGCGAGGATCGATGTTTTTTCCCTCGCTTTGGGAAACTTGCTATAATAACAAATCTTCGTTAAAAGGAGTCCCCAACTCTAGTAGATTGTTTCTTTCAACATCACCTTCCATGTTGACAACCTCTTCTGTTCCTTCATTCTCTTCGCAACAGGTTACTATCATGTTGTTTATGCATGGTCCTTTCTTTGCCTTGACCACTGACGCATTATAGCATTCTCGTGCCTCCCTTTGGTTACCCTGTACGCATCCTTGCCCTACGCTTGTGGGGTACTTCAAAGATAGATGCCAGATAGATACTGTTGCGTGTAACGCCATCAGGAGGGGTCTCCCGAGCACTAAATTTTAAGCCGACGAGCAATCTACCACTAGGAACTCTATCATCGTAGTCTCGTGCCTGGGGGCATCCCCCACCGTGACGGGTAGTCTAATAGTTCCTGCTGGTGCTAGGCATTCTCCCATGAACCCATATATCACTTGGGAACACGATGTCAGGTCCTTGACCGTGAGCTTCATCTTCTCGAGGGATGATTTGTAGATGATATCTACTGAGCTTCCCATATCCACCAAGCATCTCTTCACTCGGGCATTGACAATTTGAATGGTAAGGACCAGAGAGTCATTGTGGGGGTACCTCACGTGCCTGGCGTCATCCTTTGTAAAAGTGAGAGTTTCACTTTCATACCTTGGATATTTTCGAGACCGCTCCTTGACTTCCATACACTCGGAAGACTCCCCTACCTCATGTCTTAGGGTCCTTGCATATCGCTCACGAGCATTGTTACTATTACCTGCTATGTGGGGCCCTCCACATATGGTATCCAGTGTGAAGTCTACAGCTGCTGGCTCCAGTGGTGGACTCCTCTGCCTTTGGAATTCTAGATTCTTGCTTAGGGTTTCGGTCTCGCCTCGGTACCTCGAGAGTTTTCCTGACCGGAGAAGAAACTCTATCTCATCCTTCAATTGTTTGCACTTGTTTGTGTTATGCCCATAATCATTATGGAAATGAAAAAACTTATTCTTGTCCTTGTTTCCTTCTGAACTCAAGGGGGGTGGCTTTCGGTATGGTACCTCCTGGTATGTTGCCAAGTAAATCTCAGCCCTTGATGTGGTCAGGATAGTATAATTGGTGAATTTGGGCTGGTAGGGTTGATGCTTAGCTTGTTTGTCGGCAGGTGCTAACTTAGCTTTCTTTTCTCCACCCTGCTCGGCCTCTAACGTATTCCTCTTCTTACCGCTTCCCCCACCGTCGCCTTGAGGGTTTACGCCGTTCTTATCTGCCTTGACAGTGGTCGGATGGTTTATGCATTTTTCTTCCTTCATGATAGCATCATCTAGCTTCATGTATTTGCCAGCTCAGTCGAGGAACTCCTACAAGGTGTTGATAGGGTTCCTGTGTATACTACCCCACAAGGGACTATGATAAATTATTCCTGCCGAGATGGCAACGAACTTCCCTCCATCGCCTACCGTGGATGCTCAATTTACCTCTCTCATGAATCTTTGAATGTAGTCTTTCAGGGATTCATCTTTCCCTTGCTTAATGTCAGTTAACTGATTGGCATAAACTGGTTGAATCTGACCATCACTAAAGACCTTGTAGAATTCTTTCCTGAACTACTCCAGGAAGTGATGGATCCAGGTTTGAATTTCCAATACTATTCCTGAGCCGAGTCAGAGAGAGTGCTAGGGAATACCCTGCACCTATAATCATGCTCCACGCCGAGTAACTCCATCTGATCGTCCTTCTTCCCAATATGTCGTATTGGATCCTCTTTCCCAGTGTACGTTGGGAGTTTCAGGGTCTTGTATTTCGGTGGTGGTTGAGCAGGTTGGATATTAGCACTGAAGGGGCTCCCACTTCTATGTGCCAGCTCGATATTGGAAGGTTTCTTTGTCAGACTCTAGACAGCCATGACGAGTGCATCTATTTGAGTCTGCACTGCTGGTGGGATCACTACTCCACATAGGGTAGACTTCCTTGGTACCCCCTCCTGAGCGTTGATCCTCCTGTTGATGACTTCCCTCAGATCCTGAGGTTGTGAATCTTTCCTGAGCCTGTCGAACACCGTAGTTGTGTTTTTCATTTGTTCCTTTCCCTTGAGAGACTGAGGGTGTCCGGGTGGGAGGTCCGCCTTGCCCTTGTCGGTGCAACCCTGTCCCTGAGCCTCTCCTCCTACATTACTTTGAGATTTTGAGCGGCCATTTCCATTTCTGTCATGCATCTCAGATGTTTGACCTTCATCTCATGCATTGTTTTGTCTGTCCCCCTTGGGGGGGGGGGGGGGGCTTCGGGTTGGTAACACTCCTACTCCGAGATGAAGTATTATTCTTCTTAGTCATGGAGGAGGCAGTCTTGGAATGTGCCTCTTCATTCCGTCTCTGGGAAAGTGGCTCTGCATTAAGTTGGCCTCCAACCTCCACCTAAGGTTCGTTAACAGGATTGATGGGATCCTAAGTGTTGGAATCCATGGGAGTCGTCTTCTTTGTCTCACTGGGTTTTGGAGGCATCGTAAACTAATGAAAGTGTGTTTCTTGATTTCGTACTCTCAATGAAAGCACCAAAATGTTGACCTGTGAAATTGGCCAACGGTCATACGTACAGTATATGACACATTTTGAACGAAATGAATATAATAAATGACAGAGTACGAATATCTTAAACAAATATCAGAAATTTTATAATGGTTCATCCATGTTCTGATGAACAGTAATAACCTAATCCACTTAGCTTTTAGTATTGAATCACTCGACAATTACACTGAGGAACAAAAGCATTCACTCATTTCTAATTTTCCTAGAATTTCTCTCCAAATATTCTTCAGATCTCAAAAATCCCAGAAAAAATGATCGAAGGGAAAAAAAAAAGTCTCCTTTATGAAGCCTTGGGTCCTTTATTTATAGTACCCATGGGTTGTTACATCATCAGTAGTACTGGAGATCGTGGTTTGGTACATGATCATTGTGAGTAAAGATACGTGTCCACCTCCCCATGATTATGAGATCGTGGGTCTTCCTGTTGTCTTCTCTGGATCGTAGTTGATAACACACGATTGAGACCTTTGAGAAAATGCTAAGTCTTGATTGGTCTATGAGACTTAGGTGCTAGGCCCGATGACCCTTCAGAGCTTGGGTGCTAGGCCTGATGACCCTCTGGGTGTTGGACCTGTTAATCCTTTGGCTCTGGACCTGTGATACTTTTGGGTGCTGGACCTGTTTGATCTCAGTTTGAACGAGTGCAAGTATTTCTCGGTGAAGTGTACTTGGGGGGTTTAGGCCGACCGCCCTATGAAAAATAGGGTGGGCAGATCACCCAAGTGGTTCTTGAGCATGTCAGGCCGACCACCCCTAGGGGTCCTTGGGCATACTGGGACCGACCACCCCTAGGGTAGGGGTCAGGCCGACCACTCCTAGGGGCTCTTGGACACACTGGGGCTGACCACCCTTGGGGTAGGGGTCAAGCCAACCACTCCTAGGGGCTCTTGGATGGGTCGACCACCCCTGGGGTAGGGGTTAGGTCGACCACCTCTAGGGCTATTGGGCTTGCTTAGGCCGACCACCCTTAGGGGTAGGGGTCGAGCCAACCACCCCTAGGGGGTTTAGGCTTGGTCGATTTCCCTATAGGTCCTGGACCTATCTTTTTTGCTCGTCGGTCTTTTCTCAATACTTCATCGTTTTTCCCTGATTTGTGATGTCACGTGTCTCATTCTCATTCACCACATCATCCTCGTATTTTTAGGGATAACAAAGAGGTAATTAGAAGGGTAAACCGATAATTTTGACCAGCTCTAATTAACGAACCAATAATGGAGGAAAAAACTACATATTTTGATTATATCAATGGACTGCAAGAGAAAACTCTGTAAATATAACTCTATAAATATTTAGAGTGCAATTCCATATTTATAGTAGAGTAATCATGTAATTAATAAATAAGATTATTATATTAAAGAGTTTGATTAATAATGTGATTTATTGGAGCTTCGTATTATAGGTCCAAGGTCCCCAGATCACCTATGTCCTACACTGTTAAGGGTAAGGATGTCAAAAGAAAGATTTGTAGAGAGAATGACTAAATTGCAAAGGAATTAATTTTTCAGGGCAAGGAAATAATTATGTGATAATTATGGGTAATTGATTAATTATGAATTAATTAATTTCTTAACTATATAGTTTTTATTTTGAAAAAATATAGGTTAAAATTAATATTAATCTTGTTTTGATTAATATAAAGAGAGAGAATAATAAATATCTTATTTAGAATATGATATTTATTTATTTAATGTAAAACTCATATTTTAAGATAAAGTTAATTTTGAATTAACTGATATTTATGTTGGGATAAATATATTATCTTAAAAGTTGATTAAACAAACAAATGAGAAAATTAGGGAAACCCTAATAGGGTTGGACGACACACACTGTACAACACAGTGTGTGGCGCCTAACTCAGAGATTTTTATCCTTGGGATTTGAATTTTGAATTTCAAATAAATTTATTTAATCAGTTATTTGACTATTGTTCCTAAATATTATTTAAATAAATAATTAAATATAAATATTGTTATAATGATCCAAATTTTCTAATAAGGCTTAGGGCCTTGATTAAGAGGCGAGAGGGCCATAATTGATTTATTATGCAATTAAATAATTATATGCATGTTTAGGTGTATTAAATGTGCATGTGAACCCATTTTTGATTAATTGGGTGATTATCATATTTGCAATTTCAGGCATATTTGGCATATATGTGGCATGTGTGTGGTGCTTCATTATTATTTGGTTATGCTAGGGCTACTCAGCACGAGACGATCCTAGGAGGTAAGCTAGTGGGAAAGTCACAACAGGATTTATACTTGGCTCGGAGTGAGTCAAGGGATATTTATCACATTACTATGATATTGGGTAGTGGGAATAAATATTTGATGATAAATTGGGAGTTAGTAAGATCAGGGGGAAATTCTGGGAGTTTTGACTATTTTACCTCGGGAGCCTTTTTGGGACCTCGAGCATTAGGATTTGCTTGAGACTACTTAAGCTTGAAGTAACCTGTTAAGAAATAAAAAGAACGTTCAGAATGTTCTCTCTTCCTCCTGTTCCCTTTTCGACACCCGATCGCATTTTCAAAGGAAACTTGAGTTCTAGGACTCGGATTCAAGCGAGGATCGAGGCATAGCGATTCTAGGGAAGATTAGAAGCTTATTAACCAAAGGATTTAGCTGGAAACAACATAATCGGAGGTAATCCAAGTTTTAATTCTAAGTTTTTAAAGTTTTTAAGCTTGAACTGGATTTTATGTTTTGATGAGTTTTTGGATGAATTGAAGCTTGGGTTTTATTGGTTTTGGGAGATTAGGATGTTTGGGAACTTTAATTTTGAGATTTGGATAGGTTGGGGTAGGATTTGGAGCTTTGAAGCTCGAAGAACATGAAGCTGAGAACCCAGAATTCTGGGTTGGGCGCTGTAGCGCTACAGCGCTAGGTGCCCTGTTTGGTAAGGTTGAATCTGCTTGTAGCGCTGTAGCGCCCAAAGGTAGCATTGTAGCACTACATAACCTTCAGAATGTGGTTTTTTGGTAATTTTTGGGGTTTTGACTCAAGGGCTCGGGGGATGATTCCACCACCTTGTTTGGTGGAATTGGAGGTCCCGAGAGCGCGGGATTGGTCCCGGGATTGGGTTTTGGAACTTGAACTCGTTGAAACACCATTTATGGTTGTGAATAGGTTATCGCTAGGGGATTGGAAACAGGATCGTGCTTGTGGTTCGTTTATTAGTAACCTATGCTTGGACCAAAGGTAAAAAAACTACACCCAGTATGTGATGCATGTGATGCATAAGATACATGTGATTAAGGCATGACGTGAATATTGAATATGAGATTGATCAAAGCTTGAGTCTCTGTAAATGTGCATGATCATAATTATGCTAGTGATTGTTAAGTAAGCATGCTGAATGCCCTACAATTGGATATTTGACATATGATATATGGCTGATTGCATTGCTTACTTGTGAATGGAACTGACCTATGATTCAGGAAACGGCAATGGTATCAGTATTAACTGTGAAGCTGTGACTTATTGTCAAGTTCGGCAGTAGTAGTGAGCACTAGTCATATGGAATTGGCCTATGAGTCAAGAACGGTATTGTAATGCCCTGGCTACCCCAGAACAGTTACGGTGAACGGTGGACCGGAAATTTGACTCGCTACCTGAGTCCTTTGGTCAAAAACGTGCTCTAAGTGTAATTAACAGGTTAAGGTATAAAACCAATAAAAAGGAAATGGAGATTTTTATTACAAACTGCTCTGCAGAGCTAAACAAAATATTTACAA
Source organism: Humulus lupulus (assembly GCF_963169125.1). NCBI lineage: Eukaryota > Viridiplantae > Streptophyta > Magnoliopsida > Rosales > Cannabaceae > Humulus > Humulus lupulus. The sequence goes on along the minus strand of NC_084802.1, from coordinate 27,288,282 downwards.
GTGGTTCTCAGTACAAAATGGTCATTACTGTTTTAAATTTACAATCCCGTCGACCTAAGCGGCAAAAATAGGGTAAACCCCCTAGTTCCTCTGAGAACTCCTTGGCCGTGGTGGTCAAGCGGCCGCATATGTACACATCACCACATCAGCTCTCCACTCAAGGCTAGGTGAGCTTTTCTTTCCCTTTACCTGCACCACATAGCACCCATGAGCCAAAGCCCAGCAAGAAAACATAATACTTTCATAAACATTATCAAATGATTATCATTATAATCACACTGAACATAAAGCTTTCCAACAAGCGAGTGAGCACCACATGATTCAAAAGGGAGAATGGCTGCTAGGTAAGCCACTAGCCTCCAAATGCTTATTTCATTCATCGACCCTCGGGGTCGGTCTGGCATTAATGCTCTATGAGCCATTCAATGCTAAAGGTCGATTAGATCTAATCTCCGTTGGCTTGCGTGAACCACGCTAAGACCATTCTGACTAATAAGTCAGCGCTAAGTGACCAGTGTCCTGTATCACTGCCGAACCTGACTAATAAGTCACAGCTTCACAGCTGATACTAACACCTTTGCCAATTCTGACTGATGAGTCAGTGCAACGTGACCGGTGCCCATTACCACTGCCGAACCTGACTAATGAGTCACAGCTTCACAGTTGATACTAGCACCTTTGCCAAACCTGACTAATAAGTCAGTACCATGCACAAGTGAGAACGATGTCCATATTCAATCCATGTCCATATGCATGCCCAACATTCCATATTCAATCCATGTCCATATTACACAACCAACATGCCTCAAGAATAACCCATGCATGTCACACTTGGGGTGCAGTTTTCTTACCTCCGGTTCGAGCAAGAATGGATAAAAGAACAACTCTGAGAACGATCAACCTTTTGGTCCTTTAGCGGTTACTTGGTCACAACCAATTATGGGATTCCATCAATAAAATGAACAATAATAGGTTCCCAAACCAAAACCTAACCTCTGGGACATCAAACACTACTCAACCAGGTAGTAGGTTCAACCCCGAGGCCTTAGGTTTGAATCCCCATGCTTAAAAACACTTTTCTGTCCAAAATGCCCTGTTGGGCCGCGGCCCTCCCCAGCTGCGCCGCGGCGCGCCTCCAAACAGAGGTGGCCACCCTCCTGACAGGCACCTTGGGCCGCAGCTCACCTATGCCAGGCCGCGGCTCAATAAGCAAAAATGCCCAGAATTCAGCACGCACCAGCAATCATCCTTCTGCGTTTTTCCTTAGAACCAGCCCTTCAAACCAACTCAAAACCTCTTCCAAACACCCATTTAAACCTCCAAATATCACCCATAACTCTCCCCCATCATAACCCAAGTAAAACACCACAAAAACTCCCCTTAATTCCAACTTTCCACACCAAAATCTAGAGCTGAAATCTTAAAACGAAAACAGAGATAAACCAGAAACTTAAGGGATAAACTCACCTCAAACCTGAAATTAAATCCTCCCCAACAACTGAACCAAGCCTAAAACCTCAGCCCCTTGATCTCCTAGCTTGATTCCACCCTTTGAGCTCAAAACTCCAAAGAAGGAAAGAGAGAAATGGATGCACGGGAAGGAGAAAGTTCACTCTCTGTTTTTGCTCTGTTTTGTACGGTTTCTACAGCCATCTAAACCATATATATTCAAATCCCAAATGACCAATATACCCCTATGTCTAATAAAGCTTCTAAAGCCACTTCAAGGGTAATTTTGGCACATTCCACTAATCCCGTTAATCATAATTAACGCTTCCCAATCTCTGCTAATCTCAATATCCTCAAACACCAATAATTCACACCCCGTTACCCCTTAATGCCCGGTAACACTCTAGTCATTAAAACACCCCGAGAATCACCCCGAGCCCCGAGCTTAAGCCTGTTATGACCAAACCGTTAATTAACATTCCTTGATCGTCTCATGCCAAATGGCTCGAACAAACCCACATCATAATGTGGTCTCAAAATATATCACCAACATGCGTACAGACAATCAATTTACCCTCAACGGGCCAAATTACCAGCACACCCCTGTAATTAGAAATATGGACTCACATGCATGCATTTCACATCATATCATAATATAATCAGCATATACATGCATTTTATCAATTAATAACATAACCAAGCAAGTATGGCCCTCCCGACCTACAATTCATGCCGTTAAACATATCAGAGAATTCGGGGCATTACAGGTATTAGCGTGTTTAACGCAAGTCGAAAAGATTAGATCTAATCGACATAAGCATTATCATCAGAAGCATGAAATGCTTAACCGACCTCAAGTTTGATGAAAATTAAAAGAGCTTGTCTAGTCTAAAGGCTAGTTACTTAGAGCCAGTGTCAGAAGGCCCAGGTGACTGCATCGTCACATGGCTAAGGGTGCGTAGCCTAAGTTTGTGACTCACTCATCAGTCACTCATCTAATTAGGGCTACATGCCCCAACTTGATTATCAGAATCTCAAAGTGTTAATCACTCATCTGATTAGGGCTACACGCCCCAGCATGATTATCAAAATCTCAAAGTGTTAATCACCCATGTAATTAGGGCTATAAGCCCCAGCATGATTATCAAAATCTCAAATTGTTAATCACTCATCTGATTAGGGCTACACGCCCTAGCATGATTATCAGAATCTCAAAGTGTTAATCACTCTTCTGAATAGGATTGACTAGATAGTCATCCATACAGGACCACAATCATTGTTTGGACTTATTTGCATGCATGAATAGGGCTATTATTTCTAGGCATGCCTATTATGATTTAGTAACATGTTATTACTGTTGATGAGCATATTGAGTTTTCTTGCTAAGCTTCGGCTCACAGGTGCTATGTGGTGCAGGTAAAGGCAAAAGAAAGTTGGACCATCCTTGAGTTGGAGAGCTTGGGTGATGATGTGTACATATGCGACTGCTTGACCGCCACGACCGAGGGTTTAAAGAGGAACTAGGGTTAAACCCTATTTTGCCGCTTAGGTCAACTGGTTGTAAATATTTTCTTGTAATTAACCATTAAATTATATTTTTGGGATCCCAATGTATACAGTAAACATTTTAGTGAAACGTTGTCTCTTAACCAAAATTTTTAATCCTAAACCACTAATCATACTTAGTTACATGATTATGGCCAAATGACTCGATTAATGAGTTTAGCACTGTTTAAAATGCACACTGTAACGATCCCTAGGTAGTAGGGCGTTACAATTGTTGACCTGTGAAATTGGCCAACGGTCGTATGTATAGTATATGACACATTTTGAATGAAATAAATATAATAAAAGACATAGTATAAATATGTTAAACAAACACACAGAAATTTTATAGTGGTTCAGTCCTGTTCTGATGAACAGTAATAACCTAATTCACTTAGCTTTTAGTATTGAATCACTCAATAGACAATTACACTAATGAACAAAAGTATTCACTCATTACTAATTTTCCCAGAGTTTCTCCCCAAATATTCCTCAGATCCCCTTCAATGAAGCCCTGGGTCCTTTATTTATATTACCCAGAGGTTGTTACATGATCCGTAGTACTGAGATCGTGGTTTGGAACACGATTATTAGGTAGTGGAGACACATGTCCACCTCCCTGTGATTATGAGATCGTGGGTCTTCTCGTTATTTCTATGGGTCGTGGTAGACAATGCATGATTGAAACCTCTGGGAAAATGATAAGTCTAGATTGGTCTATGAGACTTAGGTTCTAGTCTTGATGACCCTTTAGGGCTTGGGTGCTAGCCCCGTTGGTCCTCTGGGTGCTAGGCCTGTGGATCTTCTGGGTGCTAGGCCTATTGATCTCAGTCTGAATGAGTGTGAGTTTTACACAGGAGTGTAGACCAACCATCCTATCAAGGATAGGGTGGGTCGACCACCCCAAGGGGTTCTTGGGCATGCTTGGGCCGACCACCCCTAGAGGTTGGGGTCAGGCCCACCACCCTTAGAGGTTAGGGCCAGGCTGACCACCCCTAGGGGGTTTTTGAACATCTCAGGTCAACCACCCCTAGGGGTTGGGGTCAGGCAGACCACACCTAAGGGTTGGGGTCAGGCCAACCACCCCTACGGGCTAGGTCCAGGCCGACCACCCCTAGGGGGTTTAGGCCTGGTCAATTTCCCTATAGGTCCTAGACCTATCTTTTTTGGTCATCTGTATTTTTTCAATACTTCGTCATTTTTCCCAGATTTGTGATGCCACATGCCACTTTCTCATTTGCCACGTCATTTCTGGATTTATGAGTGATAACATTTTCCCCCCAAGTTTATCGTAATGTATTCAACAATACGGTAAACTTGATCTGGCCCGAGAAGCATATTGTAGCAGTACTTTAACAGCCAAGTCCCTCTAGACATTACATAGTACTTTTATCAACTATCGATAATTTGCTCAGCACGAATTTTTCAAGGATAATTGTAATTCCTTAAAATAATTAGGTGTTTCAAGGAAAATTAATTTCTTAAAAATCTAGTATATTTTTCAAGGAAATTTGAAGTCCTAAAAATATAATATATTTTTCATGGAGTTTTGACGTCCTAAGAATATAATATATTTCCAAGGATATAAATTACTAAAAATACAAAATATTTTTCAATGAATTTTAATTCCTAAAAATATAAGATATTTTTCTAGGCATTTAAATTCCTAAAAATATAGATATTTTTCAAGGAATTTGAAATTTGAACTATACCAGATATTTTTCAAGGAAATTTGAATTCCTAAAAATATATGGTTAGCCTGAGAGGCTATAAGTAGGGCCTCACTTTTCACTTCCTTGCTCTGTGCGCCTCACCCATAGGAGTCTCCAAGCTTGATTTCTCCAATTCTTCATCAAACTCAGATCTTTATTTGGGTAAGTACTTTCTCTTAATCCTTGCATCATTTAATTTAAATCTGCTTAGATTTAGAAGAAATACTTTGAATCTTTGAGGAATTTTCCTGAATCTTCTTGTTTTGTTTTATTTTGATCCAAGATAATTGACTTGTTTGAATCAAGTCTACGATTTCTCTAGAACTTCCTTAGCCTGGATGATTTCTAGGGTTACAAACCCTAGCATATGCAATTTCAGGTTTGTGAAACCCTAGGATAGGCCATTTTCAGGGATATAAAACCCTAGGCTGGCCACCTTTTTGAGATCTATTAGCCTGGCGATTTCTTTAATTCCAAACCCTAGCATAGGCGATTTCCAGGGATGTAAATTCCATTATGGGATGCGTGCCTCTAGGGCTTCCCTTGCATTTCCCTTGCCTTATGCGATTTCTAGGGATGTCCATTCCCTCATGGGCCGACCACCCCTAGGGTTTCCATCATGGGTCGAGTACCTATAATGCTTCCCTTGCCTTATGTGATTTCCAGGCCTAGGGATTATGGTTTAGGCCGACTACCCCTAAGGTTTCCTTATGCTCTTGGCGAATTCCAGGTATATATACCCATCATAGGTCGAGAAGTGTTTACCTCATGGGCCGACCACCACACCCTTGGGTAACTTCCAGGGATCCAGGGTGGTTGGCCCAAGCATAAGCTGACCACCTAGGACCCTAAAACAAAAATATTATCCTCATTTACTGATCTCTTTGGGGTCTTCCTTGTACTATACAATTTATTGGAGACTTGAACTTTAGTCCTCTGGCATTTTTCTGAGGTTTGCATCCCTAGGGTGGTCAGCCTAAGGTGGTAGGCCTACCTCCTATGCCCCTTCTTTCATGTTTTGTAATCTTAAGGACTCAGGGTGGTCGGCCAAGGCTTAGGTCCATTAGGTCGACTCCCCTTTAAGACTTCGATCAATTTTTCCAAATCTAGGGGAGTCCTATGGTGGTCGGCCTGAGCTTAGTCTCACTGGGCCGACCCCCTATATAGACTTTTTCCCCTGATTTCTTCATTTTTGCTCCTTAGTTCATGGATATGCCCCCAGCTATTGGCCTATCTGGTCCGTAGTAGGGAGCTTCATTATGTCGATGTACTAGCTTTACTCTTTATTTTTCCTTTGTTGTAGATGTCCAGCTCCTCTTCATCAGATAAATATGTAAGCGAGCGTACTCCATAGGCGTTCTTGGAAAGGTGTAGCTCAATGGCAAGAGTAAAACAGACATCTCGACAAGCTTCTGTAGATAATCCTCTTATTGCCTGACACATCACCCGAGGCTCTTCGCCTAACTCTTCTCAGCATAGTACTTCCCATGGCTCTCAGGGCACATCCCAGCGAAGTCATTCTTCTCAGCAAAGTCTACCCAGTAAGCAAGACTCCTTCCAATGCCCTTGGCATCAGGATACCAATCAGGTTCCCCATCACTGTTCTTCTTAGAGAAAACATACTGAGGGCTCTCATCGCTAGAATACTCATCCTTAGGAGCATTCTATTCAATGGTTCTAGCAGAAATGGTCTGCCATAAAGTCTAGTGCCCTACTTCCTCTTCGTCCATACTTCCAGAGCATGGCAGATTATTTTGGTCCAACTTTCATTCTAAGCTTGAAGTTATCTTCCATGAGGTGATGGACCTTAGGCAAGTTCTTCGCTCTAGGGATGCGGATATTGCTTTGAAAGATGAAGAGATCAACACTCTCCGCAGTATCGTGGAGCTCAAACAGTAGGAAATGACCGAGTTGACTCTCAGGATAACCTAGATGGAGGGGAAACTTGTCGATCAACTCCAACAGTCTGAAGCTGAGAAAGAGAAGTTGATTGCTGACATGGACCAACTTCGGAAGGGTGCTCTTGTCGAGAAGGAGCAAGAGGTCAAGGCTCAAAAGGAGTATGCAAAGATAGCTTTCTATTGCTTCTACTTGATCTCGAAGTCCAACAAAGATTTGAACTTGGATTTCTTTCCCAAGAAAATGCGAGCAAATGAGCTTAGGAAGTGTTTGGCTCATGAGGCTGTCGAGGCTCGGGGTGGTCTTTCAGATGATACTCCCCGCCCTAGTTAGTCTTCTTTTGGTCTTTTACTATGTCTTTCCTTTCATGCCATTGGTGGGCACCTTGCACTTGACAATTCTTACATATGACATTTTATGCCTTTATGCTTTTTTGTTATGAGTACTCAGTATATTGATTGAAATTTTTTATTTCCAATGCTTACTAAGTATATCAACTCAAAACCCTCATTGGTTCAGGTATCAATATACTTTGAACACATGTGTTTTACGTGACATACTAACCTCACTCTTTTGTGTTTTTCATGCTAACAACCATGGTAATATGAGTAGTATTATACTTCACCAAGTACTATGAACAAAACAGGTTAGGTCGACCACCCCACGGGTGATAGGCCGACCACCAGTACCTTTTTTGTTTTTGTTTTTTGCACTTTCTATTCATATTTTGAACAAATGTCCTAGAAAAACTTCAGCTTGTTTAGTACTTAAAGTCACGCCCTCATTGCTTATGTATACCCCGATCGGTATGTACTATATGCCCCCCAAGTGATCATGTGTTTAAAAGCCTTGGTCACTTGCTACTTGACCATGCCTTGCTTCGAGCATTTAGACACATAGAACTATCCTTTTCACCTAATGATGCAAGCAGCAAATTCTTATCCCTCATTGGTAGTCAGGTGATGGTTTCATACTCAGTAGTAATGATACCTATACACAGATGCAGATTGTGTAGCAAGTGTCGATCACGATCTACATAATCTCTCGTGTACTCATTATAATTATTGTAGATAGAAGTGTCTAAGTTGGACCAACCGGGTATAGATGGCCTAATCAAGCCTGTAACGAGTCTTAGATCAAATTATCGATCGGTCCCTCAAGGACCAGATTCGATTATGATCCGGTGATAGCAACTGGTTTTTGTTCCAGTCTCCTTTTGGATCATATAGGTCGATAGGTTCCTCAAGAACCAAAATCGATCATGATCAAATAAGTTGGCGACAAGGTCCTCGGACCAGTCTCTTGTTTGGATCATATGGGTCAATAGGCTCCTCAAGAACCAAGATCGAGCATGATCCATAATTTGGCAACAAGGTCCTAGGACCTGCCTCTCGTTTGGATCGTATGGGTCAATAGGCACCTCAAGAACCAAGATCGAACATGATCCATAATTTGGCGACAAGGTCCTAGGACCTGTCTCTCATTTGGATCGTATGGGTCGATAGGTTCCTCAAGAACCAAGATCTAACATGGTCCATTAATTTGGCGACAAGGTCCTAGGACCTGTCTCTCTTTTGGATCATATGGATCGATAGGCTCCTCAAGAACCAAGATCGAACATGATCCATAAATTTGGCGACAAGGTCCTCGGACCAGTCTCTTGTTTGGATCGCATGGGTCGATAGGCTCCTCAAGAACCAAGATCGAACATGATCCATAAATTCGGCGACAAGTTCCTCGAACCAGTCTCTTGTTTGGATCGTATGGGTTGATAGGCTCCTCAAGAACCAAGATCGAACATGATCCATAAATTTGGCGACAAGTTCCAAGAACCAGTCTCTTGTTTGGATCGTATGGGTTGATAGGCTCCTCAAGAACCAAGATCGAACATGATCCAATAATTTGTCGACAAGGTCCTAGGATCTATCTTTCTTTTGGATCATATGGGTCGATAGGTCCCTCAAGGACCAGGATCGAACATGATCCGATAGGGTTGACAGGTCTAAAGTGACAAGTCCCTCGTTAAAAGAAATTTAGTGAATTAAGTGAAACTTAAGAAATTAAATTCATTCATTGAAGCACAATGGTTGTTATACAGATAATTTGAAAATAATAAATTTGCCTCCTGCTCAGCTATGCTTCTTTCCACCAAGGATTCGATTGGAGCGACATTCAGGGTGTCTGCATCTTTGGCACTGGCAAGCTTGGCAAAGGCATCAGCATTGACATTCTGCTCTCTCGGGACTTGTATAATTGAGTATTCTTTTTATTTGTGCCAACAAGTCCTTCACCTTATTTAGGTACCGCACCATCCTAAGTCCCTTGGCTTCATACTCCCCTAATACCTGGTACACTACTAGCTGGGAATCGCTGAATATCTCCAGGGACTATGCATGCACATCCCGAGACAAGCGTAATCTTGCTAATAATGCCTCGTACTCAGCCTCGTTGTTTGAAGCGTTGAATCCAAATCTGAGAGCACAATGGATTCGGTGGTTCTTTAGAGTGATCAGTGTGATTCCTGTGCATGAGTTGTGTTCATTGGATGCTCCATCAACATATAGCTTCCATACATGAGTACCTCTATCCTTCTCGGTATCTCCATTCTCCGATTGGTATGAAGGGTCTTTAAGGTTGGTGCCTTCGACTATGAAGTCTGCCAATGCTTGTCCTTTTATCTCCATCCTCGAATGATAAGTGACATCAAACTATCCTAGTTCCACGACCCACTTGATTAATCATCCCAAGGCCTCTGGTTTCTAAAGAACTTGTCTCAGCGGTTGAACGTTCAGGACTCAGATCGAGTGAGCTTGGAAATATGGACGCAGCTTTCGAGAGGCGATTACTTAACAGTAGGCTAACTTTTCAAGAGGGGGATACCTAGACTTTACACCTACTAGCGTTTTACTGGTATAGTACACAGGGTGTTGTACCTTGTTTTCTTCTTTTACCAAAGTAGCGTTGATTGCATGCTCGGTGATTGCCAAATAGATGAATAATACTTCACCATATATTAGCTTTGCTAGGATGGGAGGTTGAGTGAGATGCTCCTTCAAGGCTTGGAAAGTTTCCTCACATTCCTCGGTCCATTGGATCTTCTTGCTGCCCCTCAGTAAGTTAAAGAAAGGGACACACTTGTCTGTAACATTGATATGAACCTATAGAGGGTAGCTACTCTCCCGGTTAAGCTTTGCACTTCTTTGATTGTGGTAGGTGACTTCATGTTGATCAATGCTTTAATCTTCTCGGGGTTTGCCTCGATTCCACGTGAACTGACTATGTATCCGAGAAACTTACCAGAACTAACTCCAAACAAGCACTTAAGAGGGTTTAACATCATGCTATACTTTCTAAGTATTGCAAAGCATTCCTCCAAGTCTCGAACTTGCCCTCCAACTTCTTTGGACTTGACCAACATGTCATTGACGTATATCTCCATATTTTTGCTGATCAAGTCTCAGAACATGCCATTCACTAAACGCTGGTAGGTGGCTCATGCATTCTTCAAGCCAAATGGCATCACCTTATAACAATACAATTCTTTGTCTGTTCGGAAGCTGGTATGTTCCTAATCGGGAGGGTGCATACTTATTTGATTATACCCAAAATACGCATCCATGAATGAGAGTATTTCATGTTCTGTTGTTCCATCGACCAGTTGGTCTATTCTGGGTGATGGGAAGCAGTCTTTGGGGCAGGCCTTGTTCAGATCTTTGAATTCCACGCATGTTCTCCACCTCCCACTTGGCTTTGGGACTAGCACGGGGTTTGATACCTAATCTCGGTAGTAGGCCTCCCTTATAAAATCATTTTCCTTGAGCCGCTCGACCTTCTCCTTCATGGCTTGAGATCAGTCTTTGTCAAGTAGTCTCTTCTTTTGTTGCACTGGTGGGTAGTTCTTGTCCACGTTGAGGACATGGTTTATCACGGATGGAGAAATTCCAACCATGTCCTTATGTGACCAGGCAAAGATGTCTTGGTTCTTCTTCAAAAATTCTACCAACCATGCCTTAATTTCCACCTTTAAGTCCTTCCCGACATTAATTGCTCTAGTCGGGTCCTCTTCATCTAGTAGGACTTCGTCAAGATCTTTGACAGGTCCTACCCCCATGACATCATCCCCAAAGCAAGGATCAATGTCGTTTCTCTCGCTTTGGGAAACTTGCTATAATAACAAATCTTCATTAAAAGGAGCCCCCATCTCCAGTAGAGTTTTTCTATCAATGTCAACTTCTATGTTGACAACCTTATCGGATCCTTCCTTCTCTTCACAGCAAGTTACTGTTATATTATTTCATATAATATAATATTAGATTAAATAATGTGACAAAATGTGATTTGTCACACTAATGTGATTTGTCATACCTTGTAACATATTATTGAGAGTCACAAAATTAGACACATGTGTGTGCCTAAATGTGACATATTTTGGAGTTACAAAATCAATTACAAATTTGTAACTCCCAAATATTACCCAATAATGTGTATATTATATGTTACACATTTGAGATTGGATTTCATAAAGCCATATGAGAAATGACTGATAGAGATGTGATTTTAACTCCCATATTGTGTATGGAAGTTACAAAATCAAGTGGGAATAAATTGGAACGTTTTGAAAAAAAACTAAAAAATTGGTTGCTGAAAATGACCAAGGGCTGCGACGCTTGAACAAGCGCCTCGGCCCTAGTGGCTGACAGTTTCATACAAATTCGGTTTTTATCCAATTTTGAACGTTTCCAACAGCCAAGTAACTCCCAAATCTCTATTGTAATTCCATAAAACATCCAATTAATCATTGGTAACAGCCATGGGGTTGGTGGAATTTGAAATTCAAAGGGTGTCTCAAAACTCTATAAATAGGAGCCTAATGCTCACTTGTAAGACACATCATTTTCCGTCCACAAAGAACTTGGCTGGAAAATACACCAAAAGGCTTGATAATTCCATAGAGCTATTTCCTAGAGAGATTCCTTAGTGCTTAGAGAATAGGGGGAAATAAGCTTTTGGACAAAGGTCTTGAACCTTGTTCAAGTTGGTGATCCCCACTACTCTACACTTTGGTTGTGTGAGAGTTTGTTTGTGTTTTCATTCTTTTGTTCTTCTTATTTACTTGTATTATTTTAGTATTGAGTTTGTTATCTTCTTCTTCTACATCGTTCTATTTACTTGTATTTTGAGCAATTGAGTTGTAATATTTCTTTAATCAATATTATCTTGTCTATTGTATTTTTTTCATAGAGTTGTATTTTGGCTTTTCCATATTTCCATTGAGTATAAAAATATATTCTCTAACAGGTACTACCATGTTGTTTACGCATGGTTCTTTCTTTACCTTGACCACTGACGTAGTATAGCATTATCATGCCTCCCTTTGGTTACCATGTACGCATCCTTGCCCTGCGCTTGTAGGGAACTTCAAATATAAATGCCAGATAGATATTGTTGCGTGTAACACCATCAGGTGGGGTCTCCCAAGTACTACACTGTAAGCCAATGAGAAATCTACCACCAAGAACTCTGTCATCACAGTCTCATGCCTAGAGGCATCCTCCACCGTGACCGGTAGTCTGATAGTTCCTGCTGGTGCTAGGCATTCTCTCGTGAACCCATATATCACTTGGGAACACGGTGTCAGGTCCTTGACCATGAGCTTCATCTTCTCGAGGGATGTTTCGTAAATGATATCTACTGAGGTGCCCGTGTCCACCAAACTTCCCTTCATCTCCTACTGTGGATGCTCGGTTTGCCTCTCTCATGAATCAATGGATGTAGTCCTTCAGGGATTCATCCTTCCCTTGCTTGATGTCAGCTAACTGATTGGCATAAACTAGTTGAATCCGTCTATCACTGAAGAACTTGCAAAATTTCTTCCTGAACTGCTCCCAGTAAGTGATGGATCCAGGTTTGAATTTCAAATACCATTCCTGGGCTGAGTCAGAGAGAGTGGTAGGGAATACTCTGCACCTATAATCATGCTCCACACCGAGTAACTCAATCTGATCCTCGAACTTCCCAATGTGTCGTACTAGGTCTCCTTCCCAGTATATGTAGGAAGTTTCGAGGTCTTGTATTTTGATGTTGGTTGAGCAGCTTGGATCTTGGCACTGAAGGGAATCCCACTTCTATGAGTCAGCTCGATATCTGAAGGTTTCTTCATTAGACTCTAAACAACCATGATGAGTGCATCTATTTGAGCTTGCACTGCTGCTGGGATCGCTGCTCCAGGTGGGGTAGACGTCCTTGGCACCCCCTCCTGAGCGTTGGTCCTCCTGTTGATGACCTCCCTCAAATCCTGATGCTGTGCATCTTTCTCGAGCCTATCGAACACGGTATTGGTGTTGTTCATCGGTTCCTTTCCCTTGCGAGACTGAGGGTGTAGAGGGGGTAGGTCTGCCTTGCCCTTGTCGGTGCGACCCTGCCCCCGAGCCTCTCCTCTTACATGACTTTGAGATTTTGAGCGGCCATTTCCATTTTTGTCATGCATCTCAGATGTTTGACCTTCATCTCATGAATTGTTTTGTTTGCCCCCCTAGGAGGGGGCCTTCGGGTTGGTAACACTCCTACTCCGAGATGAAGTGTTATTCTTCTTAGTCATGGAGGAGGCAGTCTTGGACTGTGCCTCTTCTTCCTGTCTCTAGGAAAGTGGCTCTGAGAGCGTCCTTGGGGTTTGAATCCTCCCCTGGGTCTCCCTATTACTATTGTCTCGCATCCCTAATGCTTTGGCTTGAGCCTCCCTTACCGCTTGAGCAACAGCTTTTGCATTAGCTCGGGCTAACTGAGTAGCCGCCTCAAGGGCAACAAAAGCCTCCTCGTGCCTCCGATCTGCTTCCTGCTCCCTTTGGATCATCCTCTGGACTTGCTCATCTATCTCCCGTCGTTATCGTTCCATAGTCGCCCTCGGGAGGGCAATTTCTTCAGCAAAGGCCTCCTACCTCGCCAGAAATTGCGTCATCTCCTCCTGGTGAGCATCCTATGGATCTTCTGCATCAGGTTGGTCTCCAACCTCCTCCTGAGGTTTGTTAACGGGATCGATGGGATCCTTAGTGGTGGAATCCCCAGGAGCCATCTTCTTTGTGTGGTTGAGTTTTGGAGGCATCGTAAAACTAATGAAAGTATGTTTCTTGATTTTGTACTCTCAATGAAAGCACCAAAATGTTGACTTGTGAAATTGGCCAACGATCGTATGTACAGTATACGAAACCTTTTGAATGAAATAAATATAATAAATGACAGAGTACAAATATCTTAAACAAACACACAGAAATTTATAGTGGTTCAGCCCTGTTCTGATGAATAGTAATAACCTAATCCACTTAGATTTTAGTATTAAATCACTCAATAGACAATTACACTGATGAATAAAAGTATTCACTCGTTACTAATTTTCCCAGACTTTCTCCCCAAATATTCCTCAAATCCCCGTCAATGAAGCCCTGGGTCCTTTATTTATAGTACTCAGGGCTATTACATGATCAGTAGTACTGGGATTGTGGTTTGGTACACGATTATTAGGTAGTGGAGATACGTGTCCACCTCCCCATGATTATGAGAACATGGGTCATCTCATTGTTTCTCTGGATCGTGGTAGACAATGCACGATTGAAACCTCTGGGAAAATGCTAAGTCTAGATTGGTCTATGAGACTTAGGTTCTAGGCCCGACAACCCTTTAGAGCTTGGGTGTTAGGCCCGTTGGTCCTCTGGGTGCTAGGCCTGTGATTTTCTGGGTGCTAGGCATGTTGATCTTCTGGGTGCTAGGCCTATTGATCTCAGTCTGAACGAGAGTGAGTTTTACACAGGAGTGTAGGCCGACCACCCTATGGAGGATAGGGGGCCGACCACCCCGAGGGGTTCTTGGGCATGCTTGGGCTGTCCACCCCTAGGGGTTGGGGTCAGGCCGACCACCCCTAGGGGCTAGAGCCAGGCCGACAACCCCTAGAGGGTTTAAGCCTGGTCGATGTCCCTATAGGTCCTGGACCTATCTTTTTTGCTCATCAGTAATTGAGTATGCGTTATTTTGTGTATTAAATGTGTTTAAAGACCCGCTTTTGTTAAAAATGAGCATTTTCGTAATTTTACCTGTTGAGGGTGTATTTGTAATTATATGTGCATATGCATTGAGACTACATTATTATGTGGATATATATGTGACATTCAACATGATTGGGTCCTCTCGAGCGGTACCAGCAAAAAAGTCGCAATGGGGTTAAATGCCCGGATCGGGTCAAGCCAAGGGGTATTATGGAAATTTTAAATATTTTGGGGTTTATTGGCGATGAAATTTATTGGTGGAATAAGTATATTTGATGGGTTAGTAGATTAATTAATCATCTAGTGGTGAAATTGGGGTTTTAAGCCACCATAATGCCTTTTTCTCAATACTTCATCATTTTTTGCTGATTTGTGATGCCATGTGTCGCTTTCTCATTTGCCACGTCATTTCTGGATTTTTGAGGGATAACAAATATCATATCAATTTTAATTTGAATTTTATTTTTAATAAAATAAAGATTATTTAATAAGATTAAATATTTCTATATAAGTATGATAGTACATGACTTTTAGAAGTAGCTTTCATAATTTTTATGAGATTAAAAAAATATACTCTCTCTCAAAAGCGATAGTTTTCTCTAAACCTGAAAACTATTCTAAACCTCTTCTCTCAGTCAAACAACTCTAGATCTCATGTGTTGAGTATATCTAGAGAGTCACATAAATCAACATTTTGAATCCTACGTGCTCACACACGTACTTGTGTGTTTGAGGATTGATCTGGAAGATCAAGGTGTGAGCTATCAAATTGCTCGATAGGAGGATCGTTGATTTTATACAAAAAGATTCAAAGACACTTGATAGGCTACAAGAGGTAATCTCTGTTCTGTTTTTTATGTTATTTAATGTTTACATATGTATATGATCCTGGCTGGTATTAATATTTATTAAAATGGGTATATATTGCGCTGCGTACCTTTGATTTGATCATTTAATACAAACATTTGGTACCATAGCAGTCTATACATATACATATATGTATATTAAATATTATGTGGGTTTCTTGCATTTGTTATATGTATGTTGATATTGTTGACCCTTGATTTGACCAACGACACGGAGTCAAATGTACGACAAAAGATAAAACGACAATTAAGAAAGATAATCCAATGGAAAAGAAGAAAACACCAAGGATTTATAGTGGTTCGGCCCCAAAGAATGGTAATGACCTACGTCCACTTAGTGCTATTATTAATATTGAATCTCAAAGCCGTGATCAAAGAACTAGGGTTCTTGAGTTTCACAAACCTTGGAAGAAATACAATGAAATGATGGATAATTGCACTATAGCTCTTTTTCTCTCTCTTTCTTCGCAAAGAAATTATGGGATCAAAATTCCCCTCCTTGAGCTATTTCATGCATATTTATAGGCTCAAGGAGGGTTACATGGGCCAACGAGCCATATCTTTCCTTAATAACCGCGTATCAAGGTAATAATGAGGAAATATTCAATGCAATTATTATAAGATTACAATCTTAGAAGGAAACAAATCAAATTATATGACCTGCCTGGTCATATCTAAAAGTTAAGCCTTGACGAAGCGATGTGCCTCTGGTTGATAGTCGAACAACACTTCTACCTCGTGTCAGCCACATGTGAGAAATCCCTGCCACGTCATCAGCAGCCATTTTTTGGGTAAACATTTGCCCCTCAAGTTTATTTATTGCGACCAGCAATAAGTAAACTTAGGAAACTGACCCTTCGAATACCCCACGAAATCTGTCAGAGTCGCCCGTGCTTCCTTGAAAAAAGTGATCAATCACGTCTAATCAAGTCTTTTCGGTTTCCCAATAACTTGTCTGACGACCATTACACTTCCCCATGCTTTGAAAAAGGTAATTCATGATTACTTCTTCTACCGTGTCGCAGTCACTATAAGTAATACCCTAAATTCACATTTTTACTTTTTACTTTTCACTTGCCATCTCCTCTCCAAGAACTTCTGTCTTTAGAGCCCAGAAATTCCCAAGAACTCACATCCGGACGCTCGAAAGCTTTCGTGTTCAGACTCCGTTCTTCATCTAAGTAAGTTTCATGAACTTCTTAGTCGTTTGAGCTGCCATGCAAAACTGTTTCATACTTATTTTTATCTCTGAACCTTTGCATGTTCTTGGCTGAAACTGTTATGGGGATTGTGTGTATATCAATAGATGTTTGCTAGGGTAGTGAAGTAACATTTTGTAGGAGTTAGGAGCCAGTTTGGTAGTTGAGATTGTAGATTTAAAGGCGTAAAATCGAAGTAAAAATTCAATTTTTAGGCTAGTTGAAAAACTGGGTTTTTCCCGCCCCTTTAGAGTCGAAAAAGCTTTTTTCCTGAAAAACTTTTTACTTCTGCTTTTCAATATGTTTTTCAAACTGCTCGTATAGAACTTAGTGTTTTTGCTAGAATTTTGTTGGCCGTATAAAAGCTTAACTTTTATACGCGAGCAACATTATTCTAACTCTCAACACAGATTTTTAGGCTTTACGTTCTCACCTCCCCCTTTCTCTGTTCGCAGTTATTCATGCAAGATCCGTGGGGAGGTGAAAGGCCTATCGACGATGACTTGCTTGCCCAATTACTTAAAGACAAGGAGCAATCGTCACTGTTGATACCAGAAATTCCTTTTTCTCGAACCCCACCCAATAGACCTCAGTCAAACCTTCCAGCCATGGGTAGAGTAAAATCCACTGCCCAGAAAAAGAAACCTTCCAACCCTTCAAATCAGCCTGCTTCTCAAGCTGGAATTCCCCCAACCAATGGTCGAGAAAGAAATATCCCCGACCCCAACATTCAAACTCGTGCTCAGCTTTGAAACGTCGTTCAACCAGATGTTGAATGGTACGTCGCTCCTCCTAGCCGGGTAACGATTAGGATGATCACTAATTATATTAAAAAACATGGACTTCCTGGGGTGACACTAGTCCAACCCACTCAAGATCAACGGGCAAACTTTCTTGGAGGCGCTTTCAGCGCCTGGTTGAGGTACCACATCGAGGCAAGATCGATCCTGCCTCTTCATCCTTTTTCCATGGTGTGGCCAATTACTTCGGGGTCGCCCCTTTTCAAATAACTCTCAACGGATATAGAATGCTTGTTGCACTCTATATCCTCTATAGCCATAAGAAATGGCCTATCCCCACACCACATGAGGTCAACTACTTGTTCGACCTAAAATCTAAACCCAACCAGGAAAACACGGGGTTTTCCCACTTCTGTCACCAGGAAACAGGTCGCACTTTCTTGACTGACACCACTTATATCTCGAACGTGGGGAAGTACCATCTGGAGTACTTTCTGACCACTGACATGGTCGCAAACAACTTGGCCTTCACACAAGGAGGTAAAGTCTTTATACCACTGGTCATTTATCTTTCTTCAATTTTAAGTTGCATTTCCCTTAGAATTTAATGCATTTCAGGTCGATGGTTGTGACCAGAGCCTACTTCGAACATGGAGATCCGATCATCCCTCCTGGCCAGCATGACCGACATAGAGAAAAGTGTCAAATAGATGGTCACAGAGGCCAATTAGAGACTGGTCGACCTTTTGGCCCCTCACCAGGATGTGAGGGAGTTAACAGCGGGAAGTGCCACTGGTGGAGAGGTTCCCGAGCATCACCCAGACACGTCACAACCCCCTCCGAGGAGAGCAACTAAAGTGACAATCAGGGAACCCTCCAGCACCCTGCGAGCTACTGCTCCCCCCGCCCCAATAGGAAAGGGAAAAAAGAAAGCCACCGAACCTCTCGAGCCCCTCGATGAATCTTCGGATGAGAACGGTACTGATCTCTCGCTCTTAGATATTTTGCCAATTCCCTGTCACTTATTTGACAGGGATGGAAATTTTTAAGTATGCTCCTAATTTAGATTCATACTTCTTCATGCTATAGAGTGAGTGTAACACTAGTAGAGTATATAATGTAGCGACTAGTAATGATAGCTCGGGTATTTCACTTACAATTTTCTTTGTTTCTTTTCCTGGCATAGCATACTCAGTCGTTTATACTATCTCATTGTTCGTGTATTTTCTTTTTTTACAAATATGGACTTCGAGAATGTGTTCGACATATACTATGCCCCAGAGGCTCCTGAAGCTCCCTCGAGCAAGAAGAAAACGAGGAAGCGGCATCCCGGGGAAAGCAGTAAAGCGCCTCTGGACAAGAAAACCTGTACTGCAGGTCCTTCGACAAACGGACCTTCAACAAATGTAACACCAACTCCTTCTCCTCTTGAGCACCAAACTCCACCTGCTCCTATCGAGTCGACACCTTCTCCACCGGCCCCAACCGACCAGACTCAGCAGGCTGCTCCTGCTTCCACAGGAGGCGGAATATCAAGTCGTGCCTTAAGATCGGTCAAAGACAAGGTGGCCAAAATTTTGAAGCACGAACGTTGCCGAGAGGCGATGGCTGGGACGGAGACGATGGACGTTGACTAGGTCTTAACCCGCGCATTAAATGAGTTTTCCAGTGTAAGTTATCTTTTTCTGTGGAGACAGCCTTTTTATACTCTATAGTCAGTTTAACTTTTGCATGGATCACAGGCAATGCTGACCCTTACTGCCGACCGGCTCCACTCGGGTGCTATCACCGAGTAGTCCAGGGCTTTGGAGCAACGGCACGCTGAAGAACTCAAAGTTGCCGAAGCAAAATATGCTGAACAGCTTGAGGCTGTGCTTGAGGAGAAGAACAAATTGGCTGAGGAGCTAAGGGAGAAGCAAACTGCTCTGGATAAGGCCGTCGAGCAAAGAGACAAGTTCAAGGAGTCTAACTGCGTCAACTACCGTGAGGCTAAAAAGCTCAAGGATCACTTAACCGCGAGCAGATAGGAGACTACAACATTAGAGGGCCGGATTGAGAACCTTGAAAAAGCTAACACCATCAATTTGGAAAGGTACAAGAACTCCATGGTTAAGTGTTTCTATGACTTCTAGAAACATAACCAAGAGGTTGATTTCAGCTATCTTCCCGAGCGCACAAGGCATGCTGAGATAACCCACTGTGTTGCTCGATTGGCGGAAGAAGAGAGAGCAAGGGTACCTGCCTCGCCCGAAATCTCCTTGGCCACTGGCGTGGACGGGGCGGACAATGAAGCTACAACTGTCGTCGACCAAGGCACCCCTCAAGATCCTCCAGCCTCGTAGTCTGCTATTTTTCTTTCTCTTTAATCTTTTAAGTACACGGCCTACGGGTCGTGATGTAAAGACACTTTTATTTTCTAGTTGAATATTTATTGCTGCACGAGCAGCTTTTACTTTTAATTGAACAATTACATTTGAGCAGCAACTGCTCACGGTGTAAAAGGATCCTTTTTGATATTATAATATATTTGCATCTTATTATAACATATGTTCGCATGACCGAACTTAGCATAGTACTTTGGTTTGATTTATCACAATACAAATTTTTGAAAAATACTCTAAGTACCCCAGCATGCTTTCACTTATTTTGCTCATGTGTTTACTTACCTTTCGATATGCTTTGCTTACTAGATACCTTATGTGCCCCCCAAGTGATCGAGGAGCTTTAGGTCCTTGGTAACTTGTCTTAACCAAAACCTGTTCGAACAATACTACTCGGAGCAAAATAATTAAAATTGTAATACAGCAAAACAACACACGTAATGAGCAAATACTTGTATAAAATACAATAATGGTCAAGAATGACTGGCTGCGCAGAGTCCCTTATATTTCTCGTAATAAATGGACAAAACGTGTCGGTATGAGTTATCAAAAAGATCTTACACTTATAAGCGATTAGTCACATAAAATGACCAACCTTTTTTCATATCTTGTAAAAAGTAAAATTAATACAAGCCAATCCTTTAAGAAGGATTGTTCATTTATAGTACTTGCACTGGTGTTCTCCATTCCAATAGAGAGGAATGAGATCTCCATTTAGGCGAGCAAGTTCGTAGGTGCCTGGATGGAGGACTTCTTCAATATGGTAAGGCCCTTCCCAATTAGGTCCGAGTACTCCAGCAGCTTGGTCGCGGGTGTTTAGGAAAACTCTTCGAAGTACTAGATCTTCGACATTGAATTTCCTTTCTCGCACTTTAGAATTGAAATATCGGGCGACTTTCTGCTGGAACGCAGCTACTCGGAGTTGGGCTTGCTCACGCTTCTCATCGACCAAGTCTAGGGATTCCATCAGTAGTTGTCCATTAGAGCCTTGATTGTACGTTATTCTGCGATGCGAAGGCGGATCTAACTCAACCGACAACATAGCTTCATACCCATAAGTCAAGGAAAACGGGGTATGACCTATCGCTGTTCAGTGGGAAGTTCTGTACGACCAAAGGACTTCAGGAAATTGTTCTGGCCATGCCCCCTGTAACACCCTACTACCTTAGAGTCATTACTACGTGAGTTTAAAACGTGCATTTAACTCGCTAATTGAGGTTTTAAGACAAACGTGTAATTAAACCATAAACAGAGTCATAAACTTTGAAAATAATTCCATTTACTGAAAATCATGAAGTGTTCAACATTTGGGATCCCAAAACACTGTTTAGAAATGTTTACAACACATAAGTACAAGCAGAGTCGACTAGACGAAAAAATCTTGGTTTAGTACAATCATCTCCCAAAATACCCCTGGCCGTGGCAGCCAGGTAGGCTAAACATGTACGCGCTGCTTCACGCTCTCCGTACTCATGGTTGGTCGACTTTTCCCTTGCCCTTACCTGCACTATAAAGCACCCGTGAGCGAAAGCCCAGCAAGAAAACCCTCACAAGCAGATAACATATGCATATCAAACACTTAGCATATAAACAGGCCATCAATAGGCAATACACATATGGCCATGCCGGCCCAAGCGCTTTACTAGGCCCTGGGTTCGTGGTCAACACCGTGAGGATATCCCAGGTATCCTTTAGGGTCCCGCCCTAGCAACTCATACTCCGCGTGCTAAACGCTGCTCCCGGCCCCTTGCCGCACTCGGCCTTGCAATCCACGTGCTTAACGCTGTTCTCGGCCCCATGCCGTTTCCGGCCTTGCCGACCTCGGCCTGCGCCGTTTCCGACTCTTGCCGAACATTAACACATATGCATACATAGCATAATAAAGCAAATACAAAACATGAATAAACTCAATCAAGGGCTACGCCCTTCAACACAATCATATAGGGCCCTACCCTGCATACAAGCTCTATGGGAACAGTGGTTTTCTTACCTGCATCCCGAGCTTTCCAGGAACCGATGTCCCGAGCACAGTCCCCTAATCCGAGCCTCGATGAAATCCTAGTCACAACGCATTAACAATATTCAACCATCAAGTTCTAATCCCTTAAATAACTTTGAGCCATAATTCTAATCTCCAGGACCTTGAATTTTATCATTCCGAGTGATAAAATCCATCCCGAGCCTTAACCTTTGAGTTTCCAAGCCTAAACACACCTTAAAGCTCAAAATTGCACTAAGAGCCATGGCCCCTAGAGGCCATGCCGCGGCCCGCCCCCAAACCCGAGAGCATCCCAAAAATAGGGCAAGCACGCCGCGACCCTAGCTAGGGCATGCCACGGCCCGTCCTTTTGCCAAGCCACCAAGATGCTTCAGAGGGCCGCAGCTCAGCAAGAACAATGCCCCGCCCGACCCTTCAAACCCAGAAAAATCCTCCACTAATGCCACGAAAACCCAGCCAATTTATCCCAAAATCAACCCAACAATGCAAACCATTAATCACAGCAGTCCTAAAACAGTTTCAGCAGCAAAACCTAGCAAGAACTTAGCTCAAAACCTCATCAAACTCATAGAATGATCCATCACCCAAAACACATGCAACACTCAAATATTCAGCTTAAAACCAGTGTGATAAACCAAGATCAAAGTTTACCTTGAGCTGAGTTAAGTCTCTGAATTTGGTCCTTAAGCCTCAAGCTTCTAGCTCCAAAGATTTCCCAGCCCAATACCTTATTTTGATTAGCTTCCACCACAATTTTCCTTTTATATGCTTTAGAGAAAATAAAGAGAGAGAAGAGGAAATGCTTGGGTCGGCTTCTACAAGTTTCTGAGTGTTTCCCTTTCTTTTGTTTTATTTAACTTAAGCTCTAAGGTTACCTCAAGGCTCGGGGTACCAAAAACGTCCTCGAGGGAAAAATGGTAAATTTCCCCAATATTCCCTCCTAGACATTCTAACCTCAAATATATCTCCAAATATTTATTTCCATAACCCAATAACCCCATAAAACATCTAATACCCGGAACACCCCTCGACTCGCGCCAAAATCAAATATTCAACCCCATTGTGACTTTCACGCTAACGGCTCCCTAGGACTGTCTCGGATCATGGTACACAGATATATCACATTTATCTCATTTATCACATTTATGCCCTCAACGGGCTAAAATCACAAACATGCCCCTAATATCCAAACGGGGCCCACATGCATATTTAATTCAACTAAACATGCATCTCTATCACATATTCACATAAATTCACTTATTGCCCTCTAGGCAGACTAATCAAGGCCCTAAGCCTTATTAGCGAATTTGGGTCGTTACACCCCCTTAGCTTCTTCCAGTATTTTCTTCACAGTATCCTTTAGCATTTTATTGACTGCTTCGACTTGTCCATTTGCTTGGGGATGAGCGACTGAAGAAAAGCTCTTGATAATACCATGTCGTTCGCAAAAGTCTGTGAATAAATCACTATCAAACTGGGTGCCATTATCCGAGACGATTTTCCTTGGCAATCCATAGCGACAAACGATGTTTTTGATCACGAAATCCAGCACCTTCTTGGTCGTTATGGTTGCGAGCGGCTTGGCTTCGACCCATTTAGTGAAGTATTCGACGGAAACCACAGCATACTTGACGTCGCCCTTTCCTGTGGGCAAAGATCCGATTAGATTTATGCCCCAAACTGCAAACGGCCACGGACTTTGCATCTGTTTAAGCTCATTAGGGGCTGCTCGTGGGATTTTGGAGAACCTCTGGCACTTGTCGTACCTCCGTACAAACTCCATCAAGTCTTCATTCATCGTGGGCCAGAAGTATCCTTGCCTCAGGATCTCTTTTGACAAGCTTGCCCCCCAGCATGGTCTCCACAAAAGCCTTCGTGTACCTCTTTCATCAATTCTTTGGCCTTCTCTTTTGAAATACATCTGAGGAGGCATTGAGTATCCCCTTCGGTATAAGATTCCATCGACCAGGATATACCTAGCAGCCTGCCGCTAAAGGGTCCTAGCTTTGTTTCTGTCCGTTGGTAACACGCCTTGCGTCAGATACTTTATATATGGTGTCATCCATGTATCCGCCATCTGGATCACCATAGTGGTCTCCTCTGCTTGGATGCTTGGCATAGACAGCTGCTCAACCGGTACTATGTTCAGAGTATCAGCATCCTTCACACTTGCTAACTTGGCCAAAGCATCAACATTGGAATTTCGGTCGCGAGGTACTTGCTGGAGGGTGTATTTGTCGAACTGAGCCAATAGATCTTTTGTTTTTTTTAAATAGGCAACCATCTTTAAACCTTGCACCTGGTATTCTCCCATGACTTGATTCACCACCAATTGAGAATCACTGTAGATGTCGAGCACCTTTATATTCATGTCCCTGGCTAACCGCAACCCAGCGAGTAATGCTTCATACTCGACTTCGTTGTTAGAAGCAGTGAAGTCAAACCTGATTGCACAGTGAAATTGATGCCCTTCCGGTGTTATCAATATCATTCCTGCTCCGGTGTGGCACTTGTTAGAAGAACCATCTGTAAATAATTTCCACGAGGGAGCTTGGTTTTGAGACTCAGGCTCATTACGCTCTTCAGTCTGCTCGCTATCTGTAAGTTCAGTGAACTCTAAGATGAAGTTAGCCAGGGCTTGCCCTTTTATCGCTGCTCGCGGCAAGTAAGATATATCGAACTGCCCAAGTTTGACTGCCCATTTTAACAATCTACCCGCAGCCTCTGTTTTTTGCAAGACTTGTCGTAGAGGCTGGTCGGTCAAAACCGTGATTGGGTGAGCTTGAAAGTGAGGCCGCAGCTTCTTGGAGGCCAAAATTAAGCAATAGGCTAGCTTCTCGATGGGTGGGTACCGTTGTTCTGCTCCAATTAGCCTTTTCTTACAAAGTAAATAGCCTTCTGCACGCCTTCTTCCTCCCTTACTATAACGGCACTAGCAGCATATTCCGTGATTGCCAGGTAGATGAACAAAGTTTCCTTATCGACCGGCTTTGACAGGATGGGTGGTTACGCCATGCGAGTTTTCAATGCTTGAAAAGCCTGCTCGCACTCCTCCGTCCATTCAAACTTTTTGTTGCCTCTAAGTAGATTAAAAAATGGAACGCACTTATCTGTTGACTTCGAAATGAATCTACTGAGAGCTGCAATTCTTCCGGTTAAACTTTGAACATCCTTAATCTTTGCTGGTGATTTCATATCGATTAGGGCTTTAATTTTCTTGGGATTGGCTTCAATTCCTCTTGAGTTAACTATAAATCCCAAGAACTTCCCTGATCTTACTCCGAAGGAGCATTTAAGGGGATTCAACTTCATCTGATATTTGTTCAAGACGTTGAAGCACTCCTGCAAATCCTTTATATGCCCTTATGCCTTCTTCGACTTGACCAGCATGTCGTCGACATAGACCTCCATGTTTGTGCCGATCAGTTCTTTGAACATGTGGTTGACTAGTCGCTGGTAAGTCGCACCAGCGTTTTTCAAACCGAAAGGCATTACTTTGTAACAGTAAAGCCTTGTATCAGTCTGAAAGCTAGTGTGATCTTCATCAAGGGGATGCATACTAATCTGATTATACCTGGAGTATGCATCCATGAATGAGAGAATCTCATGCCCTGCAGTGGCATCGACCAACTGGTCGATCCTAGGGAGTGGGAAACAATCCTTAGGGCAGGCTTTATTGAGGTCTGTGAAATCCACGTATGTTTATCATTTGCCATTCGGCTTGGGAACACACATGGGATTAGAGACCCACAATGGATAAAACGCCACCCTGATGAACCCATTCTCCTTCAGCTTTTTGACTTCTTCTTTTAAGGCCTTTGATCTATCTTTGTCGAGCAACCTTCTTTTTTGTTGCACTAGTGGAAAACTCTTGTCGATGTTCAGGACATGGCTGATGACTGCAGGGTCTATTCCGACCATGTCTTTGTGCGACCAGGCAAAGACTTCCTGGTTCCTCCTTAAAAACTCCACCAGTGTTTGTTATGTTGTTATCTCTAAGTTTTTACCGACTTTCACAACCCTGGTCGGATTTTCTTCATCGATTTGGACCTCTTCAAGGTCCTCAATGGGTCCAATTTCTTCCTCAAAATCCCCAAAGTGAGGATCCAAGTCTCTATCCTCACTTTGGGCAATGCCCTATTTGGTGACATTATCACCTGAGTGGGCCTAAGCATCAATTGCCACTTGCAACTCTTTTCTGAGAACATCTCTCGATACACTCTTCTTTGCCTTGGTGATCGAGGCGTTGTAGCACTCCCTTGCTTCCCGCTGATTTCTCAATACGCATCCTACCCCTACGTCTGTCGGGAATTTCATGGCAAGGTGCCATATTGAAGTGACGGCCCGTAGGTCGACCAGGATTGGTCTCCCAATTACAACATTATATGCTGAAGGACAATCAACTGCTATGAAAGTAGGGAGTAATGTCCTATTAGCATGTGCAGTACCTGCTGTAACTGGAAGCCTAATCTACCCTGTTGGGGCGAACACTTCACCGAAAAAACCATAAATGGTTTAGTTGCATGGCTCCAGGTCTTTGAAGCACAGCTTCATTCTTTCCAGCAAAGACTTGTACAGGATGTTGACCGAACTTCCTGTGTCGACCAACACCCTCTTCACCATTATGTTGGCAATTTGTACGTCTACGACCAGCGGATCGGAGTGTGGGAATCGCACGTGTTGGGCATCGTCTTCAGAGAAGGTTATCAATTCCTCCTCTGTTCGAACCTTTTTCGGTGCTCGATCTTCCACACTCATCATCTCGATGTCTTGGTCATGGCGTAGGGTTCGATCGTATCGTTCCCTTGCCTTCCCACTGTCTCCTGCAAGATGTGGGCCTCCGCAGATGTTGAGTAAAGTGCCTGCCACAGGAGCTGGCTATAGAAGCGGCGAGCGTTGGCGTGCAGGCGCCTGCTCGTTGCCACCTTGAGCCTCTTGCTGAGACCCTCTTGCAGCTCGTACATATCTTCTTAAATGTCCCTGCCTGATCAGGAACCCAATTTCGTCTTTCAACTGGTTACATTCATTGGTGTCGTGCCAGTAGTCATTGTGAAAACGACAGAACTTTGTCGTATCTCTCTTGGAGATATCTTTCCTTATAGTGGCAGGTCATTTGTAAGGCACGCTTGAGCTAGTCGCCTGGTAGACTTCAGCTCAGCTTTCGACAAGGGTCGTTTAGTTGGTGAATCTTGGCTCATATCGATTGCCTTTGGGGTGTTTACCCTCAGAAGCTGAGGGTTCATTGTTCGCCCATTTTCAACCATTCCTACCACTGCCATTTCTGTTGCCCTTGCCATTTCCATTGGGCTTTTGCGACCCGTTGGCGGCTTTGGCGGGTTCTTCCTTGGGCCCCTTGTCTTTTGTTGGAGATTTCCCTTCATTGGCAATCGCGTCTTCGAGCTTGATATATCGATCAGCCAGATCCAAAAACTCTTGGGTACTTCTTACCCCATTCTTTCTGAGGCTACTCCAGGGGGGTGAATGGCGCCTAACCCCAGCAGTTAGAGCCATCATCTTACCTTCTTCGCCCATTGTCTTGGCTCCAGCTGCTGCTCGCATGAAGAGTTGGACATATTCTTTCAAGGGATCTCCGTCTTTCTGGCGAATCTCGACTAGCTAGTTGGCCTCTGTGGGGTGTACGCAACCCGCGTAGAACTGTTCATAAAATTCCTTCACGAACATTTCCCAAGATACTATACTAGCAGGAGGGAACTTGAAGAACCACTCCTGGGCGGTGTCAGACAGTGTCGCAAGGAAAATCCGGCAGCGGGCATCTTCCGACATTTTTTGTATATCCATTTGTATCTCAAACTTATTAACGTGAGATATCGGGTCTCCGTACCCGTCAAAGTTCGGCAATGTTGGCATCTTGAACTTACTGGGGGTTTCGGCCACAGCAATACTCTGTACAAAGGGGGTGCCCCTCTTCCTATCATACTCAATATGGGACGTTCGTCCCCCGACCAGTTGCTGTACCGCCTGGTTCAGGGCATCAATCTGAACCTGAACAGCTTCTGGGACTGTTGAGGCCATCGGTGTCGGGGGAGCGTACTCGTCGTGCCTCTCACGGCGGTCGTTAAGTACATCCCTTAGATCATCGTCTCTACGTCTCTGCTCGCTAGCTCCTAGCGGACTAAAGACATTCTACTGCCTGGGTTGCCCCCCAGCATTGTGGCTAGCTGGCCTATTTTCTCTTGGTGGAGGGCTTCTGCCTCCACCTCTTTCCTCATTTCTCCGACCAGCATTTCTTCTGCCAGAATCAACTTCATTATAGTCATGGCCATCTCTGAATTGTGGCTGACTACGACGTGACCGGTTGTTCACGCTATTTCCTCCTCGGGCTGGCATTTCCTGAGTGTCAGAGGGAGGCCTGCGCTAATCGTTGGGTCCCCATGCATTGTTATGCCATGGGGGGCCCCTGACCGCAGAGCCTGACTCGGTGTTCCTCCTGTTGGCAGAAGGACACTGCCCTCTGCTCGGTGGATTTGGCTCTTCATCCTCGGGGCGTCTAAGGCTATGGGGCGGCTGCCCTACCCTATTTTGCCTCGGGCGCTGGGGATTGCCTCGACCAGCCTGAGATGGATGCTGCTACTCAGGATCCCTAGGTGGGACATCATCCTGAGCCACAGGCGGCTACTCCGGCCTTTGAGGGCTTGCCGGCTGAAGCGGAGGGCTTGGATTGGGACCTCTATGAGGTGGCGCATTCGGTGGCTGATCTGTTTGGGAGGTTGGCATAGCCTGACTCCTAGCCATTTGTATGGCTGCTTCAAGGGCGGCCATGGCATCCCTCTGCCGATGATCCATTTCTGCCTGCCACTCACTCAGCTTCTGGCGCTGGCGTTCTATTTCTCTTTGCTGTAGCGCCATTGTATCCTCAGCATTCTCCTGATTGGCCCTAAGATTAGCCAACTCATCCAGCAACACTCCTAGCATTGCCCTCAATGTTTAGGAATCTAACTCCTCCTCATCAAACTCCAAATGTGGTTCATTCTCGGCCACATTTGGGGGAGGAGGTTGGGATGGTGCAACGCCAGCAGCCTGTCCAGTTTTCTCGGACGTTTTCGCCATTAGATTTTCTCACATTTTTTTGTCAAACTCTCAATGAAAGCACCAGAATGTTGACCCTTGATTTGGCCAACGACACGGAGTCAAATGTACGACAAAAGATAAAACGAAAATTAAGAAAGATAATCCAATGGAAAAGAAGAAAACACCAAGGATTTATAGTGGTTTGGCCCCAAAGAATGGTAATGACCTATGTCCACTTAGTGCTATTATTAATATTGAATCTCAAAGCCATGATCAAAGAACTAGGGTTCTTGAGTTTCACAAACCTTGGAAGAAATACAATGAAACGATGGATAATTGCACTATAGCTCTCTTTTTCTCTCTGTCATCGCAAATAAATTCTGGGATCAAAAGTCCCCTCCTTGAGCTATTTCATGCATATTTATAGGCTCAAGGAGGGTTACATGGGCCAACGGGCCATATCTTTCCTTAATAATTGCGTGTCAAGGTAATAATGAGGAAATATTCAATGCAATTATTATAAGATTACAATCTTAGAAGGAAACAAATCAAATTATACGACATGCCTGGTAGTATCTAAAAGTTAAGCCCTGACGAAGTGATGTGCCTCTGGTCAATAGTCGAACAGCACTTTTGCCACGTGTCAACCATGTGTGAGAAATCCATGCCACGTCATCAGCAGCCTTTTTTTGGGTAACAAATATGTATACTGAATAGATGGATATGTTTTTTGAATGTATGGTTGAATGATGGATCGTTAATTATATGGTGTTATTGGGTTAGGAATTTTAATTTCCTAGATCTTGTGTAAGCCATAAAGGGCATAGGATTTTGTAATTTTGTTTCTTGAAATTTAAATTGAAAATTTGTACACAAAGAAAATTAGAAGGATCCGAGCCTAGGGCCCGAGCCCTAGCCGCACGCACCAGCCCCGTGGCTACCTTACCTGTGCACGCCCAGGCCCGAGCTCCCTGGTCCTGCATGCGTCACCTAGCCAGAGCCCCTGCTCCCTCGCGCGCACCCCTGGTGCCTCCCACATGCAACGCCATGTGCGCCTGACAACTACCGAGAAGCCCCGCACCCCTACACCCTTGGTGCCATTTCGTGCGTCGAGCCCTTGCTGTAGCCACGCCTGGCCGAGAACCACTTGTTCCCATGGCACCTTGTGTCGCCGGACCTAGGATTCCTAGGGCACCAATCTTGGTGCCCAAGCCCTAGATCTTACTTTTGTGCATTATCTTTTATTTAATTAATTTTAAATTATTTGAATTTAAAAGTTTAATTATCTTATTTTATTTTACTATAAAATAAAATATCTTTTAGTTGATTAAGATCTTTTAATATGTTAAGTTTAAATAATTATTTGAACTTGATTATTTAATTAATTAAATTCAACTAAATTAAAAAGATGATAAAATGGTTATTTAATTAAAATTTATTTTTAATTAAATAAATTAATTAGAAAGTTTGTTTCTAATTAATAGGATGGGCATAACAAAGTTCCTAAAGATTAATACGAAAGCCTAAAGGAGAGGAGAAGTATTCTTGTAGAGTCTTGAAAGCTACATAGGCTTAGATTGCAATTTTATTTCTAATTTTTCTAAGGGTTGTAAATTTTAGAAATACTCAATTGTACTCGGTTCTTCATTCATTGTTTATTTATTTATTAATTGTATTTATTTAAATAAATGTTCATTGATGTTTGATTGATAACATGATCATGCATTAGTCAATTACATGCCATTTATGAAACCCCACACAGTTTCTCATTAATCATTCATCTTTTAGAAACAGGATTATTTATGATTGTCCTATTTGTTTATATGAACTATTTTGGAGAAACCAATTGCATGTAAACTACTAAGTATTAAATTAGTTAAAACTTGGTAACTTACATCATAATAAAGGCAATAGTTTTTATAGGAATTTAAGATAACCAACTTTATGTAAAAAGCGTTTTAGTAAAGTTAGATGAATGTAATGGATAATTATCTAGATCACATTAAATATAGAAACAGACTCTTATATAATTATAAATGTATTTTGTAATTACTTACATTCAGATGGTTATTAATAAATTAGTAATTAATTGATTAGTTTTATAAAAACACATTTAATCCAAAATAGTAAGTGGGAGAAGGTGAATATCTCAATGTGACATATGGTCTCCATTATTAGTACAACACCTGAGATATGAATAGGGCCTCGAGGTGGCTTTGTTTCCGTCCCCCTAAGGAAGGTTTCTAGCTGTATTAATAACAAGGTTGACTTCTTACGAAGATAGGAAGGAGTGATGCATTTTAGGCTTGACCGATCCTAAGGCGGCACTCTCTAAGTTAAGTCATGAATTATGAAATAATTGGTTACACTTACAGAGATGCAATTAAGCTTTTGCGGTGGATAATTGCATCTTGACCAAACTAGCAGTACTTTATATTTAAATGAGAAAATAAAGAGTTATTTCAAGTTTTAAATTATAAAGATAAGATTGTCTTATAAGCTATCTGAATTTAACTTGACCGACCCTAAGGCGGCACTTTACTTGTTGAGTAGTTTTATCGCGGAAATGTAAATGTTAATTTATGTGTTTTAATTGTTTCATTCATGCATCATGTTTACTTTCCAAAACATTGATATTTTTTCAAAATGATAATATTATTGTATTTTATTTATTTCAGTAATGTTGAACGGTGGCAATCTAATAACTACTTTACTTTCACTTGAAAAACTTAATGGTGATAATTTTATAAGATGGAAGTCAAACCTAAATCTTATGTTAATCTATGAGAACCATAAATTTGTCCTAACTGAGGTATGTCCTGAAGAGCCCACTGGCACTACCCCGAAGAATGTTCAGGACAAGTATGATGCCTGGATTCAATCCAATAATAAGGCAAAGTGTTACATGCTTGTGATCATGAATGATGTTCTGAGAACAAAGCATGAACCCATGGAAACTGCATTTGAGATAATGGATTCTCTGCAGGCCATGTTTGGGCAACAATCTAATCAAAGTATACATGAGGCTACTAGAACCTACATGACTACTAAGATGAAGAAAGGTGTTTATGTACGTGAACATGTCTTGCACATGATGAGCGCACATAAGTAGGCATCATATTGGAATCGCTCACTTCTTCATTTTCTGCGTTCACCGCCAACTATATTATGAATAAGTTGGAATTTAACATGACCCAGCTGTTGAATGAACTGCAGACATTTGAGTCTCTGAACAAATCCATTACCAAAGAGATAGAGGAAAATGTGGTAGAGGATAAACCTTCAAACTCTGAGGAAAAATCCAAGAAGAGAAAGAAGAAAAATGATAAGGACAAAGGAAAGGGCAAGAAGACACCAAAAGCCAAGGAGAACAAGAATGACAACAACTACAAGAAGAAAGAACCAAAAGGAAAAGGTTTCCACTGTGGAGTTGAAGGTCACTGGAAGAGAATTGTAAGAAGTATCTCTCTGAGCTGAAAAAGAAAGGTAAATGTGATTTACTTGTACTTGAAGCTTATGTAGTGGAAGACGATATGTCATTCGGGGTTTTAGATTCAGGAGCCACTAACCATGTTTGTTCTCCTATGCAGATACTTGAGTCATCGAGGGAGCTGGTAGATGGCGGGGTGACCATGCGAGTTGGAAGTGGAGCGTTCGTTTCAGCAAGAGCAAAGGGAACAGTTCGTTTAATCTTTGGAAACAATTATCTTATTTTGAACAATGTTTATTTTATTCCTGTATTTTCTAGAAATTTAGTTTCTTTATCTATGTTGCATGAAATTTTTTTTGATATTTCTTTCAGTAATAATGCAATTGTTATTTCGAAGAATGGTTTCAAAATATGTCAAACATAACATAATAATAGACTGTATATGCTCAAACCAAATGAACGAACGCTTAATAATTCAGAATTATTTAAAGTAACAAAACCGCAAGGTAACAAAAGACAAAAAGTTTAAAATGAGGATGACACATATCTTTGGCATCTTAGACTTGGTCATATAGGTCTAGATAGGATAAACCAGTTAACAAAAGATGGACCTTTGAGAGAAATAAGAGTTTGAACTCTTCCGGTTTGTGAATCTTGTCTAGAAGGGAAAATGACCAAACATCATTTCTCAGTGAAATGCAATAGAGCTAAAGAACCTTTGGAGCTTGTACATAGTGATGTCTGTGGTCCAATCAATGTGCAAGCAAGAGGTGGGTATGAGTACTTTGTCACTTTAATTGACGGTTACTCAAGATATGGTCATACTTACTTAATGCTTAGGAAATCAGAAACCTTTGGTAAGTTTCAAGAATTCAAAACTGAGGCTGAGAAGCAGTTAGGTAAGACTCTTAAGACACTTCAATCTGATCGAGGTGGAGAATATTTGGATTTATAATTCAAAGATTTCTTACTGGAGCATGGTTTTCTATCCCAACTCATAGCACCAGGAATGCCACAGCAAAGTGGTGTTTCCGAAAGAAGAAACATGACATTTTTGGACATGGTCAGGTGTACGTTAATCTATTCTTCACTTTCTCTCTCATTCTGGGGATATGCACTTCAAACGTGTTACACCCTATTTTTGAGGATGAATAAATGAGTCTTGAAATGTAGGCTCGTAAAGCGTAAGCTCAAAAATATTAAGTAGTGGCTAAACACTTGTATATATATACATGATTCCTGACTTGTTCTTGTTGGCGATCGAGCACAAGTTTAAAAGTCTTGAGCTTAAGGTTCAAGCTCGAAAGATATAATCTTCTTCGACACATATGGGTATTATTCGAGACTTAGTTGGAAGCTCGAAGATATTGGTCTCCAAAGATTGAGTTCGATGAAACCACTAGCTGAAGAGGAGGCTGACTGAAATAACGAGCTCGAAGTCTTGGTCGATCTCGAAAGCGTGTTAACCTTGCATTTGAGATCAGCCTTCTTGCTGGTTGGGCGGACCTATGACCTCGGGTTGCCTCTCGCTCGATCCTGTGTCCGGGTCAAGTTCGACAGTTCCCGTCTCGGCTGTCACTTTGAGATGGCCTTTGTGGTGCATGCTCCCTTGCCCGATTCCTATTAGGAGTTAGCTGAGGTGCCTCTCGAAGTGGTGAGGGTGTCTTATAGGAGACGGTGGATGCCTTATAGGCAATGGTTGAGGCCTTCCATTGTTGAGCCTGGAAGGTCCAGAATTGGCCCGAACTGGCTTCAGGTTATTTCTGGTAGACTCAGGGTTAGTGCTCCGAGTAGCTGGGGGAGCTTGGTTATTCCTTGTTCCTATAGTAACCTCTGCCATAGGATTACCATTAGTATTAGCTTGAGTATTCCTCCCAGGGTGATTGTCGCCAGTGTTTGCCCTAGGCCTTGGCTGGGTCTGCCAGGCCCCTTGTTTGGCCCTCCTGGTGGTCGTGCTCCCGCGGGGACACCCTCTTGGCCTCTGGGGTGGCGCTTGGACCTCGGCGGCCTGCCTAGCCAATTCTTCATTGCATCGTGTGACATCTGCCAATTGTTGGCGCAGTTGCATGTTCTCTAGTTCCATAATGGGGTGTACCTTTCAGGATTATAATAGAGGTTCTCGTTGAGTTTGGGAGTAGGGAGCTCCCTAGAATCAGATTATGCACTCCCTTTGTCTCAGTCATGATCTGTCATTGGTTGTTTCCCAGGCCTCCGGGCATAATTCTTAGTTTGAGGAGTTTGCTCCTCAAGTATATGGGCCAATGCTCGTCCACCAGCTCCTAGGTTGTTTGGTGCTTTCATTGAGAGTATTAAGCTAATATTTTGTATTGTTTAATCACAAACCTCCTGCATTGCATCAATGGCCACCGCAAACAACCCAGGAGCTGGTGGGCAACTGTTGCCCCAAATACCTGAGGAGTAGACTTCTCAAACTGAGAATTATCCCCGGAGGCCTGGGAAACAACCAATGACAGATCATGACCCAGACGAGGGGAGTGCATCATCTAATTCAATGGAGCTGCCTGTTCCCAGGCCCGACGAGGACCTCTATTATAATCTTGAGAGGTACATCCCCATTGTGGAACTGGAGAACCGCCAACTGCACCATTAATTGGCAGAGGCCACATGACGCAATGAAGAATTTGCTAGGTAGGCCGCCGAGGTCCAGGCGCCACCCCAGAGGCCAAGAGGGTGTCCCCGCGGGAGCACGGCTGCCAGGAGGGCCGAACAAGGGGCCTGGTAGACCCAGCCAAGGCCCAGGGTAAACACTGGCAATAATCACCCTGGGAGGAATACTCAAGATAATACTGCTGGTAATCCTAAGGTAGAGGTAACTACAAGAACAGGGAATAACTAAGCTCCCCCAGCAGCTCGAAGCACTAACCCTAAATCTACCAAAAATAACCCGGAGCTAGTTTGGGCCAATTTTGGACCTTCCAGGCCCAACAATGGAAGGCCTCCACCATTTCCTATAAGGCATCCACCGTATGCTATAAGACACCCCTCACCACTCTGAAAGGAACCTCAGCCAGCTCCTAATAGGAACCGGACAGGGAAGCATGCACCACAAAGGCCATCTCGAAGTGGCAGCCGAGACGGGAACTCGACCCGGACACGGGGGCGAGCGAGGGGCAACCCGAGGACATAGGGTCGGCCAACCAGGAGGAAGCCACATATCAAGATCACAAATGACTGAAGCAAGAGTACCGGTGGAAGATCCACCTCACAACCATCGAGCCCCTCAACCAGAACGAAACGTTAGTTTTATGAGTGGGAATTTGGACCTCACTAGGTCTGTAAGTGTATATAATATCGAACCTAGGAATATTGGGAATTATGACAATTATCCTGATCATCGAGATCTTCTGAACCAGAACCAGGGGCAAGCCAATCCCCCAAACCTCGATTTACGTGAACAGCCGAAAGGAACCTGTGAAGCCATCATATGGGTGTTAGGAAAATGTAATTTACCTCAATGGAAATTGGTAAGAAAAATACAAGTCTAGACAAAATATTACAAATAAATAATTATTGATTAAATAGTGTTACAACTCTATAACAAAATATACATGTAAATATATAAAGAGGTAGAAGATAATAGAAATAGAAAATACAACTCTATGACAAAAATATACAAATATATTATAAGTAGTAGAATTAAAATTATAGATGAGATTACAACTCTAAAACAAAAGATACAAATAAAAGAGTAAATAGAGAATAATAGAAGAAGATGAAAAGAAATAGAATAAAAAAACAGGAACAGGAACAATGACCAAAGAACTCTCACTCACACAACCAAAGTGAAGAGTGTTGGGGATCAACAACTTGAACAAGGTTTGAAACATTTGTCCAAAAGCTTATTTCCCCCTAACTCAAGCACTAAGGGATCTCTCATAGATTTTGGAAATGCTTTCTGGAATAATCAAGCCTCTAGGTGTTTTCTAGCCAAGTGCTCTAATGGATAGAAAAGTTGTTGTCTTACAAGTGAGCAATAGGCTCCTATTTATAGAGTTTAGAGACACCCTTTGAATTTCAAATTCCACCAACCCCCATGGCTGTTACCAATGATTAATTGGATGTTTATGAAATTAAAAAAAAAAATGAGATTTGGGAGTTATTTGGGTTTTTAGAGCTGTTCAAAAAGGTTGGAAAAAACTGAAAAACTTGGTCAGTTTTTCACCTGTGGCCGCGGCCACTAGCCTTTGTTCCCCAAGCCGCTGCCACCAATATCCTGTGGCCGCAGCCACTGACCAATTTCAGCACACAAAAATGTGTTGTTTTTCCAAACGGTTCCAACACCCTCCCAATTGATTTTGTAACCCCCAAAACACATTATTGAGGTTAAAATCATATCTCTAACAGCCATTTCACATATGGCTTTAAGAAATTCATCTCAATATTGTGTAACAACAAATCTACATGGTAATGGGCAATATTTGGAAGTTACAAATTTGTGACTGAATTTGTAACACCAAATATGTTACATATTTGGATATTTCACATATATCTAAATATTGTAACTCTTTATTATATGTTACAATATGTGACACTCTTTGTCACATTTATTTAATCTAAAACAGTATATTATAAAATAATATAACAATGGGAACCAGTATAACCCTATACCGGGACAGGGAGCTGAATTTTTTATAAACAATAACCAGCTACCCCAAGCACAAGCGCAGCCTCCTGTGGACTTGGTCCAGGAGAGAATTAATTAGCTTGAAAGATCATTCAGGCTCCTTCAGGATGAAAGGAACAAGGGCAAGGCCGACGACTCTGATGAGGAGCTTGAGCCTTTCGCTCCACATATTTCAAACACACCATTCCCTTACGGGTTCAAGATACTCCATGTAGCTCCTTTTGACGGGAACTCAGACCAGTACAACCATCTGAGCACATTTAACACCATCATGCAAGCCAACAACGTTGGCTACGAGCTCAGATGCATGTTATTTCAAACTACTTTGATAGGACCAACAAAAAATTGGTTCAATAAATTCATAAGACATTTGATCTCGTCTTGGGATCAATTGGCAAAGGAATTTATAAAACAATTCAAAGACGTGGTAGGCATCAAGCCTGAGATCTCGACCTTGACCATTGTCAGGCAACAGCAGGGAGAGTCATTAAAAAACTACCTGACGAGGTTTAACATAGAGGTGGTGGCCCATAATGATGATGATAGTGACCATCTTATGGTTGTTTGAGCTAGAATATTGCCAAGAAGTCCCCTCTGGGATGATATGCAAACAAAACTGATAAGTACAATAACCGAGTTCAACAAAAGGGCTTGGAGATTTGTCAATGTAGAAGAGGCAAGGTCAGCATTAAAACTGACCCCTCAGCCCATTATAACTACAACAACAAATGTTAACTCAGCCTCGACCTCGGCTACCCCATCAACGTCTCAACCCTCAGGAGATAACCCTTCAAAAGAAAGAAAAATGAAGGGAATAACTCAAAGGCAGACAGGGGGGGAGAGAATAAGGGAGACAAGTATTTCTCCATTTATATGGTTTACACCGAGCTCATTGAAACTTCGGAGAATATATTTGTCGCAAATGAGAACCAGGTCCCGTTTTGGGGACCTCACTCAATGCAAAATCCGAAGTAAAAGAGAGACACCAACAAGTACTGTAGGTTCCGCAAGGACATCGGACACACCACCGATGAGTGCCGACAATTAAAAGACGAGATCAAAGGTTTGATCTCGAGAGGATATTTCAGACAATACATAAGAAACTGAAATACCACTCAAGTGTCGGCTGGACAAAGGGAAGCTTCTG
This sequence comes from Humulus lupulus, assembly GCF_963169125.1. Lineage (NCBI taxonomy): Eukaryota > Viridiplantae > Streptophyta > Magnoliopsida > Rosales > Cannabaceae > Humulus > Humulus lupulus. Next base: position 27,250,208 of record NC_084802.1, on the reverse strand, counting down.
CGCAACCTGCCCAACAGAATAACCCCTCCCGAGCAAATAAGGATGATCGACCTCCCCCAATAGATGAGGAGGGTGTGGTAACCATCTCCGGAGGACCACACCTTGCTAGATCGGGCAGAAATGCTCAAAAGAGATATGTGAACGAGCTCAAGACTGGAGACGATTCTCCCTATGAGCCTGAACCACGAGCTCCAAAATAACAAAGGGTTGAATCTCAACCCATTAGTTTTACAGAAGAAGTTGTTTCGCATGTTCAGTTTCCCCATAATAACCCTCTGATCATCACACTTCACCTTGCCAACAAAAGTGTACGCAGAGTCCTGATAGATAATGAGAGCTCAGTCAATATCCATTATAAGGCTACTCTAGAGTAGATGGGACTCATGCTTTGAGATTTGAAAGCTTATGCAACGACGTTGTATGGATTTTCAGGAGAAAGGATTGCCAGCACGGGTTCCATCGAGCTCCCCGTAACCTTGGGAAACTATCCAGTCTCTGTGACCATAATGATGGAATTCATAGAGGTGAATACCTCGTCAACGTACAACATACTACTCGGGAGACCAACCCTGATTGGGTCGGGGGCAGTGTCGTCTGTTAGGCATTTGGCCGTCAAGTTCTTGACGTCTAATGGCATTGAGACGCTGAAGGGTGACCAGTTGGCCGCATGGGAATGCTATAGCATTTCCATGAGAGGAACGAACCAAATGAGTGCACAAGCACTTGTAATTATTCGAGAAATGAGCGAATCTGTCTTCAAAATCAAAGAAGAGATCAACCCTAGAGTTAAAGAAAGGGTCGATCTCAAACAAATGGAGGAGCTTGAAGAAGTGAAGCTCGACGAGAAAGATACCACGAGGGTGATAAAAATAGGAAAAAATCTTTCTGAAAATGCAAAATGGAAATTAACTCGCTTCTTGAGAGAAAACCAGGATGTGTTTGCATGGTCACACTCAGATATAGTAGGGATCAGTCCGAGTATTATAAGCCATGCACTCAACATAGATAAGAGCTTCCCTCTGAAGCAACAAAAAATGGGGCTCTTGGATGACGATAGGAAGAAAGCCCTGAAAGAGGAGGTTAAAAGGCTAAAGGCAAATTGGTTTATCCGAGATGCTTACTACCCTTATTGGATATCCAATCCTGTGCTGGTTCTGAAGCCCAACGACAAGTGACAAACCTGCAATGATTATTCGGACTTCAACAAGGCATGCCCCAAGGATTGCTTTCCCTTGCCTCGAATCGATCAACTCGTAGATGCCACTACAGGTCACGGCGTAATGTCATTCATGGACGCTTATTCTGGATATAACTAGATAGCCATGCATGCACCCGACCAAGAACATACGAGCTTCATGACGATAAGGGCTTGTATTGCTACAATGTAATGTCTTTCGGGCTCAAGAACACAGGAGCCACATACCAAAGATTGGTGAATAGGATGTTTGCTGAACAGATAGGGAATGACATGGAAGTTTATATGGACGATATGTTAGTCAAGTCCAAACATAACTATAACCATGTGGACGATCTCACTGAATGTTTCGTTGTGCTCCAAAAATACAATATGAGACTTAACCCACAAAAATGCTCATTTAGAGTATCCTCAGGAAATTTTCTCAGATTCATAGTGAATGCTCAAGGTATAGAGGCTAATCTCAACAAGATTAAAGCATTAATTGACATGCCCTCACCCAAAAAAACATAATGATGTTCAGAGCCTAACTGGACGAATGGCGGCCTTAAGTAGGTTTATCTCAAAATCAATAGATCGGTGTCTTCCATTCTTATATCTTTTGAAAGGGGGCAAGAAATTTGAATGGTCAGACAAGTGTGAACTCGCGTTCTAGAACCTTAAGAAACACCTCGTGGAGCCACCAATCTTGTCTAAACCGATCATAGGGGAAATCTTGTACTTATACCTCACCACAACCGAGCATGAGATTAGTGCAGTACTTGTTCAGGAGGATAAGAAAGTACAAAAACCCATATACTACATCATCAAGAGGTTACTGGGGGCAGAATCGAGATACTCATTAATGGAGAAACTGGCTTTGAGCCTAATGCATGCGTCTCAAAAGCTTCAACCCTATTTCCAAGCACATCATATTCATGTGTTAACTGATCAGCCGTTAAGGCAAGTATTATCCAAGTCCAGAGCATCTAGGAGATTGTTGAAATGGGTTGTCGAGCTTGGACAGTTCGAGATCACCTATCATCCTAGAACAACGATCAAATGACAGGCTTTGGCAGACTTCATTTTCAAATGTACAGGGATCTCCAACGAGGAAATCGTAACCCCAGCCCGCGAGCTGTGGAGACTTTACGTCAATGGGTCCTCTAATAAATATGGGTCAGGCAGGAATCATTTTGATCACCTCATCGGGAAACCGCTTCCATTCGGCGTTAAGGTTTGGTTTTGAGGCATCGAATAACGAGGCTGAGTACGAGGCATTGTTAGCAGGTCTTCAAATAGCCTCCGAGCTCAAAGCAAAGTCCATCCACTGCTAGAGTGACTCTCAATTGGTCGTTAACCAGATCCTGGATGAATATCAGGCGCATGACATAAAAATGGTAGCCTACCTGGAGAAAGTTAAGGCAGCATTTGGGGAGTTTGAGTTCTACGCTATAGAACAAGTTCCCCGGGTACAAAATTTGAATGCAGATGCATTGGCCAGACTCGCCATGACCAACGAAGCTGACACACTCAACGTGGTTCTAGTAGAATTCCTACCGGTTCCGAGCATAACCGAGCCTAAGGAAGAAGATGTAAACATGATTGACTCGCAACCCACCTGGATGACCCTGATAGTTGACTACCTTGAAACCGGGAGTCTCCTACCAGACCGGAACGAGGCTAGAAAGCTAATGTGCAAAATACCAAGATACACCATCTTGGAAGGAAAATTGTACAGAATGGGATACTCCATGCCACTACTTAGGTGTGTAACTCCCCTCGAGGCAAAGAAGATTTTAGAAGAAATCCATGAAGGATTTGGCAGAGACCACACCGGGGGGCATAGCCTGTTTAAAAAGGTGATTAGGCAAGGATATTTCTGGCTAACAGTCGAGGCAGATTCCTTCGAGTACGTTAAGCATTGTGATAAGTGTCAACGGTTTGCTTCAATACCATGATCCCCACCCACCGAGCTTACTATGATGAGCTCTCCATGGCCATTCGCAGTATGGGGGATCGACCTCATAAGCTCCTTGCCAACAGGAAATGGTGGACTAAAATGTGCAGTAGTCGTCGTTGACGATTTTACAAAGTGGACCGAAGCCGAACCCTTAGCAACTATCACCTAGAAGAAAGTCCTACATTTCATAGTAAAGAACATCATTTGTAGATACGGGATGCCCAGTGTGGCGTGCTGCCCCTTTGGCACACCCACATGGGGCCATTTTGTTAATGAGCATGCCTTGGTGCTTGATCATTAGTCAAGTCTTGCACCAAGCAACCTCATGGGATAGGGTAGTGGCAGTTTTGTAATATTGCATATGTCTTCCGGAAAAAAATCATATATGTTCCTAGGAGACTTTATTTCCCTAGAAGGCTCCTTAGGGGGAGGTGACCTGGTGACTTAGGGAAGCACCATGGACATCAGCAGATAGGGGCCAAAGCTGTGTACTCCCTTGCCCTATCAAGGCTATATATTAATGAAATAACATTTATCCATACTTGCCCCTGTGTGCTTCCTTGTTGCTTATGTGTTGCTTGTTTGTTAGCTTCGTTGGGCCACTGCGTGCCATTTGCCTTGTTGTGTGCTTTGTGTTGTGTGGACGTTCCTAGGAATGACTTGCTTTGTGCTTTCTCATACTTCGTTATTGTCTGTTGCATGTCCGAGATGTGTATGTGGCTAACCGCTGAGTTTGTTTGCCTGTAGGTGTGTGTTGTAGGCTGACTTGCTAGCTTGAAGAGTCTGCAAGTGCCGCACGTTCCGTCTAGTTGGAGCACCCAAATAGCCGGCCCGTGACAGTTGGTATTAGAGCCAAGTTAGAAAGAGCTTGGAAAAACACACTATGGTGAGCAACACTCAGAGGATCGAAGCTCTTGAGAAGCGGCTAGGGGAACTAGATGGCCTGGACGAGAGGGTCAGGGATCTTTCCTCTACAAGTCGGGACTCGGGATCGTCTGATGCAAACAATCGCATAGCTGCGTTGGAAAAGGAGAATGATGTTCTTCTATCCAGAATTATCGCGATGGAGAAAAGAAACACTCCAACAAGTACTTCTGTTTCCCCTCGGTGGGAAGAGCGCATCGCGGCAGTGGAGCGCATGCTGAAGGAACAAGAAGTTTCCATAAATGACACGACGGAAGATTGCAGGGAGGCAGTCGGTGTGCTCAGAGAAGAAATGGCTGAGCTATCTGCCAAGGTAAACCTAACCATGCGAGCGGTTGGGAATGCCCCTGCAACAGGGCCGATAGGTATGGAGTATGGCCGAGCCAAAGTACCCGAGCCGAGGCCCTATAACGGGGCCAGAGATGCAAAGGATTTGGAGAATTTCCTCTTTGACATGGAACATTACTTTAGAGTCGTGCGGGCCGATTCAGAAGATGGAAAGGTCACCATGGCTACCATGTATTTGTCGGGGGATGCCAAGGTGTGGTGGAGGACCAAGTATGATGACATAGAGAATGGCAGGTGTACCATCACATCTTGGGCGAACCTGAAGAGGGAATTAAAGACGCAATTTCTGCCAAAAAATGTAGCTTACATAGCTCGTCGCCAGTTAAGAGAGCTTAAACAAGTCGGGACAGTCCGAGAATATGTAAAGAGATTTTCGGGACTGATGCTTGATATAAAAGACATGTCCGAAGTGGACAGGCTCTTCTGCTTCCTCGAGGGATTAAAACCGTGGGCCAAGCAAGAACTTCAAAGACAGTGGGTGTTTGATCTGGCCACCGCTCAAGCTGCTGCCGAACGCTTAACAGACTACACTCCGGAGAGCAGCTTGCCAAAAAGGGCTACTCCTCCAGCCAGCTCAAGTAGCGCCGGGAGTAAGAAGTCTGGGAATTCCTGGCAGGGTAAGAGTGGGGGAGAGAAGAGGACAGCTGAGTCCAATTATTCCAGTGGGACAGATGCTGCTGCAGGGAAGAAGCCGCTAGCGTGTTGGATTTGCAAAGGCCCACATAAGTCGGTAGTTTGCTCTTTTCGGGGCAAGCTGAATGCCCTCATCGGCCAAGAACAACAGGGCGAAGGAGAAGAGGAAGAAGAAAAGTACGCGCACATGGGCGCTGTCCGCCTGTTGAACGCTCTCAAGAAGCATGGCGAGAAAGGGAAGAAGACCCTGGGGAAAGGGCTAATGTTCGTGGATGCCGCTATCAATGGCAAGCCTGCCAAAAGCGTGATGATTGATACTGGCGCCACCCACAACTTCATCTCTGAACTCGAAGCAAAGCGACTGGGACTGAAGCTGGAGAAAGATGCAGGCTGCATGAAAGCGGTCAACTCCAAAGCCTTGGCCACAACTGGCGTGGCTAAAGGGGTAAAAGTGAAAATCGACACGTGGGAGGGGCAGACTGACTTGGTGGTCCTCCATATGGACGACTTCGATGTAGTTTTGGGAATGGACTTTCTAACTGAGAAAGGTGCCATTCCCATTCCTGCCACTAGAAGCTTACTCATAATGGGAGAGACTCCTTCAATGGTACCTGCAAAGGTGAAACCACCCCCTGGTGTGAAGCTTCTCTCAACTTTACAGTTCAAGAAGGGTGTGAGGAAGCAGGAGCCCACTTATGTAGCTGTACCCACCGTGTTCGAAGAAGTAGTGGAAGAAATTGTTCCACTAGAAATTACGAAGGTCTTAAAGATGTATGGGGATGTGATGCCAGATAAACTCCCCAAAGCCTTGCCACCAAAGAGGGGGATTGATCACCAGATAGAGCTGGTGCCCGGAGCGAAACCTCCAACAAAAGCGCCATACAGAATGGCACCCCCTGAGCTAGAAGAATTTAGGAAGCAATTAAAAGAGTTATTGGAGGCAGGCTTCATCAGACCGTCGAAGGCGTCATTTGGCGCACCGGTGCTATTCCAGAAGAAGCACGATGGGAGCTTGAGACTGTGCATCGACTATAGGGCTCTCAATAAGGTGACAGTTCGCAACACCTACCCCATCCCTCTGATCGCTGATTTGTTCGACCAGCTAAATGGAGCCAAATACTTCACAAAGTTGGACTTGAGATCGGGCTACTATCAGGTGAGGATTGCAGATGGGGATGAACCAAAGACTACATGTGTTACTCGATACGGAGCATTTGAGTTTTGGGTAATGCCGTTTGGGTTGACAAATGCACCTGCTACCTTCTGTACACTAATGAACCAAGTATTCCACGAGTATCTAGATAAGTTCGTGGTGGTGTACTTGGATGATATCGTGGTTTATAGCGCCATGATTGAAGAGCATCAAGAACACTTGGCTCAAGTGTTTATGAAGTTGAGAGAGAACCAGCTATATGTGAAGCGAGAGAAATGCTCGTTTGCACAGGAGAGCATCAAGTTCTTAGGCCACGTGGTGGAACGTGGCCTTATTCGTATGGATCTGGAGAAGGTGAGGGCAATCCAGGAATGGAAAGCCCCCACAAACGTGAAAGAACTCCGCTCCTTCTTGGGCCTAGCCAACTACTATAGACGATTTGTGGACGGCTACTCAAGAAGGGCGACACCCTTGACCGAGCTTCTGAAAAAGGGTGTGATTTGGGCGTGGACTGACAAGTGTGCTGAAGCGTTCAGGAGTTTGAAAGAAGCCATGATGAAGGATCCTGTTCATGCCTTGCCAACTATTTGCAAGCCCTTTGAAGTACAGACGGATGCATCAGATTATGCTCTGGGAGGGGTACTAGTACAAGAAGACCACCCAGTCGCATATGAGAGCCGCAAGCTGTCTGAAGCTGAGAGGAGGTATACTGCCCAGGAGAAGGAGCTCCTCGCAGTTATACATTGCTTGCGAGTGTGGAGGCATTACTTGCTGGGGTCAAAGTTCGTAGTGAAGACGGATAATGCAGCTGTGAGTCATTTCCTTACTCAGCCGAAATTGACCCTTAAGCAGGCTCGATGGCAGGAGTTTGTGGCGGAATTCAACTTCCATTTTGAGCACAGGGCAGGACGCTTAAACCAGGAGTTTGTGGCGGAATTCAAAAAAATATAGACTCTCTCTCCAAAAACGATGGTTTTCTCTAAACCTGAAAACTATTCTAAACCTCTTCTCTCAGTTAAACCTGTCTAGATCTTATATGTTGAGTACATCTAGAGAGTCACATAAATCAACCTTGAGGATTGGTCTGGAAGATGAGCTTTCATATCATTGGATAGGAAGATCGTTGATTTTATACAAAAAGATTCAATGACACTTGATAGGCTACAAGATGTATTCTCTTATTTGTTTTGTATGTGATTTAATGTTTATATATGTATATGATCCTGATTTGTATTAATATTTATTAAAATGGGTTCATATATTCCGTTGTGCACCTTTGATTTGATCATTTAATACCAACAATAGGTTCATATATTACTTGGATCTAATGGTCTACAAACTATTTTTTTATACAAAATTCAAATACTTCATTTTTTTTTACCTGGGTCTATAGACATAGCTTTTCCTTAGCTAGGTCCGTCCCTGATGCAATCCAAGGCCAGCCTAAATGGGAGATTTAGACCAAGTTAAATTATTTAAGAAAAAGTATAAAATTCAATAAATTTGTGTTATCTACCATTTTAATTTGTATGCTTGATATTTTTTTTAAATATTACACATATTCATTATTAGCTATAGCAATAAAATATTGTAAAAATAAACATAATAAGTTTAATTTTTTGTCCAATTAATAAAGAAAATTAATTTTTTTTAATAAAGAAATTGAATTAAAGATAAATATTTTCATTTTTCAAAGTTCACATAAAAGAATGTATAAATGAGATGTCTAAGAGGTTCTAATGTTAGGGAAGAAGATGTCCAACAATCCATGTGGTACTCTTCCGTTCGTCCACTTTTTCCTCAAACAATTCAAGCGCCAGTATGACATCCTCATTGGTAGGTCTACGCCTTTATCTCCGGCCGTCACGGGTCAGTGTGTCAAAGTCTCCTTGCTAAATTGGCAATTCCAACTGGTACAGAAGCAAATTGGTGAAGGTTGTTTTGCTTGTCATTGCGAATGCAATTGGGTGGGCTCAGATTTGTTTCTGGCTGGTGCAGTACGACAGATGATGGCCATGGTCTTGTGAAGATGAAAGCTTGGGGATCTAGGTGGTTCTTAGGGGAGATGATGGCCTAGGTGGTGGTTAGTTGTTGGGTTTGTTGTGGCATCCTCTTTTTTTATGTGTATTGTTTTGTGTTCAATGTTTTTCAGATTTATTGTTTGCTTTTTAGGTTATTTAGAGGTATGTGAGGATGGCTTTAATTCATGTTGGGTTTTTGGTAGAACATCAAATGACTCAATGCGCCTCTACGGGGTGTCAATGCTCCTTTCCTCGGCTATCAAATCCGGGGGTTGCCTCGATCTTTATTGATCCCTTGGTTTGTGGTATACCGATCTATAGTGGCGATTCTCATGAATCTTGCTAATTGTTGTTTATTTTCCTTAATTTTAGTTTGAATTATGAAATTATTAATTTTCTTTTAAAAGAGAGGTCATTGGTTTATAATCATTGTTGGGGTTGCCTTATCATTTGCCCATTTAGAAAGAAAATTTGGTTTACTTTGCATTGTTTGGAAGCTTGTTTGTTTGTGCATAATTAGATATTTAGTTGAAGTTTGTACATGAGTTTTATTTCTGATGATCATTATAAATGACTCAATATATGAAGTTTTATTTCTATTGATCATTATAAACGACTTAATATATCTTTATTGGTTGATATTGGTATATGAGTATTCTCTTTTAGTAGTAGACATCGTATGATTGACCTAATGAATATTTTTTTTATCTTTGAAAAAAAAAAAAAAAAAAAGGAGATAGAAATTATGAGTGAAACTAAATATGTACATTTTCTTATATTTATATATATATATATATATATTTGGTAATTTTGACTAAAATAAGGATTATAACTAGAAAGATGATAATAATTGTATTTTATGTCTATTACTATAAAATGTTTAATAATTATTAGGCATGTAATCAGTTCATAAATATAATAAGTTAATTCTTATTAGATTATTTAAAATTAAAATTTATGTGGAGGTATCTAGTCCACTTGTCTTTCGAGCTGGGTCGATCTGATCCAATCTACAAAATTTAGTAGTTTGGTCACAAACAAATTTTTAGTGTAGCTACCATAAATAATTTGTGTACTTCATTATTAGCAAAATCATTCAAGTCGAGCATTATGTAAACTGGTATTTACTTTTTAGGTTTATACATTCTTAGACTCTGTGTTTTTTTCTATTATTTGTTTGGATACTGTGTTTTGATAAATTATTTTTTAAACTCTATATTTTGTAAAATGGTTAAAATAGAACTCTAAACCTGATTTTTGTCAATATTTTTTCAACCAAAATCACAAATAATTTACCAAACTAACCATTCAGAACAAAAATAAAATCATTCTGCTTAAAAACTGTGTTGTTATATTCAATTTTTTCTTCATCAAAATTGAGTTTAAAGTTCTATTTTAATAATTTTACAAAATATAGGGTCCAAAAAATAATTTGTCAAAATACAAAGTTCAAACAAATAATGAGAAAAAACACAGAGTGAAAAAAATATAAACCCTTACTTTTTTATACCTTATTTATTACTATCACTCATTTGCACATATAAAACACAGGGAGAACCTCTAGAACAACACACTTTGTACGTACATTCTATCATTGTTTTTCTGAATACTTATAATTTTATGTTTTTACGATCTTATACATTATAATTATACATAGAACACTTTGTAAAATTTTAAAAAATTATGGATAATTTATAATATCAAAAATAGAATTCAAATAAAATATTTTTATATTTTATAAAATATTATTTGATTCTTGTTTTTGACATTATAAATTATGTATAATTTTAAATTTTATAATTTTTTAAAAATAATTATAATGTACACTATCGTAATATCCTACAAAATATTTTTCTTATATATTTATATTTATGAAGAGAGAAATTAATATGAAGGGGCTCAGTGCTCAATTACAAGGCCACCAGAACATTAATTTAAAAGAATTGAAAGTTGGAAACTCTCAAACCTAACTCATTAAAGCTGGAATTTATGATCCTTCTGACAAATTTTTTATTTTTTGGTGTTTGGTTATATATATTGGATATAACAAAAATCACTCAAAAGTAAAACAGTAAAAGAAAATTCTGATCAAAATCAGATCAAAATTATAAAACACACACAGAAGTTAAGAATATAAATTATAAATAAATTCATATAAAAATTAGGTTATGTTTTTTTTTTTTTTTTAATTTGTATGTATATATATTGACATTTGCTTGTTTTATGTTTGATTATATTTTTAGGGTGAATTTATTTATAAATTAAAGTTGGTGGAAAATATTTATTTAACGAAAAGTTTTTTTTTTTCCAAACTATAAAATTTGTAGACTTTTGTTATTTCTTTTCACAATGGTAGCAATTTGCTGACGTGATAGTTAAAAAAATATTTTTTATTAATTAATTAATTTTAAATTAGAAATAATAAATAAAAATTATTTTAAAAAATAAAAATCAATAAAACTTATTTTTAAAATTTATTAAATTATATAAATCCAATAAATAAAAAATCAATAAACATAATTTTTTAATCCAAATATAATTAAAAAAAACTAAAATCAATATTTCTAAACTAAATTAAAATTTTTAAAAGTAAATTAAATTAAAAAGTCAACCAAATCTATATTTCAAATGTAAGTTAAACACATTTAGAAAACAATCAAGCAAACAATTAAATATTTTAATTTAATTTATTTTAAAGTATAATTTAGTTTATAAATATTGAGTTTAGTTTTTTAAAATTATATTTGGATTAAAAATTATTTAAGTTTATTGATTTTTTATTTGGATTTTATATAATTTAATAAATTTGAAAATTAGTTTTTATTAATTTTTTATTTTTAAAATATTTTTTATTAATTTTTTTGAATTTAAAATCAATTAGTTCATAAAAAAATATTTTTTTAATATTACTTATATATAAATTTATATTTATATGTCAAAGTAAATTAAACACTCAATGAGTGAAGACTGCAGTCGTATGCACGGGTTCTTTTACCATAATTTATTGGTTGCTTCATTTGGACTCTTAGCATGCTCTTCCAAACACACTATATTATATATTTTTGGTTCTTGTAACATATATTTTACTCATTATTAGTTATTAAATGTACAGCTTATATATATAAATATATTATATTATATGCATATTAATATGCCTACCGCCTAGCCAGCCAAGAAGATACAGATTCCACTTTAATTAATACATACTTTAATCAAGACCTATATACACAACACATGTATATAGACTCGTACTTTCTTCCATTACTAATAGGCTCTTTTCACTTCATTTTAGTAAATTAATTGGTTGAATGTATTGCTTTCTACATTTATTATTGAGCAAACTTGATTTGAGATACCAATTTCCCCTAATTTACAAAAACACAACACCTTATTTGTAATTATTTTAAACTAAAGATCGAAACCGATATTAAAACAAACAAAACACCCATAAAAGTATAAACATTTTTTATTATCCCAAGTTGCCATAATCATACAAGGTTTTTCTCAATCACTTTATTCAAAAAGGGTGTGATTCTATAAGCTGGGTGAGTCTTAAATGAAGCAAACAAGCCAGCCAAAGGGTATCCAATTATAAGGTAAACTAACAATCATATTTGGTTGTTTTTTTGTTCTAAAAGAAGTTGTCGTTACTTTTCTATAGTTTAGTTGCTTGAAGTAGAAGGACACACAACACAAAACAGCAGTTAAAGAAGAGCTGAAAGAAAGAGTTGGCATTTGTAGTAGTAGTAGTCTTCTAATATGCCACCCTTTTTAACTTTATTAATTATTAGTTTAATTGTATCTTTTTTGGGAAAGAATTAATGTGTTTTGGACAGATCTAGCTAGATCGATGAAAAGGAAGGAGTGTTCTAGGCAGAGAACAGGGAGAGCATTCGGTGTCCTATATGCATGATTTAAGCTTCATATTTGGCTATCTTCAATAAACGACATAGCAATTGTATAGACTTTATTCTTGTTTGACACAACACAAGCGCCTGAACATGTTTTTGGTTTTGTTTTTCATATATATATATATATATATATATATAATTAACTATCTTCTCTATGGTATGAACAAAATTACAGTTTACGAGGATGTTGACCAAATATGTTTTTATCTCAAATTCAAAGCTTTTTCTCATCCAAGTTAAGGTATTAGTTTTTGTTTGGATTTTGAATTTTTACAATAAACAAAATATGTGGGAAAAGAGAAAAAAAAAATAGAAAGAAATATTTTTTTAAATTTTACAATTTTTTCAACTTTTTTTTTTAATAATTCTAATTTTTTATATTATTATACTACATTTAAGTTTAATTTTTATAGAAAAAGAATTCACAATTGAATTCAAATACGAGAAAATGAAATTCTTTGAGTTTTTTTTTTAATTATTATAAAAAAAATCCAAGATCAACATAGAATAATAAAAACATACCTTTCAAGATGGTTAAACGGCAATTAGTACATAGAAGTAAAGCGAGTAAAATAAAAGAACTCGATAAAGATATTTTAAAACGACAGCATATTAAAACAAGGAGAAAACGACAATAATTAAATAAAACAAAAAAAATTACAAACGACAGAGATTTTGGAAACGACACTTATTAAAAACGACAATGAAATTTTTGACCAGTCAACTAAATAAACGACATTGGGCTGTAATAATGGACTTTTCATGCTTATTGGGCCTCAAGTCTCGGGAGTCTTTGAACATCTCTAATCGAACGTTGCTTCCTCTCCCTAAACCCCGCTAGAACCCCAGAACTCGCTTCTCCACCGGTCCCAACACTCTCCGGCAAACCGGCCGATGCCCGCTAACGTGCGCCGTATTCTCAACACAGTCGAGGTACAACCCCAAACCCTCAACACTCTCCTTGTAAGGCATTCCAAGAGCTTTGATTTTCTGAACCAGTTTTTACCTTTTGATTTTCCCATTTCGGATTCTTCGAATAGTATAAACCCGAACGAGCGGCGCAAAATCGCTGTTGGGTTATCGAAAATAGTCAAAACCCAGAAAATTTACGTACTTCAGGGCTTCTCTAGAGAGTTTTGCCCATCTTCTCTTGTAAATATAATGAAGATGTTGGAAACTCGAGACACCGCTTTTGCTTTCTTTAAATTCGCGTTTAGAGACCATTCTGATAGAGTTGTGAGGTCTTCTGGCCTCGCCGCACTTTTTTTATCGGCGGAGGATCTCCAATTTTTGGCCCAAGACATGGTTTCTTATATAATAGATAAAATTGGAGCTGTTAGGAGTAGATATTTGGTTGAGTTCATGTGGGAATATCACTATAGATATGAGTCACATTTCTCAGTATTGAACACCCTTATGCGAGGCTTCTTGAACGCTGAAATGGGCTATGAGGCTTTGCAGATTGTGAATAAGATGAGGGAAGTAGGAGTGAGTCCAAGTTCATCAGCTAGTAGAATTCTGTTCAAGTTATTGATTAGAGTTGGTGATTATGGTAGTGTGTGGAAGCTTTTCAGGGATATGGTTAGTAAAGGGCCTCCCATTTCGACTCATACATTTAATATGATGATTCTCGGGTTTTGTCGAAAAGGGTTGCTCTCAACTGGTGAGAGTTTGTTTCACGTGATGAGAAAATTCAATTGTGAGCCTGATGTTTTTGGATACAATATTGTAATCAATGCGAATTGTATGATGGGCCAGATTTCGAATGCTCTTGAATGGATGCATTTCATGATTTCAAATGTCTGTGAACCAAGTGTTGTTACATTTAATACAGTTATAAACGCCTTGTGTAAGGAGGGAGACATGGTAAAAGCCAGGAGTTTCTTTGATGGAATCCTTAATGTGGGTGTTTTTCCAAATACAGTAACATACAATATCATGATCGATGGGTATGTTAAGTCAGGGGATATTGGTGAGGCAGACAAGCTTTATGAGGAGATGAAGAACAAAGGCATTAATCCTGATGGCATGACATTTAATATCTTGATTGCAGGTCACAACAAGTATGGAAGGGAGAATATTGGGGACATGCTGTTAAGGGATTTAGCTGTACCGGAAGTGTTTCCAGTTAGTTCATTGTTTGATGTTTCGATTGCAGTTTTGTGTTGGGCAGGACGGTTGGATGAAGCCATGGAATCTGTGGAAAATATGCTTGAGAAAGGATTTCCTCTCAGTGTTGTTGCATTTAACTCTATTATAGCAGCTTATAGTAAAGGAGGGTTCGAAGAAAAAGCCTATAAGGCTTATTTGATTATGAGTAGATTTGGTTTAACTCCATCGTCTTCCACATGCTGTTATTTGCTCCTGGGTTTGTGCAAGAAGGGATGCTTAAATGAAGCCAAAGATCTTTTGTGTAACATGACAGAAAAGGGTTTTCCTATTAACAAGCTCGCTTTCCTAGTGCTTTTGGATGGGTACCTAAGGACAGGGAACCTGAATGGAGCTTGGAATCTATGGTATGAGATGCAAAGCAGAGGGATTCGTCCCGATGCTGTTTCCTTTGCAATCTTCATCAATGGACTTGCCAGAGCAGGTGTCGTGGAGGAGGCATATGACATGTTACTAAAAATGGTAGTGGGAGAATTTGTGCATACTGATTCTGCATATAATTTTTTGATTAATTGGTTTTATAACCATGGGAGACTAAATCGGAACTCGATGTGTTAAGGAGAGAAATGCAGCAAAAGGGTCTTCCTTCTGGATATCTTTATTAGACAACATCATCATCACTCACATTTCCATAATGACAAATATGAAGTTGAGTACTTCCTTTCCTTTGATGCTGAATTTGAGTTTTCTGTTGAAGTCACAAATTCAATGGAGAAAACCATTCTTGCTGTAACACCTTTCAAGGTTCAAAAGACTCAGCCTTCAACTCATTATGATTTAGGATTTCCCTGTTTTCTACAATGGTCTCTGGTTCATTTCTAGATTTATAACCTTTGAACTGACAGTTGTGGCATGAAAAATAAGAGATGAAGAAAAAAGGACTCTCAGAATGGATAAATATTACGAACCCCATTGGTTTGGTTGATGATATAATTTGGCTTTGCCCAAAAGCAGAAGAAAGTCACGAGGTTGAACAAAGAGAGCCTACATAAGGGGGCATAGACAACAAAGTAATTTCCTTCTCTAAACAGATTAGGACAAAGCTTAAAAGTTATGGGGTAAATGACACTAGAAAGAATGATGATGCTCATCATGTTTGTAGTTTGATACTAATTATGTATATCTGTGGCAATTTAAAGTGTAACAAACATTTTCACCAACATATTATCAATTAATTCCTCAGGCATTGTATACTTTTTTCCTTCCTATGTTATTATTTGTTTCCATTTCATTGTACACTCGAGGTTAGAGGCGAATTAAGTATTTGGTGATTATTTAATATTAGAGTATGAGGAATTTACATGAATACACAAGTTTTTTTTAAGTTTTGATTTATATTGGAATTATGAAATTGTATCGTTTTGCATGGGATGTATGTTTTATAATAATAAAAAATATGTAGAACTGTTAATTTTTGTATTGTCACTCTCACATGTTCTAAACTATTAAATGATTATTATTTTTTTTACTTTCCGTGGGTATTTTAGCGTTTTTTATTACTATGGTTATTTTTATTTCTTAGTCATGCTTTAAAACTTATTCATTAATAGAATACCAATACCTGGTTTTTCAGATCTCAGATCTAATATTGCTAGTTAAGTTTTTTTATGATTTGATAGCTAGTTATCGATTATTATTATTATTATCTTTTTTTTGCTTTTTCGTTAATTGCGTAGTATTTAGGCACATTTAACAAAATTAGTGAATGGTTATGTGTAACTGATCCTAATATGTATATATATATATATTGCTCTATTGATTATTAAGTCATTTTTAACAATATTGGTAAGTAATTACTGAACTTATAAGTTTTTACTATACTACACATTATCATCTTTTAGTAATTGGTAACCACATGTATAGTTACTAAGTATACTTGTTTTATTTAAGCTCATTTTATCTAGATTAATAGCTTGTTATTGATGTTTTCATTTGTTAAATAGTTTTTGGTTTCGGGTGGGTACCGTAAACAGGAAATCCAACTCTACGAACTTGAGGAAGGCCTGCATAGCAATAGTAGGGGCTTTAAGACCAGAAATTTTCGTCCTCAAAAAATTTAGGGGGAAAACTGATTTAATAACCAAGAACTGTTGCATTGTCATAATTAATTACTGTACTATTATGTTATAGAGTTGTCATATTTGCGGTTTGTTTACTTTCCCAACTTGTTACTAATGTTTTTTAGTTTTTCAGTGATACATGGAAATGTGATTATTTTCCTATTACTGAAATAAAAATTAGTAACTTGTGGCTTCTTTTTTTAGTTACATACTAGTAATCATTTACCCATCTTAAACTGGTAACCAATTACTTGTAGTGTTTCTCCATATTTAGAAATAATAATAATAATAACAATAATAATAATAATAATAAATCAAATTCATATTGAAGATTCAAGTGAATTTTGATTGAAAGCCTCAATTATTTCATTAGAATTAAAAATTGGGGTTTTTTTTTCACAAAATGCCAAAATTAGCCATTTTATGTCAGGCGCTTATTTTTTTCTATTTTACAGTTTTATTTGATCTTTTATACCATTTGTATAACTTTTAATTTACACAACTATTGTTTTGTTTACTACACACGTTACCCACTTATCCTCCATCACTTTTTCTCTATCTTATTCTTCCACTATAAATTTTTCAATTTCTTCTTCTTCCTCTATTATTTTTTCTCTTCTTCTTCCTCTATGACCTCCCTACCCAAACTCGACCTTCTCATTCTCCTAAGGTCTGGTCATCACGTCGCACCACTCAGGTAGCTTCCAATTATTTTTCTCTATCACCGGCGTGACTCAATCGCCTACCGCACTATTGAAATCAGCGAGTTTACAAATGACACCTCTGCACCTACTAGATATGTTGTTCTTGTCATTCACAACACTTTCACCTTCTCTATAAGTGTTCCATAAGCTTAGACCCAAAACTCAGCTGTTCAAATCGCCCCATTGGCATTTTGTCTATTTTTCTTTCAAGCTATATGAGCTCCCACGACTTGATAATTATCAATACTTATTTCTCTTACAAGTTGGCTGAGCCAATTCTTCTGAGTTGTACATAGATTATTCACAAATCTGGTAAATTATTTTGGCTATATTGTTTTTAGTATTCATCCTCTTGCTTTTAAGTTTATATTATGTTGTTTTAATTTATGATCTCATGAGTTCCAGTTTTTAAAAGTACTGTCTCAATTTCAGTTTTGACAACTATATGTCAACCTCAAAGCAACACAACATATACTATAAAAAACCTATCATCAACACTACAACATCACAACACAAAAGCAACAAAACATAAACTATTTAAGAATTAAAATGTTTATGTTTTCAAGTTTTCCCACACATTAATAACATAGAGTTTTCCAGTTTAATTATAAAAAATTAACACGTTTCAAACAATTTATAACAATAACTACTAATCAACAAATATTTTTTTTTCTTAGGTCTTCATATTTGCAATCATTCGACATAGATTCTTCACTTGCTTCAAAATTAACAAAATTCTTTTGATCACCCTTGTGTCCATTGCTTTGTACAAAAATTGGTATTGGATTCTAATTTTTGAAAAATACATAATCTTAGTTTTTTTTTTATAAATATTATAATTTTTTCAATGACATTTTTACATTTTATATCACAGGTTCACTGAAATGAGCACAAAAATAACAACACCACAACCGCTTTATATTTTTTATATTATCTCGTTTATTCGAAGTTTTTTTCTCTCATTTTCTTCTAAATCTTACTGAAAAGTGATTTTTGATTTTTTTTTTGTTGAATTTTTATTAATAGCTTGATGGTAGCCCAAGATAGTAGTTTTTCATTGCTAATTTGCCAATGATTTTCAAATTGTTGATTGATTTCACGTTGTTGTTTGCTGGATTTTATTATTGTTGTTTTTTAAAGCTTGATTGTTGGTGTTCGTGGAGCTTTTTTTTTTTATTGTTCTAAGCTTCTTTGATGTGGGTAATTAGCGAGGGAGAAACGACTCACGACCGATAGAATTAGTGTATTTAAGAAAAAAACCCAATAAAGATCAGTTAATTTTGTTATCAAATACCACACAATTTATGGATTCATGATTAACTTTCTATCAAAATTTTAAAAAACTCGATCATAATGTCATATTCATCTCTTAAAATAAAGCCAATGCTTTAATTAAAAAAATAATTGTCACTTTTTTAAAATAAGCCAATATTTTCACTCATGATTGAATTTTGCAAGAAATATTGTATAATTGAAGAAATAATTTTATGATCACTTTAAAATGTTGTCGTTTTCCAATTTCATGTCGTTTTTGTTCTTTTGTAGCATCATCTTTAAGCTCTGCCTGACTCACGGGGATATTGAACGAGATCGGCGAAGCAGCCACCCATGGTGTCAGCATCAGCAGGAAAACACCACTCAGCCACCGGCGCTACCAATTGTCAATCGCCATGAAATCATACCACCTTGTCTAATTCGTGTTCTCAATTGTGCTGCGTTGAAGTCTTTGTGTTCGCCCATACCTTTTTCTCCATGGAAGAACGGAGCAACCGAAATCTCGATGTAACTTCAACATTGCACAGCCCCATTTCAGGGATTTGGTGGTTCTTCGCCATAGCCGTCTGCGTGAAGCTCCTTCTGATCCCATCCTACCACAGCACAGACTTTGAGGTCCATCGCCATTGGCTCGCTATCACAAACTCTCTACCACTTTCGCAATGGTACTTAGATGAGACCAGCCCTTGGACGCTAGACTATCCACCCTTCTTCGCTTACTTCGAACGCTTTCTCTCAATCTTCGCCAACCTCGTCGATCCCCAAATTGTTGACCTCCAAAAGGGTTTGAACTATAACTCAAATACTGTAATTTATTTCCAAAGAATCACCGTGATTGTATCAGATTTATGTCTTCTATATGGGGTTTTTAGATTGACAAAAAAATTGGATTCAAAGAGGCGAAAATCGATCTGGGTATTGGTTATTTGGTCCCCAATGCTTATGATTGTAGATCATTTGCATTTTCAGTATAATGGGTTTCTCCTTGGGATTCTATTGATTTCACTTTCTTATCTTGAAGAGGGAAATGATTTAATGGGTGGTTTTATTTTTGCGGTCTTGTTATGTTTAAAGCATCTTTTTGCTGTGGCTGCACCGGTTTACTTCGTGTACTTGCTGAGGCATTATTGTTGGGGAGGGGTTTTGAGAGGTTTTAGGCGGCTTTCGGCTATGGGGACGGTGGTTGTGGCAGTTTTTGTAGCAGCATATGGACCATTTGTATATCACGGGCAGGTAATTATCTCTTGTTCTAATGTTTTATATTTATCATTCCCTTGTATGCCTTTTGTCTCCTTTATGGTGTGATATGCTGCCATGTTCAGTTGTAGCTTGGTAATGCACTGGATAATACCCTTTTCTTTTACTTATGTTATGTGAAGAGTAACCACGTTTACCTGTAGCTTGGTAATGCACTGGAAAATGCCTTGTGTTTTTCTTATGCTATGAAGAGCAACCAAGTTCGTAGCTTGGTAATACACTGGAAAGTGTTTATCTTGTTGCCTTGGACCTTGGTCTTTATGATTTAATGTATATGCATATTGGATAATCCAAATCTTTTACATGTTACAAAGCATGAACAAGTACCAATGGAGACATTATAATTTTGTTGTGTTCTATATTTGCAGATACAACAAGTCATCAGCCGCATGTTTCCCTTTGGCAGGGGACTTTGTCATGCATACTGGGCACCAAATTTTTGGGTGTTTTATATTATACTAGATAAAGGGCTTGCATTTTTTCTTAGAAAACTTGGCTTCAATATTCAAACACCTGCAGCTTCTTTCACCGGTGGGCTTGTTGGGGATTCTTCACCTTTTGCTGTTTTACCTAAGGTAAATCTCTCGTGCTTAAACCTGAATAAAGTGTAGATTCCTTTTCGCTTGGCATGCTATCTCAAGAGAACAATGGGAGTAGGATTCAATTGAGAGTCTAGGCTTTTCTAGTATGTATAATCATCTTTAATGAATTAGTGTTGTGAATCCCTAAAGCCAATTCAGCAGCTTTCTATTCAATTTCTGTTAGGCATCAAATTAGCCTAGAAATTAATTAGTATTATGGTTGCTGAATTGTCAAGTCTTTAGTGGCTGAGATATATTGTTAGTAGAGTGTTTGGCTCTATTGTTGAGTTGTAATGTTTTTAAGTGTGCTATCAAATACCTCGAATTCCATTATTTGGCTGGTTAGGAGTCTTTGTTAGTCTAGCATATAAATATTCAGTTTAGTCTTATGAGAGGGTATGGATGAATTTTGTTATTGTTTAGGGTAAAAAGATTACTCAGGGAGTTTTGCCAAGTTTCTCGAATAACTTGGTGATTTTGTATCATTCTTTTGGCTCCTATCAATAAAATAGCCTTTCAATGTTCTTTCAAGCACTGAACTGTGATGTAGTATCTATCAAATTCTCATAGAGTCAAATGATTTTACAAACTCTATTGATGGTATAGATTAATCCGATGATTCATACAATTGTGTAAAAAAATAAATTATTTAATATATGAAGCTTAATCTGTCACACCACGCCACAGTTTTAGTAGGTCATCAGTTACCTGTTTGATCCTTGAGTTCCTTATTTAAATTTAAACTCTTTTTTTTTTCTTTTCTTTTATTTGTGGTAGCGGTGATATTATTAGACTTGATGAGACTAAGTTGTCTTTTCTTCAATTTGAAATGCAAACAATTTCTGTTGAGACCTAACACTATTATTATTGAATTGACAATGGCAGATCACTCCACTGACAACTTTCCTTATGGTTCTCCTTGCATTATGTCCCTGTCTAATTCAAGTTTGGAGAAATCCACAGCCAAGGAAGATTACAAGATGGGTAGCCTATGCGTATATGTGTGGGTTCTTGTTTGGTTGGCATGTACATGAGAAGGCTTCACTTCATTTTGTTATTCCCCTTGCCATAGTAGCAGTGCAGAGTATGGATGATGCAAAGCATTACTTCATGCTATCAATAGGTACTTATTGCTGCTTTAATTAGATGTTACTTTGGGGGCTTTTTCTTGAAAGTTATATTGCTTTAAAGTGCATATGATTTGCCTACATTTTTTATAGATGTTGCATTGCAAAGCCGGTTTCTTGCTTAATGTGTTCTTCATTTCATATTTCTGATTTGATTTGTGAAATTTTCTTTAACTCTATCTGGTAAAAATGCTTCTTGATTTTAAGGAATATTATAAAGTATGATTTGGATTCCGTTTCCTAATCACAATAAATTGAGCAGCAAGAACTTGCATAATCACTGAGCTCTACTATGAAAGAATTTATATATAAATATGCCACAACTGCAAGCTAATAAACAATCATTTGACAGTCTCATAACTCATTTACTCTGCCTTCCGTGGATACTGTAACCTCTTGGAAGAAAATAGCTCTTTTACGATTGTCGAAATTGATATCTTCTAATCCCTTATCCTCCTTTACCGTAACTTAATTTTCGTTTTGATGCTAATCTGCTATGTGTTCTCTAATTTCTTTCAGTGTCCTGCTATTCACTCTTCCCACTTCTCTATGAAGCTCAGGAGTACCCAATAAAAGTTCTACTGCTACTACTACACTCCCTTCTGATGTGGTTAGGATTTTCTGCACTATTTGAAAGTGGTAAAGCTATGAAAACAACTTCTCTTAAAAAGAAGGAAGTAAAGAGAAGTTCTAATACATCAGCCCAGGAGAAAGGGTTTAGTATTGGCTGGATTGAGAAGAGTTATTTGATTGGCATTATAATTGTTGAAATTTGGGGTCAATTTGTGCACCCTTTGGTTCTTGGTGATAAGTTTCCTTTTATACCTCTCATGTTGATCTCTATATATAGCACAATAGGAGTTGTGTACTCTTGGATTTGGCAGTTAAAATGGATAGTAAAAAGTGTTGGTCCATAGCATTCTCTCTTAACTACTCAAAATTTTAGGTTTTTTTTTGGTGGGTTTGTAATGATTCTCCATTTATTGACATTTATGTAATTGGGTCAGCTTAGAACTAGGTGAATGCTTTTCATATCAATTTTTTGAGTAATAATGGTCATCCACTATTAGCTGTTGATCATTAATTTAGTGTTCATATACAAGTATATGATATTTCTAGATTTGCTTTATTAATTAGTGAATTTGATTCATATTTAATGATAATCAGAGCTGACATTTAACATGTTTGATGTTTCATTCTTGTTCACAGGACATTTTCAACCATCCACTCGTGTTTTCAATTTTTAACTGGTAAAAAGTAAACGAAGAGTCAGGTTCAACCTTTTATTAGTTTCATATAGTTAATTGTGTGTTCTTATTTTTATTTAAATAAGGTGTTTTTTTATTTTAAAAATACAGTCTCAATTATTGATACCGAACGTACACGTAATATATATTAAATAAATGAAAACTGAAAGAAAAGAAAAAAAAATAGTTTTTTTTATTATTTAAATAAAAAAACCAGATACCATTTGATGGGCTGAAACAAAACTATGCCCATAGACTATGAAAAATCATTAGATGATTCCAAACAAGAACTTATCTTTGCTTTTCAACTCTTCTGAAAGTTGTAGAAGCAGAGCACATCAAGACCATTTTTTTGGGTACTAAACATAGATTTTAGAGAACCAATGTTCTTGCTTGCTCTAGAAAGTTTATCCTCATCACTTTTGTTTTGTCCAACTTTGTTATGATCTGACTCATCCTACCCCACTTGTATGGATGTAGGTTTCACTTTTATGGGAAAATATATGGACAAATTTTTAAATAACATATTTATTACAATATTTAATGTTTTTCCTTTTTCTTTTTCCTTGTAATCAATTATATCCAAGAGTCTGTGGAGTGTGGACAATTTTTTGAGATTGATTGATGTAGAAATTATATAAATAGTCATAAAATTGTTTTTGGAGTATATATATCTCAAAAGATGATCTTATCCAAGTATTATGATTATTCCACAATTTACTTTTTTATTATTATGAAAATAATTTATTTTACCACTTGTTGTATAATTTTCACTTTTCCTCCATGATCTTGTTAATAACAATAGTTGTTTTTGTGAACTTTTTTTTTTTAAATTATGTTATATTTGACAATACTTTATACTATTTTTTTTAAATGGGTATAAAACCTCAATTACAAATAAATCATAATACAAATTTCAGAATATCAATCTAAACAAATCTTTAATCAACATCCATATCCATATGTATGTACAATAAAAGATAAAATTGTTTATGGAAATTCAAACGTTTACATTTTTGGTTATGAACCTAAAAGTCAGGTTAAATATATATATTTTTCTTTTAGTATACTATTTAAGTTTTATTGATTTTAATAATATCTTTTTTTCTTAGCATACAAATTTTCTTAAATTAATGATAGGCTCCATTTTGGTTACTCAGACACATCATTAATGTGCGTATGAATATTACTTTGACAATCAATATAGTGTTGTTCTTTATTTAATATCATAATAATTGGGTGTTTGAAATTATTGCGTTTAGATGGAAGATGACATATGAAATTAATGTCAATCTTTTTCACTAATTATTTTATTTTACCGAAATCACTTAAAAATATGTTCATTGACTGACTCTAAAGTCTCTACACTTTTTTACAATAAGTTGATAGCTACTCTTTTAGGCCTTTCAGCACCACTATGCTCAGTCTCTTCCAAATACGTCATTACCAAGAAATTAATCAAAACATGTGTTTTTATTTATGATATATATTCTAAAATTATGTTTGTTTTTTTTAATTTGTAATATATTTGTTAAACACGTGTTATTACGTAGCTAATTACAAGGATAATTAAAAAAATTATATACTTGATTCACCATAGACTATACGATCCACCATTGACTTTTTATCATATAAAAACTTAAATGTGGCAGAAAATCAAATATTTGGATTCTTTTAACTAGTTCACAACTAATATTTTATTGTGATATTAATACATATCACAATAACTTATTTAGATTATTAACTTGCAAGGTTGTCATTCTAATTTATGTTATTGTTTAATAATGAAATTAGTACATAATAAATTCGTACACTAGTTATTTAATTTCTTACATTGTCAGCAACAAAATTTAAAATTAAAAAAAATCAAAGAATACTAAATAATGTTCACAAACAAAGAATACAAATTTGAGGGCACATGCCAATTAAATGTTGTAGGCCCACCTAGACATTGGTACAGTGACACGTTTCGGCCAGGTGGCTTAGTCCGCCAATGAAAATTTAGAAATAAAATAATATTTTTCTTTTAATGAAAAAAATGAAATCTATTCTTTTTGTTTAAAATAAGAACAAAATAATTTTTTATTATATATTTTTACAATTTAGGAAAAGAAAAGAAAGGAGTACTAATTCTTATCCATGTCAAACGTACATTTTTTTACTCAAATTTAAAATATCATAAAGAGATTTATATAGATATGGTGATAATAAGAAAAATTAAAAATGAGATATGTATGGATTAGAGCTGTAATTGTGGGCCGCCCGGCTCGGTCCGGCCCACATTTTTCGTGCCTCCGGTAAATTCGGGCCGGGCCGGGCCAGCCCGTGTAAGAAAATGGGCCGGGCCAGGCCAGCCCGTATAAATATATATAGGCCCAGCACGGCCCACACAGGTCACGTGCCGGGCCGGACTGGGCCCAGATCATGCCAGCCCATATTTCTAAAGTGGGCCAAC
Source organism: Humulus lupulus (assembly GCF_963169125.1). Lineage (NCBI taxonomy): Eukaryota > Viridiplantae > Streptophyta > Magnoliopsida > Rosales > Cannabaceae > Humulus > Humulus lupulus. Next base: position 27,225,206 of record NC_084802.1, on the reverse strand, counting down.
CCATTTTTTAAAATGGGATTTTTTCGTGCCCAAAAATGGGCCTCAAGTCAGCCAAAATCTGGACCTAATTTGAGCCCACTTTTTTTTACATGTTTTATTTTTTTTCTTGTTTTACTTTTTACATATATATATTTACTTAATTAACACAATAAAAATTCCAAATTTAAAAATAAAATAAACATTGCCTCATTAAAAACTTTACCAAGAAAAAGTTTAAGAAATAAAATCTATAAAAATAGTATGATATTTTTACATACTATAAAAAAATGATGATATAATAATAATTTTTTTATTTATTTGAGTTTAATTCGGGCTTTTTGTGTGCCGTGCTTTCGGGCTTTTTATATTCGTGCTTACGTGTCGTGCTTTCGTGTCGTGCCTTCGGGTTTGTCGTGTCGTGCCGTGCTAAGTCCGTGTCGTGCCCGTGCCTGGCCCAAGTCCATATTTTTTCGTGTCGTGTCGTGCTCGTGCCGGTTTCGTGCCGTGTTCAAAAACGCGGCCCGTATTTACAGCTCTAGTATGGATACATACAAGATAGAAAGAAATGAATAAATGTGTAAAGTGAAAGAAAAAAAATAACGGTATTCAATTTTTTTTATTTAGTAATAAAAAGTTATACTTTTAAAATTTTTAGAAAATAAGAAAATCATATTGAATCTAATACTGAGGTCACACATTTTTATATCCAAAATATGCATGACATACTTTTACTCGTATAAATAAATATAAGTACTTTAAAGATGACTCATCGTGTGACATTATATGTACGAAAAATGTATATGCTCTTAAATCGCTTTAAATTTTATTTATTTAGGTTTTCTTTTTTTTTTTTGGGTGGAATTTATTTGTTTGTTTTAGCACAAATTAAATGAATTTTTTTAGCCACAGCTAAATAAGTCGGTGCATGTGCCACAAACAATTTTTCACATTTGTAAAAAAATAAATTGCTTTAATGTTTTAGTGATCACAAAAAATCACAATATCTATTTTAATAAATAGAGCAAAAAAAAATCTATTTCAATAAGTTGGGAAAAAAAAATACACGTTATAAGAGTCACACTCGTGTATTACACCTCATCACTACCAATAAAAATTAAAAAAATACAAAAATAATTTGCTTAAGAAAACAAATTACAATAACCACAAGTGTACCAAAGGCTCGTGCCCCAACGTGGGAAATTCAAGTGGTGGTGGTACCACCCAATAATTGAGAACCCAAAATTGGCACCTCCCCAAATAAATATATAAATAAATATTCAATATTGAAAAAGACTTTTCATCCATGGCGTGATCTCCACCGTCGATTCACTAGCCTCGATCATCGTGGCCGCTTCCCACAAAATAGAAAACATCAGATTCCGTGTCTTTATTCTCGATGACTTCCACGTGGCAGTCTTAAATAATTTCTCTATGGTGCTTCGCTGGTGCACGGTCACTGGCTCACGTGTAACGGGCAGCGAAAATATCGGGCAGACCGGGGTCAGCGGGCAGGTGGGTGTAGGTGGGACCCAGGGGACAAGTACTTCGGGCGTAGCGCCAGCAAGGTCCTGACTCAGTGCGGGTCCCACAAATTGGATGGTTTTGTTGTTTTGTGGGCCTTAGATGGGCCCCACTCCTAGTCACCTCCAACGTTTCGGTGTTTGTTTTAGGGCTTTTATGACTTTTTTAATTTCCTCTTATTGGGCTGCGGGGCCCATTTGCTTCGCTCATGTCCCAGTTTGCGAAAGTAACGGCTCACATTGAATAATTAACGCTGCAGAGGAATTGTGACGTTTTCTACTTACTTCTTTACCACTTGTGCTTTTTATATTTACAAAAATACCATCTTTTGAGTCGGCGTTGATGTTCTAGATGATGGTATTTTCGTAATTATGATGTGAATGTAGGATATTTTAAGGATTCCGAAGAATGAACCTTCGGTTTCATTTTTGTTTTTGCCCACTAATTTTTAAGAATTATATTTTGCTCAAATATTTCCTTCCTAGTGAAAATTCACAACTTGTTGAGTTTTTCCTATTAGTGGCTACATTTTTGTCTTTTGCCCTAAATTCCCACCCTTCATATTTATATTGCACTCTAGTCTACCAAGTATCGTAAACAGTGTATTTGGTCAAGAAAACCGTCTAAAAACATTTCACTGATTATATTTATGGACATAAAAATTATATAGTAGGTTTGAGTGTAATTGTGTGTCATACCTAAAATTTATAATTCCTATATATAGTGAAAAACACTAAATTACATAGAAATGTGAATATAATTGTATCACTCCAAATTTTATACACCCAATATCTCTCTTATCATTAAATACTACATTTCCGTACTTGTATTACCATATAAACAATTAACAAATATGTTAATGTTAATATTTCATGATAGACAATGTTGGAAACACAAATTTTATTTTAAAACACAAAACTGACCAATTGACTTTAAAATTGAAGTCCAATCAAATAAGAATTTCCAACATCAATCATATAAACATAAAAATTGTTATAAATAGAGATAGTCCATAAAAAGTGGTAAGCTCTACTAATTAAACATTTTTAATCCATTGTTTGAGCTACCGACAAACCTTTCATTGGAGCTAGATTCGACACTACATTTTCTAGGCTCACAAGCAAACCCAAGCTAGCTCAAACTCAATGACCATAGTAATAGACTGATTCTTATTCACTTACTTGTTCCCTCATAAATTTAGTTTAGTAGTTTTAATCTTTACATTAAACACATTGAAAATTGGCAAAACATTTTTTTAATTGTTTTTGACCAATAGTTAATAACTTTCCCTTCTTCAAAAGAGGAAACAAACTCATAGAAAAACTATCCTAGATTCTCCTTAACCAGTAAAATGTCTCTTATAATAGTATAGGTGAAGATAACCATGAAAGACATGAAGACATTAATAAATAAATAAGAGAGAGGTCAAAATTTATGGATGTTTAAGAAATACCCAACACTAAAGGGGACCAAAAGTTAAAAAAAGAATTTCTTGTGTACCTAAAAGAAAATAGAAAAAAAAAAAAAAAAAACTAATCTTGGATGAACAGATGCATGAACTAGCTGGAGCCAATAGATTGAATCCCATTCCCATGGAATCTTGGAAAACCGCCTTTGGTTTTCATCATTACAAAGCACTTTATCATTGGACAGGTTTACAACAACTCTCACAAGATTACAAAAACCTAGACACGTCAGACCAACGAAGTCCATATAATTTTCTTTGTGAAATTACCAAACTACCCCTGATAAGAATCCCCCCATTAGTAAAGTTCACCATAATATAACACCCAATACAGCACTAGATTGCACCACAAGTCTTTGGCCAAATCTCCTCTTTATAAACAAACAACTACACTAACTCGTAGTCCTCTCCCCTCTTCTCTCATTTTTGCTCAAGCATAAGAAAAGAATAAAAGAAAATAAAAGCTCGTTTCTCAAACGAATTTTCTTGGTTCAGTTTTTTTTTTCTTACTCGTTTTGTAATTGCCGTAATTATTCTTGTTTTTAGTTTTCTTTCAAGTTTCAACTATGGCCACGCAAATGTTTCATTTGGCTGGGACTGAAGACTACGCCAATGAGCCCCACTTTCTTGAAGCTTGTTACCTTTGCAGAAAGCCACTTGGATATAACTCAGACATTTTTATGTACAGGTGTGTAGTTTATCATAAATACATTTATTTTTCTTTATAAATCTTTGATACCCAGATGTAGATTTTTCGAATTCTTTGAAAATTTTCTACTTTTTGATTCCAAAAGTGGTTTTTTTTATCTGAGCTGTTTTTGGTTTATCATTTGGTTGCTTAGAAAATCTTCAGAATCTTATGGTACTTTTATGGAATATTTTTTCAGGGGAAATACTCCATTCTGTAGCAAAGAATGCAGACAAGAGCAAATAGAGTTTGATGAAGCAAAGGAAAAAAGCTGGAAAATGAGTAGCAGATCTCTTAGAAAATCAGAGACCAATAAGGATTCAACTCCCAGTAAAACCTCAAGGACTGGCACTGTTTCTGTAGCCTGATGATCTATACAAACTGTGTATTTAACAATAACAATCTTTGAGCTTTTGGAGGAAAAGTAAAGAAAAAAAAAAAAGAAATTTTCCCATGTTGAAAATGGTCATTTTGGGTCATTGGGATTAAAGGGTGTTGATCAGTCTGTGATCTGTAAAGGAGTGTGGAAGGTTTGTATGGGGCAGACTTAAAATTTTGATTTTTAATCTTTGTTTTTATTTTGGGTTGGTATGGATAGATCCATGTTTATAGAAAGAGATCTTGGGGGGTTTTGTATAATCTTGTAAGAATGTTTTTCAGTTTACTATCTGAAATGAAATTTTGAGGCATTTTAAGTCAAGTTCCATAAAGAGACTTGATTTATTTCATGGTAACCGGCTTCAATTTTGTGATTTTATGTTTTTTCTTAGAGATTATATGAATATAATTCTCTTAGAAATATTAGATTTGGACTGAAACATTCAAGGAAAAAAAATCAATAATAAATTTTAACATCATAGTCATTTTCTCCTATTTGCAATTATTTTCCTCCTTTTTTAAAAAAAAAAGAACTTTTAGTTCCCTTTTTCTGAAGCAATTATTGCAATTGGTGTGTCATATAGGTAAACATGTAAATCCCTTCATCTTTTTAATGTCTTCTTTATTATACTTTTTGCTTTCTTGAATGACCCTTTAGCTTTTCCAGTTTTAAAATTGAATTTGGAAAATTTTCTGGTTAATTCTAATTTATAGTTAAAATATGTATTTATTTTCTTGTTTACCTATAATTGAGAAGAAACACAACAAGAGAAGACTGGTTGAATTGTTGGCTTTTAAAAAATTGCTGTTTAGTAATAATTTAGAAGAGAAAAGAAAATCATTAAAATAAGACACCTACTTTAATTTCTCAGCTACTAAACTTAATACACAATAGACAAAATAATGAAAGTTGAAGGCTCATGTCATGAGTCATCATGAGCAATATTTTAATTCACAATGGGCATAAAGTAAAATCTATAAACAATTCCCATTTAATGTTTGTAGTAAGGTTTATCTGAGGTTTTGTCTTTTTTCCAAACTATGTTTTAAGGGAATACTAAGAAAAATTGTTCTTATGAAAGAATATTCTTGGATTGAGTTCTGATTTTTTATATTTATATAATACATGACTAAACAATATATAAGTTTAAGGTTTAAAAACTAAAAATTACTAAAGGAGACCAATTTAGTATAAAACATTTACAATTTACACATCATAAAGTGAAAACAATAATATTTAAAAGTGCCATACAAGAAAATTGTGATTTTATTTTTATTTCTCTTTTACATGATAGGTGACTAAACTGTATCTCTAATACTACGAAGAAAAAGTACAAGAATAATATCAACTAATATAATTTTGAATGTCAATTATTGTTGTATGTGGGTTTAGTCTTTACATTAATTTCTTGTCAAATAAATGGGACATAACACATCATTTCTAATAGCACACAAATTAAATTTTCTTCCATTCTCTAACAAAAGAGAAGCAATCAATTATTTATTTATAATTTTACAAGTACTTTTCATATTTATATTCATCAAAGTTTTATTTGTTATAAAATATTATATATATACGAATGTCCTTAATAATAAAAAATTACTAGCTTACTCAAAATAAAATATTAGCATTAATTTTTTATTGTATTCAGAGTAGGTACCCGATTTCCTTAGGACTTATTTATCTATATAAATAAGAGTTCTTCCCCCATTAAAATAACACACAAGAGTTTATTTCTCTGTCAATTTTTTTTTCTTTATATTTTATATTTCAGTATTCTTAATAGTTTTATAGCACGTTATCAACACGATTCTTTAACTACCATTGTTTATAGGTTCAAAATATTATCACGGGTCTCTAGCCATAATCATTCTTTGAATCTGATCTTGATGATTCAATCTTCAGCTGCCATCATATGTTGATATCAAAAATCATAATTATCATATTTCATTGAGGTAAAAATATTTTGTTGCGAATGTATGTTTATACCATTATCATATTGTATATTTTGATAAGACTTGTATATATATGAGTTGCTATTTCACCATTGTGATTGGATGAGATGGTTTAATAACTTATTATCATAAATATGGTTATATTTATATATGTGTTAATATCATCTCACATTGATTTCTCTATAGTATTTATTTTATAGTTATTTACAAATGATTGCATTAGAATTTGTAAAGTTCAATGTTTATGACATATTGAAAAAAAAAATATTATAGATGCTTGATATAAGATCTTGCATATATCATGAAGATTATGCAAAAGTGATATTCATCATTATAATTGATTGAGATATGTTAAAGAAATATAGATTTATATATATATGTTTGTGTATTATGTGAAAAAGAAATATAATCACTAAATATATGTGAGCATTCTCATAAGTAAATGTTTCATCTTTATCAATAATACAATTAAAGAATATTTAAAATGTTTTATTATTGATACAATTGGAGACTAATTTTTGAACTCCCAAAAGTATTTTTAGAAAATTGCATTAAAACATCAATTTATGAAATAATGAGAATATAATTGAAGAAAAATGCATATTAATTTAGTAAAAATACATTTGATTATTGAATTGAATATATATGAATTGTACAATGGAGAAGTTAACATGTATTTCAATTTCATTGTAGATTTAAAATATTTAAACATCATTTCTTGAAGAGAATGATAAAAAAATGAAATTTTATTTTAAAGAGTATTGATATTCCATATTAGTCATATTATCATATATGTAATTTTTCTTGCCAAAAGCAAGTAATGTCTTTTTAATATTATTCCCAGTGAATGGCACTTAAATAATTATTGGTGAAAATAAAAGTATATAGTCACTACTTATGTCAATTATTATTTTTACACATTCCCAAAAGTGAATGTCAAAATTATTAGTATTATAGTAAACTTTGTCATTGATCAAAATGTAATTTATAATTACATTCCACAAAGTGTTATAAAGTCACAAAGATTATTTGAAAAGGTTCTTGATGAAACCTTAACACAATATATTGCTAGCTAAAGTTAAACATATTTTATGTACAAGTTGTACAATTTCTATATAATTGTGAATGTGGCCAAAAATGACTTATAATATGTACCAGTCGTATATTTAATTATATAATATATCAAGTCATAAGAATAATGATTGATTTATTTCATTAATAAATTTGACCACTTGTTGGAAATAAATGAGAAAGGAAAATAAGTGATATATTCATATTATGATTATACCTATTTGACTACAAAAATCATGATTATTATCATTGTGTATTAACTTGAATGAATGATAAAGTTGTTTATATTTGAAAAATAATTGTGCTTTTAAGCAAGCACACCATTTGATAGAGAACATTGTTAAATATAATGTTGTTGAATATAATATATTACAAAAACCAAATGGAGAAATATGACTCTTGAAGAATCAATGTTATTATATGTTTTGAAGTATATAAAGAAAAATGAAACTTTTATAGTGTACGCCCTAATTCTCCACGGGCTATTAGCGAGCTGAGGTATGACATAATTATATCAGCCACGTGGATGCCACGTATCCGGAGCTACTGTTACCAGGTCCTACCTCTTTAGCTCGAGGTAAAGAGAGGCTTATTAAGATTACTAAGGAGTCGGGTCAGGAGTATGGATACCACGGGCTAAGAATTCCACAGGCTCGAGGTACGAGCTTGAGTTGGCATCTGTGACCCCTTATAAAGTCAACCACGCAATGTAAACATGCATATATCAGACATCACGTGTCTGATATATCCCTGAATTCTCGGACACGCAGCATAAACGTGCGTGTTCAGGCACCCACAACTGGGTTGGACCGTGCGGCCCATTATCCCCCTCACCTACTGATTAGACCACACTTCATTGTCAGGTTTTAGGAATTAATCATGAATGTCACAGAAGTGACATGATGGGTAAGAAGGTCACGGGATGACCCCCCATTTGCCAACCCCCAGGTGCCCTCTCCTATAAATATGGAGACCCTGGGAGTTGCAAGGGGTTGGATTCTCTTGTGTAAAGAAATACCCTGTAAAGAATATCGAAAAGATAGCAATAATATTGGCTGGTAGAGTAGAAGGATTTTAACCTTTGAACCACCTAAAAAAGTATTCGTGTCACCATTTTATTTTGAGATCATTCATCTGTTACGGTTCATCACTTAACACTAATCCCACTCTCTACTCTCTTAATTATCTGTTGGCGAAGAACCGCGTCAACATATAGTGGTTATGTATATGTTGAAAATTTTAGTGAAATACAAAGTATAATGAACCTAAAGTTCATTAATTGAATGATCAATCATATGCAATGAAATGTATAAATTTCCCTAAATTTAGAGGAAGAACCGAAAGATTCTTTTTATTATTAATTTTTATATGGTGCTCAAGAAAATATGTGTTGACGCCGTTTTTCGTCAACAGTGAAAGAAGAGCACGTAAACAATAATCAGAAATGGCCAATAAAAATATGATAATATAAACACGATTTTTTACGTGGTTCAGCAGTTAAATCTGCCTAGTCCACGAGTCTTTGTTATTAAATTCAAGATGATCTCTGAAAATTCTTCAAGGATGAATTCTTCAGAGTATTCTCTCAAGATCACAAAAATTCGGTCATTTATAATGGTGCATGACCTGTAATGCCCCAGATTCCCTAATGTGGTTTAATGGCTGGATTAGTAGGCGGGGAGGGCCATAATTGTTTAATTATGTCATTAAATGTGTTTATGCATGTTTATGAGAATTATATTATAATATAACGTTAATTGTATGCATGTCGATGATATGTGTTGAGACCACATTATGATGTGGGTTTGTTCGAGTTGTTCGACATGAGACGATCTTAGGATATTGATTAGCGGTTTAGTCATAACAGGTTTAAGTGTCGGGACTTGGGTTGAGTCTCGGGGTGATTTTGATAATTAGAGCGTTACCAGGAGATAAATGGTAACGGGTTGTGAATTATTGGTGTTTGAGATTACTGAGGATAGCGAGAATTGGAGAGCGTTAATTATGATTAACGAGATAGGAGGAAAGTACCAAATATGCCCTTGGGAGTCTTTAGAAACTATTAATTGACCTAGGGGTCAAATGGACATTTCACCCCTAGGATAGATATAACCTTTGACAACTGAAGAAAGTGGTGGAAAAACAGAGTATGCAAAAGAGTTCTCCCGTACCTTCTTCTCTTCACCTTTCTTTGTGGTTTTTAAACCAATTTTGAGGATTTAAGCTTGGGAAGCAAGCCTTGGGAGTTTGGGAGTGTGTTCCACCGTTGAAGACCATCATAAGCCGAGATTTGGGTAAGTTTCTAACCGTGGTTTTCTCTGGTTTGCCCTGTTCTGGTTTTATTTTGCAGCTGAGATTTGTAGGGTGAATTCATGGTTTTGTTGGGAGTTTTGGCTATGGTTCCCATGCTTGTGATGTTTGGGGTGTGTTAGGATGGTTTTTGGGATCATTTGGCATCAAGAATAGGATTTGGAAGCTTGGAAATCGAGTTAGAATCGAAGGAGTTGAAGAAGGTCGGTTCAGGGGAGATTGGGTCTGGAGGTAACGCTACAGCGCCCACCTTAGGGCACTATAGCGCTCCTCAGGAGGCTTCCTGGCACTTGGGTGGTTCTGAGTGTAGCGCTGGGGCGCTAGGGGTTGAACGCTGTAGCGCTACCCTGTTCCTTCTAAGTCCCGTTTTGAGTGTTTTTAAGGGTTTTTGACTTGGGGTTTCACTCCTTAAGGCCAGGGATCGAATCTATTCACCGTGTGGGCATGTTTCGAGGTCCCGAGGGTGGTGCTTAGGTTAAGACCCTATTATTATGGATTCTCAATAATGGAGGTTATAATTGGTTGTGATTAGGTAACCGCTAAGGAACTAAAAGATCGATCGTTCTCAGGGGTCGTCCTTATCATACTTCTCGCTCGAACCTAAGGTAAGAAAACAGTGTGTGAATACAGTTGCACCCCGTATAGGTATATGATATGCATGGTTTGATATTGAGGCATGTTGGTTGACATATGTGGACATGGATTGCATATTAAATGCTAGTGAACGTTGATTACCTGTTTGTGGCACTGACTAGTCAGGAACCGACTCTAAAGTCGATGATCACGCATTGAATGGCTCTATGGCATTAATGCGGGACCGACCCTAAGGTCAAAGAACTTATAAGCGCTTGCCTGGTCTACGACCATATGTCTATAGCCAAGGTATATGACCCCGGTGACCGTTTGTCACGTGGCTAAGGGACGTTGTCCATAGCTTCAACTCTAGAGTCGTGAGGAAGGTTATGTTGGTGGCTATTCACCTTGCACCTGTCCTGATCAAATTTATGATAGAATCACTTGTCAGTTAAGCCCTGGTGACCATATCGTCACATGGCTAGAAGGAGCGATGCTCATTATTGTGACTTTTGGCTACTGTCACCTATATGTTGGACTGATAGTCCTGAATGGTTATTATGATCGTTGTTGATATTATATCATGTCTTATTGTGTTTTCTTGCTAGGCCTTGGCTCATGGGTGCTATGTGGTGCAGGTAAAGGGAAGGAAAAGCTTGACCAACCCTGAGTGGAGAGCTTGGGCGATGTGGTGTACATACAGGGCCGCTTGACTGCCACGGTCAAGGTGTTCTCAGAGGGACTAGGGGTTTACCCTATTTTTGCCGCTTAGGCCGGCGGAGATTGTAAATTTGAAACAGTAGCGACTCTTTTGTATAACAAACTACTTGTAAACATTTTAAAAGGGCTCATGAGCAGTTTGTTTACTTAAGGAAACACATCCTTTCCTTTTTACTGGTTTTTTACCTTAACCTGATAATAACACTTAGATCACGTTTTTAACCAAAGGACTCGGGTAGCGAGTCAAATTTCCGGTTCACTATTCACCGTAACTATTCTGGGGTAACCAGGGCGTTACATGACCTCTCTATTTATAGAGAAGATTTTAGAATACTATCCCACATATTTTGGGAAGTTACTCTTTATATGCAAATAAATTAAATGGCATTAAATGCCTGTAATCCGATATAAAAGGACGCATGGCGCATCAGGGGCGCGCCAGGTGGTGCAGATCAGGAGGGGCTCCAGGCAGCTGGGCTGGGCTTCTCCTTCGGGCTACTAAGGGAAAGACAACCAATTACTCTTAAAAATGCCATCTTTAATGATTTTTTTTCCTTTTTCCCCTTTTTTTTCTTTTGCTTTTATTAATGTTAAAATGCAACATACTTTATGAAACTTACATATAAATTAAATTAAAAATTAATATTTTCCATTAGAGAAATATATCACAATAAATTCAAGGAAATATTAATTAAAACTTAATTTAATTTAAACTTTAAGCTTAATAAAATGTCATTTTTAAGCACTAATCAGGCTTCAAGAGAAAGCAATAACCACATAACATTTTTTAGTCCAATCTTGTGCCTGAGTACTAATGACCAAATCGAGACTATTTATAGACCTACTTACAAGAATATCTTCCCACAAGTTTAGGGAAGTTACAACATATATTCAAATCTAAATTCAAATGAATATTTGAATAATAATAATACAACTTAAATGCATTATTTAAATAAAGATCCTATAAAAATATGAATTCAATAAACAACTTAACCTAATCCCAAGGAAATAGGGATTTCCTAACAGCTTTTCTTTTCTGAGTGTATGTTTAACGCGTCTTCGAGCTTCAACACGCTTTCGAGATCACGTAATTTCGAGCTCACCGTTCCAGTTGTTGCCACCTCTTTACTTAACTAGTTCTTCAAACTCATCCTTTTGGAGGAGACTTTGAGCCTGAAACTCATGCTCAAGTGCTGATGACGTGGCACTGAAACTTCGTGTTTATTTGTGCAAGTACAATGCCAATACTTGTTAACTTCGAGCTTACATTTCACGAATCTACATTTCGAGGTTGTTTATTTATCCTTGAAATGTGGGTGTAACAAATACATAATCTTAATTTTTATTAAAAAAATTATCATTTTAAAAAGGTTATCATATTATATATATTTAAAAAAATCATGAACAATGTTTTGGTTTAATTTTTCGTTTAATATGTGTTGACGGTGAAATCTCGTCAACGATTAAAGGTTAGAAAACTAAGATTTTAATACTAAGGGTAGCTTAGAATCAAGAGGAAAGAACTTCAATCAATAGAAAAAACCAGAGCAACAATGGAACAAAGATCATGTATTTCTTAAACGTCCCCTCATACACTCAGTTTTCCAACCCCTTAACCTGAGGGTTTGGGGCCTATTTATAGGGGGGCTCTATTGGCCCTGGATACAGACAAGTCCCAGACGACAGGGTCGTACACAGGTACTCTGATAGTGTAGTGGCTCAGGGCGTAGTGGTGTCTACCCTGATGATGCCAGAGTCGTGGCCTAGAACATAGTACTGTCGGCTCTGGCGTATGGTCGGGGGTGGCCAAGTGGTACCACTACTCTTCGTACAGGTCCGTATCGCCACTACTCCTCAAATGCAGGTCACGGGGCCATACCTTTGTTCTCTCCACAACCGTACGCCTCATGTCAGTACGCGTGTCTTGTACCCGGTTGTCCTCATCAATACACGTTTGGTACCCAATGTTGGCTTGGCATTCCCACTAAGTGTCTCTAAGTACCCCTCATGCTAATGCCAAGGAGGCTTCATCCTGTATGCGTCATGTGTGGCCGATACGCTAGGAGTCGAGGCTGGCCTACGCAGGTCACATGAAATCGAGGCTGAAGACACGGGCGGCACAACAGGGCAGCACCCTCGCATAGCGAGGCTGCCTCTCTTCCCCCCGGGTGCAGGCGTAGCGAGGCTCGGAGCACGGATGCCACAACAAGGCCTCACCCACGCATAGCGAGGGTGTCTCGCGTAGCGGGGTTGACCTTCTCCTCCCGAGTGCAGGCGTGGCAAGGCTCGGGGCATGGACGCCACAACAAGGCCCCCATTCTCGCATAGCGAGGGTATCTCACGTAGCGAGGCTGGCTTTCTTCTCCTAAATGCAGGCTCGGCTCGATGCTTGATGGAACGGGGCGCACGCAGATGGCCAACCAGGGACCCTCGCATAGCGAGGGTGACGTTCAGATTGGCAAGCGGCCGAGGGCCCTCGCATAGCGAGGGTGGCCCTCTTAGCCCAATTCCCTCACCATCATGTGACGTCCTCATCCCCTTGTGCGGACAATGAGTAGCTTTTAGGATGTCTCGTAGTATAGAGCTTCACTTGTGAATAGGATTCATAAGGGAGGAATTTCCACATTTACAATATGTTTATGTCATTGTTTTATATATAATATTGTTTATATATTTGAAATTTATATGGCAATGATACAAATTTAATAAAAAATAATTAATAAATTCTATAAATAAAATTAAGCAAATGGGCATTATACGTTGATTGTATCTAGTATATATATATAGGTAAATGTACATAATATATAAATTAAATAATAAAGTTACATAAATATATATGTATATAAACATAGATAGTGACGAGACGACGTTCTTGCATAAACTTTAACTTTATTTCAGGAGCGAATGTAAACTTTAATCTTTAGATCAATAATATTTATGCAAATCAAAACCTAATTTTACATCAATCATAAAAGGAAATATCTTGAACAAACTGATTTTCACAACCACATAATAGATCGAGAACATACCTTGATCCATAGCAAGAGCAATTGATTTCTAGTGAATAATTGCTTAGGATTGCATTTCTCCCTCTTGACCCCTTTAGGTTGACAAGCTTTCTTGATGGAGAGGAAAACTAAAAAATTGGGTAGAGAGAGAGAGAGCCATTCCTATTAGTGTTTTTTTTTCTTCATATACACCTTCCATCAAGGTGCTAATAGGAAATTACCTTTTTATTAACCAATAGGAATTATTCTCTTTATTTTATTAAACCCATTTTGGTACTTTTCACTTGGGCCACTTAAATACCAACATATGGGCTTGTGGGTAAGTCCAACATTCTCCCACTAGGCCCATGTGACATCAGGTACCTTAATGGTCTGATAATAAAACATAATGCGCATAGTGAAAGAAATAAATCCATCTTCATATTGGTCACATCATAAAGTCATTATCAAGTAGAGAAACTAATAAGGATCATAGCGGTTGTATATCAATTTATCGACATAGTCCATTCTATGTATCACAACACTAGCCTTCAACTTAATATGAAACATAATAAGGTATTCAATTATGGCTCAACAATAATGTCTTTGTCAGAGACAAAATCCTATTTAACTTACATAATGCATTCATTTATACATACCAATCATACGAAACAGGATTCATAAATTCAAATCAGAAACAATAAATAAATGAGCTCAGAGTGTCAAATACATAATAACATAAAACATAACATAACATCAATAATGGTATCTAATAATGCCCATTCTTTCGACATGTTCATTAAATGTCTTTGGGGGCAATCCTTTCGTCAATGGATCTGCAACCATAAGATTTGTGCTAATGTGTAACGCCCTGGGTAGCCAAGACTATTACACTGTGTATTTATAAATGTACAAGACTTGCTAACCAAGTCAATTAGTTGAAAACGTGTTGCTAAGACCATTAGTGAACTAGGGTTAAAATGTTTTGGTCAAAAAAGATATATTCTATATAAATAAACGTTTTGTACATGGGATCCCAAAAGAAATAATGTTTGATGGACAGTTTACAAAATTTTCCAGAGTATATACATCAATTGGCCATTCTAAGGGAAAAACAGACATTTAAGGTCCTCCTGTTCCTGTCCCTTCCTCAACTGTGGCGGCTGAGCAGCTAATCATGTACATTCCGCCTCTAGAGCTCTCCAAATCAGGGCTAATCAAGTTTACCCTTGCCTTTACCTGCACCACATAGCACCCGTGAGCCAAGGCCCAGCAAGAAAACCATAACATCATAGCACAAACAATGACAATAAATAATAATCTTTAAGCATGATCATATATTCAGCAGACCATGACATTCACAAAATCAGTAAACATAACCAGCAAATCCACAAACTAATACTCAGATATTCAACATATTATATTCATCAATTAACAACGACAAGAAAATCATATAACAATCAGGGTCGACGCCTTAGATCGCACCCTCTGTTTACGCCACTGACTCCGGTTCGCTTAAATCGAGCTCAGTGAATATTAAGCTGTCCTTAGCTACCAGTGGCTGAGCCGCACCCTGTGCGTCAATATAAATTCCGGCACTCTTAGGCCGTTTGTTTTACATTCACATGGCATAATACCATCTTACATCATGCATACAAGAATAGGGAGCCCTTAGTCCCGTTATAAACTCACAACCAGGTGCAGTTTTCTTACCTTTGATTCCAAGTGTTCTGATTACGAGAGATGACCCCTTGAGCATGATCCGTTTCCCGAGCCCTAGTTTACACCTAGTCACAACCAAGATAAGGGATTCCATCAATAATAATTGTATAAAGGTTTTCGGACCAAGTTCTAGCCTCCGGAACATCGAATTCCACCAAACACAGTAGTGGAATCGATCCCGAGCACCCTAGGTTAGGTTCCCGGGCCTAAAACCTCCTTAAGGCCAAAAATGTCCTTAAGAGTCGCAGCCTAAGCTCTCCATGTCGCAGCCCACCCCTATCCAGAGGCGCAACCTCACCAAATAACAGACACGGGCCGCAACCCAACACTCCCCATGCCGCGGCCCGCCCTTCTTCCTTAGCTCCCCATCTGCTCCAGAGGGCCGCGACACACCAAGAACTGAGCCGCGGCCTGACCCCTTCAAACCTAGAAAACTCACCATTTTTAACAATCAATCCTCACTCAAATCAATCCAAACCATCCTAATGATACAATTCAACTATCATAAACATCCTAACATGTTTCCAGCAGCATAACCCAACAAAAACCTAGCTTAGAAACTGTTGCGAAATTTTATATCTACGCAAGTATATATAGTCGTGTCAAGTAGTAAATTCCGTAAGAACGGATATCGTCCCACAGAGACTATCTCCCAAGTACCACTAATTGATTTTTTTTATTCTATTTGGCGAATCAAAATTCAAACAAACAATTAACTAGGAATCAAAATTAAAGAATTAGAACCAAAGCAATAAATTACCACTTAAAATTCAATAATAAAAACAATCTAGGAATTAATTTCATCAACTGATTTTTCTATTAATTTTAATGATGAACTCTAAATCTCTTCTTTCTATTCTAATAGCAGGTTAATATAATCAAATCCTATTCTTTTTCAAGATATAAGATTTCAATTTATATGCAAGTCTTCTACATTTCTGTGATAAACCTGAACATATAAAAGGCATTAAACATAGAAACCTAATTACTACACAAGTCATATAGGTACTTTCATCCAATATGAATCCTATGTCTATATAATGATAGCATATTTATGTTGGGTTTTATGCCCTTATAAAACCATGTCGGACATGTAGCATGATTTCATATTATCAATAAAAGTAGTAGAAATCATTTAGTTTGACAACCGTATTGCTTGCTTGTTTTATTACATGATTATTGAAATAATACAAACATTTATAAAATCCCGAACATATGGATAGTTACAATTATAGTGACTAGGTCACAGTGGATTATAGTTGTAATTATATGTTCAAAAGAACGAGTCCTAAGATTAGAACAGTGCATTGGATTTTCACTGATTAGGCAATCTACGATATGATCTACTTACACATTCAGGGTGTGATGTCTTGTCCAAGGCATCGACCAAGTAGATAAGATCGGATGTATTTAGTTACATCGGACTAGGACCGATATTGATTATTGATTGATAAATAAGTATCGTTGTTATCAAATCTAATCAATGTCACAACGTTGACCATATATTAAGCCGATCTTAATTCTGAGTGATAATATTCTGCTAATTATATTATTTAAATCTTTTGACTTGTTCGTTACCAGCTTACCCTACGGTCTAGCCTATACTTACATCTTGGAGATTTATTAGTGTAATTGAGTGGGAGTATTATTCATAGATACGAAATCTATAACTTCTGTATGAGAAGTGAAAAGATGATTTCCTTAATTTCTTTGTTCAAAAGGTTAAATGATTGAGATCTCATTTCTGTGATTAAGTTCACGGAAATATCATTTATAAGGAACTTAGTGGGAGTTAAGGATAAAATACTGATGAGGGGTAAAACGGTAATTTGCACCCAGCTCGTTAGTAAGTCATCGATATAGGATTGACTGATTGTAATGGTTATAACAATGGATAACATATTTATGGTTTTGAAAATACGTTCTATGAATTCAAGAGTTCAATTCCGAGTCTATAGTGGAGTCACGAGGAATTAATAAGGTAGTGAAATTATTCGTAAATAAATTCACGGTAACTTGTTGGAGCTTGATTTCATGGATCCATGGTCCCCGCATCACCTTTGAGTAAATCATCTAGAATGTCTCAATTAATTGATTTAATTATCAATTAGGATTTTTAAAGTTGACTAGGTCAATTTTGGAAAATTTACAGAGATATGAGATTTAGAGAATAAAAGAGAATATTTGGGTAAATTTATTAATATTGATAAATTGGTATCAATATAAATAAATAATATTAAATCAAGTTTCAAATTATAATTAGTTAATTTGAATAAGGATTTAATTAATTAATTAAAAAATAAATAAATAAAAGGTTTTGAATTTAGGCCCAGTTGGGATTTAAATTCAAAATAAAGAGATTGGGCCCAAGTACATTTATGGCAGCCCAAGGCTTTTAGTTTTGTTTATTATTTTTAATTAATTGAAATTTAAATAAATCCCATTAAGTTGCCTATATAAGGAATATGATATCTAGGGTTTTTAGAAGCAAGTCAGTCTCAGTTGATTTGGGTAAGTGAAAACCTAGACACTCTAATCCTTCTTAGCCACAATCTCTTCTTCTTTTCTAGATCTCTATCTCATGTGTTGAGAGTCAGCCCACACTAGTTCTAGGTTGATCAAAGGCTTGGTGAGGAAGACTGTGTTGCTGATCTTGTTCAATCTCTTGATAATACTCTGCTACAGAATGGAATCAAGGGTTAGAGAGATTGAAGGATGGAGTTGTTCCAGTTCCGCTGCGTAATGTAAGTTTTTACTTTACTTTGTATTTGTATCAATTTCATAGGAGCATGTTCTAGGAATTTGCATGTTTGTGTTGATAATATGTAAATTGCATGAAAATAAATAAAGATCCTGCAATTAGTTTTTCCTACAATTGGCCTCAGAGCCACAAGTTGCTAGTTTATTTTCATGAATGAATATGTATGAAATTGATTGATATGTTAGGTGTTAATTGGATGGTACATGTTATTGGTGTATGTATGTATGTTTTCTTATGTAAATTTAGCAATAATTTGGTTGTGTTTTGGCTTGTTATGGATTTAAAAACTGCACAGATTTTTTTTTGGACTGATTTTTACAGTGTGTGTGCTGGGCACGCATGGAGCCGCGCGGCGGGACCCGGCCGTACAGATCCGTACGGACGTCCATACGGCGTCGGTGCCGGAACCCGCGCGCGACATTTTTTCGCAAAAAAAAAATTTTAAATTGGATATTTTGTGCAGTTAGGTTTAAAATATTTAAAATTGATTATCTGATAATTTTATAGATATTTTTTCTTTTTAAAATATTTTGAATTTGTTGATAATCATGATATTTTTAGATATTTTTTTTTATTTTGTTATAAATAAAATATTAAAATTAGTTATCTGATTTTTCAATATATTTTTATTGTTTAAAATATTTATAATTGGTTATCAGATAATACTAGATATTTTAAATTTGGTTAAAAGATATTTTGATATTTTAAAATTTGTTAAAATATTTAAAAATAAAATATCTTATCATTCCTAACAACTTAACATGGTTAAATTAATTATTTGAAATTGAATTTTGTTTGATAAATTCTATTTTAATTAATTTAATATTTTGTAACTTGTTTAATTAATTATATTGTATTTTGTCCGATGAATTCTATGTTAATTAATTATGGTATTTTACAAAATAGTGTATTGTTGTGGTATATTTGCATAATTTAATAATACATGCTTATAGAATAACATGTTAGGCCCATCCAATTATTAACATATCAAGCATCATTATTAAGTTATTTTTTGCATTTGGGCTTTAAATATAAGTATAATGATGGCCCATTTTTTGCGTTTAAAAAAAATGTGGGAAAACTCAAATAAAACTTTCATAAAATGTTAGGTTTTATTTGGACCCAATTGAACATGTAAAGTTTAAATTCCTCTCTTGTGGGTGGTTCCACTTGTGAAGGCCCATTTGCTTTGCATTACTAGATTGGGCCTAATCAATTGAATAACAATTAATAAAACAAAGGTTCAAATTCCTGTCTTTTTGGACTTTGTGTGGAAGTTAGGGAGCCTTAGTAGTGGGTCCGACATACTGAACCCAGCTCTCCTCCATGCAAGCTCGAATTGTTAAGGCCCATTTACCTAAGTTGGACTTAATTGTATTAGGTTATTCTTTTTAGTTGGACCTAATAATTGATTAGAAACATATTAATTCTAATTTTTTGATTAATTTTCAATGGTAATTTTAGAATTAATGGAAAAATTATAAACTATGGTTTGTTGATTATTTTAATAATTTGGCGAACCTTAGTTGGTTTATTGATTATTTTGATAATTTGGAAAACCTAAGTTGATATTTTTTTTCAAAAAGAATAAAATACTAAAATATTTAATAATGAGTTTTAAAATTTTTCAATTCGATCTCCACCGTTGATTTAACAAGGTTAGAGTTCAGTGGGGCCTCATGACGCTTTGATTTCGTCTCCCTACGGAAGGTGTTCACTGGACTTCTTAACATGGTTAAATTTCTTAGGATAGATGGTTATAGATGGACTTTCTATAGACTCATCCCTACGGTGACTATAGGAATTAAGTCTATAATAATCGAAACCGTGGGTCAAACTCATAAAGTAAGAAATATTTGTGACTCTCGCCTACCGGGACACATGAGTTTCTGTTACTTTGATCGGATGGAATAGGTAGTTAATAAAAGTCTATGACGTTTTATTAATTGAGATGTTTCTCTATTTAACTACGTGAATATTTGTGACTCTCGCCTACCGGGACACATGGGTTCATGGCTAGCTAAAGTACCTAAGAAATAGAAGATAAGTGTTTTAGTATTTAGCTTATCTCAAAACATTTTGTATGTTATGCTATTTCTAAAATATTTAATGAATAAATGTTTGTCAAGCAATGCGTTGATTTCTACTTAGTTGATAATAGAAGCTCTAGGCTTCCCACCTCATACTCTCTCTGATCTCTAAAATGTTACTCTATGGTGAGAACCTCACGAAATGTTTGTCCAACATCAACATGGTGTTGATTTTAGACAACATCGAGTTTGTGATAATCAAAGATATTCCTATTTTTCCCATGCAACGATCACCGAATCCTTCAAAGAGGATTGTTGATGGTAGTTCGAGCAAATGAAAGAATACTAATAATACTAAACAAGCTCAAGGAGAAGCTGCTTTGAGCTTCTTCTTCGAAGAGCAAGAGAGAAAGAAATTCATACAAAAAGAACAAGAAGTCAACTGGCAAGGCATCAAATGCTGCAAAGTATCTTGGAGCAAGGCCTGATTATAAGTACACAAAAATGGTAGTGTTTCCAATTGCAAGGAGATTGGGAATTGGAACAAGATTGCCCGGAACTCAAGGCATATGGAACCCAAAATAATTAAATTTGTCTTGGATGCATATGATTTTAGAGGATGATACTTCGAATTTGGATCGCTAAATCACAATCTACTAACACATGTATGTACCTTTTTTACACTTTTAGCATTGGGAAAGCCATGAAGGATAAAAAGCCACGGCTTGGTATCCATCAAGGGTTGTTCGTATCAAACAAGGCAAAAGGATAAGCTTGAATGAATTTTGGAAATAAATATATTGTTTTAAGACAATGTTTATTTTATTCCGATTTTCAATGGAAATTTTAATTTAAGTTTTTCTTATTACATCAACAACAATTTGTAGTTACTTTCACAAGTAATAAAATCCTATTTCTTTAAATGGATGTGAATTGTGGGGTGGATGTATGAAAAACAAGCTATACCTATTGCAACTAGATGAACCCTATGTTATAAATAATGAGTTGTTTAAGACAGCTAATTCTAGGACTGTTAAACGACAAAATGTCAATAACGTTAGAAATGATGTACCCTTGGCATTTTCGCTTTGGTCATATTTGTTATGATAGGATTCAAATACTAACAAAGGCTGGGCCTTTGAGGGAACTCACCTAGGGTGACCTACCTGTTTGTGAATCTAGTCTCGAGGGCAGAATGACAAAGCGTCCATTCTCTGTGATAGGAGAAAGGGCCAAAGAACCACTATGGCTAGTATGTTCAAATGTCTGGGGACATATGAATGTTCAAGCGAGGGGTGGTTATGAGTATTTCGTCACCTTCATCGACGATTGCTCTAGAGACTCATGTAAGTACCTAAAGCATAGGAATTCTGCGAATTTGTTAAGAAGTTCAAAGAATTCATTGCTATGACTTTAAAACCAAATTAGGTAAAACGTTAAAGATCTTGCAATCTGATAGGGGTGAATGATATTTGGATAATCAGAACCAAGATCATTTAATTGAACTTGAAGATTTTTTTAAAACAACTGCCCCAAGGACTCCGCAACAAAACAGTGTTGCTGAGTGGTATGAATTGCACGTTTATGAAAATGTGTGTTCTATGATAAGCTATTAAACTCTACCAACTTCTTACCCAGATCTTTTCTGGAGACATACTACCTAGACCGCATGTGATATTTTTTTTTAAATGTTGTGCCGTCTCAAAAGTTGTCTCCAAGACACCACTAGAATTATGAAATGGTCGTGAACTTGGTTTACGTCATTATGGAATTTGGTGGTGTCATGTTTTTTTCATGAGGAAAAAGGTAGAAAGCTAGAACAGTGAGCTGAGGGTTTGCTTGTTTGATGGCTATTCTAAAGGTACTCAGAGTGGTCTGTTTTATAGTCCAGTAGACAAGAAATTGTTTGGCTCTACAAATGCAACTTTTCTGGATAACGACTACATAATGAATTTCAAGTCTCATAAAAAAAAAAAAAATTAGTATTAGATGGAAAAATGATAAACTATTGTTCCATCCTTACTGACGCAAGTCGATGATAACAAGGTACATTCAGAAACCACTAATCCAAGTCAGAAAGTTACGATGCCTCGTCATAGTGGGAGGATTTCTCGGAACCCGGTACCTATGATATGGATAGTGAAACCCACAAGTTGGTTGGGGACACAAGTAACAATGATTCGGTGGCCTTTAAATAGGCAATGGGTAGGTCTGAAAGGGATTTTTGACTCAAAGTCAAGTACCAGGTAATAAAGTCTAAGTACTCTTAATTTTTCTGAGATCTTGTAGATGTGTCATTGGACTTTAGGCCCATGGGGTGCAAGAGGATCTATAAGAAGAAGAGAGGAGCTGATAGAAAGGTCGAGACATTAAAGGCTCGACTCGTGGCAGAGAGAGAAATTTGACTTAGAGAAAACTTTTTCTCCGATAGCCATGTTAAAATTCATTTAGTATTCTTTTATCCATAGCCACAACTCTTGATTAAGAAGATAAGGCAAATGGACATCAAAGAAGCATTTTTTAATGGCTATCTTGATGAGACAATTAACATGTATCAATCAGAAGGATTTAAAGTAGTTGGACAAGAAATTCGGAAAGCTGAGTAAGTCAATCTATGGACTTAAACAAGCTTCACGCTCCTGGAACTTAAGGTTAAATGGAAACACTAAGACCTGAGTTTTTGAACAAAATGTAGTTGACCCTTGTGTTTGACAACTTAAGGAAAAAGACATTGTGGTGTTTTGAATCCTTTATGTAGATGATATCTTATTCATTGGAAACAATGTCAAGAAATTATCAAACATAAAGAACTGGCTAGAAACGAAATTCTAGATTTCGTTGTAGCAAGTTGTGTTCTTGGTATCCAAAACATCAGGGAAATAAATAACTGAACTTTAGCTCTAACTCAAGCGACCTACTTTAGTGAGGTGCTTGGTCATTACTCTGTAACAAATTCCGAGAAAGGATGTTTAGTGTCTTGACATGGAATTTATTTTTCTAAGCAGCAGTCTCTACAGACTCCTCAAGAGAAAGAAAAGATGTAATGAATTCCTTATGCATTTGAAATTAGAAGTCTAATGCATGCTATGTTGTGTGTTGTGATTGAAGATCTTCTATGCAGTGGGAGTGGTGAGCAAGTGTCAGTAAAACCTTGGAAATAAACAATAGATGGAAGTCGGTATCTTTGATGGACTAGAGACTATACGTTAGTCTTTCCAGGTGGATCTTTGTACCTGTTAGGCTACACATATTCAGATTTTAGACTGATGTTGATGACAAGAAGTCTACTTCTGAAAAATGTGTTTACTCTTGGGGGTGGAGCTATGATTTGGAGAAGCGTTAAGCTATCTGCCATTTTAGAATCCACTTTGGACGCTGAGTACATAGCTGCGTCTATGGCGGCTAAGGAAATAGTCTGGCTAAGGAAGTTCTATACGAATCTTGGTGTTATTCCAGAAATGGGTAAACCACTCATTTTTTCTAGTGACAGTAATGAGGCAATAGCGAATTCGAAAGAACCTCGAAGCTACAAAAGAGCAAAGCATATAGAGAGAAAGTACCACATTATCGAGGATGTGTGGCGAAGGTGTGAAGTGAAGGTGATGATGATAGCATTGTAAGGCAATCTTTCATATCCCTTTACAAAGATATAAGCAGAAAACATAATTGTGAAGCATGTAGAATGCATGGTTTTGAGAAACATGTCCCATTTGTTTTAAAAGGGCAAGTGGGAGTTTGTTGGGTTTTATGCCCTTATAAAACCATGTCGGACATGTAGCATGATTTCATATTATCAATAAAAGTAGTAGAAATCATTTAGTTTGACAACCGTATTGCTTGCTTGTTTTATTACATGATTATTGAAATAATACAAACATTTATAAAATCCCGAACATATGGATAGTTACAATTATAGTGACTAGGTCACAGTGGATTATAGTTGTAATTATATGTTCAAAAGAACGAGTCCTAAGATTAGATCAGTGCATTGGATTTTCACTGATTAGGCAATCTACGATATGATCTACTTACACATTCAGGGTGTGATGTCTTGTCCAAGGCATCGACCAAGTAGATAAGATCGGATGTATTTAGTTACATCGGACTAGGACCGATATTGATTATTGATTGATAAATAAGTATCGTTGTTATCAAATCTAATCAATGTCACAACGTTGACCATATATTAAGCCGATCTTAATTCTGAGTGATAATATTCTGCTAATTATATTATTTAAATCTTTTGACTTGTTCGTTACCAGCTTACCCTACGGTCTAGCCTATACTTACATCTTGGAGATTTATTAGTGTAATTGAGTGGGAGTATTATTCATAGATACGAAATCTATAACTTTTGTATGAGAAGTGAAAAGATGATTTCCTTAATTTCTTTGTTCAAAAGGTTAAATGATTGAGATCTCATCTCTGTGATTAAGTTCACGGAAATATCATTTATAAGGAACTTAGTGGGAGTTAAGGATAAAATACTGATGAGGGGTAAAACGGTAATTTGCACCCAGCTCGTTAGTAAGTCATCGATAGAGGATTGACTGATTGTAATGGTTATAACAATGGATAACGTATTTATGGTTTTGAAAATACGTTCTATGAATTCAAGAGTTCAATTCCGAGTCTATAGTGGAGTCACGAGGAATTAATAAGGTAGTGAAATTATTCGTAAATAAATTCACGGTAACTTGTTGGAGCTTGATTTCATGGATCCATGGTCCCCGCATCACCTTTGAGTAAATCATCTAGAATGTCTCAATTAATTGATTTAATTATCAATTAGGATTTTTAAAGTTGACTAGGTCAATTTTGGAAAATTTACAGAGATATGAGATTTAGAGAATAAAAGAGAATATTTGGGTAAATTTATTAATATTGATAAATTGGTATCAATATAAATAAATAATATTAAATCAAGTTTCAAATTATAATTAGTTAATTTGAATAAGGATTTAATTAATTAATTAAAAAATAAATAAATAAAAGGTTTTGAATTTAGGCCCGGTTGGGATTTAAATTCAAAATAAAGAGATTGGGCCCAAGTTCATTTATGGCAGCCCAAGGCTTTTAGTTTTGTTTATTATTTTTAATTAATTGAAATTTAAATAAATCCCATTAAGTTTCCTATATAAGGAATATGATATCTAGGGTTTTTAGAAGCAAGTCAGTCTCAGTTGATTTGGGTAAGTGAAAACCTAGACACTCTAATCCTTCTTAGCCACAATCTCTTCTTCTTTTCTAGATCTCTATCTCATGTGTTGAGAGTCAGCCCACACTAGTTCTAGGTTGATCAAAGGCTTGGTGAGGAAGACTGTGTTGCTGATCTTGTTCAATCTCTTGATAATACTCTGCTACAGAATGGAATCAAGGGTTAGAGAGATTGAAGGATGGAGTTGTTCCAGTTCCGCTGCGTAATGTAAGTTTTTACTTTACTTTGTATTTGTATCAATTTCATAGGAGCATGTTCTAGGAATTTGCATGTTTGTGTTGATAATATGTAAATTGCATGAAAATAAATAAAGATCCTGCAATTAGTTTTTCCTACAATTAAATCCTCATCTTTCGAATTTTGAATTAAAAACATTAAATCTAGCAAATAGTGATCAAGTATTTACTAGCATTAAACATACATCATATAGATTAGAATAGAGAAGAAGTATCAATAGAAATTCATAATAAAATTAAATAGAATCTCAGTGACTACATTAATCCCTAGATAAAAAGAAATTAGTTCATAAACACCATGATGAAAATGAACTGTAAATAATTATTCATAAAAGTAACCTCCAAATCCAGATGAATAAAAAAATAAGAAGATCAATCCACCAACCTCTTGTTAATCTAGGGTTTTTGAAAATTTGAATCCTCCCTAAATTCGCAACATCATGTATCTTAAATATCCCTCCAAAGTTCCAAGTGAAAAGACCAAATTACCATTCAAAAAGTGGTCAGAAATGTGAAAATCGCGTCACCAGCGCTATAGCGCTGTGTTCTTGGCGCTGTAGCGCTATAGTCAGAAACAACTCGATCAGAAATCTGGGCACCAGCGCTGTAGCGCTACTTCCAGAACCGACCTCCTGAAAAACCTCCTCCAAGCACTGTAGCGCTGCTGTTGTGGCGATGTAGCGCTAAAGATAGGAGCATCACTTCTTCAAAAATCCTTCCTAGCGCTATGGCACTCCCTTAGTAGCGCTGTAGCGCTACTTACAGTACCCAAAATTCCACAAATCCGTCCCGATTTTGTTCCACTTTCACTCCTTTTCACTATTTGTATCACTTTAGCATTAATCACCCTGAAACATGAACAAACGAACATAATTTCAAAATAAAATAATCCTATCTAACGAAAAATAACCTAAAAACTTAGACCATAAACGAGCCTAAAACTCGTTTATCAGAAACTCATCAAAATCTCACTTTAATCCTTGAAACCCATAAGCTCATAAACCCCTTAGAACAGCCAGAAATTCCAGAATTCAGATGCTAAACTTTAAATTAAAGCTTACCTTCACTTAGGAACCAATCCACCAATTAGTTGCTGAGCTAATTCCCAAATCCTTAGCCTCAATTTAATCTTCAAAGTCAAGAACCTAAAAACACTTAGAACCCAGCCCAAAGCTACATAATTAAATGACCAAGAATGATTCAAGTCTTACCTCAACTCCTGATTGAATTCCTTAGCTAAAACTGAGCTAAACTCCAGGGTTCCAACTCAAATCTTTGAGTTTCCAGCCAAATTCCCCTTTTGTTTTAGTAGCTTCCTTGAGAGAGAAAGAGATAGAGGAAAGAAGGGTCGGTTTAGGTGTTTCTAGCTATTCCCTTATTTGTTTTATCTTACTTAAGTTAATCCTAAAGCTTGAGGTACCAAAACGTCCCCGAGGGCAAAATGGTAAATTTCCCCAGTATTCCCTCCTAAGCTTTCTAACCTCAAATATATCTCCAATTATATATTTCCATAACCCGATAACCCAAAATAACCATCTAATACCCAAAATAACCCTTAACTCGCCCCGAGTCAAGTATTGGGTTCCGTTGTGACTTTCCTGCTAACTGGCTCCCTAGGACCGCCTTAAGCCGCTCGTTGCGAATATATATATACACATAATAATGTGGTCTTCACAATTATAACATATAATCACATTTATACCCTCAATGGGCTAAAATTACAGACATGCCCCTCTAAGCTAAACAGGGCCTACATGCATACTAATACTCTTAGACATGCATCTCATGTATCCATATAATCATATAAGCATGCTTATCATGGAATCATGCATTAAATCATTTAATTCATACATGAACCAATTATGCCCTCCCGGCATACTAATCAAGGCCCTTAAGCCTTATTAGTAATTTTTGGGTCGTTACATAATGTATTCGATTGACACTCTTTGTTTCCGAACTTCTTCTTTAACGACAAAGTATTTTAATTCCATATGCTTAACACCTTTTGAATACTTGTCATTTTTAGGAAAGAAGACTGCTGCGGAATTGTCACGATAAATTTTCATGACTTGGCAATAGTGTCGACAATTCCAAGTCCTAAAATAAAGTTTCACAACCATAAACCATGAACGGTGGCCTCAAAGCATGCCACAAACTCAGCCTCCATAGTGGATGCTACAATGACAGACTGTTTCGTACTCTTCCATGAAATTGCTCCTCCAGCTAATAGGAACAAATAACCGAATGTGGATTTTTTGGTATCCACACATTCGGCAAAATCTAAATCTGAATATCCAATTACCTCGAGATGATCAGATCTCTTACAAGTGAGCATATGATCTTTTGTTCCATGCAGATGCCTCAACACTTTCTTTGCAGATTTTCAATGATCTACTCCTGGATTACTTTGATACCTGCCCAGCATTCCGACAAAAAATCTATTGTCTGGTCTAGTACAAGTTTGAGCATACAACAAGCTTCCAACAATAGATGCATAAGGAATGTATTCCATTTGACTGCGTTCCAATTCATTCTTTGGACATTGCTTGACACTGAATTTGTCTCCTTTCTGAATTGGAACGACACTTGCAGAGCATTTTTTCATCTTGAATCTCTCTAAAACTTTATTAATGTATGCTCTCTGAGACAATCCCAACAATCATTGTGTTCTATCACGAAATATTTATGTTCCAATCACATAGGATGCCTCACCCATATCTTTCATTTCAAAGTTCTTAGAGAGGAATTCCTTGGTTTGATGTAAGAAACCAAGATCATTAGTAGCAAGCAAAATGTCGTCAACATACAGAATCAAAACTATAAACCTACTCCCTCTGATCTTCAGTTATATACATCAATGAATGATGTTCTCCTTAAATCCAAAAGATGTGATGGTATCATTGAACTTAAGATACCATTACCACTAAGCTTGTTTAAGTCCGTATATTGATTTCTTAAGTTTACACACCATATGTTCTTTTCCTTCAACCACGAAACCTTCAGGTTGATCCATAAAGACTTCTTCATCTAAACTCCCATTCATAAATATAGTTTTCACATCCATTTGATGGAACTATAAGTCATAATGAGCTACCATTTCCATAATAATTCTTAAGGAGTCTTTCTTAGAGACAGGCGAAAATGTCTCTTTATAGTCAACGCCATTTTTACGAGTAGAACCTTTGGCAACGAGTCTGGCCTTGTGACATTCGATATTTCCATTTAAGTCACGTTTGGTCTTAAAGACCCATTTACACCCAACTCTTTTACAACCTTCTGGAAATTCAACAAGGTCCCAAACTTCATTGTGATCCATTGATTTTAACTATTCTTTCATGGCGTCTAACCATTTAGCAGAACTATCACTTTCTATGGCTTGTGAAAATGAAACTGGATCATCATCGATTCCTAAGTCAAATTTTGGCTCTTGCAGATAAACCACATAATCATAAAAAATAGTAGATCTTATTTGCCTATCAGATCCTCTTAATGCAATTTCTAGTGGTTCATCTATTGTAGGTTCATTCGTGAAAACATCATTCTGTGGTGTTTGAACATTAATTTTTTGTTCTAGAAAATCATTAACACGATCAACATGTACAGGAACAATAACTTGAGAAGAAGCTACAGGCAAAGGAACTTGCACTCTAACTTCTTGAATTTCCACTTTACGTGGTTCCAAACTCCCACTAACTTCACCATTCTCAATGAACCTAGCTTTTCTAGTTTCAACAATTCTTGTACTATGGTTAGGACAATAAAATTGATACCCTTTAGATTTTTCTGGATAACCAATGAAGAAACCACTGATTGTTCTTGAATCCAGTTTCTTTTCTTGTGGATTAAAAATTCTTACTTCCGTTGGGCAACCCCATGTTAGGGTTTTATGCCCTAATTAAAATCTAATTTCTTTGTAATCTCATTTATTATCAATAAAAGAATAGAAATCATTTTTTGATTTGGTCAATCACTTTGCTCACATGTTTTATTTTCATGATTATTTGTTTAATATAAACTTCTATTAAATCCCGAGCATATAATTAATCATATTTATAGTGACGTAATCACAGTTGATGTAACGCCCTGGTTACCCCAGAATAGTTACGGTGAACAGTGAACCGGAAATTTGACTCACTACCCGAGTCCTTTGGTTAAAAACGTGATCTAAGTATTATTATCAGGTTAAGGTGGAAACCAGTAAAAAGGAAAGGGTACATTTCATTAAGTAAATAAACTTCTCATGAGCCTTTTTAAAATGTTTACAAGTAGTTTGTGACACAAAAGAGTCGCTACAGCTTCAAATTTACAATCCCCGCCGGCCTAAGCGGCAAAAATAGGGTAAACCCCTAGTCCCTCTGAGAACTCCTTGAGCGGGGCGGTCAAGCGACCCTGTATGTCCATCACATCGCCCAAGCTCTCCACTCAGGGTTGGTTAAGCTTTTCCTTCCCTTTACCTGCACCACAAAGCACCCATGAGCCAAGGCCCAGCAAGAAAACACAATATAGCATGATATAATATCAACAACGATCATAATAACCATTCAGGACTATCAGTCCAACAAATAGGTGACAATAGCCAAAAGTCACAATAATGAGCATCGCTCCCTCTAGCCATGTGACGATAGGGTCACCAGGGCATAACTGATAAGTGATTCTTTCATAAGCTTGGTTAGGACAGGTGTATGGTGATTAGTCACCAACATAACCTTCCTCACGACTCTAGAGTCGAAACTATGGACAACGTCCCTTAGCCATGTGACAAACGGTCACCGGGGTCATATACCTTGGCTATAGACATCTGGTCGTAGACCAGGCAAGCGCTTATAAGTTCTTCGACCCTAGGGTTGGTCTAGCATTAATGACATAGAGCCATTCAATGCGTGATTCTCGACTTTAGAGTCGGTCCCTGACTAGTCAGTGTCTTAAACAGGTAATCAGCGTACATCAGCATTTAATATGCAATCCACATCCACATATATCAACCAACATGCCTCAATATCAAACCATGCATGTCCTATACCTATACAGGGTGCAACTATATTCATACACTGTTTTCTTACATCTGGTTCGAGTGAGAATTAAAATATGAACGACCCCTGAGAACGATCAACCTTTAAATTCCTTGATGGTCACCTGGTCATAACCAAAATATAGGATTCATCAATAAAAATGATAATTGAGGATTCCCAAACCAAGATCTAGCCTCCGGGACATCAAACATAACTCAACTAGGTACTAGGTTCAACCCCGAGGCCTAAGGTTTGAATCCCCAAGCTAAAAACATCTTTTTGGCTAAATCTGCCCTGATGGGCCACCTAAAGTCACATATATCCTCCCTAAAATGACCAAAATACCCTTGTGTCATCCAAAGCCTCTAAAACCATCACAAAGGAAAAATTGGTACTTTCCGCTTAACCCGTTAATCATAACTAACGCTTCCCAATTCCCACTAATCTCAATATCCTCAAACACCAATAATTCATATCCCGTTACCCTAAGATCCCCGGTAACGCCATAACCATAAATATCACCCCGAGACTCACCCCGAGCCCCGAGCTCAAACCTGTTATGACCAAACCGTTAAATCATGTTTAAAGATCGTCTCATGTCGAAATACTCGAACCAATCCACATTATAATGTGGTCTCACAATATATCATTAACATGCTAACAGATATTCAAGTGTACCCTCAACGGGCCAAATTACCAAAACACCCCTGTAACCAAATGTGGACTCACATGCATGCATTTAACATCATATCATAATATAATTCTCATAAACATGCATAAAAACATTTAATGGCATAATTAAACAGTTATGGCCCTCCCGGCCTACTAATCCAGCCATTAACCATAATAGGGAATCCGGGGCATTACAACTATCCCCTCCTTACAGAAATTTCGTCCTTGAAATTTACCTGAACAGCTCGGGATACTGACTCTGCATATCTGAGTCCAGCTCCCAGGTCGCCTCCTCGACCTTGCTGTTCCTCCAAAATACCTTAACCAAAGGTATTGTCTTGTTCCTGAGGACCTTATGTTTCTGATCAAGTATCTGAACAGGCTGCTCCTCAAAGGAGAGATCTGGCTCAAGCTCCAGATCTTCATAACTCAAAACACGACTCTCATCAGATACATACCTCCGAGGAGCGGATACATGGAACACATTATGCACGGCCGACAACGCCGGAGGCAAAGCTAGCCTGTAAGCCACTTGACCAATCCTCTCCAGGATCTCAAATGGACCTACAAAACTGGGACTCAACTTGCCTTTCTTCCCAAACCTTCTCACCCCTTTCCATGGAGAGACTCTAAGGAAGACATAGTCTCCTACCTGGAACTCCACGTTCCTACGTTTGGGATCTGCATAGCTCTTCTGTCTACTCTGAGAAGTAAGCATCCGAGCTCTAATCTTGTTAATAGCCTCACTGGTCCTCTGAACCGCCTCAGGACCTACGTATCTCCTTTCACCTGCCTCATCCCAATGAATGGGAGATCTACACTTCCTACCATATAGCATCTCATAAGGTGCAACACCAATGGTAGACTGATAACTGTTATTATAGGAGAAATCTATCAAAGGCAGATACTTACTCCATGATCCACCAAAGTCCAGCACACATGCCCACAGCATGTCCTCTAATATCTGGATCGTCCTCTCAGATTGCCCATCTGTCTGAGGATGATAAGCTGTACTGAACTTTAGTCGTGTACCCATGGCTGTCTGTAAACTCTTCCAAAACTTGGAAGTGAATGTAGGGTCCCGATCCGACACGATCGACCTAGGAGCTCCATGGAGGCGCACGATCTCTCTCACATAGAGATCTGCATACTGGTCAACGGTATAAGTAGTCCTCACTGGCAGAAAGTGAGCTGACTTGGTATAGTGATCCACTATCACCCAAATGGAATCATGCTGACCAACTGTCCTGGGCAAGCCCACCACAAAGTCCATTGTGATGTCTTCCCACTTCCACTCTGGGATATCCAGAGGCTGTAGTAACCCTGTCGGCCTCTGATGCTCAGCCTTGACCTGTTGACACGTCAAGCACTTAGCCACATATTCTACTACATCTTTCTTCATCCCTGGCCACCAGTACAATGATCTCACATCCTGGTACATCTTTGTGGTGCCTGGATGCAAAGAGTAAGGTGTAGTATGAGATTCATCCAGAATCTCCCGCCTCAACGCAGTGTCTAACAGAACACATATCCGTCCCTTGTATCTCAACAACCCCAAATCAGACACTGTATAATCCCTAGATGCTCCAGCCAAGACATCCTCTCTAATCTTGATCAGCTGTGGATCACCCAACTGACCCTCTTTAATCCTCTCTAGCAGCGTAGACTGTAGCGTAACATTGGCCAATTGGCCCACCAGTAACTCTATACCAGCTCTGGTCATATCATCAGCTAATTCTCTGGCTATCAGCCTAATACCATGAATTTGTCCCGGACCCTTCTGGCTTAAAGCATCAGCTACCACGTTGGATTTCCCTGGGTGATACAGAATCTCACAATCATAGTCTTTCACTAATTCCAGCCAATGCCTTTGCCTCATGTTCAAGTCCTTCTGGGTGAAGAAGTACTTCAGGCTCTTGTGGTCTGTATAAATCTCACACTTCTCTCCATAGAGATAGTGTCTCCATATCTTTAAAGCAAAAACCACTGCTGCCAACTCCAAGTCATGAGTAGGATACCTCTTCTCGTACTCCTTCAGCTGACGAGAAGCATAAGCTATAACCCTCTCTAATTACATCAAAACACAGCCCAAACCCTGATGAGAAGCATCGCAGTATATCACAAACTTCTCTTGGTCTGTAGGAAGACTCAGAACTGGAGCTGTAATCAACATCTGTTTCAACTCCTGGAAGCTGTTCTCACATTTATCTGACCATACAAACTTCTGACCCTTGCGTGTCAGCTCAGTTAACGAGGTAGTAATCTTTGAGAACCATTCCACAAAACGCCTGTAATATCCTGCCAATCCAAGGAAACTTCTAACCTCAGAAGCATTCTTTGGCCTTGGCCAATCTCTGACCGCTTCAACCTTTGATGGATCCACTTTAATCCCCTCCTTAATGACAATGTGCCCAAGGAAGGACACCCGAGACAACCAGAATTCACACCTCTTGAACTTTGCAAACAACCTGTGTTCTCTCAATCTCTGTAAAACCAACCTCAGATGATGTTCATGCTCTGACTCAGTCTGAGAATATACCAGAATATCATCAATAAAGACGATCACAAACTGGTCTAAATAATCTTTGAACACCCTGTTCATCATATCCATGAAAGCAGCAGGGGCATTAGTTAACCCAAATGACATAACCAGAAACTCATAATGCCCATACCTAGTGCGAAAAGCGGTCTTCGGTATGTCTCCCTCCTTGACCCTCAACTGATGATAACTAGAACGAAGGTCGATCTTAGAGAATACCGTCTTACCCTGCAATTGATCAAACAAATCATCTATCCTTGGCAAAGGATACCGGTTCTTAATTGTCATCTTATTAAGTTCTCTGTAATCTATACACATCCTCAGAGAACCATCTTTCTTCTTTACAAACAGAACTGGCGCACCCCAAGGTGAAAAGCTAGGTCTGATAAAACCCAAATCCAACAGCTCTTGCAGCTGTACCTTTAATTCTTTCAACTCAGCTGGGGCCATTCGTTATGGTGCTCTAGACACTGGCTCCGTTCCTGGGGCCAGTTCTATAACGAACTCAATCTCTCTGTGTGGTGGCAACCCTGGCAGATCTTCTGGAAACACATCCAGAAACTCACATACAAGTCTAGTATCCTCTGGTCTCACTGGCATGACCTGGGTGGTATCAACCACACTAGCTAAGAATCCAATGCAACCCCCTTGCAATAAATCCCTAGCCCTCAATGCAGAAATCATAGGAATACGGGGTCCATGCATAGTACCAAAAAATACAAAAGGATCCTCACCCTCAGGCTCAAAGGTGACCATCTTCCTTTTGCAGTCAATGGTTGCCCCATACTTGGCTAACCAGTCCATACCCAGTATCATATCGAAGTCAGTCATAACCAACTCTATAAGATCCACCGACAACTCTCTGCCCTCCACTATCACTGGCAAAGATCTGACCCACCTCCTGGATACAACTAGCTCCCCAGTGGGTAACAAAGTACCAAACCCCACAGCATAGAAATCACAAGGTCTACACAATCTATCAATAACACTACTAGCAACAAAGGAATGTGTAGCACCAGAGTCAATCAATACATTATAAACAGTTTCTGCACTAAGAAGCTGACCTGTAACAACTGAGGGGGAAGCCTCAGCCTCTGCCTGAGTCAAAGCAAACACTCGTGCTGGGGCTGAGCTGTCTGCCTTCCTGGGTTCTTCCTTTCTTGCCTTAGGGCAATCCTTTTTGAGATGACCCACTGCTCCACAAGAGAAGTAGGCCCTTGCTTTACACTCTCCCAAGCGATGCCTCTTGCATCTAGGACACTCGGGATAAGACTTCCAGGCTTCACTGCCCCCAGTACGGCCTATTGTAACACCACGAGGTCTCCTGTCAGGACCTGGAACTGGGAAGGTATCAGGAACCTTCCTCTTCTGATCACTGGGGCCAACACCCCTACCAGAACCCACAAATGGAGGACCTGGCCTCCTGAAATCCCTTCTGGCTGCATTGTCATGCCAGATCTTAATCTCTGCAGTTTCAGCTGTAAGTGCCTTCTCCACCACCTGTGCATAAGTAGTCACTCCTGCCACAGTGGTGATGCGCACATCTCGGGCTAACCTGGGCTGTAGCCCCTGTAAGAAACGCTCTCTCCTGGTCCCATCAGTGGGCACCAACTCCTTGGAAAACTTTGCCAAACGGTCAAACTTTAAGGCATACTCGGTTATTGATAAGCTTCCCTGAAGTAGCCTCATAAATTCATCAGCGCTCGCCGCTCTAATGGTGTCATTGTAATACTTTTCATTGAACAAGGTCTGAAATTCCTCCCAGCTCAGGAGATTAACATCCTTAGTCTGGCCAACCACTTCCCACCAAATCCGGGCATCATCCCGAAACATATAG
The DNA here is from genome assembly GCF_963169125.1 of Humulus lupulus. Lineage (NCBI taxonomy): Eukaryota > Viridiplantae > Streptophyta > Magnoliopsida > Rosales > Cannabaceae > Humulus > Humulus lupulus. Next base: position 27,189,534 of record NC_084802.1, on the reverse strand, counting down.
GCCGCACAGGCCACTCTCTCAGCACCAACTACCCTCATAAATTCAAGAATAGTTGTAATCATGCTCATCCATTGTTCAGCTTTGGTAGGATCGGCACTGCCTTCAAACACAGGAGGTTGTTGTTTCCCGAACCGCTCATAAAGAGGTTCCAATCTGTTTTCAACCCCAGGCAGCTACCCAATAACTGGCACCAACACAGAAGGTGCCTCTACAACACTGGCCACCACAGGCACTTGCTGCTGTCTTAGGAGACGAAGCTCCTCTCCCTGTTTTATCACAATAGCCTGCAAATCATTAAACATCTGCTGCCAGTTCGCAGGTGCTGGCTGTGGAACCTGAGATTGGTCATTCAATTGACCCTGACTGTTGTCATTATTCTGACCCTGACCACTCTGGCCAGCTGAGGTGCCTGTCTGTTCTGGGTTCATTCTGTCACTGATACTTACTGAAACAATAATCAATACGGCCAGTCAGGTAGTAATAACTAAACCTCTTGTCGCCTTACGGTCCAAGAACAACAGACAATTATCACATTCCACAGTCATTCAATATTCAAAATCAGATACATGTTTATGGCATTCAACACTCAGCATGTATCACATAATAAACAACCATACTAATAAGCAGGCGCTAGCAATCTCAGTACTAATCAGTACACATTTGCTGAAGATATAATATTTCAGGGCACAGGCTCAACATAATATCTCATGCTCACAAGGAAAGCATATATATCACATTTAAACAATTATACATGTAACCACATAAATAGTTACCAAACCATGAGTCGAGCTTGACTTCGGTGATGTGTGTACATACCCAGCCAGTCTACAGGAACCCTAACCTTGGCATTGCTCTGATACCAAGTTGTAACGCCCTGGTTACCCCAAAACAGTTATGGTGAACAGTGAACCGGAAATTTGACTCGCTACCCGAGTCCTTTGGTTAAAAACGTGATCTAAGTGTTATTATCAGGTTAAGGTGGAAACCAGTAAAAAGGAAATGGTACATTTCATTAAGTAAATAAACTTCTCATGAGCCTTTTTAAAATGTTTACAAGTAGTTTGTGACACAAAAGAGTCGCTACAGCTTCAAATTTACAATCCCCGCCGGCCTAAGCGGCAAAAATAGGGTAAACCCCTAGTCCCTCTGAGAACTCCTTGACCGGGGCGGTCAAGCGACCCTGTATGTCCATCACATCGCCCAAACACAATATAGCATGATATAATATCAACAACGATCATAATAACCATTCAGGACTATCAGTCCAACAAATAGGTGACAATAGCCAAAAGTCACAATAATGAGCATCGCTCCCTCTAGCCATGTGACGATAGGGTCACCAGGGCATAACTGATAAGTGATTCTTTCATAAGCTTGGTTAGGACAGGTGTATGGTGATTAGTCACCAACATAACCTTCCTCACGACTCTAGAGTCGAAACTATGGACAACGTCCCTTAGCCATGTGACAAACGGTCACCGGGGTCATATACCTTGGCTATAGACATCTGGTCGAAGACCAGGCAAGCGCTTATAAGTTCTTCGACCCTAGGGTCGGTCTAGCATTAATGACATAGAGCCATTCAATGCGTGATTCTCGACTTTATAGTCGGTCCCTGACTAGTCAGTGTCTTAAACAGGTAATCAGCGTACATCAGCATTTAATATGAAATCCACATCCACATATATCAACCAACATGCCTCAATATCAAACCATGCATGTCCTATACCTATACAGGGTGCAACTGTATTCATACACTGTTTTCTTACATCTGGTTCGAGTGAGAATTAAAATATGAACGACCCCTGAGAACGATCAACCTTTAAATTCCTTGATGGTCACCTGGTCATAACCAAAATATAGGATTCATCAATAAAAATGATAATTGAGGATTCCCAAACCAAGATCTAGCCTCCGGGACATCAAACATAACTCAACTAGGTACTAGGTTCAACCCCGAGGCCTAAGGTTTGAATCCCCAAGCTAAAAACATCTTTTTGGCTAAATCTGCCCTGATGGGCCGCGGCTCACCCTCCTGACAGGGCCATTTTCACCTTTTAAGCCAACTCAGGCCGCGACACACCATAGACAGGCCGCGGCTCATTACGCAAACCAGCCAAGAAACCAGCACGCACCACCCAACTCTCCCCTGCGTTTTCCCTTGGAACTAACCTTTCGAACCAACTCCAAACCTCCTCCAAACACTCATTTAAACCCCCAAATAACACCCATAGCTCACCCTCATCAAACCCCAATCAAAACAACACAAAAACCCCCTTTGATTCTCACTTCCCACACCAAAAACCATGAATTGAAAACTAAAAAGAAAACAGAGCAACACCTGAAACCAGTGACTAAAACTCACCTCAAATTCATATTTGAACCTTCTTCAATGGTTGAACCAAGACCATCAAGCCAGCCCTTGAGTTTCCTAGCTTGAATCCCCACCTAGAACTCAAAAACCTCAAAGGAAGAATGAAGGAAATTGTGTACGGGAAAGGAAGACGAGAGTCTCTATTTTTGTCCTGTTTAGTCTACCACTTTCTACAGCCAACAGCCACCTAAAGTCACATATATCCTCCCTAAAATGGCCAAAATACCCTTGTGTCATCCAAAGCCTCTAAAACCATCACAAGGGCAAAATTGGTACTTTCTGCTTAACCCGTTAATCATAACGAACGCTTCCCAATTCCCACTAATCTCAATATCCTCAAACACCAATAATTCATATCCCATTACCCTAAGATCCCCGGTAACGCCATAACCATAAATATCACCCCGAGACTCACCCCGAGCCCCGAGCTCAAACCTGTTATGACCAAACCGTTAAATCATGTTTAAAGATCGTCTCATGTCGAAATACTCGAACCAATCCACATTATAATGTGGTCTCACAATATATCATTAACATGCTAACAGATATTCAAGTGTACCCTCAACGGGCCAAATTACCAAAACACCCCTGTAACCAAATGTGGACTCACATGCATGCATTTAACATCATATCATAATATAATTCTCATAAACATGCATAAACACATTTAATGGCATACTTAAACAGTTATGGCCCTCCCGGCCTACTAATCCAGCCATTAACCATAATAGGGAATTCGGGGCATTACAGTTGAATATAAATATGATTATATGTTCAAAATAAGTTAGTCCTAAGATTAGTCAGTGCATAGGATTTACATTGACTTGCCAATCTACGATATGATCTACTTACACATTGTCGGGTTATGTTCTTCCAGAACATTAGCAAAGTAGATAAGATCAGATGTATTTGTTACATCGGACAAGACCGATATTAATAGTTGATAGGATAAGTAAACATACCGTTATTATCTATTCTAGTCATATCATATAGTTGACTATAGGTCAATTCAATCTCAATTCTGAGTGGTTAGTATTATAATAGATTGTATTATTTGAGTTCTTTGACTTGTTCGTTACCAGCTTACCCTACAGACTAGCCCATACTTACATCTTGGTAACTCGGTAGTATAATTGAGTGGGATTTTCAATCATAGATATGAACACCTATAGCTTCTGATGAAGAAGTGATGGTTTCCTTTTAGTTTGGTTCAAGGTGCTAAATGATAGAGATCTCATTTAAGTAGTTAATATTAGTTTACGGAAATATCATTCACAAGGAACTAAGTGTTTTAAGGATAAAATACAATGAGGGGTAAAACGGTAGTTTAGTCCCATCTCATTGTAAACCGTCTATAGATGATTGAGTGACAATTATGGTTATAACAATGTATAATTAATAACGTATCTATATTGCTTATAGAGCGTTCTATGAATTCAAGAGTGCAATTCCGAGTCTTTAGTGGAGTCACGAGGAATTAATAAGTTAGTAAATTTATTTGTTAGATTTATGATAACTTATTGGAGCTTGATTTCATAGGGCCATGGTCCCCATTGTACCTTGGATAAAATCATCTAGATAGTCTCAATTAATTGATTTAATTATCAATTAGAATTATCAAAGTTGATCAGGTCAATTTTGGATAGTTTCATAGAGTTGTATAATTTAGAGAAGAAAAGAGAAATTAGGGCAGATTTATTAACTAAGATAAATTATTATCTAAATTAATAAATAAGTTTAAATCAATGTTCAAATTATAAATAATTAATTTGATAAAGGATTTAATTAATTAAATCAATAGAAAATAATACAAGCCTTGATTTTAAGTCCAATGGGCTTATAATCAAATGAGAAATTTCAGGGGCCTAAAGCCCATGATAATTTCGACCTACGGCTGTTAATTGGCTATTTTTTATTGGTTTTTTAATTAAATAAATGACCTAAATGAGTCTATAAAAGGAATGTTAAGAGAGAGTTGAAATCACATGTTGAAACATAAGTTTCTGATAGGTTTTAGATTCTCTCTAAACATAAATCATTTTCTAAGCCTTATTGTTTTTTTCTCTTCTTCTCTCTGTATCTATCTCATGTGTTGAGAATTGCCCACTCTAGTCTAAGTGATTCTAAGGATACTTTGGAAGACTGTGAAGAAAATTGAAGATCGGTTCAATTTCTTGGTAATACTCTGCGACAGAAATGATACAAGGGTTAGAGAAACTGAAGGATTGACTCATTCATTCTGCTGCGTATATTGTAACTATTCTTATGATTATTTCTCTTTGAATTTAATTTTAGAAACATGTTTCTAGGTTATCTCATATTAATTTGTTTAATATTAGATCTACATGAAAATAAATAAAGATCTTGTATAAGTTTTCCCAACAACTGGCCTCAGAGCCTTTAGTAATCTTTATTTTCATGCATGAACATGTTAAAAATTGAATTATTTGATGCGTTTGAATAATTGGATGAATTTTCATGTTTTTATGAAGCATATTGATTTTATGTGATTATTAGCAATTTTTAGGTTATTTTGTTGTATTTTCTAAGTCATTAATTTTTATATATGCTTTATTTTGTGTGAAACATGTTAAAAATTAATTACAAAAATGGTTTTAGTTTGAAAAATTGCACAAGATTTTTTTTTTGGAAAATTTTGGCCTAGCTGCTCATGCGTGCGCGCACCGGCGCGCGCATCCCCCCTGCGCGCATCTCTTGCCACCGCACGTGCACCCTTAGCTAGCACTTCCTCCGCGCGCACGCCCACTCCAGCTGCACACGTGAACAATACCTGTCATGGGTACTGTTCACCCATTTATTTATTTTAAAAAAATAATAATAAAAATGTGAAAATTAATTATTTATAATCAAAGCCAAAAATATCCGATTTGTTTTATCATTAAAAAATATTTTTTAAAATAAGATATTTGTGGTTGTTGAGATTTAAATAATTAGATATTTTTACAAATATTCAAATTCAAATTTAAAAATAAACTAACAACTTAATTTTAAATATTTTAATATATTAAAATATTAGAATTAAGATATCAGATATTTAAGATATTTTCTTTTAAATACTTGTTATTTTTATTAAATCTTTATTTGAAAATATAAATATCTGTTTATTCTATAGTTTTTAATATTTAAATTATTTGAAATTTGAAATTTGTTAGTTAGATATTTGAATTTGTTTAACTGTTTTGAGATATTTTAGGGTTGTTATAACTATTAATATTTTTTTTTAATGATTAAAATATTAGCTTATAGTTGTAACAATACAAATATTTTTTGAAAAACAATTAAGATATTGATTTTAAAGTTTAAAATTAATTAAATTTTGAAAAATATAATTTTTTTTCAACCAATTATCAAAATATTTTTTAAAATGGGATTTAAATTAACTTTGGTTAATTGTTAATAAATCCTATTTAAATTAAATTGATATTTTTTTTTTCAAATTAACCTAAACCAAGTTGATTGTTGATAAATGAAATTTAAATTAACTTTTGTTAATTGTTCATAAATTTCATTTAAATTGACTTATTTTTGTAAAAAATTAATTAATTCGAATTTTTTATAATTTCTAGATAATTAATTGTTGTGTTTTTGCAAATGAAATAAATTGTGATATTTTTGCATAAATTCATAGACTTGCTTATATAGTAACATGATTAGGCCCATCCAATTATAGCATGTTTGTTTGCACTATATGTGGTATTTTTGCAATTGAACTTAGATGTATATAGTGGCCCATATGTTTGTTAGATATATGGATTTTGCCAAATAAAATATTCGTAAAATGATAGGTATTATCTGGGCCCATTAGAAAATATAAAGTTTAAATTCTTCTCTTGTGGGTGATTCCACTTGTGAAGGTCCATTTGTTTTGCATGACTATAGTGGGCCTAATCAATTAATAACAATTAATAAAACAAATGTTTAAATTCCCGCCTTTTGGACCTTGTATGGAAGTTTGGGGGCCTTTGTAGTGGGAACGACATACTGGACCCAACCCTCCTCCATACAAGCCTAATTGTTAAGGCCCATTTACCTAAGTTTGACTTAATTGTACAGGTTCATTATATTAGTTAAACCTAAATATTGATTAGCAACAAATTAATTCTAAATTAATTAAATTTGTTTCAATGTGACACTTTAGAATTAATAGGAAATTATAGGACTTTGGTTTTAAAAATTCTAATTTTTTCAATTTTTTTGGTAAGCCATAGTCATTAATTTTCTAAAAATAAACAATAAAAAAACTATTTTAATTTTATAATGAGCTTAATTTAAGAATTATATTCGATCTCCACCGTTGGTTTAACAACGTCAATAGCTTAATGGGGCCTCGAGATGCTTTGATTCGTCCCCCTACGGAAGGTGTTCGTTAGTTATTTTGACAAGGTTAGATTTCGAAAGATAGATAATTATTGATATTCTACTAGACTCACTTCTACGGTGACTACTATGACTAAATCTGTTGATTATCGAAACCGTGGGTCTAGCTCAAAAGATAAGAGGTTTTGTTTTCTTATTATGATCGAATAGTAGGTTGTTAATAATGGTATCCATTATTGAATAAGTTTACAACTTTATTTAACTAATGGTATTTTTTACTCTCGCCAACCATGACAAGGATATCATAGATTAGTTAAAAACCTAAAGAAATAGAGATATGATTATTTTGGTATTTTTTCTCATATCTTACATATTTTTGGTATATGTTGTGCTATTTCTTGAAAATTGTGTGAATGAAAGTTTTATTGAGCAAAAGTGATTGATTTCTACATTATTAATAATTGGTAGTTTTAAGTATGGTTGTGTCTACTCCTATCATTTCTCGTCTTTCGATGGAGAAACTCACTGGAGAAAACTTCATTAAATGGAAGCAAAACATCAACATTGTGTTGATTGGTGACAACTCTGAATTCTTCATGACTGAGGAATCCCCAGAACGAGCACCGTGTTCGCACGTTCGTGATGGCACCGTAAATGCTCGAATGGCACCGTGTCTGCACGTTCGTGATCAACTCAACTATGGTCTGACGCAGTTCATGAACGAGCTTCAGATTATTGAGCCTATCATGGGTGGACCAAGTAAAGGAGGAGAAAATAAGACTACTATTGTTGCTATTGATCCAGCTAAGACTGAAGCTAACCCAGCTTCATCTTCGAAAGCTGGAAACAAGAGGAAAGGTGGACAAAACAACAACCCCAAGCCTGCAAAGCATGCAAAGACGAGTGCACAACCAAATGCATAGACGCCTAAGGGGAAGAATAAGAAAAACAAGAAAGGTAAAGTTAAGCGTTTTCATTGCAAAGAGAAAGGGCATTGGAAACATGATTGCCCTAAGTTTCTAACAGCGAAAAACAAAGGTAATGATTATAGTTCATTTATCTTAGAAACATGTGTTTTAGAGAATGATAAATCCGTTTGAATTATTGATTTTGGATCTACCAATCATGTTTGCAACTCTTTACAGTTTCTTAAATCGTGGGAGGAAGTGGACGAAGGCGGCTTAAAGCTTAGAGTTGGGAACGAAGCGTTCATTGTGGTCCAAGCTAGAGGAAGAGCTCGTTTGAAGTTCGAAAATAAATTTTTAATTTTAAATGAGATATTTTTTATTCTAGATTTTAGTAGAAATTTAATATTAGTTTCCATGTTGCAATTAGAACTATTTGTTGTGACTTTCACAAGTTCTAATATATCTATTTCTTTAAATGGATCACAATTGTGTATTGCATGTTTGTAAAACGGGTTTTATATTCTGTGACCTAACGAACCCCTCGCTCTTAACAATGATTTATTCAAAGTAGCTAAACCTAGGACCAATAAACGTCAAAAGATTGATAATGATAATATGACATATTTATGGCACTTAAGACTAGGTCACATTGGCTATGATAGGATTCAAAGACTTACAAAGGACGGGCCTTTGAGGGAACTCACCTTGGGTGAATTACCTGTCTGTGAATCTTGTCTAGAAGGCAAATTGACCAAGCGTCCATTCTCTGCAAAGGGTGATAGGGCCAAAGAACCACTTGGACTTGTACATTCAGATGTTTGTGGACCTTTGAATGTACAAGCCAGGGGTGGTTTTGAGTATTTTGTCACTTTCATTGACGATTACTCTAGATACTCATGTCTTTACCAAATGCATAGGAAATAAAAAATATTTTCAAAGTTTCAGGAATTCCTAGCGATGGCTCAGAACCAATTATGTAAAACGTTAAATATCTTGCGATCTAATAGGGGTGGAGAATATTTGTGTTGACCACGATTTTGGCCAACGACGAGTAGACATCAAAACTACAATAAACCTTCAAGAGAAAAATACGACACTGATAATTTTATAGTGGTTCAGCCCCAATTTATTGGAAATAGCCTAATCCACTTGGAGTTGTGATATATATATATCCCACACTTAAGATCAGATGAGCTTAAGTCAACTGAGTTTCTTAAGTGTGAATAGAAAAATATAGAGTTTCTCTGTCTAAATTCTCTCAGAAAATGCCCCAAGAATGCCCCAAGTAACAGTCCCAAAGTCTCAAAACTCGAGAGTTTTTCTCAGTCTAAAAAGATAAGATCCCCAAAAATGATGCCATGAGCCATTTATTTATAGGCTCATGGATCGTACATCAAATATCTCCCTTTGATTGGGTCCTTGGTTCTTCCAACATACTTTAATTAATAAAATATAAATGAATTTAAATTACAATAATATAGCTATTATTCTGGGATATCTGAGAAATTCCCGCGGTAGTTGAGAATGATTCGGGTTGAAGCTGCTACTAAGGACATAGGCAAGCACCTCTCGTTGGCAAAGCACACCTCTGGTCGGTATAGGCAAAGCACTCCTCTAGCACACCTCTGGTCTAGCATAACACATCTCTGGTCTAGCAAAACACTTTACTGGTCAGCCAAAATAAATGACTGGTTGGCCAAAATGACTGACTGGTCGGCCAATCTCCTAACTGGTCAGTCAAAAATCTTTACCGGTCAGACAGAAATTCTACCAAGTCGGTCAGATTACTTTATCACAACTTCGAAGAGCCAATACATTTATTGACTATTAATGTGCCATTTACTGAACATGCATTGCCACTTGTCACTTCTGATTGCCACGTCATCAAAATGAAATTTTGGGGATAACAATTTGGATATGCAGTTCCAAGATCATTTAACTGAACTTGGGATTTTATCACAACTTACTACCCTGGTACTCGGCAACAAAAATGGTGTAGCAGAACGCCGAAACAGAACTTTATGGGAAATGGTTAGATGCATGCTTAGTTACTCAACTTTACCAACTTCATTCTGGGGACATGCAATTGAAACTGCGAACGACATTCTCAATGTCGTGTCGTCTAAATAAATCCCCAAAACACATTTAGAACGCTGGAATGGACGTGAACTTAGTTTACGCCATTATAGAATCTGGGGGTGTCCTGCCCACATCCTGAGGGAAAAGGAAGGAAAGCTAGTACCGCGAATTGAACTTTGCATGTTTTTTGGCTATCCTAAATGTAATGCCCCACGTCACTATGTTTGCTTTCTGGAACGACGACTGGCCCTACAAACCAACACGAGTCTTTCCAGCGTGCTTTGTCCTCACTCGAACGCTTCCTGGGAAAACTTCCCAGGAGGTCACCCATCTTGAGACTACTTCAGGTCAAGCACGCTTAACTTTAAAGTTCTCAAGTGATGGGCTACCGAAAAGAAGATGCATCTTGTTGGCATAGGTAGTACCCATCAATCCATTTAAGCCTTCTTCAACTGTGTAGTCCCATACCTACATAGTCTCAGAATCATTACACTGTTAGAGAATATATTTTTATACTCAATGTGTGTAGTCCTATACCTACATAGTCTCAGAATCATTACACTGTTAGAGAATATATTTTTTTTATACTCAATGGAAATATGGAAAAACCAAAATATAACTCTATGCAAAAATATAATAGACAAGATAATATTGATTAAAGAAATATTACAACTCAATTGCTCAAAATAAAAGTAAATAGAAAGATGTAGAAGAAGAAGATTACAAACTCAAAACAATAATAATACAAGTAAATAAGATCAACAAGATCAAAAGAATGAAAATAAAATCAATAAAAAGAACAAACTCTCACACAACAAAAGTGTAGAGTAGTGGGGTTCACCAACTTGAACAAGGTTCAAAACCTTTGTCCAAAAGCTTATTTCCCCCTATTCTCTAAGCACTAAGGGATCTCTCTAGGAAATAGCTCTCTGGAATAATCAAGCCTCTATGGTGTCTTTTCCAGCCAAGTGCTTGTGGATGGAAAATGGTGTGTCTTACAAGTGAGCATTAGGCTCCTATTTATAGAGTTTTGAGACACCCTTTGAATTTCAAATTCCACCAACCCCATGGCTGTTACCAATGATTAATTGGATGTTTATGGAATTAAAATAGAGATTTGGGAGTTACTTGGCTGTTGGAAACATTCAAAATTGGATAAAACTGAAGTTTGGAAAATGTTGTTAGCCGCTCAAGTCGCGGCCTGAAAAACATGGGCCGCGGCCCACGATGTTTTTTGCCTCTTGGGCCGCGGCCTGAAAAACATAGGTAGCGTCCTAAGTCATTTTTTCAGGGACCATGTAATGACCCAACCTATTCTAGACTTTGTACCATTAATAACTACTATAGATAGATACTAATCTTTAGGAAACATACATGTGAAACATTCACAATTTATAAAAAAAACTGTAAGACAAAGGTTGAAATACATAAAGATTCGGTTAGGATATGAGATCCCATTGTTTGAAAATAAAACATAACTTAAATCTTAAAATTTATTACAAAACAAAGTGCGGAAAATACATAGAAACATAATATAATGACTAAAAGCAACTTCATCCTCGAATTGTTCATGCAGTCCACCGAATCCATTCTCCCTCAATACACAATCCCAAGCGGCCAAGAATCTTACCGCCGCCATAACTATTTTCTTGCACATATAAAACAAAGGAATGAGCCTAATGCATAGCAAGGAAAATCTACTAAAAGCATGCAACATAAACATAAACATGAACTATAAACATATAAACATTCACTATAAACATATATCATAATTCTAACCCATGTACATGGTAATTATTAGGGTTTGCTAACTAAGCAACTATAAGCCTCATACTACAATGAGGTTTGCTAGCTAAGCAACTATAAGCCCCAATAACATAAAAGTGATGGGGTTTGCTATTTAAGCAACTATAAGCCCCAAAACATACATATATCATAACATATATAAAACATACTATAGCATAATCATATAAGCATATAATAACTATCATATTTTCCTTACCAAATACCGGGATGTGAGAACAAGGATGGGATTTTGGAACACTCCTAAAAACCATTAATAGAAATGTGAGTATTCTAAAAGAAAGAGATGAAAAGGAATGAACTAAACCACCGAGAAGGTACTTACCGACAAGAAACCTCAAGTTTAAAGAACTTAGATGCCTAACCACGAATGAAAACAGCGAGTTAGGAATTGAGTAGAGAAAAACTATAAAAACTAATGAAACATACATAAATGAACTAGGAATAGGATTACCTTTGAATGCACTATGACCGTACTCCACCTCGAAATCGAAATACACACTATGAACCTTACTTCCCAAGTGTTTAATAAGCTTAAAATGATAAAGCTTATAACCCCAACCCAAGTGTTTAACACTCTAAAGTAAACCTAGCAGCTTGAAGGCTCTGAACTCAGCTTGAAGAATGAAATAAATGGCTGGGTACTAGATCCTATTTGCAGAGTTCAAGAATTAAAAGATCTTCTTTTAGCTTGAATAAAAATAATGACTTTTTAATTGAAAAACAATTGAATAATCGTTCAGCAAAGGCTTAAGACTCGGTCAAAAAGATTCTGAGCTTATCAAGAGGTTATGGAATAAAATGAGCTTGGTTTCAAAACCATTAAAAAATAATGCTCTAGAGCCAATATATTGCCCATGGTAGGCGATATATCGCATGGGCTTATGTTTCCGAGGCTCGTCGAAGCGTTCGTGCGAAGTTACGTGTTTTTTGTATTCCCCGAGTGGAGATATATCGCCCCCTAGAGCTGCGATATATCGGCATACGCTGAAATATTATACACGTAATTGCACTTTTTCAACCTAATTTGAATTGAGTAAACAACTTTGACTGAATCCTATAACGATTTCAAAGTTGCTGGCAGACTCTGGGATTTTCAAATATTACTCTTAATAAACTGTTCCTCAAAAATACTTAATTTCTTAATAAACATGCACACGACAAGTGTCATTCTCTTATTGGGTCTATCTAAACCTTATGGTATAATAATTATCATCTTCATAATCATTTATATTAATCATACCTTATGTTATAATTAATATTCTTAAACTATAGGTTAAACTTATAAAATCTACAAGTGTTGCTACGAGTGTTCAACTAAGTCCCGGCTTGAACCAAAATCTATAGTAATAAACATACTACAACAACTACTACTACTATCTAACTAGCTAAGTAAAGTTCTTGGACTCTACAAACCAATTTTTCAAATTTTCCCAGACATTCCAAATTCATTCCCACTTGATTTTGTAACTTCCATACACATTATGGGAGTTAAAATCACATCTCTAACAGCCATATCTCTTATGGATTTTGAGAAATTCAAATCAAAATGTGTAATATCAAATCTAAACATTATTGGGTAATATTTGGCAGTTTCAAGTTTTTTTTTTGTAACTCCAAAATATGTCACATTTGCCACACACATGTGTCCAATTTTTGTGACTCTCAATAATATGTTACAAGGTGTAACAAATCACATTTGTGTGACAAACCACATTATGTCACATTATTTAATCTACCATTATATTATTTAAAATAATATAACATTCCCCCACTTAGGTTAAATAATCACTTTTTGTAATACTTATTTAATTAACCAAAACATTATATTAAAATATAATAGACCTTCCCCAGGCGGTGTGGGATTGCACAACTTTTACCCAGTCTTTCCCCTTATGGATCACAAAATTCTGACTGTCACAATCACCCCGCTTATGGGCCCGACGTCCCTGTCGGCCACACTTTCGGCTGAGTCAAGGCTTTGATACCATTTGTAACGCCCCACATCACTATGGTTGCTTTCTGGAACGATGACTGGCCCTACAAACCAACACGAGTCTTTCCAGTGTGCTTTGTCCTCACTCGCACGCTTCCTGGGAAAACTTCCCAGGAGGTCACCCATCTTGAGACTACTCCAGGTCAAACACGCTTAATTTTGGAGTTCTCAAGTGATGGGCTACCGAAAAGAAGATGCATCTTTTTGGCATAGGTAGTACCCATCAATCCATTTAAGCCTTATTCAACTATGTAGTCCCATACCTACATAGTCTCAGAATCATTACACTTGACCTTCCCCAGGTGGTGTGGGATTGCACATCTTTTACCCGGTCTTTCCCCTTACGGATCACGGGATTCTGACTGTCACATTAAAGGTACTCGGGTGGAATTTTCTATAGTCATTCAAAAAATAAAGTGTTTACTTCTACGAATGCTACTTTGATTGAAAATGACTATGTTCAAAATTCAAACCATGTAACAAAGTAGTTTTAGATGAGATGGTTAAAGAATTGGCTCCAACCAATGTTCCATCGTCATCAACACGAGTTGATGATGAAATTCCCACTCTTCATGTCCAACCGACACAAGTCGCTTTAAATGAAGAAAGTACCACTATTCCTGAGAAAATAATCACGGAGCTTAGTCGTAGTGGGAGGGTTTCTAGGAACCTAGTTCTCTATGGTTTGGATGGTGAAACCAATATGGTTGTTGGTGACACTAGTGACGATGATCCATTTCCTTTCAAACAGGCAATGGCTAGCCCTGAAAAGAACTATCGCTCGAAGCCATGAAATAGGAAATGGAGTCCATGTACTCGAATTCCGTCTGGGATCTTGTGGAAGGACCTAGTGACTTTAGGGCCATTGGGTGCAAGTGGATCTACAAGAAGAAACAATGTGCTGATGGAAATATCGAGACTTATAAAGCTCGATTAGTGGCAAAGGGTTATACCCAAAGAGAAGGCATGGACTATGAGGAAACTTTTAGTCCGGTAGCCATGCTCAAGTCCATTCACATCCTCTTATCCATAGCAGCCGCTCTCAACTATGAGATCTGGAAAATGGACGTCAAGACAACTTTTCTTAATGGGAAGCTTGATGAAGTCATTTATATGGATTAGCCAGAAGGATTTAAAGTAGTTGGACAAGAAAGAAAAGTTTGCAAGTTGAATAGGTCTATTTATGGACTTAAGCAAGCTTCTCGTTCCTGGAATCTTAGATTTGATGAAATAATCAAAACCTACGGCTTTGAAAAAAATATTGATGAGCCTTGTGTTTACCAACTGAAGGCAAATCAAATAGTTGTATTCTTGGTTCTTTACGTAGATGATATCTTACTCATTGGAAACAATGTTAAGAAATTTTTAGATGTGAATAATTGGCTGAGCACTCAATTCCAGATGAAGGATTTGGGTGAAGCAAGTTATGTTCTAGGTATCCAGATCATTAGGGATAGAAAGAACAGACTCTCAGCTCTATCTCACGCAACTTACATAAATAAAGTGCTTGAACTATTTTCAATGAAAAATTCCAAGAAAGGACGTTTACTATCCCGCCATGGAATTCATCTTTCAAAGAAGCAGTCTCCCAAGACTCTTGAAGAGGAAGATGAAATGAGAAAAGTTCCTTACGCATATGCAGTTGGAAGTCTGATGTATGCTATGTTGTATACTAGACCAGATATCTGCTATGCAGTGGGAGTAATGAGCAGGTATCAGTCAAACCCAGGACCAGAACATTGGATAGCAGTTAAGCATATCCTGAAATATTTAAGGCAGACTATGGATTATATGTTAGTCTACAAGGGTGGTGTTCTGAACCCTGTAGGCTACACCGATTCAAATTTTCAGACTGATGTCGATGACAGGAAGTCTACGTTTGGAATGGTGTTTACTCTTGGGGGTGGAGCTGTGATATGGAGAAGTGTAAAGCAGTCTGCAATCTCAGATTCCACCATGGAGGCTGAGTACATAGCCGCGTCAGAAGTAGCTAAGGAAATAGTCTGGCTAAAGAATGTTTATTCAGATCTTGGTGTTATTCTAGAAATGGATAAACCGCTTGTGTTGTTTTGTGACAATACATGAGTGATATCCAACTCGAAAGAACCTTGTATTCACAAGAGGAGTAAGCATATAGAAAGGAAGTATCACATTATTCGAGAATATGTGGCCAAGGGAGATGTGAAGGTTATGAAGATTGCATCTGAAGACAATCTTGCAGATCTGTTTACAAAGACACTACCAGAAGCTACATTTGATAAGCATATCAAGGAAATGAGATTAGTATAATTAAGTCATTAGTTTCAATTAGTGCAAGTGGGAGTTTGTTAGGGTTTTATGCCCTAATTAAAATCCAATTTCTTTGTAATCTCATTTATTATCAATAAAAGAATAGAAATCATTTTTTGACTTGGTCAATCACTTTGCTCACATGTTTTATTTTCATGATTATTTGTTTAATATAAACTTCTAATAAATCCCGAGCATATAACTAACTGTATTTACAGTGACGTAATCACATTGGAATATAAATATGATTATATGTTCGAAATATGTTAGTCCTAAGATTAGTCAGTGCATAGGATTTACACTGTAATGCCCCGAATTTCCTAATAAGGGTTAGGACCTTGATTAGGAGGCCGGGAGGGCCATAATTGAGTTATGATGCTATTTAATGATCATATGCATGTTTATGTGAATTATATTATAATATGATGGTAAATGCGTGCATATGGGAGTAATTATAATTATAAGGGTATTTTGGTAATTTGGCCACTGTGGGCGTAATTGTGTATTTTGGGTGCATGGTTGTGATTAATTAATATAGCCACATTATAAGGTGGATTGGTTCGAGCTATTCGGCATGAAACGATCATGAGATGTAAGTGTTCGGTCTAGTCATAACAGGTTTAAGTTCGGGGCTCAGGGTGAGTCTCGGGGTCATTTTAATGATTAGAACATTACTGGGAATTAAAGGGTAATGGGATATGATTTGTTGGCATTTGAGAATATTGAGAATAGCGGGAATTGGAGAGCGTTAATTATAATTAACGAGATAAGCAGGAAAGGACGGTTTCACCCTTGGGAGTGTTTAGGAGCCTTTATTTGACTTAGGGGCAAAATAGTCTTTTCACCCCTAAGTTATATATCAGCCTTTGGGAGTGTTTAGAAGGCTATAGAAGTGTAAAAAAACAGAGCCCTTATCTCCTTCTTACCCTTGGAGGTTTTCGGTCCCAAATTGAAGAAGCAAGCTAGGGAGTCAAAGCCTGGGGATTATAGATTGAGTTCAGCCATTGGGAAGGATTCAAATTAGCTTAAGGTAAAGAATTGAACTTGAGTTTGAGCCATACTCTGTTTTTTTGAGTTAAGTTTTAGTTGGTGATTTATTGATCGAAAGTTTGGATTAATGGAAGTTTGATTGATGTTTACTTTGGGTTTTGATGAGGGTGAGTTGTGGATGATGTTTAGTGGTTGAATTGGGTGTTAGGTTGGTGTTTTGGATTGGTTTCAAGGGTTGGTTTCAAGGGAAAACGTAGGGGAAGTCGAGCTGGTGCGTGCTGGGTTTTTGGCTGATTTGCGTAATGAGCCGCGGCATGGCAATGGTGCACCGCGGCCCATGGTGCTTGACAGGGAAGGCTGCCTCTGTTTGAGGGGCGCGCCGCAGCGCAGCTAGGGAGGGTCGCGGCCCTTAGTGGCTTTTTGGCCAGAAATGTGTTTTTAGCTTGGGGATGCTACCCATAGGCCTCGGGGTCAATCCTACTACCCGGTTATGTGTGGATTGATGTCCCGGAGGCTAGATATTGGTTTGGGAACCTATGTTGATCATTTTTATTGATGATATCCTATATTTGGTTATGACTAGGTGACCGCTAAAGGACTAAAAGTTGATCGTTCTCAAGGGTCGTTCTTTAAATCATTCTAGCTCGAATCTGAGGTAAGAAAACTGCACCCTGTGTATATGTGACATGCATGGCTATTATTGATGCAAGTTGGTTGATTATTAAATGTGACATGCATGGCTATAATTGGTGCATGTTGGATTGTTAAATATAATGCATGTGATGCACAAGAAACATGTGATTAGGACATGCTTTGAGTACTGAGTATGATATTGTTCAGAGCTTGTGCCTCTGGGTTTGTGCATGGTCCTAATTGTATTAATAATTGTTGAGTAAGCATGTTGAATACCTTGTTTATGGATATTGGATATGTGACATATGTTTGGTGGCATGGCTTACTTGTGTATGGCACTGGCTTATTAGTCAGAATCGACAATGGTGTTGGATCCATCTGTGAAGCTGTGATTTATTAATCAAGTTCACAATGAGCTGAACACTGGTTGTGTTTCACTGACCTGAGGGTCAGAAACGGCATGAGCGTCGAGGACGCAGGGCCGAATGAAGATTATATCTAATCGATATCAGCGTTGAATGGCTTTATGGCATTAATGCTGGACCGACCCTAAAGTCGATGAACTTATAAGTGCTTGCCTGGTCTAAGACCAGATGTTCAGAGCCAGGGCATATGGCCCCGGTGACTGTTTGTCACATGGCTAGGGAACGTTGTTCCATAGTTACGACTCTAGAGTCGGGAGGAAGGTTATGTTGGTGACCATTCACCATGCACCTATCCTATTGAAGCTAGTGAGATGCTCACCCATCAGTTAAGCCCTAGTGATCCTATCATCACATGGCTAAAGGGTGCTGTCCCCTTATTTGTGACTTTTTGTGATAGTCACCTATTTGTTTGGACTGTTGGTCCTGAATAAGTAATACAATCACTGTTGATATGATATCATGTTATATTATATTTTCTTGTTGGGCTTCGGCTCACGGGTGCTATGTGGTGCAGGTAAAGGCAAGAGAAAGCTGGACCATCCTTGAGTTGGAGAGCTTAGGTGATGACGTGTACATATGCAGCTGCTCGTCTGCCACGACCGAGGTTTAAAGTGGAACTAGGGTTAAACCCTGTTTTGCCGCATAGAATAGCCTGTTGTAAATATTTTCTTGTAGTAGACTCTGAAATCATAATTTTGGGATCCCAACATATATATTAAACGTTCTAGTGAAACGTTACATCTTATCCAAAAAATTTAAATCCCTAAACCGCTAATCACACTTAGTTACACAATTTTTGCCAAATGACTCGATTAGCTAGTTTAGCACTGTTTACAAGGCACACTGTAACGGTCCCTGGAGTTGGGGTGTTACATACACTGACTTGTCAATCTACGATATGATTTACTTACACATTGTAGTGTTATGTTCTTTCCAGAACATTAGCAAAGTAGATAAGATCAGATGTATTTGCTACATCAGACATGACCGATATTGATAATTGATAGTTGATAGGATAATTAAACATACCGTTATTATCTATTCTAGTCATATCATATAGTTGACCATAGGTCAATTCAATCTCAATTCTGAGTGGTTAGTATTCAAACTGATTGTATTGTTTGAGTTCTTTGACTGTTCGTTAACAGCTTACTCTACGGACTAGCCCATACTTACATCTTGGGAACTCAGTAGTATAATTGAGTGACAGTGTTAATCATAGATATGAAAATCTATAGCTTCTGATGAAGAAGTGGAACAATGATTTCTAGTGCTAAATGATAGAGATCTCATTTTAGTAATTAATATTAGTTTATTGAAATATCATTTACAAGGAACTAAGTGTTTTAAGGATAAAATACAATGAGGGGTAAAACAGTATTTTAGTCCCATCTCATTGTAGACCGTCTATAGAGGATTGAGTTATAATTATGGTTGTAACAATGGATAATTAATAACATATCTATATTGCTTATAGAGCATTCTATGAATTCAAGAGTACAATTCCGAGTCTTTAGTGGAGTCACGATGAATTAATAAGTTAGTAAATTTATTTGTTAGATTTATGATAACTTATTGGAGCTTGATTTCATAGGCCCATGGTCCCCACTGTACCTTGGATAAAATCATCTAGATAGTCTCAAGTAATTGATTTAATTATCAATTTTGACTAGGTCAATTTTGGATAGTTTCATAGAGTTATACAATTTAGGGAAGAAAAGAGAAATTATGGTATATTTATTAATTAAGATAAATTGGTATCTAAATTAATAAATACATTTAAATCAAGGTTCAAATTATAAATAATTAATTTGATAAAGGATTTAAATTAATATTCAATTAATTAAATCAATAGAAAATAATACAAGCCGTGATTTTAAGTCCAATGGGCTTATAATCAAATGAGAAATTTCACGGGCCTAAAGCCCATGATAATTTCGACCTAGGGCTGTTAATTGGCTATTATTTTATTAATTTTTTTAATTAAATAAATGACCTAAATGAGTCTATAAAAGGAATGTTAAGAGAGAGTTGAAATCACAAGTTGAAACACAAGTTTCTGATAAGCTTTAGATTCTCTCTAAACAAAAGTCTTTTTCTAAGCCTTATTGTTTTTTTCTCTTCTTCTCTCTGTATCTATCTCATGTGTTGAGAATTTCCGACTCTAGTCTAGGTGATTCTAAGGATAATTTGGAAGATTGTGAAGAAAATTAAAGATTGATTCAGTTTCTTGGTAATACTCTGCGACAGAAAGGATACAAGGGTTAGAGAAACTGAAGGAATGACTCATTCATTCCGCTGCGTATAATGTAAGTATTCTTATCCTTATTTCTCTTTGAATTCATTTTTAGAAACATGTTCTAGGTTATCTCATATTAATTTGTTTAATATTAGATCTACATGAAAATAAATAAAGACCCTGTATAAGTTTTCCCAACACCCCAAACATGCAGGTGCCTTAAACTGGGTTTCCTTCTTGTCCATAGTTCAAAAGGTGTCTTTGGAACTGCCTTACTAGGAACCCTGTTTAACAAATATACAACGGTCCTTAAAGTGTGCATCCACAATGATTTGGGTAAAGATGAATTGCTTAACATACTTCTAACAATATCCATTAAAGTGCGATTGTGCCTTTCTGCAACACCATTTTGTTGTGGTGTTCCTGGCATTGTGTATTGAGCACATATGCCACGACTTTCTAGGAATTTAGCAAATGGGCCAGGGCACTGTCCACTTTCATCATACCTTCCATAATATTCATCACCTCTATCAGATCTGACAATTTTCACCATTCTATCTAATTACCATTCAACTTCATTGATAAACACCTCCAGTGTGTTTATCGATTGAGACTTTTCATGCAATAAATAGATATATCCATAACGTGAAAAATCATCAATAAAGGTGATAAAATACATTTCTCCACCAAGAGATGGAACATCAAAAAGCGCACAAATATTAATGTGTATTATTTCAAGGAGATGTGTGCTTCTTGTGTCTGCTTTCTTAACTATGTGTTTTGTGTGTTTCCCTTTAATACATTCCACACAAATTCCTAGATTAGTAAAATCCAAATCAGGTAGGATTTCATTCTTTACTAGTCTTTCAATTCTTTCTTTGGATATATGACCCAAACATTTATGCCACAAGTAAGCTGATGATTCATTAATTAAGCCACATTTAGTACCAACATTATGATGTAAGGTTAACAGAGTTTCAACAAAAAGGGTATCAAGCTTTAATTTGTATAAACTATCATAAAGAATACCTGAACCAATAAAAAGATTTTTTTTAAAAACAAACTGAAACATCTATTCCCAAATTTAAAAGAGTACCCATCAGTATCACGTTTATACAAGGAAATCAAATTGTGAGAAACAGAAGGAACATAATGTAACGCCCTACTACCCAGGGACCGTTACACTGTGTATTTTAAACAGTGCTAAACTCGCTAAACAAGTCATTTGGCCATAATCGTGTAACTAAATGTGATTAACGATTTAGGGTTAAATTTTTTTGGTCAAAGATACAACGTTTCACTAAAACGTTTACTGTATACATTGGGATCCCAAAATATATTTTAAAGGTTAATTATAATAAAAGAGTTACAACCAGCCGACCTAAGTGGCAAAATAGGGTTTAACCCTAGTTCCTCCTTAAACCCTCGGCCGTGGTGGTCAAGCAGCCGCATATGTACACATCGTCACCTAAGCTCTCCAAATTAAGGATGGTCCAGCTTTCTTTTACCATTACCTGCACCACATAGCACCTGTGAGCCAAGACTCAGCAAGAAAACCTAGACATGCTCATAAACAATTAATAACATGTCACCAAATCATAATAGGCATGTCTAGCAGTAATAACCCTATTCATGCATGCAAGCAAGTACAAATGAATGATTATGGGGTCATTCTGGGGCCTGTAGCCCTAATCAGATGACCATGGAGTCAACTTGGGGTCCTGTGCCTTGAATAGATGACCATGGAGTCAATCTGGGGTCCCTTGCCCTAATAGATGACCATGGAGTCAACCTGAGGTATTGTGCCCTAAATAGATGACCATGGAGTCGACCTGGGGTCCTGTGCCCTAAGCCATGTGATCAATAAGTCAACTGGGCCTTGTATCCCTGACTTTGAGTAACTAGCCATAAACTAGCCAATCGCTTTAGTTTTTTTTTCGACCATGGGGTCAGACAAGCGTATAATGCTCTGTTGATTATATCTAATCATATCGACCAGCGCTTGACGCACTACTGCCGCTCTTGACTAATAAGTCAGTGCTTTACGAGCAGCGTTCATTACTATTGTCGATCATGACTAATAAGTCAGAGTTTCACGACCAGCACTAAACACCATTGTCGTTTCTTAACTAATAAGTCAGTGTTTCCTCAATGAGGTAATGCAAAATGGCATATATCATATGTCAAATATCCAGATATAAGGCATTCAACATGCTTAATCAACAATCACTGTAATGCCCCAAATTTCATAATAAGGTTTAGGACCTTGATTTGGAGGCCGGGAGGGCCATAATTGATTTATTGTGTTATTAAATGATTATATGCATGTTTAGGTGTATTAAATATGCATGTGAACCCATTTCTGAGTAATTGGGTGATTTTCATATTTTGGCCATTTCGGGCATATTTGACATATATGTTGTAACACCCTGGATAGCCAAGACCACTACACTGTGTGTTTATAAAAGTGTGAGACTTGTTAATCAAGTCGTTTACTCAAAACGTGTCATTAGCTAAAGTGTTCTAGGGCTAAAAGAGATTTTGGCCACAAAAGAAACATTTTATAGATTATAAACCATTTACAGAAGGGATCCCCAAAAGTACAATGTTTAAAAGTTGGTTTACAAAAGTCAGCAGTTAAGAGTAAACATTAGCCATACTAAGGCAAAATACAAGGTTCTGGTCCTCTTGTCCCTGTAATCTCCTCAACCGTGGTGGTTGAGCGGCCTGACATGTACAGTCACCCTGCAGAGCTCTCCAATCAGGGTTGATCAGTCTTGCCCTTGCCTTTACCTACACCACACAGCACCCGTGAGCCAAGGCCCAGCAAGAAAACAACATACACAGCATATATAATATTTGCAAACAGATATTCTAGTAAGCATGTTCATAATATTCAACCCATAGCATATAAGCATACTTCAAGGTACAATAACTTCATCTATACTTAGATTATTCAACACTCTCATCATTCATAGCCAAATATAATAATCAACAATCACAAATACTAGGGCCGACACCTTAGGTCGCACCCTCTGTTTACCCCACTAACTCCGACCCGCTTAAACCGAGCTCAGTGCATAATAAGCTGTCCTTGGATACCAGTGTCCGAGCCATGCCAATTGCACAAGTTAACCGTGGCCTTTGGTTTACAATTTACATGGCATAATACCATTCTTTCAATCATATATATCAGGGAGCCCTTAGTCCCGTTCAAATATTCATCCGGGCATAGTTTTCTTACCTTTAGCTTCTAGATGACTTAGTTACGGGCGATACTCCTTGAGCGCGATCTGATCCTCGAGCCCTAGCCTAGCACCTAGTCACAATCATGATGAAGGATACCATTAACAATCTTAAATGAGTTTCTAAACCAAGTTCTAGTCCTCGGAACATTGAACTTCACCAAATATGGTAAAAGACTCAACCCCGAGCACCCTAGGCTAAATTCCCAAGCCTAAAATCTCAAAATCCCAAAATCCCTTAAGAGCCCCAGCATGGCCCCAGACAGAACCCTCCAAGGGCACAAAAATAGGTAAGGGCCACAACATTCCTTAGGCCATGCCGCGGCCCACCCTCCTTCCTCAGCACAACTTAACTTCCAAAGGCCGCGGCTCACCAAGAACCATGCCGCGGCCCGACCCTTTAGAACCCAAAAAAACCACCATTTTTAACTCCCAAACCTCATGCAAACTAACTCAAAACCACCCCAAATCCACAACTCAATTATCCAAAGACTTCCCACAAGATTCCAATAACTCAACCCAACTGAATCCTAAGATAGAAACCCATCAAAGACCCATTTCAATTACTGAAACTTCCTAACTTAAAAACACAAAACCCTGCCATGGAAACTCTAAAATTCAACCATCAAACTTTGAATTGAACCTTACCTCAGTTGTAGAATCGTTTCTCCAAGAGTTCCCTGACCTAACTTCAAAGATTCCAGCCTCAAATCAAACCTTGAATACCAAAACCACAACCATTAAAAACCCAGCCATTTTCTCAAAATTCCCAACCATAGAAACAAAAATTCAAAGCTTACCTTGGCTCTATCTCAATCCTTGATCAGTTCCTGAGCTAATCCTCCAGATTATTCCCTTCAATGCCCAAATATTCAGCTTGATTCTCTTGAAAAATCAGAGTTTTTCTTCTTCCTTAAGAGAGAGAAGGCTGAGAGGGTCGGTATAACTTTGGGTCTACTATTTTCTAAAGTCTTCTAAGTATATCCTTAGATTATTAGACTAATCCCAAAGCTCGGGGTGCCAGAAACGTCCCCGAGGGCAAGACGGTAAAATCCCCCAATAATCCCGCCTAGACATCCTAACCTCAAATATATCTCCAATTATTTATTTTCATCACCCGATAGCCTAAATCACTACCTGATACCTACAATACTCCTTGACATGTCCAAAGTCAATTATAATGCCCCGTTGTGACTTTTCCCGCTATCTAGCCCTAAGATCGCCTCAAGTTGCCGGCTGCTGATTTATCCACATAATAATGTGGTTCTCACACATATCTCATACATATATATCATATCATCATATAATATCATCAATTATCATATAATATCATTTAAGCACTATTAATCACATAATATCACATTCAAATAAATATTATTCACTTTAATCCCATTTATGCCCACCCGTCACACTAATCAAGGCCCTTAAGCCTTATCAACGAATTTGGCTCGTTACATATGTGATATGTGTGTGGTGCATTATTATTGTTTGGTTATGCTACAGTTACTCAGCACAAGACGATCCTAGGAGGTAAGCTAGTGGGAAGTCACAACGAGATTTATTCTTGACTCGGAGTGAGTAGAGGGGGTATTTAGAGCATTACCGGGCTATTGGGTAATGAGAATAAATATTTGGTGATAAATTGGGAGTTAGTAAGATCAGGGAAAAATTCTGTAGGTTTTGACTATTTTGTCCCTCGGGGTGTTTTCGGGACCCCGAGCGTTATTTGGTTGAGGCTACTTAAGCTTGAAGTAACCTTTTAAAAGAATAAAAGAACGTTCTGTACGTTCTCTCTCCCTCTAAGTTCCAATTTTGTCTCCCGATTGCATTTTTGAAGGTAACTTGAGTTCTA
This sequence comes from Humulus lupulus, assembly GCF_963169125.1. Classification (NCBI taxonomy): domain Eukaryota; kingdom Viridiplantae; phylum Streptophyta; class Magnoliopsida; order Rosales; family Cannabaceae; genus Humulus; species Humulus lupulus. Next base: position 27,164,363 of record NC_084802.1, on the reverse strand, counting down.
GGACTCGGATTCAAGAGGGGATCGAGGCATAGAGATCCTAGGGAAGATTAGAAGCTTTTTAGCTGGAGGATTTAGTTGGAAACAACTCAATTGGAGGTAATTCAAGTTTTAAGTTTTTAAGCTTGAATTGGACTTTGTGTTTTGATGAATTTTTGTTAGATTTGAAGCTTGGGTTTTATGGGTTTTGGATCATGGGAATGTTTGGGAACTTTGATTTTTGGATTTGGAGGTGTTTAGGTATGTTTTTGGGAGGTTTTAAAAGGTTGAAAATGGAGAAAAATGGCTGGCCCGAAGTTGGGTGGCGGCCCTGTTCTTGGGTGCCGCGGCCCTAGTTCGAAGAAGCTAGTGGGGGCTTGTTGGCCTTGCAGGGCGCCGCGACCCTGTGTGTGGGGCGTCGTGGCCCTTGCTTCTAGGATGGTTGGGGGCCGTGGCCCAAGGTGCTAGGGTCGCGGCTCAGGCAGGTTTTTGAGCCCGTTTAGGTGTTTTGACCTCAGGAACTTGGTTTTAGGCCTCGGGATCATTCCTATTACCCGGATTAGTGGGGTTTGATGTCTTGGAGGCTAGGTCTTGGCTCCGGGATTGGTTTTGAACTTTAACTCATTGGATCACCATTTATGGTTGTGACTAGGTTATCACTAGAGGCTTGGAATCAGGATTGTGCTTGTGGCTCATTTATTGGTAACCTGTGCTTGGACTAAAGGTAAGAAAACTGCACCTCATATGTGACATGAATGGTTATTCTTGATGCATGTTAGATGTTTAAATGTAAACATTGATAGCATATTGAATGCTTAGCAATCTTACTCATATGCATATGGTTATTATTGAGGCATGCTGGATGATTAAATGTGATGCATGTGATGCACGAGAAACATGTGATTAGGGCATGCCATGAATATTGACTGTGAGATTGATCAGAGCTTGAGTCTCGGTGTTTGTGCATGATCATAATTATGCTAGCAACTGTTAAGTGAGCATGCTAAATGCCCTACGTTTGAATATTCGACATATGACATATGCTTGGTAGCATTGCTTACTTGTGCATGGAACTGACTAATTAGTCAGAATTGGCAAATGTGTCAGTATCAACTGTGAAGCTGTGACTCATTAGTCAAGTTCGGCAGTGGTACTGGGCACTGGTCACACAGTGCTGACTCATAAGTCAGGAACGGCCTTAGCGTGTTCAACGCAAGCCAACAAAGATTAGATCTAATCCACATTCTACATTAGATGACTCAACAAGAGCATTAATGCCGGACCGACCTCAAGTTCGATGAAAACTAAAAGCGCTTGTGTGACTTACCCATCAGTCACTCATCTATTTAAGTTAGTGACTACTCATCAGTCACTCATCTGATTAGAGCCATTGCAGGAAAGCCCAGGTAATGGTTTCCTTACACGGCTATGGGCACCGAGCCCCATAGCGACTTGCTTGTCAGTCACTCAGTATGGTTAACAGAACCTCCAAGTGATATTCACTCATCTGTTCAGAGCTATGAGCTCTGTATGATCATTCTGATCATCATTTTCATGGCTTTGGGTGCTGAGCCCCGTAGTGACTTATTTTTCAGTCACTTAGTATGGTTTACCAGAGCCTCTATTGTTAAATCACTCATCTGATTAGGGTTGACTTGATAGTCATCCAATTAGGAGGGCATGATTTCTTATCCTCGATTCTCCAGCATTGTTTGAATTTATTTGCATGCTTGAATAAAGCTATGTTTGCTAGGCATGCTAGATATGATTTGATATCATGATATGATTGTTCATGAGCATATTGAGTTTTCTTGCTGGGCTTCGGCTCACGGGTGCTATGTGGGGCAGGTAAAGGAAAAAGAAAGCTGGACCATCCTTGAGTTGGAGAGCTTAGGTGATGACATGTACATATGCAGCTACTCGACCGCCACGGCCGAGGTTTGAAGGAGAGGAACTAAGGTTAAACCCTATTCTGCCGCTTAGATCGGCTGGTTGTAAATATTTTGTTGTAATAAACCCTTAAATTATATTTTTGGGATCCCAATGTATACAGTAAACGTTTTAGTGAAACGTTGTATCTTCACCGAAATTTTTAATCCCTAAACCGCTAATCATACTTAGTTACACATTTATGGCCAAATGACTCGATTAGCAAGTTTAGCACTGTTTGCAATGTGCAACATAACGGTCCCTGGAGTTTAGGGCGTTACAATTTTGGTATCAGAGCCTGTCAAGGTTTATGGGTTCCTGAAGATAAGCTGGGCATGTACACTCGTCACTGAAGATAGCTTCACTCAGGGAATGGTAACTATTTTTGTAGTTATGTGCTTAACTGCTTAAATAGAATGTAGATGCTTTACCTGCACATTGTATTAGGGAGCATGAGATTCTGATAGAGCCTGACTCTTGACTATATGATTATATGCTCCGTGATTATGTATATGATTGTGATCATATGATTACCTTCTCCATGATTATATAATTGTGAAATATGCATGCTCGAGTTGGAAGCATGGTGTGAATGTTGGAAAAGCATGGATTATGATTGATGTATGAATGTCGTGGGCATGTTTTTAGCAGTTCAAGTGGTTTGTAAATGTGCTGTGGTAAGATTTTTCCCGTGGGGAAAAACTCTTGATATGATCAACATGATTAATGGGTCAAGTTATTGACTGCTGATTCAATCAGTAGGTTTATATCCAAGGCAGATAATGAGGCCTGGTGGTGGTTATACAGAGGTTGGAAGTTTCAGCCAGGGGTTGAGTTCTTCATCTGCCCCTCAGATTTTTCAGCAGATGTTCATAGATTTGCAATCACGATTGCAGAGGCATGAGGAAGAGATTAAGTGTTTGAGACAACAGCAGAATCTATTGGGGAGCGCCCCTTCCTTTGTTATGCCAGGAGTGGCATCAGCCTTGGCTCAGCCTAGGGTTGAGAATAGATGGGAATTTCTCTGTGGAAGATTCCAGGAGTATTACCCTCCAGTTTTCGAGGGAGGCCTAGATCCATTCGGAGCTGAGCAATGGATGACCATGATTAGTTCTATTCGGGTCGCGACTTGGCCCTGAGAGTCGCGGTGCACTTCCCAGACAGAGAGCCCTTTGCCTGGGCTTTAAGGGGCAGGCTGCGACTTGGCCCTCTAGAATCGCGGTACGCCCCTGTTATCCGAAAAACTGGCATTGATGACGTAGCAAGTGATCCCTGGACACGTGGCTGACATCTGGAGGAACTCTGCTAGTGTATCGACCAGAAGACACACTAGAGGCAGTAGGCGACCCAGTCTTTCCTGCGACCAGTCTGGTCGATGGTTCCGCATACAGCATCATGTTCCAATAAAGATCTTTGTAAATCCTAAAATTAACTCACACAATCTCCTGAGTATCTGATTATTCAGGAGAGAATATCTGTAACAATCTCGTGTAAACCCCCTTGAGCCTATAAATAAAGAAGGATTGCTCAAGGAAGGGACTTTTGGCTTTCGAATTATTTGATACTAGAGTAATTCTACTTGAAATATTCTATTGTTCTTCAGAGGTTAGTGAAACTCATTGGACCCTAGTTCTTTGATCACTCCTTTGATTCTCACATCAATAACAGTCTAAGTGGACGTAGGTCATTACCAGATCCTGGGGCCGAACCACTATAAAATATTGTGTTCTTATTACTTTTGTCATTCGATTCTTTTCAACGTATTCATTCACATCAAGCGTATTTTGACTCCTTGTCAGTTGACCAAAATCTGGGTCAACATTCTGGTGCTTTCATTGAGAGCTTGACATATCACCGTTGAAAAAATCAATGGCGAAAACTGAAAGGAAAACTGGACAGGCCGCCGCCGCTGCACCGTCAAACCCTCCTCCTCCTCCTCCTCCTGCAAGCGTAGCTGAGGATGAGCTCCATTTGGACTTTGAGGAGGAAGAAATGGATGACGCGATGCTGAAGAGTACCCTGGGGGCGTTGCAGGAAGAACTGGCTAATCTAAGGGCCAGCTAAGAGACTGCTGCCGAAGTTATGATGCGCCAGCAGCAGGAAATTGAACGGCAGCGCGCGAAATTAAGCGAAAGGCAGGCTAAGATGGACCGTCACCAAAGCGAGGCCATGGAAGCCCTAGAGGCAGCCTTGCAACTGGCTAGGAATCAGGTCGCACCTGTCTCGCAGCCTGACCAACCTGGAAATGGGCCACCTCAAAGGGGTCCTAATTCTAGCCCACCAATCCAGCCATCGAGTCCACAAAGGCCCGAGCAGCCTCAGGCCCCCCGTGATGATGTCCCGCTGGACCCTGAGACACAGCCACCATCCCAGGCTGGTCGTGGCAATCCCCCTCAGCAGAGGCAGAATAGGACCGAGCATCAGCCTCGCAGTCCTAGACGCCATAGGGGTGATGAGCCAAACCTACTGAACAGAGGTCAGAATCCTCCTGGTAACAGGAGGAACTCAGAGTTAGGCTCTGCGGTCTGGGGTCCCCCATGGCATGATAATGCACGGGGAAACAACGACCAGCGCAGGCCACCCTCTAACGCTCGGGACGTTTCGGCCAGGGATGGAAATCGAGGGAGCAGTCGATCCCACCATAGCCAATCAAGTTTCAGAGATGGCCATGGGTACAATGAGACCGACTCAGGCAAGGGAAATGTTGGTCGGAGAAATGAAGAAAGAGGTAGAGGCGGAAGCCAGATACCTCAAGATGACCAACCCAATAGACGGGATGCTGGGGGGCAGCCCAGGCAAAATAATGTCTTCAACCGGCTCGGGGGTAGCGAGCAGCGGAGTAGAGACGAGGATTTGAGAGACGTACTCAACGATCGCCGTGAGCGGCATGGCGAGAACGTCCCCCCAGCAACAGAGGCCACAGCGATTCCTGTCGCTGTACAGGCCCAGATAGATGCCCTCAACCAGGCAGTGCAACAACTGGTCGGGGGAAGGACATCTTACATCGACCACGATCGGAGGAAAGGCACTCCTTTCGTCCAGAGGATAGCTATGGCAGAGACTCCTAGCAAGTTCAAAATGCCTACGCTACCTAACACTGATGGGTACGGTGACCTGGTATCTCACGTTAATAAGTTTGAGATACAGATGGATATTCAGAAAGTGTCTGAAGATGCTCAGTGCAGAATCTTCCCTGCAACACTTTCTGAGGCCGCACAGGAGTAGATTTTTAAGTTCCCTCCCACAAGCATAGTTTCTTGGGAAATTTTCGTAAGGGAGTTTTACGAACAGTTCTACGCAGGTCATGTGCATCCGACCGAGGCAAACCAGCTGGTTGAAATTCGCCAGCAGGATGGAGAGTCACTGACGGACTACATCCAGCGCTTTATGCGAGCAGCCGCTGGAGCAAAAATGGTGGGGGACGAAGGAAAAACGATGGCCATAACCGCAGGGGTTAGGCGTCGCTCCCCCCTCTGAAAAAGCCTCCGAAAGGAAGGAGTTAGAACTACCCAGGAATTCTTGGACCGGGCTGATCGTTACATCAAGCTCGAAGATGCCATTTCCGATGATGGAAAGCCTTCTGGCAAGAATAAGAAAGCAGCCGAGCCTTCCAATGGGTCCAAACCTAACTGCAAAGGCAACGGGAACGGCAGCGGCAATGGCAAGAATGATGGAAAACGGCCGCACAATGAGCCTTCCACCTCCGACAATAAACGAGCTAAGGGTAACCGTTATGAACCTCGGTTCACTAAATACACTGCCCTCGTTGAGTCTCGGGGAGAGGTTTATCAGGCCACAAGTTCTAGTGTGCCTTATAAAAAACTTGGCCCCATTCGAAAGGATATTTCGAAGAGAGACACTACCAAGTTTTGTCATTACCATAACGACTACGGACATGACACCAACGAATGCAACTAGCTGAAAGAAGAAATTGAGTTCCTTATTAGACAAGGACACTTAAGAAGATACGTACGGGCCTCGAAAAATTCCCAACAAGAAGCTCCAGGTAGCAACGAGCAGGCGCCCATGCGCCAATGCTCGCCACCCTTACAGCCTGCCCCTGTGACTGGCACATTACTGACCATTTGTGGAGGCCCGCACCTTGCGGGAAATAGCGGAAAGGCCAGGGAACGAGATGCTCGGACCCTGCACCACGACCAGGACATCGAGATGATGACTATGGAGGACCGTGCGCCAAAAAAGGCTCGATCAGAGGAAGGCGAAATAACCTTATCCGATAGCGATGCCCAACACGTCCGATTCCCACATTCCGATCCGCTGGTCGTGGGTATCCAGATGGCTAACATGATGGTAAAGAGAGTGCTGGTCGATACAGGAAGTTCGGTGAATATCCTGTATAAGTCTTCGCTGGAATGCATGAAGTTGTCTGTTAAAGACTTGGAGTCCTGCAACCAAACTATATACGACTTCTCTGGAGAAGGACTCGCCCCCGCCGGATTGATCAGACTACCGGTGACGACAGATACAGCGCCTGCTACCAGGACATTACTCGCTACTTTTGTAGTAGTCGATTGTCCTTCGGCGTACAATGTCGTCATTGGAAGGCCTATACTGGTTGATCTACGGGCCAACATCTCTATGTGGCACTTAGCCATGAAATTCCCAACGGACGCAGGGGTAGGATGTGTTTTGGGGAACCAAAAGGAAGCCAGAGAGTGCTACAACGTTTCAATCACAAAGGCGAAAAATGGAACACTGAAGGGAACTACCTCGAATAGGTTGCAGATGGCAGTTGATACACAAGCCCAATTCGGTGATGAAGTCACCAAATAGGGTGTTGCCCAAAGTGAGGACAGAGATCTAGATCCTCGCTTTGGGGATTTTGAAGAGAACGTTGGACCCGTCGAGGACCTGGAAGAGGTCCAACTCGATGAAAAAGACCCGACCAGAGTTGTAAAGGTAGGGAAAATCCTAGAGCCCACCATGAAGCACGTAATGGTGGAATTTTTGCGGAAGAACCAGGAGGTTTTGGCCTGGTCGCACAAAGACATGGCTGGGATAGACCCTGCAGTTATCAGCCATGTCCTAAATATAGACAAGACTTTTCCACCCGTGCAACAAAAGAGAAAGCCGCTCGATAAGGATAGATCGAGAGCCTTAAAGGAAGCAGTTGAAAGATTAAAGGAGAATGGGTTCATCAGGGTGGCATTTTATCCATCGTGGGTCTCCAATCCAGTGTTGGTTCCCAAGCCTAACGGCAAATGGCGAACCTGCGTGGATTTTATAGACCTCGATAAAGCCTACCCAAAGGATTGCTTCCCACTCCCTAGAATCGACCAGCTCGTCGACGCTACTTCAGGACACGAGATCCTCTCGTAGATGGATGCATATTCGGGCTACAACCAGATTAGCATGCATCCCCCTGATGAGGATCACACCAGCTTTCGGACCGATACAGGCTTATACTGTTATAAAGTAATGCCCTTCGGACTGAAAAACGCGGGTGCGACTTACCAACGGCTAGTCAACCACATGTTTAAGGAGCTCATCGGAGTAAACATGGAGGTATACGTGGATGACATGGTGGTAAAGTCTAAAAAGGCAGAAGGACATGTGAAGGATTTACAAGAGTGCTTCAATGTATTGAACAAATACCGGATGAAGTTAAATCCCCTCAAATGTTTCTTCGGAGTTGGATCAGGGAAGTTTTTGGGGTTTATTGTAAATTCAAGAGGAATCGAGGCCAACCCCGACAAGATAAAAGCTCTGATCGACATGAAATCGCCAGAAAGGATCAAAGATGTACAAAGTTTAACCGGGAGAATCACAGCCCTAAGTAGATTTATTTCGAAGTCAACAGAAAAATGCGCCCCTTTCTTCAACCTACTTAGGGGAAATAAGAAGTTTGAATGGACAGGAGACTGCGAGCAAGCTTTTCAGACCTTGAAAGATCATATGGCACAACCTCCCATCTTATCAAAGCCAATTGAAGGAGAAACTTTGTTTATTTATCTGGCAATTACAGAAGTTGCTGCGAGCGCGGTGCTAGTACGAGAAGAAGAAGGCGTATAGAAAGCGGTCTACTATGTGAGCAAAAGGTTGATCGGGGCAGAACTGAGATATCTTCCCATTGAAAGGTTAGCATATTGCTTAATCCTGGCCTCTAGAAAGTTACGCCCCTACTTTCAATCCCATCCTATCACAGTTTTAACTGACCAGCCCCTTCGGCAAGTCCTCCAAAAACCAAAAGCGGCTAGACGATTATTAAAATGGGCAGTCGAACTAGGGCAGTTCGATATAATTTATTCACCTCGAGCTGCAGTAAAAGGACAAGTCTTGGCCGATCTTATTGTAGAGTTCACCGAACACCCAGACAGCGAGCAGTGCAAACAGCCTAGTGCGCCTGAGCCTTAAGAGAAAGCTCCTTCGTGGAAGTTATTCACGGATGGGTCATCCAACGAATCCCACGCAGGAGCGGGAGTGATATTGATAACGCCGGAGGGGCATCGATTTCACTGCGCTATTAGGTTCGACTTCACCGCGTCAAACAATGAAGCCGAATATGAAGCACTCCTCGCTGGATTTAGAATGGCGAAAGACATGAGCATAAAGACGCTTGATATTTACAGTGATTCACAGCTGGTGGTGAATCAAGTTCTAGGAGAGTATCAAGTGCGAGGCTTAAGAATGGTGGCCTACTTGAATAAAACAGAAGACCTACTAGCCCAGTTCACGGAGTACACCCTCCAGCAAATTCTGCGGGATTAGAATTCAAACGCAGATGCCCTAGCCAAACTCGCGAGCGCGAAGGAAGCTGACACGTTGAACATTGTGCCAGTAGAAAGACTGAGCGAGCCAAGCATACAAGCGGTTGAGACCAATATGGAGATTGGAATGGAAGATACATGGATGGCACCTTACTTGGAATATCTGACGACCGGTGTGCTACCAGCAGATAGAAACAAAGCCAGAACTCTACAAAGGCAGGCCGCCAGGTACATACTGGTCGATGGTGTTCTGTACCGAAGAGGGTATTCAATGCCACTACTCAGATGCGTTACACCAGAAAAAGCTAAGGAAATCATGAAAGAGGTGCATGAAGGCTTCTGCGGGGATCATGCTGGGGGGCAGAGTTTGGCAAAGAAAATTCTAAGGCAAGGCTACTTCTGGCCAACCATGAACGAGGATTCGATGGAATTTGTACGAAGATGCGATAAATGTCAAAGGTTCTCCAAGATTCCACGAGCAGCTCCAAATGAATTGAAACAGATGCAGTGTCCGTGGCCTTTTGCGATTTGGGGATAGATTTGATTGGATCCCTGCCAACGGGAAAAGGCGGAGTAAAGTACGCCGTTGTGGCAGTTGATTACTTCACCAAATGGGCCGAAGCTGAACCACTCGCTACCATAACGACCAAGAAAGTTCTTGACTTTGTCATCAAGAACATTGTTTGTCGGTATGGTTTGCCCCGAAAGATCGTTTCAGACAACGGAACCCAATTTGACAACGACTTATTCACTGACTTCTGCGAAAGGCATGGAATTATTAAAAGCTTTTCTTCAGTTGCGCATCCCCAAGAAAACGGGCAAGGTGAGGCCGTAAATAAAACTCTTAAGGATACCCTAAAGAAGAGGCTTGAAGATGCTAAAGGAGCATGGCCAGAGCAGCTGCCTGAAGTCCTCTGGTCGTATAGAACATCTCACCGAACAGCGACAGGTCATACCCCATTTTCCTTAGCTTACGGATATGAGGCTATGTTACCTATCGAATTAGATCCCCCCTCAAATCGACGCCTAACATACGATCAGGACCAGAACAGCCAACTAATGATGGAGTCCCTAGACTCAATTGACAAGATACGGGAGAAGGCCCAACTCTGAGTTGCTGCATACCAACAAAAAGTCGCCCGGTACTTTAACTCCAAAGTTAGAGAAAGAAAATTCAACGTCGGTGACTTGGTGCTACGACGAGTTTTCTTAAACACCCGCGACCTTATTGCTGGAGTACTCGGACCTAATTGGGAAGGACCTTACCAGATTGAAGAAGTCCTTCATCCGGGCACCTACAAACTTGCACGCCTAAACGGAGATCTCGTTCCACGTTATTGGAATGGAGAACACCTGCGCAAGTACTATCAGTGAACAGTCCTTTTTAAAGGACTGGCTTGTATTAAATTTTACTTTTTACAAGTTTTGCAAAGAGGGTTAGCCACGTTGTATGGCTAATCGTTCGTATATGTAAGATTCTATTTTATAATCACTCGTAAAGACATGTTTAGTCCATTTTTAATACGAGATTATAAGGGACTGTGCGCAGCCAGTCATTCTTTCCAACCTTTTTAAATTTATATTTACAAGTATTTGTTCATTACATGTGTTGTTTTGCTGTATTGCAAGTATTACTCTTTCACCTGAGCAGAAATGTTCGAACAGGTCATGGTCAAGGCAAGTGACCAAGGACCTAAAGCTCCTCGATCACTTGGGGGGCATATACGGCACATCGATTGCAAAGCGTACCATGAGGTATGTAAACACATGAACAAAATGAGTGAAAGCATGATAAGGTACTTAGAGTATTTTTCAAAATTTATATTTTGTTAAATCAAGCCAAAGTACTATGCTAAGTTTGGTCATACGGACAGATGCTATAGTAGATGAAAATATTATGACATTATAAAGAAATCTTTTACACCGCAAGCATCACTACTTGGATGTAACTGTTAAAATAAAAGGAAAAGTTTGCTGCCCATGCAGCAAATTCAAATATTGTCTTTACATCACGACCCGTGGGTCGTGCAATCAAAAGAAAGAAAAAATAATAATAAAAGCTCAAGAGGCATTAGGAGCAAGAGGGTCTTTATCAGCGTTCTGGTTGGTCGCATCCTCAATGACTCCTTCTTGCTCTGCACCAGCAATGCTTGGGGAAGAAGGGATCCTAGCTCTTGCCTCCTCTTCAGCCAATTGAGCAGTGCAGCGAGCCAGCTCAGCATTCCTAACATCTTTTGATAAATAACCGAAGTTGGCGCCCTGATTGTTTTTCCAGAAGTTGTAAAAACACCGGAGCGTCGCGTTCTTATACCTTTCCAGATTCTTGGAGTTGTTGAGCTTCAGCTGCTCTACTTGGCTCTCAAGAGTAGTGATGGCCTCGTCCTTGGACTTGTGCTCCTCGCCCAGTCTCTTGCATTCTCGAAATTGGACTCGACTAGACTCCTGATACTCCTCCCTCTGCTTCCTTATAGCTGCCTTCGAAGCTTCAGCCTCCGATAGCTTTGTCACCGCAGCATCCCTCTGCTGAACGACCGCCTCCAACTCCTTCGCATGCCTGGCCTCTGCAGCCGAAAGTTCCTCAGCTGCTTTCACCTAGTACCTCTCGATAGCCTTCGCCCGAGCCTGGTCGATGGTGACTTGGGCACGGGTGTGGGCGGCAGTTGCAGTCAGCAAAGCCTGTGGACAAAGGATAAAGTTAGAACCTGTTGCAAAGAATAAAAGACTAAGGCCAAAGAGATAAGAAGCACTTACGCTGGCCATTTCATTTAGGGCCCTGTTCAGAATCTGGTCAACCCCCATGGTCTCTACCTCAGCCATCGCGTCCTTGCAACTGTCGTACTTCACGATGTGTGCAAGGCGGTCCTTGGCCGCTCGTAGAGCGCGGTTCGAGAGTTTGGCCCCAAGGGCTTTGTCCCGCTAAGTCTGTTCCTTGGCAGCCGCAGGTTGAGGAGTCATCGTCGCAGGCGGAGCTTCCTTTTCATCAGGAGCCGAAGACTGAGCAGAAGTTTGCCCAGCTGGCACGTCCTTGGAAGGATCTATAGTTCGACCCTTCTTGGCAGGTCCCTGGCTTGTTTCGCCGTTGTGTCTCCTAGACTACTTCCGCCGAACCAGAGGAAGTTCTAAATCCTCCTCAGCCTGGTATAAGTCAAAAACGTTGGGAATAGCCATATCTGCATACAAGTAAACACAGTGCAAATGATCAGATAAAGGCAGATAAAAACTCTTGATAAAACAGAAAATAGGTCACAAAGTTAATACCCGAGCTACAACTACTGGTGGCTACACTATTGACTCTATTAGTCATACACTCACTGTCTGGCATGAAGAAGTCTGGCCCTAGATTTGGAGTATATGTAAAGTTGCCTTCCCCGTCAAACAAATGACAGGGAATTGGCAAGCTATTTAAAAGCAAAATAACTTTACCGTTCTCATCAGAGGATTCCCCCAAGTCCACAACCGGCTCTTTTGCCTTTTGTTTCCCCTTGCCTTGGGGAGTAGAAGGCCTTTCTTCAGAAGGATTGCCCATGGGCTCCCTGATTGTAACCCCTGTCGGCCTCCTTCGTGGAGGGGACGCAGGGGGTTGCTGCACGGGAACCCCCTCGGCAGTGGCATCAGCTACAACGGGTCCTCTTGTTTCATGGCGAGGAGACAAGAGGCCAGCTAGCCTCAGATTATCATCAGTGACCAAGGACTTGACGCTCTTTTCTGCGTCTGTCATCCTGGCCAGTGCGTTGGACCTCAACACCATGTCTGGTGTTGGGGTCGAACGTAACCATGGGCTTGAAAGACAAAATGTACTTTAAGAAAAATGAAGGGAAATTCGCTGATGAAAAGTATCGACCAGTAAAAGCAGCACTTACCTCCTCGAGCGAAGGCCAAGTTGTTGTTGGTTATGTCCGGAGTAAGGAAGTACTCCTTGCTATATTGCCCCACGTTGGATATGTGTGTGGTGGCACTCAGGAACGTCCGGTTTGTCTCTGGTGACAAAGATGGAAGAAGCCCGTCCCATAATGTTGAGGGTTGGACTTGAGGTGGGTTCTGGCCAATTTGTAAGTTTGTACGGGATATAGAGTGCGGCCAGCATTCTATATCCATTTGGAGTAATCTAGAAGGGGGCGACATCAAAATAATTAGCCACCCCCTGATAAAAAGGATGTAGAGGCAGGACAGCCCCCGCCTCTATGTGGTACCGAGACCAAGCACTGTACACACCTCCGGGGAGGTTAGCCCTTTGGTTTGCAGCAGGTATTTTGAGAGTAACCCCTGTTAGGGGATACTTCCTAAGGTAGTTAACAAGCATCCTATGAGTCACTAGACTGGTCGGGGAGAAATACCACTCGACATCAAGCAGATTCTGATGGCGAGGACGGGCTCTAGTTTGGATATTAGGGTCAGGAGCAGGATTTTCTCGGCCACTGGTCGAAGGAACTCTGGCCTGTGAATCAGGCTGGGCAGGAGGGTTTGGACTATTGTCGGATTCAGGTCTTTTCTTGCCTAAGAATTTGGAACGAGCCATTTAAGGTGGAGAAGGACGAGGTCTGGAGGAAGATCGTGAAAAAGGAATCTCGTGAATCTGGTTGGTTGGTTGTTCTTCGCCTTCGAGTAGCTGGGCGAGAAGATCGTCGTCGATGGGCCGCTCACCTCCCCACAAATCTGGCATCAAAGTCTGCAAACAGAAGAATGGGGAGGCAAGGATAGAGAATTTTTAAAGGCTTTTTAGAATAACGCTGATCGAGTATAAAAGTCAAAGCTTTTATACAGCAGCATTCTAACAAAAAGCTAAATTTTTTCCACACGAACAGTTTGAGAAACGGATCAAAGGGTGAAAGCAAAAAAATTTTCAAAAAAGCTTTTTCAACTCCCCTTAGGGCGGGAAAAACCTATTTTTCGACTGGCCTAAAAATCGAATATTTACTTTGATTTTACGTCCTAAAAGTATGATCCCAACTATCAAACTAACTCGTAACCCTTTTCACCCACAAGAAATTCTACTGACAAACATCTCAACCCTAAAGCAGATGAATTCAAACAGTTGACAAACAGAAGCATGCATTACGAAAATTTGAAGCATGAGGATTCAAAAACTTACCAGATAGAAGATCGTGGAGAATGATAAAGAGTCTTCAGAAATCAAGGAGCTCTCGGGCTGAACCTTGAGAGTGCAGAAGAATGGTCTCTAGGAGAAGACGAAAGCTCTGGTTTTAGGGTTTTTGGAATGAGTAATGGCGTGCGTAAAAAGAAGAAGAAAGCTTCGGAGATGTTATATAAGTTTGTCTGTGGCATTAAAAAGATGTAATCGTCAGTTTCCCTTTTTTCGAAGTATGGGGAAGCGAGATAGCCGTCGGATTATTACTGGGGAACCGAAAAGTCATGATTAGACAAGAGTAGGTTGCTTTTTCCAAGAACACACGAAGGGTTCTGACACGTATGGCGGGGTCACCGAAGGGTCGTTCATTCAAAAGTTTATTTATTGCTCGTAATAAATAAACTTAGGTGGCAAATGTTATCCGAAAAACTGGCATTGATGACGTGGCAAGTGATCCCTGGACATGTGGCTGACATCTGGAGGAACTCTGCTAGTGTATCGACCAGAAGATATACTAGAGGCAGTAGGCGGCCCAGTCTTTCCTACGACCAGTCTGGTCGATGGTTCCGCATACAACATCATATTCCAATAAAGATCTTTGTAAATCCTGAAATTAACTCACACAATCTCCTGAGTATCCGATTATTCAGGAGAGAATATCTGTAACAATCTCGTGTAAACCCCCTTGAGCCTATAAATAGAGAAGGATAGCTCAAGGAAGGGACTTTTGGCTTTCGAATTATTTGATACTAGAGTAATTCTACTTGAAATATTCTATTGTTCTTCAGAGGTTAGTGAAACTCATTGGACCCTAGTTCTTTGATCACTCCTTTGATTCTCACATCAATAACAGTCTAAGTGGACGTAGGTCATTACCAGATCCTGGGGCCGAACCACTATAAAATATTGTGTTCTTATTACTTTTGTCATTCGATTCTTTTCAACGCATTCATTCACATCAAGCGTATTTTGACTCCATGTCAGTTGACCAAAATTTGGGTCAACAGCCCCCCAGACAGACCCCTCCTGGTTTTGGGTTCACTCAGGTCGTGACTTGCTAGAATAAGGTCGCGACCTAACCACGAACCCAACCATTTTCTACGTTTTCTCCCATTTAAAACCTTACAAAAACTTATCCAAACATATCCAAATCCCAAAATAAAAGTTTTCAAACATCCTAATGGTCCAAAACCCAAATCTCAAACCATCCAAAAACTCATCAAAACATAAAATCCAATTAAAGCTTAAAAACTCAAAAACTCAAAACTTGGATTACCTCTTAATAAGTCGTTTCCCAGCTAAATCCCCTGGCTAATAAGCTCATAATCATCCCTAGAATCACTATCCCTCGATCCTTGCCTGAATCTGAGTCCTAAAACCCGTGTTTCCTTTGAAAATACGAACGGTGTCAAAAAGGGAATGAAAGAGAGAGAACGTTCTGAACATTCTTTTTATTTCTGACAGGTTACTTCGATCTTAAGTACCCTCAAGGAAATCCTAATGCCCGGGGTCCCAAAAACACCCCCGAGGGTAAAATAGTCAAAATTCCCTTAATTCCCTCCTGATCTCACTAACTCTCAATATATTATCAAAATAATCATTCTCATTACCCAATATCCCGGTAATGTGCTAAATACCCAATATATCCCTTGACTCACTCCAAGTCAAGTATGGGTCCCGTTGTGACTTTCCCATTAGCTTGCTCCCTAGGATTGTCTCATGCCCAAACATAGCCATATAATAGTGAAGTACCACACACATACCACATATATGCCAAATATACCCATAACGGGCCAAATTACAAAAATTTCCCTTTTAAACAAAAATGGGCCCACATGCATATTTAATACACCTAAACATGCATATCAAGTCATATTATACTATAACTCACATAATCACATAATGATGCACATATATATCATATAATCACATAATTCCATAATTTGTCATCCTGACCCCCTAATAAAGGCCCTAAGCCTTATTAGGAAATTTGAGATGTTACACATAAAATGTTTGAAAAAGATCTAAATGATGTCCAGTGTCTAAATTAAACGATAGGTTCCAATGGCTTCAACTGGAACTTTGACTCGGTTTCCCATAAAGAGGAATTTTTCATTTGGGCTTATGGTTTGGGTTGTAAGGAATCCCTGCATCGTATTTGAAACATGAGTGGTACAACCAGAATCAATCCACTAAGTATTAAAAGGAACTTTAGCAAAATTTGATTCGAAACATACTAAAGCACTAGGCTTACCTTTCCTTTCAAACCATGCCTTACGTTTCAGGCAATCTTTCTGATAGTGTCTAGACTTTCCACAGAAATGACACTTATCCTTGCTTAGTTCCTTCTTGTGGATTTGGGCAGATGACTGATTTAACTTTGATAGTCCTTGCTTGCCCTTTCCACCATTCTTTCTTGGTTTCTTTCCAGCTCATTTCTGACCCATGAGATTTGCTTAATGAATTTCAAATTTCTTAAGCCTTGCATCCTCTTGAATGAGCATACTTTGAAATTCATGCACATTCCATTTATCCTTCAAAGTATTATAATTTATATGAAATGGACCATACTCAGGAGGTAAGGAGTTAAGGATGAACGTTACTAGAAAATTTTCATTCACTTCCATTCCCATGGTCTTTCATCTTATTGCCATATTCATCATTTCAATGATATGCTCATGCATAGTACAAGAACCATGAAACTTTTAATGATGGTTAAAGCACCCATTAGTGTCCTAGCAATTGACTTATCAGCAGAATCAGACTGGGAGCATTCTTCCACCAACTTCATAAATTCCTTAGCACTTTCAATTTTCTTAATTGTGGACTTGATATTGTTTGCTATAGTCATTCGCATAAACATTAAGCTCACCCTATTAGATCTTTCCCAAGCTTTATAGGAAGATCTATGTTCAACGCTACTAGTAGTAGTAACTGCAGGTGGTTTCTGTAACGCCCTGCTAATTAGGGTCCATTACCAAGTGTGTTTAAAACCAGTGCTGGACTTGCTAAACAAGTCATTTGGACTAAACATGTGATTAAGCCACTAAAGGTTTAGGTATTAAAACTTTTGATCAACTCATAAACATTTTCATTAAGTTAAAAAAACATGTTCTTTACATGGGATCCCAAAAACATCAGTGTAAAAGTTAATTACAATACTCAGGTTACATAATTAGCCGACCTAGGCTGCAAAAGCTGGGTTTAACCCTAGTTCCCCTGAGCAACTCGGCCGTGGTAGTCGAGCGGACTGCGTATGTACATACCACTGCTAATGCCCTCCGACTCATGGCTGGTTGAGCTTCTCTTTACCTTTACCTACACCACAAAGCACTTGTGAGCCAGAAGACTCAGCAAGAAAACGTAATCAACAGTTCACAGAGTAAACCGACTGTCAAACAGTAATAACTAAAACTGGTGCGTTCATAAAACCAACTGGAGACCATAGAGTCACATAAGTGCATGTTGCACTTTCTTTCAAGTTGTTGGCATTCGAGCCAGTCAAGCACATGCCACACTCCCAGGGTGGCCCAGCCACGGTGGCATGCACTCCACGTGCATTATGCCATTCTTAGCATATAAACTAAGTTCTTTAAGCCCTTGACTTATAAGTCAAGCCACCACGTGCCTCCAAGTTATAAGTTGAAGCCTTGGGACTCTCAACTTATGAGGCGAGTCTCCCAGAGTTCAACATAATCTCAACTAATAAGCTGATTCCCACATAACACCCTAATAACCCTCTAGTTTATAAACCAAGCTTCACAGTCATAACAGACGGTCACATGTCCCATACAGCATACTTATCAGCAATCACAATGCATTATAATACATTCACACAGCAGTCATAAGCATAATCATAATTATGCACATTACAATGCACCTAATCAGATATTCACAAACATAATTATAATCATGTTCATCAACAAAGTCCAAGCTCTATTCATCTCCACATTCATCACCATGACTAAGCTCTAATCATGCATTCACATAACATGTGCAGTTTTCTTACCTTTGATCTGTATGCGAGTTACTAACGACGACCCTTTGAGTACGATCCCCGATTCAAGCCCTTAGCGTAAACCTAGTCACAACCGTAATAAGGAAGTTCCATCAACAACAGGTAAATAAAAGCTTCCAGATCAAATCTTAGCCTCCGGAACATCGAATTCCACTTATCAAGGAGGTAGAAGCGATCCCGGGCCCAAACGGTTAAGTTCCCAATCTAAAAATCCCATTAAGGCCAATTTTCCCCTTAAGGGTCGCGGCCCCTCACACCCGAGCCGCGGCCCGCCTCTAATTCCAGAGGCTCGGCCTCCCTGGAAACCAACGCACGCCGCGCCGCTCCCTTGAGGCATCGCGGCCCACCCCTGCCTCCGAGCACTGATGGCTCAAATTCTCATTCGCAGGCCGCTGCTCACCAGAAAAGAGCCGCGACTCAGCCCCACGAACCCAGAAATTTCTGGGTTTTTCTTCAACCGAACCCAGCCAAAACTTATCCAATTTCATCCCACTCCTCCAATTCAATTCCTACAACCTATATATTCATTCTCACCAATCAAACCCAGCTAACTAGCATAGAAAAGCTCATCAAAATTCCCTATCTCCCTATTATCAAGCATGCATGAACACCATAACTCTAAATATTTCAGCATAACTAACCATACAATTTTCAATTCAAAACTCTTACCTCAACTGAGATGAACCACTTGAGCTTAACCTCTGATTTCCCCAAGCCCAACACCTTGATTCCTTTTTCCTTTAATTTCTCAAACCTTCTGAGTATTGCCTAGCCAGCTAAATCTTAAACTTGAGTGGAAATGAATAAATTGCCCCTTGCCCTTAGCTTATTCATCAATTGTTCACAAGGGCAATTTTTTCGTTTGCCTCAAATCCCGCTATCCACAATTTACATCCTATAATTCCCGCTACTTCCAATTTTCTCACACGGTTACCAATAAATTTCCCATTACCCACTAATTCCTGGTAATGTGCTAAATCACTAAAATACCCCTAAGCTTACCCCAAGCCGGGTATTAAAACCCTGTTGTGACTTTTCCGCTAACTTGCTCATCGGGATCGCCTCTCGTCGAGTAACCCAAATATATCCACATAATAATGTGGTCTCAATCACACAAACACATATTTGCATTTATTCCCCGAACATGTCAAATTACTAAAATACCCTTCTTATAAGAAACGGGCCCACATACACATATTTAATATCTCTAACATGCAAACATAATTATATTATAATATAATTCACATAATAACTCAATTATTGCCTCCCGACCCCCTAATCCAGGCACTAAGCCACATTAGGAAATTTGGGATGTTACAACTATCCCCTCCTTATAGGAATTTCGTCCTCGAAATTTTACCTGAACAACTCGGGATACTGATCCCGCATAGTTGACTCCAGCTCCCAGGTCGCCTCCTCGACCATGATGTTCCTCCATAATACCTTCACTAAAGGTATAACTTTATTCCTCAGAACCTTGTCCTTCTTGTCTAATATCTGGACTTACTGCTCCTCGAAGGAAAAATCTGTCTGCAGCTCCAGATCTTCATGAGTCAACACATGAGTCTTATCATAAACATACTTCTGTAGCATTGAAATATGAAACACGTTGTGCACGGCCGAAAATTCCGGAGGTAATGCCAACCTATAGGCCACCTGACCGATCCTTTCCAGAATCTCAAATGGTCCTACGAACCTAGGGCTCAGCTTGCCCTTCTTGCCAAATCTTCTCACCCCCTTGAACGGTGAGACTCTAAGGAAGACATAATCTCCCACCTGGAACTCCACGTTCCTACGCTTTGGATTCGCATAACTTCTCTGTCTACTATGCGATGCGAGCATTCGAGCTCTGATATTTTCTATAGCTTCATTGGTCCTCTGAACTGCCTCAGGTTCCAAGTATATGTGCTCACCCAACTCATCCCAATGAATAGGGGATCTGCACTTCCTACCGTACATCATCTCATAAGGAGCCACTCCTATGGTTGCTTGATAGCTGTTGTTGTAGGAAAACTCTATCAAGGGTAAATACTTACTCCTAGACCCCTCAAAATCTAGCACACATGCTCTCAGCATGTCCTCCAGTATCTGGATAGTCCTCTCAGACTGACCATCGGTCTGAGGATGATACATTGTACTGAACTTTAGTTGCATGCCCATTGCCTTCTGCAAACTTCCCAGAACTTGGAAGTATAAGTAGGATCTCGATCTGACACGATCGACCTCGGAGCTCCATGAAGACGTACTATCTCTTCAACATAGAGATCTGCATACTGGTCAACGGTATATGTTATCCTAACTGGTAGAAAGTGAGCTGATTTAGTATATCTATCCAGTATCACCCATACTGAATCATGCTGACCCACTGTCTTAGGCAATCCCACCACAACGTCCACTGCGATGTCTTCCCACATCCATTCTGGAATGTCTAAGGGTTGTAGTAATCCTGCAGGTCTCTGATGTTCAGCTTTGATCTACTGACACGTCAAACACTTGGCTACATACTCAGTTACATCACCCTTCATCCCCGCCCACCAATACAAAGTTCTTAAGTCATGATACATGTTGGTGGTGCTGGGATGTAAGGAATACGGGGTGGTATGAGATTCATCCAGAATTTCTCGTCTAATAACAGCATCCATCGGAACACAAATCCGACCCTTATATCTTAGTAGGCCCATGTCAGATATAGAATAGTCCTTAGCTACTCTAGCTAGAACATCCTCTCTAACCTTCACCAACTGTGGCTCTTATAACTGACTCTCCTTTATCCTTTCTAGGAGAGTAGACTGCAGGGTAATGTTGGCCAACTGGCCCGCTACTAACTCAATCCCTGCTCTGGTCAAATCCTCTGCTAACTCCTGGGATATTTGTCTCATGCTATACAACTGCCCTGGACCTCTCCGACTTAGGGCATCAACCACCACATTGGCTTTCCCTGGATGATAAAGAATATCACAAACATAGTCTTTCGCCAATTCCAACCAACGCCTCTGTCTCATATTCAAATCCTTCTGTATAAAGAAGTACTTGAGGCTTTTATGGTCTGTATATATCTCACACTTCTCCCCATAAAGGTAGTGCCTCCATACCTTCAATGCAAAGACCACTACTGCCAACTCCAAATCATGAGTTGGATACCTCTGCTCATAATCCTTTAACTGTCGTGATGCATAGGCAATCACCTTCTCTGCTTGCATAAGGACACAGCCTAGCCCCTGCCTCGAGGCATCGCAGTAAACCATAAACTTCTCCTGTCCAGTCGAAAGGCTTTGAGTAATAAACAGAAATTCATAATTCAGATTAAGAAACCATCAAACAAACTTAAAGTGTATATTGAAGTTCTCCTTTGGGTGATACAACAATATACCACAAAACAAACATAATTGATGCTCCATAGAAATTTCACATAATTGGTAATTAACATTGTAATGCCCTGGTTACCCCAGGACAGTTACGGTGAACGATGAACTGTGAATTTAACTCGCTACCCGAGTTCTTTGGTTAAAAACGTGCTTCTAGGAGTTATTAACAGGTTAAGGTGAAAACCAATTAAAAGGAAAGGATATATTTTCTTTAAAACATAAAACTGTTCATGGGCCCATCAAAAACATTTATAAGTTATTTACAACTCAAAATGGTCATTATAGTTTGAAATTTACAACCCGCCGACCTAAGCGGCAAAAATAGGGTAAACCCCCTAGTTCCTCTGAGAACTCCTTGGCCGTGGTGGTCAAGCAGCCGCATATGTACACAACACCACCTAAGCTCTCCACTCATGGCGGGGTGAGCTTTTCTTTCCCTTTACTTGCACCACATAACACCCATGAGCCAGAGCCCAGCGATAAAACACAATATCGCATGAATATAATATCAACAATGATCATAATAATCATTCAGGACTTTCAGTTCAAAGTAGAGGAGTGACAATTGGAAAAGTCACTAAAGTGGGTTCCGTTCCCATTAGCCATGTGACGATAGGATAACCGGGGCTTTACAAATAAGTGATCCTTTCACTAGCTTATCAAGATAGGTGCTCGATAAACTAGTCACCAATATAACCTACCGCATGACCATAGAGTCACTACCGTGGGATTCTAATCCCTATCCGCGTGACAAGCAGTCACCTAGGCCTTTGGCCCTGGCTCTGAGTAACTAGTCCTAGACTAGTCAAGCGCTTATAATTTTCATCGACCTTAGGTTCGGTCCAACATTAATGCTCCTAGAGTCATTCAACGCTGATATCGATTAGATCTAATCTTTTATCAGCCCTGCGTTCGTGATGCTTATGCCGTTTCTGACTCTCAGGTCAGTAATACGCGACCAATGCCGATTCTGAATAGTCAGTACCATACACAAGTAAACAACATCTGCTAGCATTTAATATGCAATCCATGTCCACATTTAAACAGTCAACATGCCTCAACAATAGCCATGCATGTCATATATATAGGGTGCAATTTTCTTACCTTTGGTTCGAGCGAGAAATAGAACAAGAACGACCCCTGAGAATGAACGACCTTTTGATTCCTTAGCGGTTACCTAATTATAAAAAATTATAACTTCCATGAATGAAAATCAACAATGAAAGGGTCTTGACCTAACCACACTCTCGGGACCCCGAAATGTACCCACACGGTGTGTAGATTCGATCTCGGGCCTTAAGGATTGAAACCCCGAGCCAAAAACCCTTAAAAACACTCAAAACAGGATTATGAAGGAATAGAGTAGCGCTACTCACTAGTGCCTCAGCGCTCTTCTCAGACCCCAAAACTGCCCAAGCCAACCCTGGGTAGCGCTGAAGCGCCCCCTTGTGGGCGCTGTAGCGCTACACCCAGCCTGATCAGCCCCTGAATCTTCTTCCTTCGACTCCTCCATTTCCAACTCGATTCCAATGCTTCCAAACCTCATTTTTGGTGCCAAATGAACCCAAAAACTATCCCCACAAGTCCTAAGCATCACAACCACAAGAACCCTAGCCAAAAACTCCCAACAAAACTAATCAACCAACCTAGAAATCTCAACTGAAAACCAAGACAAAAACAAAGCAAACCAGAGAATCAATGGCTAGAATCTTACCTCAAGTTCACATTATGATGCTCTTCAATGGTGGAACACACTCCCAAGCTCTCAAGACTTATTTCCCAAGCTTGATTCCCCAACTCAAGCTCAAAAATCCAAGAAGAAAAAAGAGAAAATAGGTACGGGAGAAGGTTCTTTCTATGCTCTGTTTTTCCCTTCCTTCTACAGCCTTCAATGGCTTAAATCTATCCTAGGGGTGAAAAGACCAAAATACCCCTAGGTCAAATAAAGATTTCTAAAGGCTCCCAAGGGCAAAATTGACATTTTCCACCTATTTCGTTAATCATAATTAACACCCTCCAATACCCGCTATTCTCGATATTCTCAAAAACCAATAATTCATATCTTGTTACCCTTTAATTCACGGCAACGCTCTAATCATTAAAATCACCCAGAGACTCACCCCGAGCCCTTAACTTAAACCTGTTATGTCTAAACTGGTAATTTATATTCAAAGATCGTCGCATGCCGAATAGCTCGAACAAATCCACATTATGATGTGGCCTTAACAATTAATCGCAACATGCACCAAAATATACAAATATGCCCTCAACATGCCAAATTACCAAAACACCCCTGTAATGAAATGTGGACCCACATGCATGCATTTAACATCATATTATAATATAATTTGCATAAACATGCATATAATCATTTAATGGCATAATAAGGCAATTATGGCCCTCTCGGCCTACTAATCCAGCCATTAAACCGCATTAAGGATTTCGGGGCATTACAACTATCCCCTCCTTATAGAAATTTCGTCCTCGAAATTTACCTGAACAGCTCGGGATACTGATTCTGCATATATGATTCCAGCTCCCAGGTTGCTCCCTCGACCTTGCTGTTCCTCCACAATACCTCAACCAAAGGTATCGTCTTATTCCTGAGGACCTTATCCTTTCTGTCAAGTATCTGGACTGGCTGCTCTTCAAAGGAGAGATCTGCCTCAAGCTCCCGATCTTCATAGCTCAAAATATGATTCACATCGGATACATACCTTCAAAGAGTTGAAACAAGAAACACGTTATGCATGGCTGACAATGTCGAAGGCAAGGAAAATCTGTATGCCACTTGACCAATCCTCTCCAGGATCTCAAATGGACCTACAAATCTAGGGCTCAGCTTGCCCTTCTTCCCAAACCTTCTCACCCCATTCCATGGTGAAACTTTAAGGAAGACACAGTCTCCCACTTGGAACTCTACGTTCCTGTGCTTGGGATATGCATAACTTTTCTACCTACTCTGAGAAGTGAGCATCCAAGCTTTAATCATCTCAATGGCCTTACTGGTCCTCTGAACTGCCTCAAGACCTAACTATCTTCTTTCACCTGTCTCATCCCAATGAATGAGAGATCTGCACTTCCTACCATACAACATTTCATAAGGTGCAACTCCAATGGTAGACTGATAACTGTTGTTGTAGGAAAACTCTATCAAAGGTAGATACTTACTCCAAGATCCACCAAAGTCCATCACACCTGCTCGCAGCATGTCTTCCAATATCTGGATCGTCTTCTCAGATTGCCCATCTGTCTGAGGATGATAAGCAGTACTAAACTTCAACTGCATTCCCATGGTCTTCTGTAAACTCCCCCAGAACTTGGAAGTAAAAGTAGGGTCCCGATCTGACACGATCGACCTTGGCACTCCATGGAGGCGCACAATCTCTTTCACATAGAGATCTGCATATTGATCAACTGTATAGGTAGTCCTCACTAGCAAGAAGTGAGCTGACTTGGTGTAGTGATCCACTATCACCCAAATAGAATCATGTTGACCAACAGTCCTGGGTAACCCCACCACAATATCCATCGTGATGTCCTCCCATTTCCACTCTGGGATATCCAGAGGCTGCAATTACCTGGCCGGCCTCTGATGCTCAGCGTTGACCTGTTGACATGTCAAGAACTTAGCCACATATTCCACTACATTCATCTTCATCCCCGGCCACCAATACAACGATCTCACATCCTGATACATCTTCGTGGTGCCTGGATGCAAAGAGTAAGGTGTAGTATGAGATTCATCCAGAATCTCTCGCCTCAAAGCATTGTCTCACGGAACACATATCCGCCCCTTGTATCTCAACAAGCCCAAATCATACACTAAATAATCTCTGGATGCTTCAGCCTAAACATCCTCTCTGATCTTGA
The DNA here is from genome assembly GCF_963169125.1 of Humulus lupulus. Classification (NCBI taxonomy): domain Eukaryota; kingdom Viridiplantae; phylum Streptophyta; class Magnoliopsida; order Rosales; family Cannabaceae; genus Humulus; species Humulus lupulus. The sequence goes on along the minus strand of NC_084802.1, from coordinate 27,139,388 downwards.
TCAGCTGTGGATAACTCAACTGACCCTCCTTAATTCTCTCCAACAGTGTAGACTGTAGCATAATATTGGCCAACTGGCCCACCAACAACTCTATACCAGATCTGGTCATATCCTCTGCTAACTCTCTGGCTATCAGCCTCACACTATAAATCTGCTTCGGACCTTTCCGGCTTAAAGCATCAGCTGCCACGTTGGCCTTTCCTGGATGATACAAAATCTCACAATCATAATATTTTACTAACTCCAGCCAATGCATTTGTCTCATATTCAAATCTTTCTGGGTGAAGAAGTATTTCAGGCTCTTGTGGTCTGTATAGATCTCACACTTCTCTCCATAAAGATAATGCCTCCATATCTTTAAAGCAAAGACCACAGCCGCCAACTCCAAATCATGAGTGGGATATCTCTTTTCATACTCCTTCAACTGACGTGAAGCATAAGCAATTACCTTCTCTGACTGCATTAGAACACAGCCCAAACCCTGATGAGAAGCATCACAATAAATCACAAACTTCTCCTGATCTGTCGGAAGACTCAGAATTGGAGCTGTAATCAATCTCTGCTTCAGTTCCTGGTAGCTGTTCTCGCATTTATCTGACCACACAAACTTCTGATTCTTGCGTGTCTACTCAGTCAATGTAGTTGCAATCTTTGAGAACCTTTCCACGAAACGCCTATAATAACCTGCCAATCCAAGGAAACTTCTAACCTCAGAAGCATTCTTTGGCCTTGGCCAATCTCTGACTGCCTCAAACTTTTCTGGATCTATCTTAATCCCCTCCTTACTGACAATGTGCCAAAGAAAAAAAACCTGAGATAAACAGAACTCACATTTCTTGAACTTTGCAAACAGTTTGTGTTCCCTCAGTCTCTGTAGAACCAACCTCAGATGTTGCTCATGCTCTAACTCGGATTGAGAATATACCAGGTTATCATCGATGAAGACAATCACAAACTGGTCCAGATAATCCTTGAACACTCTGTTCATCATATCCATAAAAGCAGCAGGGGCATTAGTCAATCCAAAAGACATGACTAAGAACTCATAATACCCATACCTGGTACGAAAAGCAGTCTTTGGTATGTCTCCCTCCTTGACCCTCAACTGATGATAACCAGAACGAAGGTCGATCTTTGAGAATACTGTCTTACCTTGCAACTGATCAAACCGACATCTATCCTTGGCAAAGGATACTAGTTCTTGATTGTTAACTTATTCAGTTCTCTATAATCAATACACATCCTTAGAGAACCATCTTTCTTTTTCACAAACAGAACTGGTGCACCCCAAGGTGAGAAACTAGGTCTGATAAAACCCAAATCTAACAGTTCTTCCAATTGTTCCTTTAATTCCTTCAACTCAGCTGGGGCCATTCTGTAAGGTGCTCTAGACACTGGCTCCATCCCTGATGCTAGGTCTATCACAAACTCAATCTCTCTGTGTGGTGGCAACGCTAGCAAATCTTCTGGAAACACATCCAGGAATTCACAAACAAGTCTAGTTTCTTCTGGTCTCGCTGGCATGACCTGAGTGGTGTCAACCACACTGGCCAAGAATCCAATGCAACCTCCTTGCAATAGATCCCTAGCCCTCAAAACAGAAATCATAGGTATGCGAGGTCCATGCACAGTACCAACAAACACAAAAGGATCCTCACCTTCAGGCTCAAAGCTAACCATCTTCCTTCTGCAATCAATGGTTTCCCCATACTTTACCAACCAATCCATACTCAATATCATATCGAAGTCAATCATAACCAACTCTATCAAATCCACTGACGACTCTCTGCCCTCCACTGTCACTGGCAAAGATCTGACCTATCTCCTGGATATCACTAATTCCCCAGTGGGTAACAAAGTTCCAAACCCCACAGCATAAAAATCACAGGGTCTACACAGTCTATCAATAATTCTACTAGCAACAAAAGAATGTATAGCACCAGAATCAATCAAAACATTATAAGAGGTTCCAGCACTAAGAAGCTAACCTGTAACCACTGAGGGAGAAGCCTCAGCTTTTGCTTGTGTCAATGCGAACACTCAAGTTGGGGCCGAGCTATCTGCTTTCCTGGATTCTTCTTTTCTAACCTTAGGGCCATCCTTTTTAAGATGACCCACTGCTTCACATGAGAAACAGGCCCTTGCCCTACACTCTCCCAAATGACGCCTCTTGCATCTAGGGCATTCAGGATAAGACTTCCAGGCTTCATTACCACCTGGACGACTCGTTGAAACACCACGGGGCCGCCTATTAGGACCTGGAACTTGGAAGGTGTTAGGAACCTTCCTCTTCTTCTCACTGGGGCCTCCACCCCTACTTGAACCCACAAAAGGAGAAGTTGTTCTCCTAAATTCCTTTCTGGCTGCACTATCTCGCCAGATGTTGTTCTCTGCACTATCAGCTGTGAGTGCCTTCTCAACCTCCTGTGCATAGGTAGTAACCCCAGCCACAGTGGTAATACGAACATCACGGCCTAATCTGGGCTGTAGCACCTGGAGAAATCTCTCCCTCCTAGTCCCATTAGTGGGCACCAGCTCCATGGAAATTTTTTCCAAATGATCAAACTTCAGGGCATACTCAGTGAGTGAAAAACCTCCCTGAAATAGCTTGATGAACTCCTCAGCCTTTGCCACCCTGATGGCATCATTATAATATTTCTCGTTAAACAGAGTCTGAAACTCTTCCCAACTTAAAGCATTAAAATTTCTGGTCTGGGTAATAACCTCCCACCAAATTCGGGCATCCTCCCGAAACATATAAGTGGCACAGGCCACCCTCTCATTACCAGTCACCCTCATGAAGTCCAGGATGGTGGTAATCATACTCATCCACAGCTCTGCCTTGGCAGGATCTGCACTGCCTTCAAACACTGGAGGTTGCTTTCTTCCTGAACCTTTCATAGAGAGGCTCCCATTTATTACCAACCTCAGGCAGCTGCTCAGCTGCTGGCACCGACACAGGAGGTGCCTCTGATACACTAGCCACTGCAGGTGCTTGCTGTTGTCTCAGGAGGTGGAGTTCTTCTCCCTGTCTCAACATTGTAGCCGGCAGATCGTTGAATAACTGCTACCAGTTTGCAGAAGCTGGCTGTGGAATCTGTCCCTGGTCATTCTCTTGACCCTGGTTATTATTATTCTGGCCTTGATCACTCTGGCCAGCTAAATTATTTGTCTGCCCTGGATTCATTCTTATCAACTTAGACCTTGCTGAAACAATAGTCAATACGGCCGGTCAGGTAGTAATAACTAAACCTCTTCTGCCTTACAGTCCAAGAACAAGCAGATAATTATCATATTCCACAGTAATACAAATATACAAGTAGATACATGATTATATCATTTAGCACTTAGCATGTATCACATAATACTTCACAATCAACAATACTAATAAGTATGTTCCATTAATTTCAATACTATTTAGCACACGGTTGCTGAAGATGTAATATTCAGGGCACAGGTTTAACATGGTGTCTCATGTATACAGGTAAAGCATTTATAATATATTTAAGCAGTTATACATATAACTACATAAATAGTTACCAAACCATGAGTCGAGCTTGACTTCAGTGGTGAGTGTACATGCCCAGCCAGTCTACAGGAACCCTAACCTTGGCACACTCTGATACCAAGTTGTAACGCCCTGGTTACCCCAGGACAGTTACAGTGAACGATGAACCGTGAATTTAACTCGCTACCCGAGTTCTTTGGTTAATAACATGCTTCTAGGTGTTATTAACAGGTTAAGGTGAAAACCAATCAAAAGGAAATGAGATATTTTATTTAAAACATAAAACTGTTCATGAGCCCATCAAAAACATTTACAAGTTATTTACAACTCAAAATGGTCATTATAGTTTGAAATTTACAACCCGCCGACCTAAGCGGCAAAAATAGGGTAAACCCTCTAGTTCCTCTGAGAACTCCTTGGTCGTGGTGGTCAAGCGGCCGCATATGTACACAGCACCACCTAAGCTCTCCACTCAAGGCTGGGTGAGCTTTTCTTTCCCTATACCTACACCATATAGCACCCATGAGCCAGAGTTGTAATGCCCCAAATTTCCTAATAAGGGTTAGGACCTTGATTAGGAGGCCGGAAGGGCCATAATTGATTTATGATGCTATTTAATGATCATATGCATGTTTATGTTAATTATATTATTATATGATGATAAATGCATGCATATGGGTGTATCTATAATTATAAGGGCATTTTGGTAATTTGGCTTGTTGAGGGCATATTTGTATATTTGGGTGCATATTGTAATTTTTTAATGAGATTTCATTATTATGGAGATATATTCGAGCTATTCGGCATGAGACGATCTTATATTATGAGTTAGCGGTTTTGTCATAACGGGGTCGATTATTGGGTATTAAGAATGTTTATTTGATGATAAATTGGGAGTATTTGAGGTCAGGAGGAAATTCTAGAAGTTTTGACAATAATTTCCCCAGGGGTGTTTCCGGGACCCCGAGCACTAGGTTTTATTTGAGGTTACTTAAGCTTGAAGTAGCTTTTCAGATAGAACGTACGTTAGAAAACATTTCCTCTCTCCTTCGTTAGCTCATTTTACCGTTCGAATCATTTTTGAAGAAATCTCAAGTTCTAGGAGTCGGAATCAAGCGAGGATCAAGGCATAGCGATCCTAGGAAATATTAGAAGCTTCTTAACCGAAGGATTCGATGGAAAACAACCCAATCAAAGGTAATCTAAGTTTAAGTTTTGAGTTTTTAGAGTTTCTAAGCATTGAATTGGATTTTGTGAATCGTTGAGTTTTTGGTTCGTTCGAGCCTTGGGTTTTGATGGTTTTGGACCATTGGGAAGCTTGGGAACTTTGATTTGATGATTTGGTAATGTTTAGGTATGATTTTGGAGGCTTTGGGATGTTGAAAATCATGTTTGGGGATGGCTCTGGGTTGGCGGCCGCAGCCCTAGCTCGAAGAAGCAGGTGGAGCAGCTTTGTGCTTGCTGGGCGCCGCGGCCCTTGGTGTTGGGCGCCGCTGCCCTTGCTTCTGGAGTGGCTAGGGGCCGCAGCCCAAGGTGCTAGGGTTACAGCCCTTGAGCAGGGATGAGCCCGTTTGTGCGTTTTGACCCCGGGAACATGGTTTTAGGCCTCGGGATCGTCCCTACTACCTAGATTAGTGGGGATTGATGTCCCGGAGGCTAGATCTTGGTTTGGGAACCCTTGACTATCATTTTATTGATGGTGTCCCGTATTTGGTTATGACTAGGTGACCGCTAAAGGACTAAAAGTTGATCTTTCTCAAGGGTCGTTCTTTTATTCATTCTAGCTCGAATCTGAGGTAAGAAAATTGCACCCTATGTATATGTGACATGCATGGTTATTATTGATGCATGTTGGATTATTAAATGTGACATGCATGGTTATTATTGATGCATGTTGGATTATTAAATGTGGCATGCATGATTATTGTTGAGGCATGTCAAGTGGTTAAATATGATGCATATGATGCACGAGGAACATGTGATTAGGACATGCTTTGTATACTGAGTATGATATTGTTCAGAGCTTGAGCCTCTGTGTTTATGCATGATCCTAATTGTGCTAGTATTTGTTAAGTAAGCATGCTGAATGCCTTGTATTCGGATATTGGATATGTGATATATGTTTGGTGGCATTGCTTACTTGTATATGGCACTAACTAGTCAGGGATACTGACCTAAGAGTTAGAAATGGCATAGCGTCATGAACGCAGGGCCAAATGAAGATTAGATCTAATCGATATCAATATTGAATGGCTCTAAGGCATTAATTCTGGACTGACCCTAAGGTTGATGAACTTATAAGTGATTGCTTAGTCTAAGACTAGTTACTAGAGCCAGGGCCTAAGGTCCAGGTGACTGTTTGTCACATGGCTAGGGAATGATGTTCCAAGGTTATGACTCTATGGTCATGAGGAAGGTTATGTTGGTGACTAGTCACCATGCACCTATCATGTTTGAACTAATAAAAGTTGACTTGTCTGTTAAGCCCCGGTGACCCTATTGTCACAAGGCTAAAGGGAGCTATACCCAACTCAGTGAATTTTGCGATTGTCACCTATTTGTTGGGACTGAAAGTCCTGGATGATTAGTATGATCATTGGTTGTTGTGTTATACTCAACATTACGTTTCTATTTTGGGCTAAAAGCCCTGGATGACTATTATGGTCATTGGTTGATGTGTTATACTCAACATTATGTTTCTATTTTGGGCTAAAATCCCTAGATGACTATTATGGTCATTGGTTGATGTGTTATACTCAACAGTACGTGGATCTGTTGCCTGCTGGAATAGGGATATATCTGCTAGGCGTGTGCCTTATGACTTGATAACATGTTATTACTGTTCATGAGCATATTAAGTTTTCTTGCTGAGCTTCGGCTCATGTGTGCTATGTGGTGCAAGTAAAGGCAAAAGAAATCTGGACCATCCTTGAGTTGGAGAGCTTAGGTGATGATGTTTACATATGCAGCTGCTCGACCACCATGACTGAGGTTTGAAGACGAACTAGGGTTAAACCCCGTTTTACCGCTTAGATCGGCCTGTTGAAATATTTTCTTGTAGTAGACTCTGAAATTATATTTTGGGATCCCATTGTATATAATAAACGTTCTAATGAAACGTTATATCTTTACCAAAAAAATTTAATCCCTAAACCGCTAATCATACTTAGTTACACGATTTTGACCAAATGACTCGATTAGCGAGTTTAGCACTGTTTACAAGGCACACCGTAACGGTCCCTGGAGTTTAGGGCTTTACAAGAGCCTAGCAAGAAAACACAATATCACATGAATATAATATCAACAATGATCATAATAATCATTCAGGACTTTCAGTTCAAAGTAGAGGAGTGACAATTGGAAAAGCCACTAAAGTGGGTCCCGTTCCCATTAGCCATGTGGCGATAGGGTCACCTGGGCTTTACAAATAAGTGATGCTTTCACTAGCTTATCAAGATAGGTGCTTGATGAACTAATCACAAATATAACCTACCACATGACCATAGAGTCACAACCGTGGGATTCCGCTCCCTAGCCGCGTGACAAGCAGTCACTTAGGCCTTTGGCCCTGGCTCTGAGTAACTAGTCCTATACTAGTCAAGCGCTTATAATTTTCATCGACCTTAGGGTCGGTCCAACATTAATGCTCCTAGAGTCATTCAACGCTGATATCGATTATATCTAATCTTTTATCGGCCCTGCGTTCATGACGCTTATGCCGTTTCTGACTCTCAGGTCAGTAATACGCGACCAGTACCGATTCTGAATAGTCAGTACCATACACAAGTAAACAACATCTGCTAGCATTTAATATGCAATCCATGTTCACATTTAAACAGTCAACATGCCTCAACAATAGCCATTCATGTCATATATATAGGGTGTAGTTTTCTTACCTCTGGTTCGAGCGAGAAATAGAACAAGAAAGACCCTTGAGAACGATCGACTTTTTGATTCCTTAGCGGTTACCTAATCATAACAAATTATAATCTCCATGAATGAAAATCAACAATGAAAGGGTCTTGACCTAACCCCACTCTCGGGACCCCTAAACATACCCACACGGTGAGTATATTCGATCCCGGGCCTTAAGGATTAAAACCCCGAGCCAAAAACCCTTAAAAACACTCAAAATGGGATTCTTAAGGAACAGAGTAGCGCTACAACGCTACTCACTAGCACCCCAGCACTCTTCTCAGAAACCAAAACTGCCCAACCCAACCCTGGGTAGCGCTATAGCACCCCCTTGTGGGTGCTGTGGCGCTACACCCAGCCTGATCAGCCCCTGAATCTTCTTTCTTCGACTCCTCCATTTCCAACTCGATTCCAATGCTTCCAAACTTCATTTTTGGTGCCAAATGAACCCAAAAAATATCCCCACAAGTCCTAAGCATCACAACCACAAGAACCCTAGCCAAAAACTCCCAACAAAACCAATCAACCAACCTAGAAATCTCAACTGAAAACCAAAACAAAAACAAAGCAAACCAGAGATTCAATGGCTAGAATCTTACCTCAAGTTCACATTATGATTCTCTTCAATGGTGGAACACACTCTCAAGCTCTCAAGAATTATTTCCCAAGCTTGATTCCCCAACTTAAGCTCAAAAATCCAAGTAGAAAAAGAGAGAAAATAGGTACGGGAGAAGGTGCTTTCTGTTAGGAAAATATATATTGCCTCAATGGAAATGGTAAGAAAATGTTACAACTCTATGCAAAATATTACAATAGACAAGGATTGATTAAATAAAGTGTTACAACTCTATAACTGAAGATACAAATAAAAGGAGAAGGAGATGTAAGATGATAGAAATAGAAAGTACAACTCTATTACAAAAGGATACAAGTAAACTAGAAGTGTTTGAACAAAGGAAATAAAAGGATTACAACTCTTAAACAAAAGTACAAGTAAATAGAATAAGAAGAAAAGAAGAAAGAGCAATAGAACAAAATAAGAACAAGAACCAAAACAATAAACTCTCACTCACACAACCAAAGTGAAGAGTGGTGGGGATCACCAACTTGAACAAGGTTTGGAACCTTTGTCCAAAAGCTATTCCCCCTAACTCAAGCACTAAGGGATCTCTCACAGATTATAGGAAATGCTTTCTGGAATAATCAAGCCTCAAGGTGTTTCTAGCCAAGTGCTCTAATGGATAGAAAATGTTGTATCTTACAAGTGAGCTATAGGCTCCTATTTATAGAGTTTAGAGACACCCTTTGAATTTCAAATTCCACCAACCCCCATGGCTGTTACCATTGTTTAATTGGATTAATATGGAATTAAAAGTGAGATTTGGGAGTTATTTGGGTTTTTTTGAGCCGTTCAACAAATATTGAAAAAACTGAAAAAATGGTCAGTTTTTGGCCTGTGGCCGCGGCCACTAGTCTCTGTCCCACAGGCCGCGCCCACCGACCAATTTCAGCACTGAAAAATGTGCTGTTTTTCCAAACGGTTCCAAACCCTCCCAAATGATTTTGTAACTCCAAAAACACATTATTGGGGTTAAAATCATATCTCTAACCGCCATATCACATATGGATTTATGAAATTCATCTCAATATTGTGTAACAACAAATTTACACAATAAAGAGTAATATTTGGAAGCTACAAATTTGTAATACCAAATATGTTACATTATTTGGATATATCTCATATATCTAAATATTGTAACTCTCTATTATATGTTACAATATGTGACACTCTTTGTCACATTTATTTAATCTAAAACATTATATTATAATATAATATAATATTACATTATATTATAAAATAATATAACATTCCCTCACTAGATTCAATAGTTATCTATTGTAACACTTATTTAATCAATCATTATATTTTAAAATATAACATATCCCCCACTTGATTAAATAAAAACTCTCTCTTATAGGAGTCATTGCATTAGTGTATAAAGCAAAGTGTTTTTCAACTTGAACTTTACTATAGTGTAATTGTCACAAAATTTGTCGAAAATTTGGTTGCACTAAGCATTGAACCATCTTTTCATAATAACAAATTGATGATAACACACACACCTTTGCAATGTTCACTTGAGACCTCTATGTCTCGCTTTGCACCGTTAATGGCCAAGTGCACTTTCCATTCATGGACGTTCTTGAGAATACTCCCAATTCTCATGAGAGACGACACCACCCCTAGGTCCATATAGGTAGAATTCTTACAGTATTTTGTTACCCAAAAATACTTGTCTTTACAAGACTGAATTCTATTAAAAAAACCTTTCGATTTTAACCTTCAACTTGGTAACACAAAAGTACTCAATATCTCAGATGGGACTTATTTGAGTACAACTAATATTCACTTGATTGACTTGTTGTTACCTATTGAACCTAACACTAGTTGAATAACTAGTGTTAAGATAGGTTACCATCAATCGTGAATCTCTTTAGGGAGTTTAAGTCCCATCCCTCGAGATGATGCAACCACTAAATCCCTCATTAGTGGCTTAGTGAAAGGATCCGCCAGATTTTCACTTATTCTCACATAGGATATTGAGATGACTCCTCTTTGAATCAATTCTCTTACATAACCATGTCTTAGACTAATATGTCTAGACTTCCCATTATACACTCCGTTGTATGCTCTAGCCAATGTCTCTTGGCTATCACAATGTATCGATATAGTAGAAACATTTTCATTGATTAGGGGAATCTCTATCAACAGATCCCTTAACCATTCGGCCTCTTTGCCGGTAGCAGCTAGAGCTATGAACTTTGCTTCCATAGTGGAATGAGATATACAGGTTTGTTTCTTGGAACCCCAAGAAATTACACCTCCACCAAGTGTAAATACCCAACCAGTTGTGGACAAGTTGTCCCCAAGATTGGATATCCAACTTGCATCTGTATATCCCTCTAATATCGAAGGAAATTTGGAGTAGTGAAGGCTTAGTCCTTTGGTTTTCTTGAGATAACCTAGGACTCTTCCAATTGCCTTCCAATTATCCACACTTGGATTACTTGTAAACCTACTAAGTTTACTTACCGCAAATGTTATATCAGGTCTAGTACACTGGGCAGCGTACATTAGACTCCCTATAGCACTAGCGTACTCCAATTGAGCCACCTCTCTTCCTTCATTCTTCTCTAGTTTTACACTATGATCGAATGGAGTATTGGCATCTTTAATCTTGAGATAGTTAAATTTGTTCAATACTTTCTCAACATAATGGGCTTGCCCTAACGCAAAATCCCCACTATGTTTCTTTACTTTGATACCGAGTATGGTATCAACTTCTCCAAGTTCTTTCATCTTGAAGGTTAATGATAGAAACCTCTTCGTTTCTTCTATCCCTTTCATGTTATTACTTAGAATAAGGATGTCATCCACATATAAGCAAACAATGATCACATATCCCTTACAAGTTTTGGAATACAAACACTTGTCTCCATTGTTATGTCTAAACCCATTAGACATGATGGCTTGATCAAATTTCTCATGCCATTTCTTAGGAGCTTGTTTCAATCCATATAAGGATTTTACAAGTCTACAAACTTTATGTTCATATTTTGGTAGGACAAACCCTTCGGGTTGTTCCATATAGACCTCCTCATTGAGGTCACCATTAAGGAATGCCATTTTGACATCCATTTAATGAACATACAAGTTGTGTATGGAAGCTAAAGTGAACAAAATTCTTATAGAAGTCGTTCTTGCAACAGGCGTATAGGTATCGAAATAATCGATACCCTCTTTTTTCCTAAACCCTTTAGCTACTAATCTAGCTTTAAAGGTTTGGATAGTGCCGTCAGTGTGGTATTTTCTCCTAAATACCCACTTACACCCAATTGGCTTAGACCCCGGTGGGAGGTCTACCAATTCCCAAGTGTTATTGGAAAGAATGGAATCCATCTCATCATTGATGGCTTCTTTCCAAAATTCACTATCTCTCGATGGCATAGCTTCTCTATAAGTCTTAGGATCATCCTCAACGAGAAGTACAATAGGAATTTTCCTAATGACTTCCTCTCTATTTCCTTCTACCATGTAGAATGAAATTCGTTGAGAATCTATCTCATTCACTACTAGACTCTTATGATTTTTAAGCCTTTGACTTCTTCTAGGTTCAAAGGGTTGCTTTACATCCTTTTGAGAATTCTCCTCTTGAGAATCAACTTTGGATGTAGAAGCTTGAGAATTGTTCTCATATAACAAATTCTCCTTTAGAGATGTTGAAGCTTGAGAATTGTTGTCACATAACATATTCTCAAAGAATTCAACTTCTCTAGATTCAATCATAATATTAGACTCTAAGTCTAATAACCTATAAGCTTTACTATTGTTGGCATAACCAACAAAAGCACAATTTATGGCTCTTGAACCTTACTTTGTTCTATTAGGTTCGTTTTTCTTGCAATATGCAAGACCACACTTTGAAGTACCCTATGTTGGGTTTTCTTCCTTTCCATAACTCATATGGAGATATCTCATTTTTCTTCATCGGTATTCGATTAAGAATGTGACAAGCGGTTACAAGCGCTTCACCCCATAAGTTGAAGTTCAACTTAGAAAATACCAACATAGAATTTATCATCTCTAGATAAGTCCTATTTTTCTTTTCGGCAACACCATTGTGTTGTGGTGTATAAGGTGCAGTGCACTCATGAATTATACCATTTTCTTCACAAAATGTATTGAATTCATTAGAGAAGTACTCTCCTCCTCTATCACTTCTTAGCACCTTAATCTTTTTATTTAGTTGATTTTCAACTTCTAATTTATACAATTTAAAACCATCAAAAGTTTAATCTTTATGCTATAAAAGAAACACATAGGTATATCTACTAAAATCATCTATAAAAGTAAGAAAATACATTTTACAACCTCTAGTTAAAACACCATTTAATTCACAAAGATCACTATGGATTAAATCTAGTAAATTAGATGATCTTTCTACACTAGGAAATGGTTTCTTAATCATTTTCGCCTTAACACATATTTCAAATTTACCATAGTTTTTAATATTGCATGCAATCATACCACATTTTACAACTATTTTCATGGTTGAAAAACCTATATGTGATAGTCTAAGATGGCACAAAAATAAAGAATCATACTCAACAATATAGGCGAAATTAGCATTTTTATTGATAACATTGAAAGTTACATCATTGGTGCACAATTTAACCATACCCTCACAAGAGTACCCATTTCCCAAAAATACATTTGATTTGGTAAGTATAAGTTTACCGGACTCAAAAACGGCTTTAATGCCGGGCTTGCCAAGCAAATCACCACTTACCAAGTTTCTACTCATTTCGGGAACATAAAGTACATTCACTAATGTAACTTTCTTGCCAGAGGTGAAAAAGACTTCAATGGTACCTTTGCCAAGTACCTTGGACTTGCCCTCATTGCCCATTTGTATCTCATGGTTGCCCTTTGACTCTTCAAAGGTCTTGAACAATGATTTGTCATAGGTGACATGGACGGTGGCACATGTATCATACCACCATCCTTTCACCTTGCCTTGGACCGCATTCACCTCACTAAGGGTAGCAACTATGTTTTCCTCTTGAGTTGCGTTCACCTTAGGTCCTTGTTGGTCTTTTCTATGCCTACACTCTCTAGGATAGTGACCCTTTTTCCCAAACACAAAGTAAGGGCCTTTCTCGCCCTTAAACTTGTTTGGGTTGGTTTTTGGACCCAAAGGTTTCTCATTACCCTTTTTCCCTTTGTTTTTGGGATGTTTTGGTTGTGACACCGCATTTGCTTTGGAAGTCTCTCCATCAGACCCCTCCACAAGTTTATCTCTACATATCGATTCCTCTTCGATTCGAGTATGTTTTTGGATTTCCTCCAAAGAATAATCCTCATTTTTATGAAGGATTCTTTTCCTATAGCTCTTCCAAGTTGGTGGTAATTTAGCCACTATAGCACCAACTTGAAAGGCCTCGGGAAGCTCAATCTTTAGCACTTTCAATTTGTTAACAATTATTTGCAATTCATGAATTTCAGGAAGAATAGGTTTATCACCAAAAAATTTGAAATCGAAGTATTGAGATATCAAAAACTTTTTGGTACCTTCCTCTTCCATCTTAAACTTTTTCTCAAGTGCATCCCATATCTCCTTGGCCGATTTGGTCTCGATGTAGAGGTCATAGAGCCTATCGAATAGGGCGTTGAGGATATGACCCCTACAAAGGAGATTGTCCTCCTCCCTCTTCCTTCTCTTCTCCACCTCCTCGGGAGTGTCTTGGTCGGATGGCTCGGCTAGAGGTGCCAAGGAAGACTCAAGGATGTAGGCGATTTTGAGAGTGGTTAAAAGAAACCTCACCTTGTCTTGCCACCTAGTAAAATTAGATCCATCAAATATATCCAATCTCACTAGGTCTTGGTTCATGATCTTGATTGTCTCCCCTTCCACTGAAACAAAAAAGGATAAGCTTTTGAATGTTAGGAAAATATATATTGCCTCAATGGAAATGGTAAGAAAATGTTACAACTCTATGCAAAATATTACAATAGACAATGATTGATTAAATAAAGTGTTACAACTCTATAACTGAAGATACAAATAAAAGGAGAAGGAGATGTAAGATGATAGAAATAGAAAGTACAACTCTATTACAAAAGGATACAAGTAAACTAGAAGTGTTTGAACAAAGGAAATAAAAGGATTACAACTCTTAAACAAAAGTACAAGTAAATAGAATAAGAAGAAAAGAAGAAAGAGCAATAGAACAAAATAAGAACAAGAACCAAAACAATAAACTCTCACTCACACAAACAAAGTGAAGAGTGTTGGGGATCACCAACTTGAACAAGGTTTGAAACCTTTGTCCAAAAGCTTATTTCCCCCTAACTCAAGCACTAAGGGATCTCTCACAGATTATATGAAATTCTTTCTGGAATAATCAAGCCTCAAGGTGTTTCTAGCCAAGTGCTCTAATAGCTAGAAAATGTTGTATCTTATAAGTGAGCTATATGCTCCTATTTATATAGTTTAGAGACATCCTTTGAATTTCAAATTCCACCAACCCCCATGGCTGTTACCTATGTTTAATTGGATTAATATGGAATTAAAAATGAGATTTGGGAGTTATTTGGGTTTTTTTGAACCGTTCAACAAAGATTGAAAAAAACTGTAAAAATGGTCAATTTTTGGCCTGTGGCCACGACCACTAGTCTTTGTCCCACAGGCCGCGACCACCGACCAATTTTAGCACTTAAAAATATGATGTTTTTCCAAACGGTTCCAAACCCTCCCAAATGATTTTGTAACTCCAAAAACACATTATTGGGGTTAAAATCATATCTCTAACAGTCATATCACATATGGCTTTATGAAATTCATCTCAATATTGTGTAACAACAAATTTACACAATAAATGGTAATATTTGGAAGTTACAAATTTGTAATATCAAATATGTTACATTATTTGGATATATCTCATATATCTAAATATTGTAACTCTCTATTATATGTTACAATATGTGACACTTTTTGTCACATTTATTTAATCTAAAACATTATATTATAATATAATATAATATTACATTATATTATAAAATAATATAACACTTTCTATGCTCTGTTTTTCTCTTCCTTCTACAGCCTTCAATGGCTTAAATCTATCCTAGGGGTGAAAAGACCAAAATACCGCTAGGTCAAATAAAGATTTCTAAAGGCTCCCAAGGGCAAAATTGACATTTTTCACCTATTTCGTTAATCATAATTAACACCCTCCAATTCCCGCTATTCTCGATATTCTCAAACACCAATAATTCATATCCTGTTACCCTTTAATTCCCGGCAACGCTCTAATCATTAAAATCACCCCAAGACTCACCCCGAGCCCCGAACTTAAACCCGTTATGACTAAACTGCTAATTTATATTCAAAGATCGTCGCATGCCGAATAGCTCGAACAAATCCAAATTATAATGTGGCCTTAACAATTAATCGCAACATGCACCAAAATATACAAATATGCCCTCAACGGGCCAAATTACCAAAATACCCCTATAATGAAATGTGGACCCACATGCATGCATTTAACATCATATTATAATATAATTCACATAAACATAAATATAATCATTTAATGGCATAATAAGGAAATTATGACCCTCTCGGTCTACTAATCCAGCCATTAAATCGCATTAAGGATTTCAGGGCATTACAAACATGCTCCAATGGATATACTAAACATAGCTAACCAAGCACATTAATATATACCATGATAATGTTCATAAATTATAAAATAACTAATCAACCTTTAGGCGATCCAAAATATTTTATAACTGTGAACTCAATATACTCATGACAAAGCTTTAAAATTATAGATATACCATAATGTCATTTATTCATAAGCATCACATAAACATGAGTAATTTAATTTATTTTAATTTGACATCCATAACACCTTTCTAATTTGGCCACTTTGGTGACTAACAAACTACATATAATATAAATATCAAATTAAAATTGCAATATTACATTATCTTTATGATTTAGTCACTATGGTGACCAATAACATACAATATAATGGCTACTAATAATACTTTAATTCAAATGGCAGCATACGTGTATTGTGAATATAATATATAATTTATACATATATATATATACATAAATCACTTGCGATAATTTAGAAACCCACACATTGACATACATGGGAGGGTAGTCTCTGCCCATTAATATCTTAAACATATACCCACTACCCATATATGTGAAAATACATTAACTATTTATAACATTGTACTATAATCTAAAACATTGCATGCAAGCCGAATTGTTATAGCAATAAAACAATACACTTGTTCATTATGCGAGATAGAAGCAAGCATACACGCAATCATATATATAGCTTTACAATTAAGTCATTAAATAGAGCAACGAAAAGATTTCAAAGCTTTTTATATATATATATCATAAATTAACATCGAAAATTGTAAAATAACGATCTTAAAGAAAAACAAACATCAATAGGCAAATACAATAATATAGCATATTTTGAAAATTTTAAAATATGTCGAAGCGGAATACATATTACTTTACAATTATTAACGAAAAATCATTTATTCTCAACTTGACTCTGATACCACGTGTAAACTTTAATCTTTAGATCAATAATATTTATGCAAATCAAAACCTAATTTTACATAAATCATAAAAGGCTAGATCTTGAACAAAATGATTTTCACAACCACATAATAGATCGAGAACATATCTTGATCCATAGCAAGAGCAATTGATTTCTAGTGAATAATTGTTTAGGATTGTATTTCTCCCTCTTGACCCCTTTAGGTTGACAAGCTTTCTTGATGGAGAGGAAAACTAACAAATTGGGTAGAGAGAGTCAATCATATTAGGGTTTTCTTTTCTTTATATACACCTACCATCAAGGTGCTAATAGAAAATTACTTTTTATTAACCAATAGGAATTATTCTCTTTATTTTATTAAACTCATTTTGATACTTTTTACTTGGGCCACTTAAATACCCACATATGGGCTTGTGGGTAAGTCCAACAGCGTAAAATTGTCAATCTCTGTCATGTTCTCTACTTTAATAGGAGCGAGACCTACAAGGACTTGATCCCAAAAGAAAATGTGCATCACTACTCAACATAATTCTTACATGTAGTTTTATTTGTGTATTTTTTTATTTATTTTTACTAAATTCTTTTTTTTTACTAATATACATATTTTATATAATTAATATAATTATTTAATTTCCACTGTGCGCACCCTTTTAAATTGTCTCATTCTTAAATTTTGATAAACAAGTATATGAAACACCACAAATGATGTGTATAAATTTTAAGTAATTATGCCGCTAATAATTCCATTTCTTCGACTAACAAATATGTAGAGTCCCAGAATATTTACTTAGTTAGCTAGCTAGTAGTAGTTGTAGTATTTTAGATTTCGTGGATTTTGGTTCAAATCGGAACTTAGTTGGAAACTCCTAGCAATAGTTATGGATTTTATAAGTTCAACCAATAGTTTAAGAATATTAATTATAACATAAGGTTTGATTGATATTGCTGGTTATAAATATGATATTTATTATAACCTAAGGTTTAGATAGAGCCAATAGGATTATGACACTTGTCATAAGCTTGATTATGATGGAATTATTATTTTAATGATAAAATAAGGGAATATAAGACTTAGTCTTCACCAGAAAATGTTAGGGTCGTAGTTTGACTCAGACAAAGCAGTTATCCAACCGGAATTATGCTGAAAAAGTGTAATTACGTGATCAAAATATGTCGATATATCGCAGCAGTGGAGCCGATATATCGCCTGACGCTGAATACGGAAAACACGTTGACGCTGCACGATCGTACGAACGGAGACTCGGGATTAGGGCCCAGCCGATATATCGCCACATAGGGGCGATATATCGCCCATATTATTTTTTTTTTTGTTTTATTTTTAATTTTATAAACCACCTTTGACTCCTTAGACCTACCTCTGTTAGTTTTGACTGAGTCTTCAGCCTCTGATTGACGAAAATTCAATTATCTTCAATTAAATTCATTATTTTTATTCAAATCAAAATGGGGTTAGTTTCACTCATAACCTCTATAAATAGGACCTAGTACCCAGCCATTTCACTTACTCTTCGGCTGTGATCAGACTTCAAGGTGCTAGTAAGACCATAAGAGTGATGCACTTGGGTTGGGAAAGAAAGAGTTTTATCATTCTTAAGCTTTATCAAACACTTGGGAAGTGAGGATTAGAGTATTTCGGTATTGGAGTTAGGCCAATCCATAAGGTCAACAAAGGTACCCTTATTCTTAAGTTCAATTTTGTTTGATTCCTTAGTTTCTTTAGTTTTCATTTAGGTTCTAACTTTTGTTATGGTTTTGTGGTTAGGTTTTTAAGTTCTTTGAACTTAAGGTGTCTTTTCGGTAAGTTTTCTCTTGGTGGTTTAGTTCTATTCTTTTCATCTCTTTCCTTTAGAAATACTCACTGTTCTATTGCTGGATTTTAAGAGTGTTCCACGTTCCGCATTTGTTCTCATATCCCAGTTTTGGTAAGGAAAATAGGCTAGATCTTGTATGTTTGTATGATATGTTATGCTTTTATGTTATGTTAAGTATAATATGTTATGATAAGTTTATGTTTTAATATGTTATGTTATGATTTACCCAATCTCAAATATTAGACAGGGGGCGTAGATGGGTTATCATACACTACATGTGATCTAACCTACCTCAAATATTAGATAGGGGACGTAGATGGTTTATCACATGTTATAATGGCCATTATTAGTATAGTCTTATATGGTGTACGTTTTTATAGTCATATGTTTATAGTATATGTTATGTTATAATTTTATGTACATGTTTTATGTTGTTAGTAGTTTTTCCTTACTGGGCATTAGGCTCACTCCTTTTCTTTTAGTGTGATGTAGGAAAATAGATGCAAAGGCGGAAGGATTCTTGGAAGCTTGGTGTGTGTATGGAGGTGAATGGAGTGAATGGGTTGCGTGTCGATTCGAGGACAACGTTTTTTTTTAGTCGCTTTAAATTACATTTTTATGTATTTTTCCGCATTTAGCTTTGTAAACAATTTTATTTAAAGTTATGTTTTATTTTAAAACAATGAGATCATTTATGTATTACAAATATATTTTTTTTCGAAGTTTCAATAAAGTTATGAATTTTCTTATGTATGTTCTTTTCAAATTTGTAGTTATGTCTAGTAGGTTTAATGACCTAAGTTTCATAGATAGTTTGGTCGTTACAAAATAAAAGGAAAATATAGAGATTAAAGTATATCAGTCAACTAGTATATACATTTTTTACTTATTTATTTTATGAGTAATGTTATGTGCACCAAAATATTACACAAACTGACGTGATAATTTCTTTTAACCAATTACATTTTGATGAACCCCAAAATGGGTATATTTTAAATATTTATAAATTGCAAGCGCATGAATCGTATATGGAGTATAGTGTTCGTGTAAGCACGAGATCAAACCCAAAGAAATTGACTAAAATAAAAAAGAAACTATTTTAAACCAGAATTAAATAAATTATAACCTAGCTCTAAAGATTGATAAGATTTAATGTCAAGAAAATAAAATAAAAGATTCAAAATAAAGTTATTTAAAAGAAGAAAAATAAACCAATTATGATTTGCAAATAAGTTGTAAAAGAAAAATAATTAAGATACTAGAATCCTCAAAATATAAGTTTAATAATATTTATTAGTATATTGATTCTCAAGTTTTAGTAATAGTTAAAATAAATTAAACTATAATTTTCCAAATAGATTTATAATTTAAGCAAATTATTTCTAAAAAGATAGGATTTTTCTTCACCTTTCAAAAAAATATAATTTCAAAGTATTTAATGTGAATCAACCTAATGAAACAACAAAAAATCAAATAACATTATTTATAAGGCAAAACATAATATTTTTGTTCTAAGCATTGGATGTGTACAATTTAATGACACATCTTACACAAAGAATATTATGTTTTGCAAAATGAAGAATAAGGTATAATATTATCTAACAATGCAAAATACAAGATATTAAAAATGAAAGACATATATGAAGAAGAAAAATCCATAAACTTTGTTGCATTACAAGGGAAATCAACATACAACAACAAATAATATCTAGTTACAAGTTGCTTCATCATGATCTTAATAATCTCATGAGAAAGATTAGAAGCACATAACTAGAATCCAAAATATATTACAAAAGAAATACATACTTGACACAAAATGGTCTTCCAAAAGGAATAGAGAAAATGTGAAGAGAAAGTGTAGAAAAGATGATAGTAACAAAAAATTAAGCACCCAATTACATATTTATAGCCAAAATGAGACTATTAATATAATCAATTTAAATTAATTAGATTAATTAAATGAATAATAATATGGCAAGTAGGGGTAAATTATAGGGTGTCATGATGAATTTTGTAGTGAAATGTGTAGAAAAATTGGGTAAAAAAATTGGCATTTGAGGGACAAGGGGACAACGTGGGCTCAAGAGGAAAATGGCAGGCTGCTGGAGGCTTTGGGCAGCTGGGCTGTAGGGGCTGTTGGGCGCAAGCCCAAGTGAGGAGGAAGTAGCTGGAGTGCGTGGGCCTTTACGGGTTGCTGGGAGGCTTCGGGCCTGGGCTGGAGGGGCAAGTGTGGGCGGGTCTGCAGGTCCAGGTGGGTCAGGCCGAAGGCAGCTGAAGGCTGGAGAGGGCAAGTGGAAATGGGCCTTCTTCTTTGGGCTTTTGATTTTCAAAAATTCCAATTTCCCACTTCTCTTTTCAACTTTAATTCTTTTATTTTCTCTACTCTTCAAAGTACCAAAATACAACATAATTCCTGCAAAAATAAATTAAATTAAATCTAAACTAAATATTTTCAATTGTAAAATATATTCCATAAATTTCTTGAAAACATCAATTAAGACTTAATTTAATTTGATATTTAAGATTAATAAATGTGCACTTTTGACCACTAATCACACAACACTAATTTCAAATAATTATACTACAACATATTATAATAAAATATTTATAAGAACATATAAAAATCTAAAAAATTACAACAAGACTAATAAATTCAAAATTACTTAAAAACCCAAATCCTAAGCAACAATTAGCATTAAAAATTGTAGTAAAATAACTCTATTTTGTAACTTAGTTTTACAATTGGCATATTTGGCTGGACCTGGCCCAAGAGGTCATATATAAGTTTTCATAACTAACTAAATAAATACAAGAGATATAATTTCTCAAAACAAAACACATTTTATAACAAACACAATACTATACTATTTGGAATATTAAAGTACATTATAAGAAAATTTCCAATGAAATAGTATCAAATATATATTTATAGTATGTATTGTAACGACCCAAAATTGCTAATAGGGCTTAGTGCCTTGATTAGCGTGCTGGGATGGCATAATTGGATATATGTATGTTTAATTGGTTAAATGCGTGATTATGTGGCATGTATGATTAATATGATTATGTGAGTATGTTATATGCATGTTTATGAGTATTAAATATGCATGTGGGCCCGTTACTGTTCATAAGGGCATATTTATAAATTTGGCCCGTTAAGAGCATTAATGTGATTATATGTGATAAATGGTTGAGACCACATTATTATGTGGATATATTTGCAATATATGGCTCGAGACGGTCCTAGTGAGCGGATTAGCGAAATAGCCACAATAGGGTCTAAATACTCGGCTCAGGGGAGCCTGAGGGTATTTTTGGGAATTTAGATAATATTTTGGGATTTACTGAGTAATGAATAAGTATTTGGTAATTATTTGGACACGACATGATTAATTGGTTAATAGTAGGAACACTTGAGGAATTAGTGGGAACCGGGGGAAATGACCATTCTACCCATATAGGTAATTGGAGGGTTGGGTTAATAATAAAGGGAAATTTGGTTTTTTCTAATTAAGTTATATACTCAGTAAAACTCTAAGGAACAACCAGAATGTAGTGGAAGATTCTCAGCTCTCTCTCACCCCCTCTCACTCACGATTTTCTCTCCATTTCCTTCTTGTGTTGAGGCTTTGAGAAAACTGAAGGGAAATTCAAGACTAAACTGGGTTTTGGACTAGTTCAAGCTGGGGAAAAACAAAGTGAAAGGTTGTAATGCCTTGAAATCCCTAATGCGATTTAATGGCTGGATTAGTAGGCCGAGAGGGCCATAACTGTTTAATTATGCCATTAAATGATTATATGCATGTTTATGTGAATTATATTATAATATGATGTTAAATGCATGCATGTGGGTCCACATTTCATTACAGGGGTGTTTCGATAATTTGGCCCGTTGAGGGTGTAATTGTATATTTGTATGCATGTCGGTGACATATTTTTGAGACCACATTATAATGTGGGTTTGTTCGAGCTATTCGGCATGAGACGATCTTGGAATAATAATTAGCGGTTTAGTCATAACAGGTTTAAGTTCGGGGCTCGAGATGAGTCTCGGGGTGATATTAATGACTAGAGCGTTGCCGAGAATTAAAGGGTAACGGGATATGAACTATTGATGTTTGAGATTAATGAGAATAGCGGGAATTGGAGAGCGTTAATTATAATTAACGAGATAAGTGGGAAATACCAATTTTTCCCTTGGGAGCCTTTAGAAACCCTTAATTGACCTAGGGTTATTTTGGTCTTTTTACCCCTAGGATAGACTTAAGCCATCGAAGGCTGTAGAAAGGTAGTGAAAAACAGAGCATAAGTTTAAGCTTCTCCCGTACCTATTCTCCTTCTGTTTTCTTTGTGATTTTTGAGCCATTCTTGAGGATTCAAGCTTGGGAAGTAAGTCTTGAGAGTTTGGGAGTGTGTTCCACCATTGAAGAGCATCATAAGCTGAGCTTGAGGTAAGTTTCTAGCCATTAAAATCCCTGCTTTGCTCTATTTTAGTTCTGGTTTTCAGTTGGGATTTCTAGGTTGGATGATTGGTTTTGTTGGGAGTTTTGGCTAGGGTTCTTGTGGTTGTGATGCTTGGGATATATGAGGATGGTTTTTGGGTTCATTTGGCGCCAAAAATGGGATTTGGAAGCATTGGAATCGAGTTGGAATCGCAGGAGTCGAAGAAGGAGGTTTCAGGGGAGAACTGTTCTGGGGGTAGCGCTACAGCGCCCATCAGAGGGCGCTATAGCGCTACATAGGACTTTTGCTGGGCAGTTGGGGGTTCTGAGTATAGCGCTGGGGCACTATTGAGCAGCGTTGTAGCGCTACTCTGTTCCTCCAGATTCCCATTTTGGGTGTTTTTAAAGATTTTTGGCTCGGGGTTTCAATCCTTAAGGGTCAGGATCGAATCTACTCATTATGTGGGCATGTTTCGAGGTCCCGAGAGTCGGTTATGATTAAGACCCTTTCATTGTTGATTTTCATTAATGGAGGTTATAATTGGTTATGATTAGGTAACCGCTAAGGAATCAAAAGATCGATCGTTCTCAGGAGTCGTTCTTATTATATTTCTCGCTCAAACTAGAGGTAAGAAAACTGCACCCTGTGTATATGACATGCATGATTGTTGTTGAGGCATGTTGGTTGATAAATGTGGACATTGATTGCATATTAAATGCTAGCGAATGTTGTTTACTTGTGTATGGCACTGATTAGTCATGGACGGCACTGGTCGTGTATCATTAACCTAAGAGTCATAAATGATATAAGCGTCCTGAACGTAGGACCGATTAAAGATTAGATCTAATCGATATCAGTATTGAATAACTCTAAGGCATTAATGTTGGATCGACCCTAAGGTCGACGAAACTTATAAGTGCTTGGCTAGTTTAGGACTAGTTACTTAGAACCAGGGCCTAAGGCCTAAGTGACTGCTTGTCACATGGCTAGGAACAGTGTTCCATGGTTATGATTCTACGGTCATGAGGAAGGTTATGTTGGTGACTAGTCATCATGCACCTATCATGTTTAAGCTAGTGAGGTTCACTTATCTGTTAAGCCCCGGTGACCCTATCGTCACATGGCTAAAGGAAGTTGTGCCCACTTTAGTGACTTTTCCAATTGGCACTTCTCTATTTAGACTTAAAGTCCTGAATGATTATTATGATCATTGTTGATATTATATTCATGCTATATTGTGTTTTCTTGTTGGGCCTTGGCTCATGGGTGCTATGTGGTGCAAGTAAATGGAAAGAAAAGCTCACCCAGCCTTGAGTGGAGAGCTTAGGTGGTGATGTGTACATATGCGGCCGCTTGACCACCACGACCAAGGAGTTCTCAGAGGAACTAGGGGGTTTTCCCTATTTTTGCCGCTTAGGTCGGTGGGTTTGTAAATTTGAAACAGTAATGACCATTTTGAGTTGTAAATAACTTGTAAATGTTTTTATGGGCCCATGAACAGTTTTATCTATTTAATAAAATATATCATTTCCTTTTGATTGGTTTTCCACCTTAGCCTATTAATAACACTTAGATGCCGTTTTTAACCAAATGACTCAGGTAGTGAGTCAAATTTCTGGTTCATCGTAACTGTTCTGGGGTAACTAAGGCATTACAAAGGCTGACAAAGGTTCCTGAGGAATTTAGACTAACAATTCAAGTAAAATTCAATCTTTGATTACTGTATTTTGTTGAAATGATATTGGGACTTGGAGCTTGCATGAAAGTGATTGTAGGGTATGATTTATGGGTGTTAGAGGGGAGTAAGAAATTGTTTGTGGTTTGAACATGATGCTTAGGTTATAGGAGTAAGCTTTCTAGGCTTGAGTTTGAGTTTGGTATGGATTGGGAGTGTGGCTAGAAGGATTTTTTTGAGGTTATGGATTAGTAGGTTGCTGAGAAAACCCATGAAATTCTGGGTACGCAGGGGCGCGTTGCGACCCAACTCATGGGCGTCGCGACCCGCATGCTCAGAATGCCCTGGGAGGGCTCTCTGTCTTTAGGGCACGTCGCGGCCCTAGGAGGGCAAGTCACGGCCCGCCTCCCCCCAAATAGCCTGGGGCCATGCCTCTGACTTAGGGTGCGCCGCAACCCTCAGGGCCAGGTCACGGCCCGCCTAGGGAACTTTAGCCTATGTTAGGCTTTAGGCTCGGGGATTCAAACCTAGGCGCTCGAGATGAATTCTACTACTCGGTTTAATAGAATTTGAAGTCCCGAAAGCTAATATTTGTTCCCTAAGTATTTATTTGGATTAGAAAGTGATGGTTACCCATTGACTCTGTGACTAGGTTTATCGCTAAGGCTCAGGACTGAGGATCGTGCTCGGGGCCATTCTTAATTCTTCGCTCGGGATTCGAGGTAAGAAAACTACACCCATGTGGTTGTGTTTGGGATTAAGGTTTCCTGTATCTGGATATATGTGTTGTGTGACTGTATTATTATTATGTGGAATATGAAAGTACGGCTTAAGTGGGTCGGGGCTGATGATTAGCGCATTGGACGTGGCTCGGCCACTGTGAACCGAGGTCAGCTAAATAAACAATGGACTTTGCCTAAGTGAGCTGGGGTCAGCTTAGTAAACAGAGGGTTTGGCCTAAGGGCGCTGACCCTGAGCATTTGTATTACTGGTTAAAATATATTCTTGAAAATACATGTTTACTATTATTAGTTTTATGCTTATATTATGTTGAATTTTTGAATGACTGAATTAAGATTGATTGGATGCTACTACTGTATATGTGTTTGATGTTTATGGTTTTCTTGTTGGGCATTGGCTCACGGGTGCTATGTGGTGCAGGTAAAGGCAAAGGGAAACTGGACCAACCATGAGTTGGAGAGCTTTGGGGGCGAAGTGTACATAGCCAGCTGCTCATCCACCACAGCCGAGGGAAAGTGCAGGGTCAAAGCCCTAAAACTTGTGCTTTGCCATTAGAGGGGCTTTTGGTTGTATTATCTTTTGGAGATTGTAAATTATTACTTATACCCTGTTTTTTGGATCCCATGTATTATACATTTTTTTTTTTTGATCAAGAAGAATAGTAACTTCATTGAACAAGAACAAGCAAATACAATCAAAACATCTACAAAACCGAACCAACTGAAGCTGGTCACATCAGACAACTAATTACAAAGGAGATATTGAATGTACATTTGATCTCTAGTAGAACTATATCTGTTAGAAGCTAAGTAAATTCTATGTTTAGTAATGAATTTTATATCCTGAACCATCTTCCAAACCGGATAGGAACAGCCTTCAAAATAGCATCTATTTCTGTTTGTCCATATACTATAAACTGCAGCTGCAAACACCATAGAAACAATTTTAGCCATGGCACCACTCCTAGCTCTAGAAAACCAAACCAGCCAGCCTTTATAACCCATAGGCCAAGCCGCAAAACCCAACCAACTGAACAGATGTTGAGCCAGCCTAGCAGATAAGTGATAGTCAAAAAACAAGTGGCCGTGAGTCTCAAGGAAGTTATCACACACTGGGCAATTCAGGGAAACCAGAGGAATATGTATCCGATTGAGATTATCCCTAGTCAGTAACTGAGAGTGGATAACTTGCCATAACATGAACCTATGCTTGGGGAGAATACACCTGCTCCACACTACCCGAAAGAACTCATCCTTTTGCTGAATTAGGAGACTATTGTATAGCTTCGAAGCCCTGAACTTTCCTTCCAAACCAGCTGCTGAAATGGCAGCAAAACTGAAATGATTCTTTAGGTGGCAAAGCTTCCTCCAATACCAACTACAGTCCCCCTTTAAGTCATAATTCCAATAGCTTTTAACCTTCAAATAAATGGAATTAATCCACTTAACCCAAAGCAAATCAGGTTTGGAAGCTAATGCCCAAATATATTTGGCCAAAACAGAACGGTTCCAAGGGGAACCCTCTCGAAACCCCACTCCACCATAAGCTTTGGGAAGACAAACTTTTTGCCAAGAAGGGAGATGCAATTTGCTTCTCTGCCCGTTAACACCCCACAGGAACCCTCTACTAAGCTTTTCAACCTCCTTAACCACACTTTGAGGCAAAATGAAAATAGACATCCAGTAATTTCGAAGCCCAAGAAGAATAGAGTTTATAAGCTGGATCCTACCAGCAAAAGAGAGGTGTCTACTAGCCCAAGTCTGAATTTTCAATCGAAATTTCTGAATGAACGTCTCACAGTCAGTGATAACTCTACAAAATAGAGTTATTTTACCATATTTTATATGCTAATTGTTGCTTAGTTCTTGAGTTTTTAATTAACTTATTAAGTTTTTAAGTAATTTTGCATTTATTAGTCTTATTGTAATTTTCTAGATTTTTATATGTTTTTATAGATATTTTATTGTGTTATGTTATAGTTTAATTATTTAAAATTAATATTGTTAAGTTAGAAGTTAAAAGTGTAATTCTTTTGAACTTAAATGCTATATTAAATTAAATTATGATCAATATTTTCAAATAATTAATATGATTTATTTTTAATTGAAAAGATTTGATTGTTATTTAATTTAATTTTTATGGTGTAGGAATTATGTTGTGTTTGAAAAAAAATAAAGAGAAAGAAAGAATTTTGGCATTTGTGAAGAAGAATTAGAGAAAGTGGGCACAAGGCCTTTCTCCTTCAGCAGCCCACCAAGGCCCAGGCCCACGCCAGCCTTCAGCTTGCCCCAGCCCGTCCGTACGGCCCAGCTCTCCACGCCAGCTGTCAACCACTTCTCAGCATCACCACCTGAAGCCACCAAGTCCCAAGCATCTCCTCATATGCTGCCTCCAACACACAGCCACGCCAATCACTCCCCAGCTTCGGCCACAGGCGCATGAAGCCAAGTCCAAGGCCCAGTTCCTCCCAGGCCCACGCAGCAAAGTGCCAGCCAGCTCAAGGCTTGCCTTCAGCCCAGCCCAAATGTGGGCTCTCTTCTGCCTCTGCACCAGGCCCGGCCCGCCTGGCCTTCTCCTCTGCCAAATTGCAGCTGCTAGCCACTTTGGCCTGCCTGGCACCACACGCCCACAGCCGCCCAACAGCCAAAGCCTCCAATTCTTGAGCCCATAATGTACTTTTTGTCCCTTTTGTCTAAAAATGCCACACTTTTCACCCATTTTCTACACAATTTTTACCCCAAAATCATCATCACTCCTACAATTTACCCCTATTTACCATATTATAATTAATTTAATCAATTTACTTAATTTAAATTGATTATCTTAATAATCTCATTTTGGCTATAAATAAGGGTTTTGAAGACCATTTTTGGGGTGCTTAATTTTGGTTACCATCTTTTTTCTCTCATTTTCTCTCTACCATTCTATCTTCCATTTGGGTTTTTCAAGAGCATTTTGCAAGTATGTATGTCTTTTATTTTGTAATTTCTACTCTAGTTATGTGCTTCTAATCTTTTTCATAAGATTATTAAGATCATGATGAAGCAACTTGTAACTATGTAATATTTATGTTGTATGTTGATTTCCCTTGTAATGCAACAAAGTTTATGGATTTTTCTTCTACATATATTTCTTTCATCTTAAATATCTTGTATTTTAGATTGTTAGAACATATTTACACTTTGTTCTTCATTAGTGCATAAACATAATATTCTTTGTGTAAGATGTGTCATTAAATTGTACACATCCATGCTTAGAACAAAAATATTATGTTTTGCCTTATAAATAATGTTCATTGATTTATTTGTTATTTCATTAGATTGATTTACACTAAATGCTTTGAAATTATAATTTTGAAAAGTGAAGAAAAATCCTATCTTTTTATAAGAAATTTGTGTTTAAAATTATAAATATTTTTGGAAAAGGATAGTTTAAATTATTTTAACTATCGCTAAAACTTGGGAATCAATATACTAATAAATATTATTAAACTTACATTTTGTGGATTATAGTATCTTAATAATCTTTTCTTTTAATACTTATTTTCAACTCATTATTGCTTTATTTTTATTCTCTTAAATAGCTTTATTTTTCAATCTTTTATTTTATGTTCATAATATTAAAACTCATCAATCTTTGGAGCTAGGTTAGAATTTATTATTTTTGATTTAAAATAGTTTCATTTTCGATTTTAGACAACTCCATTGGGTTCGACATCCTTGCTTACACGATCACTATTCTATATGGACGATTCGTGCGCTTGCGATATATAAATTTTTTAAACATACCCGTTTTGGGTCCATCAGTCAGAGTGATTCCACTTGGTAGGCCTTAGAGGTATCCCTAGATATCTAAGGGGAAAAGAACCCTCAGCTAGATTAATTTCTTGAGAAATAAGAGCTCTATCCTTCAAAGAAACCCCACCGAAATAAATTTGTGATTTGCCTGAGTTAATATTCAAACCAGTAGCAGCTGCAAACTCATCTAGGACCCTCTTGACACTCCTCACAGCTGGGAGAGTACCCTTGCAAAACACTAACAAGTCATCTGCAAAACAAAGATTAATAATCTTTAAGCTCTTGCACAGCGGGTGATAACGAAACAGAGAAGTTTGAGCAGCAAGATGGAGACTCCTAGTCAAATATTCCATAACAAGCACAAATAAAAGGGGTGACATAGGATCTCCTTGCCTCAGCCCCTTCCCCCCTTTAAAC
Source organism: Humulus lupulus (assembly GCF_963169125.1). NCBI lineage: Eukaryota > Viridiplantae > Streptophyta > Magnoliopsida > Rosales > Cannabaceae > Humulus > Humulus lupulus. The sequence continues at coordinate 27,109,901 of NC_084802.1, read as the reverse complement.
TTGCCTTGCACTCGGCCATTCATCACTAAGAAGTAAGTAGTACTCTTAACACAGGACATAATCCAGCCTATTAATTTTATAGGGAATTTTAAAGCTTTCAGCAATCCTTCTAGAAAAAACCAGTCGACGGTATCGTAAGCTTTGCTCAAATCAATCTTAATTGCACACCTCGAAGAAGTAACAGCCCTCCCATAATTCTTAATGAGATCTTGACAGATCATTATGTTGTGAGCAATAGACCGACCCTTAATGAACGCTCCTTGATTGGGGTTAACAATACTAGGAAGAACAGTAGCCAATCTTTTGCATATCAGCTTAGCCATGCACTTATATAGAGTAGAACAACAGGCAATGGGCCTATAGTCAACTGCCCTAGACGGATTATCAATCTTGGGAATTAAAGAGATAGTTGTATCATGAAGATGAGAGGGAAACTTGCCAGATTCAAAACAGTAGGTAATGGCTGAGTAGATTTCTTCTCCAATTTTGCTCCAAACAGCTTTAAAGAAGCCCGAACCATACCCATCCGGACCTGGGGACTTAGTACTAGGAATACTAAATAAGGCCTCCCGGATTTCCTTCTTAGAAAACGGGTTCAAGAGCTGCATTTGTTGATCAACTGAAAGCTTTGGCCCCAAGTCAACACACTGCAAATTAACCCTGCCAGAAGCTGAACTAGGACTCCCTAAACAGGTTTGAAAGTGATCAAGAAAGTGAGCCACCACCTCTGAGTAGTTATCAACCATCTGCCCTTCCTTTGTCATGAAAGAAACTATCCCGTTTTCAGCCTTACGTTTCTTAAGGACAGCGTGAAAGAAGGCCGTATTCAGATCTCCTTGCCGCAACCAGGTGACCTTACTCCTTTGAACAAGGAAACTCTGATAGCACTTCTCCTGTATAGCATACTCCCCTGCCGCAGACCTCTAAGCTTCTTGGTAAAAAGGGTCAAGGGGGTGAGCTTGAGCTTGAAGCTGGGCAAGAGTAAAACTCTCCTTGGCTTTATGATAGTTACTTTGAAGACTTCCTATACGGTTCTTATTAAAACTTTTCAGGCAATGCTTAAGTCTCAAGAGTTTAAGAAAAACAGCATTCATACCCAAAGCCGAGATTGGGCCTCTCCAGCTAGACATCACTACTTCCTTGAAATCCTCATGCTCAGCCCAGTAATTATAGTATCGAAACATTTTATAACCCAGCTGCTCAGAAGTGTGGAAACTCACCAAACAGGAACAATGGTCTGAGATGCCTTCCCACCTATAAGTAGCTGTAGAGTGAGCAAATAAGTCAAGCCATTTCTCATTGTTCAGCACATGGTCGATTTTAGAGTATATTCTAGCAGCACCCTCTTGATTATTAGACCACGTATAATAGGAGCCAATACCCCTAAGAGGCTCCACCTGCGCACCATCCCTCCAAGTAATAGAATCATGCAATTTTGAATCAGTAATCTTCTTGCCTCCCACTCTATCTTTACCGGATAGAGGAGCATTAAAATCACCAAGATAGATCCAAGCTTTATGCAAGTGATAAGGTCTGTGTAAGCCATCCCAAAGCCATCTTCTGCCCTCTAAAGAGTTGAGGCCATAGACGAATGTAACCCCTACTTCCTGCTGCAACCCCTTCAAATTCACCTGACAGTGAATTGCTTGAGAAGATTCTTCAAGAATAACAGATTTGATGAACAACCTTCTCCATATGACCAAAATACGCCCTTCAATAACAGAACTGGTATAAAAGTCCCAATTAGGGAAGTGATTCTCCATGAACTTGCTAACACTGCTACCCTTAAGTTTAGTCTCTAACAGTCCACAAACACCCACTTTATACTTATTACATAACGCACTAACTTGGCTTTGCTTATTAACTTTATTGAGCCCTCTAACGTTCCAACTTAGAATGTTATATCTATCCATAAGAGGAGCTAGGATGCAATCTGTCATCCTTGTAAGACACCTCTTTTTCTGTCAAGACATCAAACTTGTTCAGAGCTTTAGTGTTATGACCAGTTTTCTGAGCTTGGTTTACAATTCTCTGACCTGCCTTAGGCTGAGCTACAACTCTTTTTGGGGTTTTCCAAGGATTAGGACCCGCATCTGATACCTTGTTACCTTCCTTAGCAGTCTCACCTGAAGAGGTGGACTCCTCTAGGGCCACCATATCCTTATTCTCTCCTTCCTGAAGCCCATCAGCTTTCATTTGACCTTCCTGCTGAGCTCCTAAATCCTTCTCCGCCTCTATGTGTGCCTTAGCTTCTTTTTTAACCCATTGATCTTTCTTCTCTTTCCTACATTCAGCCATTGAGTGCCCAAACCCAGCACAAGTTTTGCACTTAATCGGGAGCCATTCATACTCAACTCCTTGCTCCATAATCTGACCATGTTCATTAATGAATTGAATACTCCTCGGAGGATTGTCTGTGATTTCCATCTCAACCATAGCACGAGCAAACTGAACACGAGACTGTTCCTGCGTAAATTTATCTACCATAATCGGCCTACCTATAGTACTAACTAAAGCACTGAGGCACCTGCTACCCCAATATTGAAGCCCTAAGTCTTGAAGGCGAATCCAGAGGGGAACCGTTCGGACCAAACGAACTGCACTCAAATCCGTTGTCCAAGGCCTCACTATGACTGGTTTCCTATCAAAATGGATAAGGCCATGTTCAAGGACATGATCTCTTGTAGCATCATCATTGAACTTGACCATTGTTAACCCCATCGTCATTCTAGCTATCTGAGCTATCCCAAGGTGACCCCAAACCCTCTTAATGAACCCTTCAAAGACAGCCATTGGAGGGTTAGCTCCCAAAACCATACAGATGACTGCCGAACTCCAATTAGCAGACTGCATTCTAACCCCCTCTGCATCAATTTGAGCAAACTTCCGGCCTTCTCTGAAAATAGGTTCCGTAAACTCAAGCTTCTGGTCTGAGAATGAGAGACTTCCAGTCTGAAATTTCTGCCATTGTTTCTGAGCAGAGGCTTGAAAATCACTCGCCTCCACTTTGTCTGCCCAGGACAATCGATTGGACTTCAAATCAACCTTATCTACCTCCTCGTCGAAACCATCAGGATAGTCTGAGCCATCCAGCCCATCGTCCTCACCCAACGGATGAACCCCTAAGTCTGCATCTCCATCTTCGTTGACGTCCGTACCAGCAATTTCCTGGACTAATTCCTCACGAGTGTTATCTGAGCTCTCAATGATCAAGTTGTCTTCTCGATTCGACTGTTGCTCTTGGTCTCCTGTAGGAGCTCTCAATGTATTATACATTTGTTTTAATGAAAATTAACCGTTTATAATCAAAATCTTTTAACCCTAACTTGATGATTGATCTTAGGATCACAATTTTGTTCAAATGACTTGATTAACAAGTCTTGTACTATTTCAAATACATAATGTATCAGTCTTGGTTATCCAGGCCATTACATATATAGTGGTATTTCCCCATATAACGTATTGAAATAATACATTATGTTAGTGGTATTTGCTTTGGAAAACCCAAAAATTGACAAATTGGACTCGTATATATATCCTTATTTATACTAAGAAAGATATTTAAAAAATAACTTTTTTTAAAGGAAATACAAATCTATAAGAGTTTCAAAAAAGAATATACATATATATGATGAATATGAAAGGTTTATTTTGAGAATATACTTAGCAAATGCTATTTATTTATTTTAGGCATTATATTTGCTCCCAAAAATATATATAGACACTTCATTAATTTTTAAAATTATTTTCAACACTTTTTCTCAATATTTATTTTCTTACATTCTTTAAATTCTTTTTTTGTTAATTTCAATAATTTTATGTTATTTGTTTTCATAATTTTTTTAAAATAATGTATAATTTTGTAGGAAAAAAACTACTTTTAGACAAATTTTTATATATTTTTTGTTAAATTTTTAATTTATTTAAATATTTAAAATATATATTTTTTAGAATATAAAATAAAAAAATAGAAAAATGGGTGCAAATATTATCACTCATTCATTTGATATATACTCTTAGTCTATCTTTGGTATACTTCAATAAACATACACTATTTTACCTTTTCATTAATTATACTTAAAATCTGTTTTCCATTTTCATTCTTTTGTATTCAATATTCATATTATTACATTACTCATTTCTTAAAAAATTGTACAACAAAATATGGTTACCAAATATATCATATATAATGAATTCACTGGAAATATGACGTATCATTATCTCATATTATTATTTCCAATTTTTAAAAAGTTTCTATAATTATAACAAATTATTTATATTGAAGAAATAGTATACGTGATGCAACATAACAAGTATATTTTTGGTATAGGTGTGTAAATAACAAAAATGATTGGTTTTAAAGGTTTCTTTTGTTAATTTTAATGAAATATTCTAAATAGTTAATGGAATATATTTTTAAAACTAAGTAAAATTAAATATTTATTAATTATATTAATATAAATTCAAATATTATAAAATATTATCAGATATTTATTCATTATATTAATATAAATTCAAATGTTATAAAATATCTTATTATAATAATATTTAATACTAGATTAGATATTTATTAATTTTATTAATATAAATTTAAATGTTATAAAATATTATTATAATAATATATATAATACAAGACTAGATATTTAATAATTATATTAACATATATTCAAATGTTATAAAATATTATTATTATAATAATATATAAGAGATAATATATAATCCTAATTTTTATAAAATTTTGCTATAATAAATATTTAGTAATTATATTAATATAAATTCAAATATTATAAAATATTATTATTATAATAATATTTAATACAAAACTGGATATTTAATAATTATTGTTATCCCAAAAATCAGAAGTGAATGACATGGCAAGCATTAAATACACGTGGCTGACACCTGGCAGAATCTGTGCTCGACCATCGACTAGGAAGACATCCAGTGTCATGCGATCGGTTTCTTCATACGACCAGCCTGGTCGTACGTACGTTATACGAGGAAAAGATCTTATGCAGTTATGATAGTATCCGAGATTATCTCCCATGATTTCCTGAGTATCTGACTATTTAGGAAATCATATCTGTAACAAATTAATGTAAATCCTCCTTGAACCTATAAATAAAGGATGAGGGCTCAAGGGAAAGAGATCTTCTTCTTCTTCTTCTTTTTTCTTACTTTCAGATCACGAGAAATTAGAGTTATTGTACTATTCCTGAGAGGGGACTGAAACTCATTGAACCCTAGTTCTTTGATCACTCCTCTGAGTCTTACATCAATAATAATTCAAGTGGACGTAGGTTATTACCAGATTCTGGGGCCGAACCACTATAAACCTTTGTGTTCTTTATTATTTTGTCATCACATTCTTTCCAACGTGTTTGTCCACATCAAGCGTATTTGACTCCGTGTCAGTTGGCCAAATTCAGGGTCAACATTTTGGTGCTTTCATTGAGAGCTTGATACAGTATCGTTGAGCAGATCAATGGCGAAAACTACCATGAAAACTGGACAGGCGGCCGACGCTGCACCATCTAACCCGCCTCCTCCTCCTCCTCCAAACGTGGCTGAAGATGAGCCGCATTTGGAATTTGATGAGGAAGAAATGGACAACGCGACGCTGAATAGTACCCTAGGGGCATTGCATGAGGAGCTGCCCAATCTGAGGGCCAGCCAGGAAAGTGCTGCCAAAATCATGGCGCGGCAGCAGCAGGAAATTAAGCAGCAGCGCCTGGAGCTGAGTGAAAGGCAGGCGGAGATGGACCGTTGCCAAAGGAAGGCCATGGCAGCGCTCGAGGCAGCCTTACAATTGGCTAGGAATCAGGCGGCACCTGCTTCACAGCCTGATCAACCCGTGGATGAGCCACCCCAGAGGGGTCCCAATCCTATCCCGCCTATCCCACCCTCGAGCCCACAAAGGCCCGAGCAGCCACCGACGCCTCAGGACGATGTCCCGCCAGGGGACCCTGAAGCACAGCCTCCATCCCAAACTGGTCGCGGAAATCCCCCGCAGCAGAGGAAGAATAGGACCTCGCAGCACCTCGTAGTCTTAGACGCCACAGGGGCGATGAGCCAAACCTTCCGAACAGAGGACAGCATCCTCCTGGTAACAGGAGGAACTCAGAGTTAGGCTCTGCGGTCCAAGGCCCCCCACGGCATGATAATGCATGGGGACCTAACGACCAACGCAGACCACCCTCTAACGCTCGGGAGGTTCCATCCCGAGAAGGCAATCGAGGGAACAGTCGATCCCACCATAGCCAATCAAGATTCAGAGATGGCCATGGTTATAATGAGGCCGACTCAGGCAGAGGGAATGCCGGTCGGAGAAATGAAGAAAGAGGTGGAGGCAGGAGCCAGCTACCTCAGGATGACCAGCCCGATAGACGGGACGCTGGGGGGCAGCCCAGACAAAATAACGTCTTCAACCGGTTCGGAGCTAGTGAGCAGCGGAGGAGAGATGAGGACTTGAGAGATGTACTCAACGATCACCGCGAGCGGCACGACGAGTACGTCCCCCCAACACCAGAGGCCACAGCAATTCATGGCGCTGTGCAGGCCCAGATAGATGCCCTCAACCAGGCAGTGCAGCAGCTGGTCGGGGGAAGAACATCTTACATCGACCACGATAGGAGGAAAGACACTCCTTTCATCCAAAGGATAGCTATGGCAGAAACTCCTAGCAAGTTTAAGATGCCTACGCTTCCGAACTTTGACGGGTATGGCGACCCGGTATCTCACGTAAACAAATTTTTGATACAAATGGACATTCGGAAAGTGTCCAAAGACGCTCGGTGCAGGATCTTCCCTGCAACACTTTCTGATGCCACACAGGAGTGGTTTTTCAAAGTCCCTCCTGCAAGTATAGTTTCCTAGGAAATGTTCGTGAAAGAATTTTACAGACAGTTCTATGCGGGTCGTGTGCACCCGACTGAGGCAAATCAGCTGGTCGAAATACGCCAGCAGGACGGAGAGCCACTGAAGGATTACGTCCAACGCCTTATGCGAGCAGCGACTGGGGCGAAAATAATGGGAGACGAGGGCAAGATGATGGCCATAACTGCAGGGATTAAGCGTCGCACACCTCTCTGGGAAAGCCTCAGAAAACATGGGGTTAGAACTACCCAGGAATTCTTAGATCGAGCTGATCGCTACATTAAGCTCGAAGACGCCATCGCCAACGAAGGAAAGCCCCCTTGGCAAGGACAAGGGGACTGCTGAGCCCGCCAAAGCCGTCAATGGGTCCAAGCCCAACGGCAACGGCAAAGGCATCAGGAACAGCAATGGCAACGGCAAGAATGGGGGGAAACGGCCACACAATGAGCCTTCCACCTCCGACAATAAACGAGCCAAGGGCAACCGTTATAAACCCCGGTTCACTAACTATACTGCCCTAGTTGAATCTTGGGGAGAAGTTTATCAGGCCACGAGTTCCAACGTGCCTTATAAGAAACCTGCCCCCATTCCAAAAGATATTTCGAGAAGAGACACCACCAAGTTCTGTCGTTATCATAACGACTACGGACATGATACCAATGAATGCAACCAACTGAAGGATGAGATCGAGTTCCTTATTAGACAAGGACACTTGAGAAGATATATACAGGCCTCGGGAAATTCCCAACGAGAAGCTCCAAGTGGCAACGAGCAAGCGCCCACATGCCAACACTCGCCACCTTTGCAGCCTGACCCCGTGACTAGCACATTGTTAACCATCTGTGGAGGCCCACACCTCGTGGGAAACAGCGGAAAGGCCAGAGAACGATATGCTCGGACTCTGCGCCACGACCAGGACATCAAGATGATGACTGTGGACGACAGCGCACCGAAAAAGGCTCGATGAGAAGAAGGCGAAATAACTTTCTCTGATAGCGATGCCCAACATGTCCGGTTCCCACATTCTGATCCGCTGGTCGGGGATATTCAGATGGCCAACATGATGGTGAAGAGAGTGCTAGTTGATACAGGAAGTTTGGTGAACATCCTGTATAAGTCTTCGCTGGAACACATGAAGTTGTCCGTTAAGGACCTGGAGCCCTGCAACCAAAAAATATACGGCTTCTCTGGTGAGAGACTCGCCCCAACAGGGTCAATCAAACTACCAATGACAGCAGGAACAGCGCCTGCTACCAGGACATTACTCGCTACTTTCATAGTAGTCGATTATCCCTCGGCGTATAATGCAGTCATTGGATGGCCTATACTGGTTAATCTACGGGCCGTCACCACTATGTGGCACTTAGCCATGAAATTCCCGACAGACGTAGGGGTAGGACGCGTGTTGGGAAACCAGAGGGAGGCCAGGGAGTGCTACAACGCCTCAGTCACGAAGGCAAAGAAAGGAACGTCAAAAAGCACTCCCTCTAATAGGTTGCAGATGGCAATTGATACACAAGCCTAATCCAGTGATGAAGTCACCAAAAATGGTGTTTCCCAAAGTGAGGATAGAGATTTAGATCCTTGCTTTGGGGATTTTGAGGAAAATGTTGGACCCGTCGAGGACCTGGAAGAGGTCCAACTTGACGAGAAGGACCCGACCAGAGTCGTGAAGGTCAGGAAAAACTTAGAACCCACTACGAAACATGCACTGGTGGAATTTTTGCGGAAGAACCAGGAAGTTTTTGCTTGGTCGCACAAAGACATGGCTGGGATAGATCCTGCAGTCATAAGCCATGTCCTGAACATAGACAAGAGTTTTCCACCCGTGCAACAGAAAAGAAGGCTGCTCGATAAGGATCGGTCGAGGCCTTAAAAGAAGAAGTTGAGAGATTAAAGGAGAATGGGTTCATCAGGGTGGCGTTTTATCCATCGTGGGTCTCCAATCCAGTACTAGTTCCCAAGCCTAACGGCAAATGGCGAACCTGTGTGGATTTTACAGACCTCAATAAAGCCTGCCCGAAGGATTGTTTCCCACTCCCAAGGATCGACCAGTTGGTCGATGCTACTGCAGGACATGAGATCCTCTCTTTCATGGATGCATACTCGGGCTACAATCAGATCAGCATGCATCCCCCTGACGAGGATCACACCAACTTTCAGACCGATACGGGATTATATTGTTATAAAGTAATGCCCTTCGGACTGAAAAACGCAGGTGCGACTTACCAACGACTGGTTAACCACATGTTTAAAGAGTTGATCGGCGTAAACATGGAGGTATACGTGGACGACATGCTGGTAAAGTCAAAAAAGGCGGAAGGACGCATGAAGGATTTGCAAGAGTGTTTCGATGTATTGAACAAGTACTAGATGAAACTAAATCCTCTCAAATGTTCCTTTGGGGTTGGATCAGGGAAGTTTTTGGGGTTCCTTGTTAATGCAAGAGGAATCGAGGCCAACCCCGACAAGATAAAATCCCTGATCGACATGAAATCGTCAGAGAAGATTAAAGACGTACAAAGTTTAACTGGGAGGATTGCAGCCCTAAGTAGATTTATTTCAAAATCAACGGATAAGTGTGTCCCTTTCTTTAATCTACTTAGGGGCAATAAGAAATTTGAATGGACAGGAGATTGCGAGCAAGCTTTTCAGGCCTTGAAAGCCCATATGGCACAGCCTCCTATTTTATAAAAACCTATCGAAGGAGAAACTTTGTTCATCTACCTGGCAATCACTGAAGTTGCTGCTAGTGCAGTACTAGTACGAGAGGAAGAAGGTGTACAAAAGGCAGTTTACTATGTAAGCAAGAGGCTAATCGGAGCAGAACTGAGGTATCCTCCCATCGAGAGGTTAGCATACTGTTTAATCTTGGCCTCAAGGAAGCTACGTCCTTACTTCCAAGTCCATCCTATCACAGTCTTAACTGACCAGCCCCTTCGGCAAGTCCTTCAAAAACCAGAGGCGGCTGGACGTTTATTAAAATGGGCAGTCGAACTGGGGCAGTTCGATATTACATATTCACCGCGAGCAGTAGTGAAAGGACAAGTCTTGGCTGATCTTATTGCGGAGTTCACCGAACTCCCAGACAACGAGCAGTGCGAAAAACCTAGTGCACCTGAGCTTCAAGACGAGGCTCCTTCGTGGAAGTTATTCACAGACGGGTCGTCAAACGAATCCCACGCAGGAGCAGGAGTGGTCTTGATAACGCCAGAGGGGCATCGATTTCACTGCGCCATTAGGTTCGACTTCACAGCGTCAAATAATGAAGCCGAATACGAAGCACTCCTCGCTGGATTAAGAATGGAAAAAGACATGAGTATAAAGGTGCTGGATATTTACAGTGATTCACAGCTGGTGGTGAATCAAGTTCTAGGGGAATATCAAGCACGAGGCCTAAAAATGGTGGCCTACTTGAACAAAACTAAAGATCTATTGGCCCAGTTCAAGAAGTTTACCCTCCAGCAAATACCCCGGGATCAGAATTCGAACGCAGATGCCTTAGCCAAACTCGCGAGCGCGAAAGATGCTGATACTCTGAACATTGTGCCAGTAGAAAGATTTAGTGAGCCAAGCATACGAGCAATTGAAGCCAGTATGGAAATCCGAATGGAAGATACATGGATGGAGCCGTACTTGGAGTATCTAACAAATGGCGTACTACCAATAGATAGAAACAAGGCCAGAACTCTTCAAAGGCAGGTTGCTAGGTATATACTGGTCGATAACGTTCTATACCGAAGGGGATATTCCATGCCACTGCTCAGATGTATTACACCAGAGAAAGCTAAGGAACTAATGAAAGAAGTACATGAGGGCTTCTGCGGGGATCACGCTGGGGGGCAAAGTTTGGCAAAAAAGATTCTAAGGCAAGGCTATTTCTGGCCGACTATGAATGAAGATTCAATGGAGTTTGTGCGAAAGTGCAATAAGTGTCAAAGATTTTCAAAAATCCCACGAGCAGCTCCAAACGAATTGAAATAGATGCAGAGTCCTTGGCCTTTTGCAGTATGGGGAATAGACTTGATTGGATCCCTGCCAACGGAAAAAGGCAGAGTGAAGTACGCAGTCGTAGCAGTTGACTACTTCACCAAATGGGCCGAAGCTGAACCACTCGCTACCATAACAATCAAGAAAGTTCTTGACTTTGTCATCAAGAACATTGTTTTTCGATATGGTTTTCCTCGAAAAATAGTCTCAGACAACGGCACCTAATTTGACAGTGATCTATTCACCGACTCTTGCGAAAGACACGGGATTATCAAAAGCTTTTCTTCAGTTGCGCATCCACAGGTGTGGATGCCAAAAATCCACCAAATAAAAAATCTCTAGTCCTTGATTAGAACGGAGGGATAAAAGCCACTTAATCATGCAATTGGACTCGAGCCTGTAGGCCCTTTTTGAATATAGGAGATTGTTTCATGAGAAGGCTCAAAATCTCACCAAGGGAAAATATGAGATCAACGCCATGAAGCCCCCATTTACACGACATAGAAGCCATGGCCTCGCTCGGCCAGTCAGGCACGGATACTATTGGCCTCGCTCGGCCACGCCCCGCGCGCACCAGGTGGCCTCGCCCGGCCACGCCCGCGCGCACCTGGCGGCCTCGCTCGGCCACGCCCGCGCGCACCTGACGGCCACGCTCGCGCACCCCTGACGGCCTCGCTCGGCCACACCCGTGCGCACCTGGCGGCCTCGCTCGGCCACGCCCGCACGCACCAAGTGGCCTCACCATCTAGGCCCCGTGGTGGCCTCGTCCATGCCCACAGAGTGGCCTCGCCATCTAGGCCCCGTGGTGGCCTCGCCCATGCCCACGTGGTGGCCTCACCATCTAGGCCCCGTGGTGGCCTCGTCCATGCCCACGGAGTGGCCTCGCCATCTAGGCCCCGTGGTGGCCTCGCCCATGCCCACGGAGTGGCCTCGCCATCTAGGCCCCGTGGTGGCCTCGCCCACGCCCACGGAGTGGCCTTGCCATCTAGGCCTCGTGGTGGCCTCGCCATCTAGGCCCCATGGTGGCCTCGCCCATGGCCTCATGGGGGTCACATCTGCACCACACTTGGCCTCTTAAACAGCCAACAAAGCCGCGCCATCAATAAGCCTTCCAAGGGGGCCTCGCGAAGGAATGAGAGCTACGTCACCTAGTGGCCACGTGAGTAGAGCCATGCACCGAAGGTCCCATTCCTTACACCTTAAGACCCCTATGCTTAGAGGCTCCAGTACGAGTCGAATAGGACATACTTGTACGACCTAGTACTGAGTACGGACACCAGTACCAGTGGGACTGCTGGGATGAGAGTTATGGCCCGTACGTCTACGGCCAAAGGTCAGAGTCGACACCACTATCACCAGCGCCACTATGCCTGCCACCACTCATCAGACATTGGTACAGACAAGTAGTGGAGACATCCTCCTGACATCTTCTCCTGTACTGGATGTATGACCACAACCTCTGAAGCCACTCCCCTGACATATTACTTATGTACCACTTGGTCTCCTGGACCACCATGTACCTAAGGCCATTAGAGCCTACTATAAAATGAACTCTAACACCACCTGAGGGGGGGGGGGGGGGGGGGGGGGGGGTTGGAAAATTCATTGTATGCAGAGGCTATTGAGAAATATACTAAGGCTTGCTCCATTGTTTATCTGTGTTTACTTTTCCTTAAAGTTTATTCTCAGTTCTTATATAAACTTCGCCCGACTTACCTTTGAGTTTTCCGATCTAATTTCGTTGACGAGATTTCACCGTCAACAACAGGCGAACGGGCAGGTCGAAGCAGTGAATAAAACGCTTAAGGACACCCTGAAGAAAAGACTTGAAGATGCTAAAGGAGCATGGCCAAAAAAGCTGCCTGAAGTACTGTGGTCGTATAGAACTTCTCATCGAACAGCTACAGGTCACACTCCGTTTTCCTTAGCATACGGGTATGAAGCTATGCTGCCCGTTGAATTAGATCCCCCCTCACATCGACGCATTACATACGACCAGAGCCAGAATATCCAACTAATGATGGAGTCCCTAGACTCGATTGAAGAGATACGAGAAAGAGCCCAACTCCGAGTTGTTGCGTACTAGCAAAAGGTCGCCCGGTATTTTAACTCTAAAGTTAAAGAAAGAAAATTCAACGTCGGAGATCTAGTGCTACGAAGAGTTTTCTTGAACACCCGCGACCCCACTGCTGGAGTACTTGGACCAAACTGGGAAGGACCTTACCATATTGAAGAAGTCCTTCATCCGGGCACCTACAAACTTGCACGCTTAAATGGAGATCTCGTTCCACGTTATTGGGACGGTGAACACCTGCGCAAGTACTACCAATAAACAGTCCTTTTTAAAGAACTGGCTTGTATTAATTTTTACTTTTTACAAGTTTTGAAAAAGGGTTAGCCACGTTGTATGGCTAATCGCTTATAAGTGTAAGATCTTCTTAAGATCACTCGTAAAGACATGTTTAGTCCATTTTCAATACGAGATTATAAGGGACTGTGCGCAGCCAGTCATTCTTGCCAAACTTTGTAAATTTATTTTTACAAGTATTTGTTCATTACGTGTGTTGTTTTGCTGTATTATATATTATGTTTACTATCGAGCAGTTATGTTCGTACAGGCCGTGGTCAAGGCAAGTGACCAAGGACCTAAAGCTCCTCGATCACTTAGGGGGCATATAAGGTACATCGATAGCAAAGCATACCAAGGGGTATGTAAACACATGAACAAAATGAGTGAAAGCATGCTACGGTACTTAGAGCATTTTTCAAAATTTATGTTTTGTTAAATCAAACGAGTACTATGCTAAGTTCGGTCATGCGAACAGGTATTATAATAAAAGAAACACTATAATATCAATAAGGCAATCATTTACACCGCGAGCATTAGTGCTCGGATGTAAATATGAAATTAAAAGGAAAAAGCCTTTACACCGCGAGCAATACTGCTCGGATGTAATTGTTCAAGTGTAAGTGAAAAAGCTGCCCTCACAGCAATAAGAGTAAATTGTCTTTACAAATAGACCCGTGGGCCATAAAAGCTTAATAAAAAAATAAAAATAAAAATTATTACTGGGGAGCAGGAGGGTCTTCTGGATTAGGAGCGCTTTGATCAGCCGGAGGACCAGCCGCTGCATCAGCAGCAGGGGTTTTGGCCTTGGCTCTCTCCTCTGCCTCCAACCGAGCAGCGCACTGTGCCATCAGCGTCCTTTGCAACCGCTCGGAGAGATAGTTAATGTTGGCCTCCCGGTTGTGCTTCCAGAAGTCGTAGAAACAAAGGAAGGTGGCTTCCTTGTACTTCTTCAAAGTTTTGGCCCCGTCCTCCTCTAGCTCCTACACTCGCCCCTCGAGCTCTCGCACCCGTTCTTCAAGCTTCTTCGCCTCATCCCTGCTGGCGGTCAGATCGAGTTTGAGCTGTTTACACTCTTGGGTGTTAAGTACATCACTTTCCCTCCATCTGTGCCGCTCCTCGGTGGCTTTCTTTAAAGCCCCTTGACTCTCCTGAAGCTCCTGGGTGAGAGTGGCTTGGTCCTCGCAAAGTTGTTCGTTCAGCTTAGACAACTCCTGGTTCTCCACGAGCAGCCTGTTGTTATCAGCCTCGAATACTTGCTTAGCTTGGGCAAGCCTGGAGCCGAAATTCTTATATCGAGATACCATTGCCCCAGCACGGTGCCAGCTGGCAGTTAAAGACAGCAGCCCCCGAAGAAAAAATGAGATAAAGTTAGGAAAAGAAGTATAATGTAAACCAGGAAGTAGCAGAAGATGACTTACATTGACTATCTCATTCAACCCCCTGTTGATGATTTGGTCGACGTCCACAGTGGTAGTGTCATTGATGGCGGTCTGGCTGCGTCTATGCTTCGAGAGCCGATATATTCTCTCTCTGGCCATGCCAACTATGTGGCTGGACAGGGAGCCTTCAGACAAGTGGTCCAAAGTCTCCTTGTCTGCAGCCTTAGAGGAAGGCTGGGGATCGACAGGCGTGGGGGTCTTCTGCTCGGGGGCAGGTGGATGTGGTAAGTCCTCCTTGGAAGGGGCGTCGATGGGAGCATCTTCTGTCCGAGCCTTCTTTGAAGGGGTCTTGCTGCTTTCCCCTCGAGCGCTTTTGCTGTCCTTCTTCGGGACAGAAGCGGCAGCAGCAGCTTGGTAATGCTCGAAGAAGTCCTCAGAGTCCATACCTGCACAAAGGAAAACAATTCGAATAGTGAGATTAAAGGGTCACAGGAAACAGAGATCAAAGTAAAAGGATTACAAGTAAAGTACCCGAGCTACACCTACTGGTCGTAACATTATCTACTGAACTACCTAGTCCTTGGAAGAAATATGAGTTTAAAGAAGGGGCGTTCCTAAAGTTTCCATCCCCATCAAATAGATGAGAAGGAATTGGCAGATTATTCAAAAACGAGAATGATGTAACGTTTACATTCGACGAGTCATCAGACAGTTCGGTAGGCTCGGCAACCTTTTGTTTCCCCTTGCCCTTGGGGACCGAATATTCCGCTGCTTGGTGGGGAACAGCAGGTTTCCTGATCGTAACCCCAGTTGGCCTCCTCCGTAGAGGGGGTGCTTGAGGTTGCTGCTCGGGTTCCTGCTCAGGTCTTGCATCAGCGTGGACACCGCCCGTCGCGGGTTCGTTAGTCGCAGGTTGGGAGCCTCAAAGGCCAGCCAGCCTAAGGTTAGCCTCATTAATTAAGTTCTTTACACTCTTAGCAGCATTTAGCATGCTGGCTAAAATTGCTGCCCTCAACTCCATTCCTGGAGTGGGGATCAGGCGTAACCATGGGCCTGGAACACAATGGAACAGCAAAGTATTACGACGAGAAAGGATTAAAATACGAAAACCACTGGTGAAGGATTTTTTTTACCTCCTCGAGTGAAGGCCATATTGTCTGCGGCGATGTTGGTCGTAAGGAAGTACTCCTGATGGTACTTCCCCACGTTGGAGATGTGAGTGGTGTCGGACAGAAAGGTGCGCCCGGTCTCCTAGTGGCAGAAGTGGAAGAACCCCGTACCATCATAGTTGGGGTTGGATTTGAGGTCGAATAGAAAATTGACCTCATGCAGAGAAGGAGCTGGCCATTTTCTGAGCTTGTAGAGGATGTAGAGGGCGGCCAGCATCCTATACCCATTTGGGGTGATTTGAAAAGGGGCCACCCCAAAGTAGTTTGCCACCCCTTGAAAGAATGAATGAAGAGGCAGGGTGGCACCTGCCTCGATGTGGTACCTCGACCAGGCGCCGTAAGCCCCCCCTAGCATGCTGGCTCGCTGGTCGGTTGAAGGTCTAACCAGGGTCACCCTTGTCAGATTGTATTTGTTTAGGTAGTTGGCGATCATACGAAGCGTCACCGAACTAGGGGGGACGACGTGCCACTCGATAGCCGGCTGATCAGCGTGGCGAGGACGGGCATGCCTTTGGACGTCGGTCTCAGGGGCGAATTCACCTCGACCACTGGTTGAGGGAGCATCAGCAAAAGGCTGACTTGGAGAGTTAGGGGTTCGTCTTTTTCGGGCTTTGGTTTTTGTTCTGGCCATTTTCTGATTGGGGACTGGTGGACAATTTGGGCTAGGATGAGAAAAGGGGATTTCTAGGATCAAAGTAGATGGATTCTCTTCGCCTTCGAGCAGTTGGGCCAGGAGATCGTCTTCAATAGGTCTTTCTCCTCCCCAAGGGTCTTGCATATGAACTGCAAACAGACAACGGAGGAGATAAGACACAATCCGCGAAGTAGTGTGGGAGATTGGGATAACGTTGCTCGTGCCTAAATAACCAGCAGCATCCTAATCCTACGCTAAGTTCAACGTGGGTAGTTTGAAAAAAGGAAGTAAACTGTTTTCTGAAAGAGAACTTTTTCGACTCCTAAGGGGCGGGAAAAAATTTCGGTTTTTTCACTTGGCTTAAAGGTTGAATTTTTCGTCAACCTAACGCCCCAAACCAATGATCCTAACTATCAAACTAAAGTCCTGACCTATACAAAGCATAAAGATACACTCTTGTTGAGCAATGGGCAGTTTATACCAAAAAACCCTTAAAACCTTACTCAAGAACACAGAAGTTGCAAAGCATAAAAATGGCATGCATGGCGTAATGAAAAGCTTAAAGAACGAAGTTCTTACCTGGGCGAAGATGGAGGTTCGGAAGAAGGCGAAAAATTCGAGTCAGAAGACCTTCGGCTAGACGTCAGACTGGTTTTGAAGCTCTATACTCTGGTGCAAGTTCTTGAAAATATTAGCAAAGATGGTGAATAAAAATTTCTTAAAGGGAAAGAAAAGCCTACTTATAGGGATCGAAGGGATGGCCAAAAGGCAGTAATCATCACTTCCCACTTTCGAAACGTGGGGGAGTGTATAAGCCGTCAAATTGCCTTTTTGGAAACCGAAAAGACTTGATTAGACATAATTATGTCACTGTTTTCGAAAATGCACGGGGATTCTGACAGACATCAGGGGGATGTGAACGGTTGTTCCCTTAAGTTTCTTTATTGCTAGTCGCACTAAATAAACTTGGGGGGGGGCAAATGTTATCCCAAAAATCAGAAGTGAATGACATGGTAAGCATTAAATACACGTGGCTGACACCTGGCAGAATCTGTGCTCGACCATCGACCAGGAAGACATCTAGTGTCATGCGATCGGTTTCTTCATACGACCAGCCTGGTCGTACGCACATTATACGCGGAAAAGATCTTATGCAGTTATGATAGTATCCGAGATTATCTCCCATGATTTCCTGAGTATCCGACTATTTAGGAAATCATATCTATAACAAATTAATGTAAATCCTCCTTGAGCCTATAAATAAAGGATGAGGGCTCAAGGGAAAGGGATCTTCTTCTTCTTCTTCTTCTTCTTCTTTTTTCTTACTTTCATATCACGAGAAATTAGAGTTATTGTACTATTCCTGAGAGGGGACTGAAACTCATTGAACCCTAATTCTTTGATCACTCCTCTGAGTCTTACATCAATAATAATTCAAGTAGACGTAGGTTATTACCAGATTCTGGGGCCGAACCACTATAAACCTTTGTGTTCTTTATTATTTCGTCATCACATTCTTTCCAACGTGTTTGTCCACATCAAGCGTATTTGACTCCGTGTCAGTTGGCCAAATTCAGGGTCAACAATTATATTAATATAAATTTATATGTTATAAATATTATTATTATAATAATATATAATATATAATATATAATAAATACATTATATATAAATGTTGTGTATGTACAAATAGTATGAATGTGTAACTAAATAAGAAATTAGAATAGCATTTATCTTCTATCAAGAATAAAAAAAATTATTCTCCAATCATTGATGTGTGATTTGAATATTATCATGAATATTTTGTACCTTAAATATGTTAGTTTGTGAACTAAAATATTATCGTATTATTTATAAAAAAATCCTTAAACAATTTTTTATTTAATTTTTCTTTTAATATATTTACGTCATTATTTTATATATAATATTGTTTATTTATTTAAAATTTATTTAGCAATCATAAAAACTTAATAAAAATAATTAATAAATTTTATAAATAAAACTAAGTTAGTGTGTATTTCATTTTGCTTGCGACTGGTTAGTTTAATATACTCCTGATATGTTTTTAGTATATAATTCAACTATTGTATAATATTTGATATTTTCATTATTTTTATTATTATTATTTTTCAATTGAACTTCAACCAAGAAAGATCATAAATGAAACAGACACATTGAAAAAGGTAATGTTGATAACATAGAAAAACATTGTCAAAGTAAAGAAACTAAATATGTCATCAAATAACTAAATAACAGGTTTGTAAACTATAAAACTAAAATATACATAAGAGAAAATAACAAATTTGTCTTTAACTAAGAGACTCTAATTCACTCTCAACATTTGTGCTTCCTTTTATTTTGCTAAATATGTTTTTTTTTAATATATATATGATTTTTGCATAGTAATAATAAAAAAAATACAACCCAATAACTTTGGAGTACAATATATCAAGTTATCACAGCACTGAGTTAACTAGTTTTGGAGTACAATAACTTTGGAGTAGGGTATGGTATGGTTATTTATATTTTAGTCTTATTATTTACGCAAAAACAAAGCTTTTCAATGGCAACTTCAACTACAAAAGCTAAATAGTGAAATTTGATTTATTTCTATTCTATTTTATTCTATTACTGGTGGAAAAATCATTCCAATACTCTAAAAGGAAACCAAATAAAGTAATGGAATAAAAATTGATTCATTTTCATTCTATTCTATTTCATTAACTCCAACCAAACATCATCTAAAAGTTACACAAAAGAGTATATTCTTTATTATTATATTATTTTATTAAGTCATAATTATTATTATGCATATGTAAATATATTAATATTAAAAGTTAAAAAACACCAAAAAAATATTTTTGTTGTTGCTATAGTGTCCCACCATACCAAAACAATGAGGAATATGCAGTTTGGTTGGAATTGATTTGGTGTGAAAACAACACTAAAATAGTGATATGCAATCCGATTGGAGATGACCTAAGGAAGTTGAAGAAAGAAATCAATAAATTAATAAGAATTGACGTTTTAAAATTAAATGAAATTGAAACTATCGTTAGAAAATTGAAAATAAAGATAGTCATCTAAAGTTCAAAGATTAGGATAGTATATTGGAAGCTAATAATAGTAAGAATAAACTTTCATAATTTGGAAGAAACAAATAGAAAATATAATTCAAACCAATAGAAGATAGTATGTAAGAACAATTGGATTCAATGTCAATAAATGCTGGCCATCTAAAGAAAAAGTATAGAGTTCAGAAGATCAATTTTACTAACTCTATTTCATTTATATTTTGCAGTAAAAATAGAGAACGCAAACAAAGCGAGAAAGTTAATAGTTGGATGTAAACACAAATTGCTTGGCCCTTAATATTTTATTGTGCAATCCTATTCAATTTAGGCATTCATTAGGATTGTGCACTTAGTCTTGCATGAACAACATTGACTTTTAAACAAAAAGCAAAAAGAAAGCTACTTCTAAAATGTATCAATTTAATGAAATCCATAACAAATGAAAAATGAAATAAACAAAATTACCATAAACATAAAAACAACAATTAAATTAAAGGAAAAAAAAAATAACTACCAACAACAATAGAGAAGAAAAAAAAATTCTATGCCACATATGTCACTTATAATATTATAAATATGTAACCAATAGGTAGAATCCTAATATTACTTATACAAAAGTTTAGAAACTAAACCATATTATAATCACGGGCAGAAATATAATTTGGCAGAAGATTCAAAATCCAAAATCAAACTTCAGTAATCTTATGGTGATAACAGAAAAAATTACCCTTTTATTTGTTTTGAGAAAACAAATCATGAAATAAAGAACTGAGCCAACTATATCACCGTGGCCTGCTAATTCTATACAGGTATGGTATATGTGAATTTCACAACTGTAAAATAAATGATAATATTAGTGACCTATTCTTTCTAATCTCCTAGAGAAATTCCATGACAGCTTTTGTGGGGGCTCGTGTTTTCAAGATCATCTCTTCATATTCGTCCTCAGAATTTGACAGAGCCACAATAGCCCCTCCTGCTCCCATGGAAGCTTCATTCTCGTGTAAAACAATGGTTCTAATGACAATGTTCAGATCAAATGTCTGATTATATGAAAAAAATCCAATAGAGCCCGAGTAGATTCCTCGGGAGCTACTTTCAATGGAATCTAGAAGCTCCATTGATCTAAACTTTGGCGCACCTGTCATTGAACCACCTGGAAATGCTGCTCTCACACAATCAACTGCAGTTACATCTGCTCGCTTCTTCCCTCGGATAGTGCTCACCATGGTATGGACAGTCGAGTATGATTCCACTTCCATGAGATGAGGCACATAAACAGAACCAGGATCGCAGACTCGTCCAAGGTCGTTTCTTAGAAGATCAACAATCATCAAGTTTTCCGCCTGATCCTTTTCACTGTTGACAGAAAGTGAGGTGAAAAAAGGTAGCAATAAAAGAGAAGGCCTTAGTTTTTCTTCTACATAGGGAACTTAATAAGTAGAGTAATTACTATCAGCATCAGTATTTCCTCTTATGCAAGCAATGTAGAAATACGTACAAGCTAAATAAACTTGGTTTTCGTGTTACCTGTATTGCAACTGCAGTTTCAGGCGTTCATCTTCTTCCTGTGTTGTGCCACGAGCTATGGTACCCTTAATGGGCTTTGCTTCCAATATTCCATTCTTATCCAATCGTAGGAACCTCTCCGGCGAAGAACAGCAAATGGATAGGTTTTCCTTTGAAAAATTAAGCCAGGCAGCATATGGTGCTGGATTTTTCTCTCTGAGGTGAAGGTAAAGTCCTAATGCGTCAATGTCTCCAATTTTCTTTCTGAGTTGATTTGTTAGGCACAATTCATAGCTTTCTCCATTTCTTATGTATTCCATACACTTCTCAATATCTTTCACATAGTCCTCTCGGGATTTATCACAAAGAAAACCTGCTTCAGATGAAACTGATCTCAGAGCTTTTAAAGTCTTTTCCATTGCGTCTCTTTTAACAGATACTTTTATGGAGAGAAGCTTCTGTTCTGTATCCTCCAACCATGATGAAGCTGTGCCTCCTTCATGTAGAGACATTATGTAAACATCACCATTGCAGTGATCAATAGCCAGGAGATTATCTGCAAAGAAAAAACAAGCATCTGGAGTTCTGGATTTGTGGCGATTTGAGACCGCACCACATTCAACTTTAAGGTTATAGCTGCATTATAAGAAAACCAACAAAGTTTAAGAATAACATAAGATATATGACGAGTTTTACAAACCCATGGTTTGTTCATGAGGTTGGGGTTCAATTCCTCGTGAGGACCTACCTCACAATTTTCCAGAGTTTCATACCTCCGACTAAGTTTCAGCAGGACAACTATTTTAAAATATAAGAAACTGATGAGTGTTGCAGGTTCCACTATTTTAAGTCTAAAAATTATCTGTTCACGACTTTTTTTGGTTAATGAGCTAAAAAGAGAATCGGCATTTCAGTGGCAATGAAGAAGATGAAGCTAATGGATTCAATTCCAGAAAAAAAATTTAAAAACAAAGGCATGTTGCTTTCCAACAAGCAACAAATATAAGCTAGTCAATGTAACATTGAAGTTTCTCCGTTAACAGCTAAGAAACAGATTTTCCTTGCTTGAACAGGTGTAGAGTAGGTGACACATGGAAATACTTATATGGCTGAAACATCATTCGACAAATTGACAGAAATTTAAGAGAAGGGAGAAAAGAAACAGGGGATCAGACTTCCCGATCAACTATGCAGCTCCAAACGAGAAAAAGGAAAAAGGTTTGTAACAAAAAAAAGCTCAGAACCAATGATCATAGTTCATGATAGTGATACAAGGAAGATAATAGGTTATAGTTCAATAATTGCAACTAAAAGACTTAACTGCATACCCGATGTAACCAATATATCCACCAAGAAAGTCAAACGGCAGTCCTTCATAATCTTTATTATCATAACGAAATAACAGGAGTTCCTAGAACAAAAATAAAAAATATATATATATATATATACTTATTAGATCCTACAGAGATAGAAATTTAGTAATTCATACTGTTTAAAACTTATGATGGCGTGAACAAATAATAGAGATGAGAGAAAATATTCATAAAATACCCTCTTTAAGAAATCAAGAAAACCTTCTTCCAAAAATGTTTTCGTGGTAGAACCCTGAGCATCTTCAATTGTCACATAACCTCCACCTTTCAGAGCTAAATCACTGAAAAATGATATAGAATCATGAAAAATTTCATTAAACACAACACCAATACTTGGATGAAGGAAATAAAGAAAGAGAAAAACAGAAATGATCTGAATGACAAGTTAACCTTTCATCAGTTAATCTATACGTGACATGCTTCCAAAGCGATCCACATTTACCTCCCATAAATGAGAAGCGTGCTCTTTCCTGAACATTAACAGACCATATTCAATGGATTTTTCACTTTCAAATGGAAAAATGACTACGTGAGTTATATAAAAAAGAATCCTAGAAGTTACAATAATAATTATAAATAAATAAAAACTATTTGACCCACTACATTTCAAAGTTTTTAACAAAACATATCTCAAAACTTATGCAATTTAAATGCGAAAATCCAATGTTATTTTGAATGCTTTATTACATTTACAAATTAACTTCTCATAAACAAGATATTGCACCAAAATTCTAGCTTGACCATTCTACCTTCGCAGTACTATATTTGACTACGCAAATTCCATTTAATCGGACAAAATGAAAAATAATAGATAAAATATCCTGTTATGATTGAAGCCCCCAACTTAAGAGCAAGGAAAATTTACAAACAGCTGTGATTTCATTCTGCTTTTAACAAAATCTTTGTTTCTTAACTTAATTTAACTTATTGAAAAAGAGATCAAAAGTTTAAAATGCAATGCACATGGACATATAAAAACATACATATGACTTAAACGTTCATTAGAATGAGAAGTCATTGATAAAGCAGTAAACCTTTTCTGTTGAGGAACTATCCAGCCAAAAGGTGTTCTCAGCTTTATGATGTCCAAACAATGAATAAAATATGTTTCTTGCTCCACCAACTTTACCGGCCAACTGATCAAATTTCTTCCACTTCAACTTCAGGTATTTGGTACCAATGTTTGGATGTGAAATATCTGACGTATTAGACATGCCCAAAGAGCTCTCATTTACAGCATCATGCACTAATTGACCATTTTTAGAAGCTTCTTTGGAGAGCTGATCATCTCCCTTGTGTACTAACTGTAAGCTCCCGGAAACGTCTTTCATTAGTAGATTGGCATTTGGCACCTGCATGTGTGCTAAAAAAGGTTTACTACTCAGAAAATATTACATGTAGGAGTTCCTATAAAGAAATGCCAAATCAAAGGAAAAGAATTTATATATATATATATATATATATAAATACTAGATACAAGCAACGTGGATTATGCACGTTTGCTTATTTTTATTTATAGAATTTATTAATTATTTTTATTAAATTTATAGTAATGTCATATAAATTTCAAATAAATATCCTATTTGAATCAAATAATTTATTTAGTTTTGTTTAAGTTTATGTTTGCCCTAGTTTTTGAATATGAGAATGATGACAAGATATTATATATTATATGTTTAATGTAATATTAAATATTACACTCCGATTTTAAATTTAAGTTTCTTGCTAATTTTTTTTAAAAGTAATTTGTTGCTAATTGACAGTAGATTATATTATATGTTTAATATGACATTATTCTTTAATTAAATTTTATTTAAGTTATAAAGCGTATGATTTTATTATTTTTAAATAATCATCATTGTAAAATATCTTATTTTAATTTGTTAAATTATTTATTATTTTTAAATAATTATCATTATAAAATATCTTATTTTAATTTTTTTATTTAAGTTTAAGTATTTACAAACTACTGTTAAATATAAGAATATTCTGTTAAATATAATAATATTCTGTTAAAGTTAACATTAAAAAAATAAAAAACCGTCAAAACCAAAAATTTCTGTTATCTACACTTATAATGTTAACGGAAATTTTTTGTTTTAACTGTTTTTTATTTGTTTAATGTTAACTTTAACGGAATATTTTTATATTTAACAGAATATTCTTATATTTAACGGTAGTTTGTAAATACTTAAATAAAATAAAATAAATAATTAAAAAAAATAAAATATGATATTTTTGAGATATTTTACAATAATAATTATTAAAAATAATAAATAATTAAACAAATTAAAATAAGATATTTTACAATAATAATAATTTAAAAATAATAAATAAATAAATAATTAAAATATGATATTTTTGAGATATCTTACAATGATAATTATTTAAAAATAATAAAATCATATGTTTTATAACTTAAATAAAATTTAATTAAACTTAAACTTACTTATTATAATAATGTCATATTAAACATATAATATAATTTACTCTGAATTAATAACAATTTTTTTTTTTTTAAAAAAAACTAGTAAAAAACTTAAATTTAAAATCCACGTATAATATTTAATATTACATTAAATATATAATCTCTTGTTGTCACCCCCAAATTCAAAAACTAGAACAAATATAAACTTAAACAAAAATAAATAAATTATTTAATTAAAATAGGATATTTATTTCAACATTTATATTACATTAATATAAATTTAATAAAAATAATTAATAAATTTTATAAATAAATGCACGTTGCTTGTATCTATATATGAACAATTAAACTAAAAGCCACTTAATTTCATTACGAAAAGTATGGGGTAACTTATTCAATAGAACATGAAAACCCCATATATGATGCTGGAGATCTGCGTTAGGCACCCAATGAAGGGTGAAATAAAAACAAATTAAGCATTGGGGAGTGTGAAAGAATTTCTAAGTATTTTGTATTAAAACAATGTAGGCGGTGTTGGGAAAGTGTAAAAGATTTTCCGGATGCATGGAATAAATTTAAACAGTGTAGGAGAGTTTGAAAGGGGTATAAATTGTATGAATACAGATTAGTTGTTGCTCTCGAATACCACCATTTATGTGTTGCGTGCTGGTAGTGTTCTGTAAGTTGTGTGTGAATTTACTTGGTTCCTAACAATCTAGCTTCAGATTCTAAAGTGAAGGTTGCACATACCTTTCACGTATGTTAAGTAGTTTCTTAATCTGAATAACTATTTAACAACAGCCAATAAACGAATATTAAAAGAAGATAAATCTTTTAAAAGAGTTCAGTTTACCAGCATACTCAAAACCCCTTTGGTTGGCAAATGAAGGCTTCAATATCTGCCAATAATTCTCTGTAATCTTTCTAAAATTCTTGAAAATCTGCCTCCCATAACATGTTGCAACACTTTCTGGGTGAAACTGAGGGCCAAATATAAAGTCAGTATCCTACATAAAAAGAACAGAGCCATAAAATTAAACGGAAATGTCATGCAGCACACCTGCAAACCATAATGAGGCATAGTAGAATGCCTGATGCCCATGAGAACCTTTCCTCCTCCTACTCCATCAGACAAGCTAAATTGACTTCTTGATGGATAAAGATCTTTAGAAGTGTCGGGAATAATATCAAGCTTATGTGTCCCTAGAAGAGAAAGTGCATCAGCGGAAGTTGTCCATGCAATAGGAATGAGTTCATTTGGCAGTGAGTCAGCATCAATAATAAGAGAATGATATCGAACCACCTGCAAAGTGATTAAAGAAAACGGCAGTCAGATCACACCTGACTCAATTAGAGGATTCATACCATTTTAAGTTATTTGCAATTAATCAATTTTCAAAACACACAATCAAAACTAAAGTATAAAAATAATAAAAAGTCAAACTTAGAAAAGGTTCAACTTTAGTCATATCAGAATATAGTATTTAACTTCTGTCAATTTCAACATACAATCGCAACTGGCCAAGGATCTGAGTGCAATTTGCAAGTAAACCAGAAGCTGTTGATATTTACATTTTATTATCCTAAATCTTTGTCATGTTAAAGAAGAAAATTGTTAGATGAGTAGAGCAATAACAAAAGAAATATTTCTGAACAGCTGAAATTTCAAAAGATGCTCCTCCTGTGATGGGGGAGCCCCCAAAATGTAAATTTTGTAAAATTAACACCTACAGAATAGCTTTCCCTGGACAACTAACTTACACGGAAAATAGTAGTTAAACACAAACTTAAATTTTGAGAAACATAAACTCTTCAAATTACTGCCACTTGAGGCTAGCAACTGCATCATATCAATAAAAAAGATTATGACTCACCTTAAATCCTGAATTTTGGCCAGAAGGAATGTCATGAAACAGTCTGCACCCATTATGTTCAATTTCACTGATAAAAAAGACTTGATAACATTAAAGACAAAAACTGTGCCCTGCTATCTAAGGAAACACAAAATGTCACCATGACAAAGATTCAATACAAAAACACGTTCCCAACCAATGATGATTATAACTTCAGAGCAAACAAATCCAAAAATCCATTCAATTAAATTTAGTTTACCTTAAGCGTCCATGGATGGGTTCAGGAGCATGCACAACTTTAGCACCATGAACCAAACCTAAGGCCTGTTGATCCACGAGGAAATAATAATCATATCATATGTTAGACTTGGTAATTATGAGTGTAAATATCATGTTGAGTTTACATGCATGAATGATAGTTCAAATTTCCTTATTAGCATATCTTCCTGTGAATGATATTCATGAAGAAAAAAAAAAGACTAATTATATAGAGCATTGCTATTGGACACCCATGGTGTCCAACACCACTTCACAATGATTAGTGCAATTTAGTATGGAGTCCCACATATAATCTTTCAAATTAAAATATGGGACCCGATATTAAATTACACCAATAGCTAGTGGTATGTTAGGTGGTGTTTAGCAATACTCAATTATGTAAGATATACAATTGTAAAGATGGAAAGTGAAACTTGCCTGATGTCCAAGACAAACACCTAAAATAGGGATATCCCAGCACTCAAGCAACAGCTGAAGGCATATTCCTGAAATATCATAAAAGTAAACGTTATATATAAAATAGAAAATATTAGAGCACAACCAACTCAAGAACAACAAACAGAATCCTACTAGCAAAGACTAAGAAAAGGTGTGACAAACTCAACAAAGAGAAGATTGAGTGAAAGAGAAGTTCCCCTAAGCTGTAATATAAGATATCCAGGTACATATTATTATGTTGCGAAGTGTCTGATATTGAAAACTACCGAAACAACAATTCCAACCACCATTACAAAATTCAGAAATCATTTCAACCTATATCAGATGAACATGCCGGAGAACCCGGCCCAGGCGAAATAACAACATTATCAAATGTCCTTTCTTCGTACAAGTAATGGTACAGATCTTTTAGAGTCCATTCATCATTTCGCACAACCACCGGGGGCACTGTTCGATTACAAGTCAAAAGTAAATAAAGATATAAAAACAATGTTACATAAAGATTTGAAGAACACCCTTTGATAAGAACAAAAAGCTTACCCCCATTAACCACGGACAACTCCTGGTAAATATTATATGTATAGCTATCATAGTTGTCAATCAACAATGTTCTAACAAACTTCAACTTCTGACCAGGTTCATCCAACTTTTTCTTTCTAACAAAAGAACCTTGTTGTAAGTTTCTCTTAGGAATTAAATTGCTTGACATCACCACCACCTTTCTGGCCTCGTGATTAGACAAGGTGCCATTATCAATCCTCATACAAGGTTTGGAAACCATTAGACTGATGTCTGTACATCGCAAACCCTCAAACGACGGAGCAGGTACGGTAAAACTCATCTTTCTCGCTCTCTATACACAAAAACACAGACAGGCAATCAACAATATGTGGCTATCATAACTTATAAGCAGCCATACGAAGTGGTTTGAAGCTCTGTATTTAGTACATGAGTCGACTGTAAAGGTGTATAGCCATGTAGTGCATGTGTTTGTATAAATGAAAACGAGAAATTCGAAACCAAGTTCACAATGAAAACTTTGTAAAGAGATGAGCCATTTCGAACATGGAAAGAGATAGTAAGAGGTCAGAACCTGGAAGCGTTGATAGGCGGCGGAGAGACCTTGGGGCGGCGGAGGAGGAAGGCGTCACAGCCGTGTAGCTCTGTGCCTGGGAATGGGAGCCAGTCAGCGGTTGGCAAAAGGCAGAGACTCAGTTTCAGACCAGATCGGGGTTTAGATCCATAACATTATTTTTTACTTCTTTATTTTTTGAGTGGTTGCGACTGGTTTGGGACAATGATGAGTGTCGTTTACTACTTTTTGGGAAATGAAAAGAAAATAGGCACTTTATCAAACAAAATAAAAAAAACTGCACGGTAGTACTTTCACTTTTTATTTTTGACCTTTTGAATAACTTTGTTATTATTTACAATGTTTTATATAAAATGTACAGAATGGAGGAGTAAAAAACTCTCTTGCGAAAGGGATGCAAGGCTCTTCTCGAAAATTTAGATAAAAAAGTTCACCTATGTTAATCAAGCATAAATGAATTAGAAAATGCTTCAATTTGGAAAGTCATTAAAATACCTACATCACAAAAACAAACCAAAAATAAGAAACTATTAATGTAGACAAGATTGCGAATTCTTTAGGGGATTGTTTATCCTGCCAAATGCCAAATGCCAAATGACCAACCCTAGTAATAGACCTGAAAAATATTTCTCTGTAATTGAATTGTAAACTGTTTAGAGATAATTAGAACACAACACTAATAGGAGGAGGAATGTCCTCCAACCAACAAATCTCGTCATCTAGTCCAAGGGCGTGCTTAGCCAAAATATGAGTCGCAATATTAAATTGATGGTTAATATGAGAAAGACTAGCCCTCGGAAAGTTTGCCAATAAGGCTCTAATATCAACAAAGATAAAACTTAGTTCATCGTTATACTCTATGTTATTGTTTAAGGCCAAAACAAGCGAAAGAGAGTTACAAGAAACTGCAAGTGAAAGGCCAAGTCTTTGAGTCCAGTCCAATCCTACTAGTAGTGTTATATTATTTTATAATATAATGTAATATTATACTATATTATATTATAATGTTTTAGATTAAATAAATGTGACAAAAAGGTGTCACATATTGTAACATATAATAGAGAGTTATAATATTCAGATATATGAGATATGTCTAAATAATGTAACATATTTGGTGTTACAAATTTGTAACTTCCAAATATTACCCTTTATTGTGTAAATTTATTGTTACACAATATTGAGATGAAATTCATAAAGCCATATGTAATATGGTTGTTAGAGATATGATTTTAACCCCAATAATGTGTTTTGGGAGTTACAAAATCATTTGGGAGGGTTTGGAACCGTTTAGAAAAACAGCACATTTTTTGTGCTGAAATTGGTCGATGGCCGCGGCCACTGAATGTTGGTGGTCGCGGCCACTAATGTCTCTAGCTGCGGCCACAGGCCAAAAACTGACCAATTTTTCAGTTTTTTCAATCTTTGTTGAACAGTCAAAAAACCCAAATAACTCCCATATATCTTTTTTAATTCCACATTAATCCAATTAAACATTGGTAACAGCCATGGGGGTTGGTGGAATTTGAAATTCAAAGGGTGTCTCTAAACTCTATAAATAGGAGCCTATAGCTCACTTGTAAGACACAACATTTCTATCCATTAGAGCACTTGGCTAGAAACACCTTGAGGCTTGATAATTCCAGAAAGCATTTCCAATATCTGAGAGAGATCCCATAGTGCTTGAGTTAGGGAGAAATGAGCTTTTGGACAAAGGTTTTATACCTTGTTCAAGTTGGTGATCCCCAACACTCTTCACTTAAGTTGTGTAAGTGAGAGTTTTCTTTGTTTTGTTCTTACATTTTCCTCTATTGCTTTTCTTCTCATTCATCTTGTTTTATTTACTTGTAATTTTGTTTAGAGTTGTAATCATCTTTTCTTTTGTTCCAAACACTTTTACTTTATTTGTAATCTTTTGCTTAGAGTTGTATTTTCACTATTCCATTCTTCTTCTATTTTGTTTATTTGTACTTTCAGTTATAGAGTTGTAACCTTATTTAATCAATATATATTTATTTGTAATATTATTGCATAGAGTTGTAATATTATTATCAATTTCCATTGAGGCAAATCTATTTTTTCCTAACATTCAAAAGCTTATCCCTTTTTGTTTCAATGGAAAGGGAGATAATCAAGATCATGAACCAAGACCTAGTGAGATTAGATAGGTTTGATGGATCCAATTTTACTAGGTGGCAAGACAAAGTGAGGTTTCTTTTAACTACTCTCAAAATCGCCTACATCCTTGAGTCTTCCTTGGCACCTCTAGCCGAGCCATCCGACAAAGACACTCCCAAGGAGGTGGAGAAGAGAAGGAAGAGGGAGGAGGACAATCTCCTTTGTAGGGGTCATATTCTCAACGCCCTATCCAATAGGCTCTATGACCTCTACACCGAGACCAAATTGGCCAAGGAGATATGGGATGCACTTGAGAAAAAGTTTAAGGCAGAAGAAGAAGGTACCAAAAAGTTTTTGATATCTCAATACTTCGATTTCAAAATTTTTGGTGATAAACCTATTCTTCCTCAAATTCATGAATTGCAAATAACTGTTAGCAAATTGAAAGTGCTAAAGATTGAGCTTCCCGAGGCCTTTCAAGTTGGTGCTATAGTGGCTAAATTACCACCAACTTGGAAAAGCTATAGGAAAAGAATCCTTCATAAAAATGAGGATTATTATTTGGAGGAAATCCAAAAACATATTCGAATTGAAGAGGAATCGATATGTAGAGATAAACTTGTGGAGGGGTCTAATGGAGAGACTTCCAAAGCAAATGCGGTGTCACAACCAAACAAAGGGAAAAAGGGTAACGAGAAACATTTGGGTCCAAAAACCAACCTAAACAAGTTTAAGGGCGAGAAAGGTCCTTGCTTTGTGTTTGGGAAAAATGGTCACTATGCTAGAGAGTGTAGGTAGAGAAAAGACCAACAAGGACCTAAGGTGAACGCAACTCAAGAGGAAAACATAGTTGCTACCCTTAGTGAGGTGAATGCGGTCCAAGGCAAGGTGAAAGGGTGGTGGTATGATACATGTGCCACCGTCCATGTCACCTATGACAAATCATTGTTCAAGACCTTTGAAGAGTCAAAAGGCAACCATGAGATACAAATGGGCAATGAGGGCAAATTCAAGGTACTTGGGATAGGTACTATTGAAGTCTACTTCACCTCCGGCAAGAAAGTTACATTAGTGAATGTACTTTATGTTCCCGAAATGAGTAGAAACTTGGTAAGTGGTGATTTGCTTGGCAAGCCCGGCATTAAAGCCGTTTTTGAGTCCGGTAAACTTATACTTACCAAATCAAATGTATTCTTGGGAAAATGGTACTCTTGTGAGGGAATGGTTAAATTGTGCACCAATGATGTAACTTTCAATATTATCAATAAAAATGCTAATTCCGCCTACATTATTGAGTATGATTCTTTATTTTTGTGGCATCTTAGACTATTGCATATTGGTTTTTCTACCATGAAAAGAGTAGTAAAATGTGGCATGATTGCATGCAATATTAAAAACTATGGTAAATGTGAAACATGTGTTAAGGCGAAAATGATTAAGAAACCATTTCCTAGTGTAGAAAGATCATCTAATTTACTAGATTTAATCCATAGTGATCTTTGTGAATTAAATGGTGTTTTAACTAGAGGTGGTAAAAGGTATTTTCTTACTTTTATAGATAATTTTAGTAGATATACCTATGTGTTCCTTTTAAAGCATAAAGATGAAACTTTTGATGCTTTTAAATTGTATAAATTAGAAGTTGAAAATCAACTAAATAAAAAGATTAAGGTGCTAAGAAGTGATAGAGGAGGAGAGTACTTCTCTAATGAATTCAATACATTTTGTGAAGAAAATGGTATAATTCATGAGTGCACTGCACCTTATACACCACAACACAATAGTGTTGCCGAAAGGAAAAATAGGACTTATCTAGAGATGATAAATTCTATGTTGGTGTTTTCTAAGTTGAACTTCAACTTATGGGGTGAAGCACTTTTAACCGCTTGTCACATTCTTAATCGAATACCGATAAAGAAAAATGAGATATCTCCATATGAGTTATGGAAAGGAAGAAAACCAAACATAGGGTACTTCAAAGTGTGGGGGTGTCTTGCATATTGCAAGAAAAACGAACCTAATAGAACAAAGTTAGGTTCAAGAGCCATAAAGTGTGCTTTTTGTTGGTTATGCCAACAATAGTAAAGCTTATAGGCTATTAGACTTAGAGTCTAATATTGTGATTGAATCTAGAGAAGTTGAATTTTTTGAGAATATGTTATGTGACAACAATTCTCAAGCTTCAACATCTCTAAAGGAGAATTTGTTATATGAGAACAATTCTCAAACTTCTACATCCAAAGTTGATTCTCAAGAGGAGAATTCTCAAAAGGATGTAAAGCAACCCTTTGAACCTAGAAGAAGTCAAAGGCTTAAAATCATAAAAGTCTAGTAGTGGATGAGATAGATTCTCAACGAATTTCATTCTACATGGTAGAAGGAAATAGAGAGGAAGTCATTAGGAAAATTCCTATTGTACTTCTCGTTGAGGATGATCCTAAGACTTATAGATAAGCTATGCAATCGAGAGATAGTGCATTTTGGAAAGAAGCCATCAATGATGAGATGGATTCCATTCTTTCCAGTAACACTTGGGAATTGGTAGACCTCCCACCGGGGTCTAAGCCAATTGGGTGTAAGTGGATATTTAGGAGAAAATACCACACTAATGGCATTATCCAAACCTTTAAAGCTAGATTAGTAGCTAAAGGGTTTAGGCAAAAAGAGGGTATCGATTATTTCGATACCTATGCGCCTGTTGCAAGAACAACTTCTATAAGAATTTTGTTCGCTTTAGCTTCTATACACAACTTGTATGTTCATCAAATGGATGTCAAAACGACATTCCTTAATGGTGACCTCAATGAGGAGGTCTATATGGAACAACCCGAAGGGTTTGTCCTACCAAAATATGAACATAAAGTTTGTAGACTTGTAAAATCCTTATATGGATTGAAACAAGCTCCTAAGCAATGGCATGAGAAATTTGATCAAGTCATCATGTCTAATGGGTTTAGACATAACAATGGAGACAAGTGTTTGTATTCCAAAACTTGTAAGGGATATGTGATCATTATTTGCTTATATGTGGATGACATGCTTATTCTAAGTAATAGCATTAAAGGGATAGAAGAAACGAAGACGTTTCTATCATCAACCTTCAAGATGAAAGATCTTGGAGAAATTGATACCATACTCAGTATCAAAGTAAAGAAACATAATGGGGGTTTTGCGTTAGGGCAAGCCCACTATGTTGAGAAAGTATTGAACATATTTAACCATCTCAAGGTTAAAGATGCCAATACTCCATTCGATCATAGTGTAAAACTAGAGAAGAATGAAGGAAGAGCGGTGGCTCAATTGGAGTACGCTAGTGCTATAGGGAGTCTAATGTACGCTGCCCATTGTACTATACCTGATATAGCATTTGCAGTAAGTAAACTTAGTAGGTTTACAAGTAATCCAAGTGTGGATCACTGGAAGGCAATTGGAAGAGTCCTAGGTTATCTCAAGAAAACCAAAGGACTAAGCCTTCACTACTCCAAATTTCCTTCGATATTAGAAGGATATACAGATGCAAGTTGGATATCCAATCTTGGGGACAACTTGTCCACAACTGGTTGGGTATTTACACTTGGTGGAGGTGCAATTTCTTGGGGTTCCAAGAAACAAACCTGTATATCTCATTCCACTATGGAAGCAGAGTTCATAGCTCTAGCTGCTACAGGCAAAGAGGCCGAATGGTTAAGGGATCTGTTGATAGAGATTCCCCTAATCAAAGATAATGTATCTACTATATCGATACATTGTGATAGCCAAGCGACATTGGCTAGAGCATACAACGGAGTGTATAATGGGAAGTCTAGACATATTAGTCTAAGACATGTATATGTAAGAGAATTGATTCAAAGAGGAGTCATCTCAATATCCTATGTGAGAACAAGTGAAAATCTGGCGGATCCTTTCACTAAGCCACTAACAAGGGATTTAGTGGCTGCATCATCTCGAGGGATGGGACTTAAACTTCCTAAAGAGATTCACGATTGATGGTAACCTATCTTAACATTAGTTATTCAACTAGTGTTAGGTTCAATAGGCAATAACAAGTCAATCAAGTGAATATTAGTTGTACTCAAAACAAGTCTCATCTGAGATATTGAGTACTTCTATGTTACCAAGTGGGGGGTTAAAACCAAAAGGTTTTTTTAATAGAATTCTGTCTTGTAAAGACAAGTATTTTGGTAACAAAATACTGTAAGAATTCTACCTATATGGACCTAAGGGTGGTGTAACACCCCAAGTTGCTAATAAAGTTTAGGACCTTGATTTGCATGCCTGGAGGGCAATAAGTGAATTAATATGATAATATATGAATTTAAATGAATATGTGATTATAATGCATGTTTAGGTGGTATAAATATGCATGGGGGCCCCGTTTGCATGATACGGGTAAATTGGTAATTTTAGCCCATTGAGGGCATAAATGTGATAATTATATTATGCTGTTTATACCACGTGGATGTGGTGATATTAATGTGATGCACGTGCCGAGATGATCCTAGAGAGCTAGATAACTCAAAAGTCACAACGGGGTTTTATACCCGGCTCGGGTGGAGCCTAGGGGTACTTTGGGGAATTTTGTGAGTTGAGTTGAGAATTTGTGGTTAGTGGTTATTGGTGATTGAGTAACCTGTGTAACCATTAGTAACTGCTGAGAGTAACAAGTTATAATGAAAAGTGGTAGAATAGTAATAGAAATGAAATGACAAAAAAGGGCCTTGAGGTTTAGTTAGGAAGGGATATTTGAGGAAGGGTGGAATGGTCATTTGACAAGATAGATAACCTTCAGCAGAAGGAAAAGGGAATTTACGTATTATACTTGGTGATAGTTGGTTTATGCTAAACTTTGAGACCTAGAGATAGAACAAAAGAGGAGCTGAAGAAGAAAGCTGAATTTGAGTCCTAGGAGGAGAATTAAGAGGTTTGAAGTAACCAAGATCAAGCTTAGGCCAAAATTGTTCAGAGGTAAGAATTTGTGTTCTATCTTTGTTGAGATTAAGCTTGAATTTACAGAGATTAAGTGTGTGGGAACCTAAAAGAGATGTGACTGGTTTTACTTGAAATTCAGTAGGATAATCAAAAGAAAAGGGGGCTTGAAGCTGGAATTGAGAAGAGTTCAAGCTGAGTTTTGATTGAGGTAAGAGTTCTAACATGTTTACATTCTGTTTCTGATGTGGTTTAAGATTTTAGAGGCAAGGTGCATGTGTTTTCAAGCTATTGTTTAAGTCTTAGAAGCTATAGTTTAGGTTTCTGAAATTTGAGACCCAAGAGTGGATTTTTGGGTGTGATTGAGTGTGTTTATGATGGTTATAGGTTGTTAAGGGTTCATTTGGGGTTTTGAATTGGTTTTGGGGCTTAGGTACTTGTTTGGGATGATTTGGAGTGGTTTGAGCTCGGGAAAAACGCAGGGGAAAACCCAGATTTATGGGTTCGCGAAGGAGCGCCACGGCCCTGTTCTTGGGCGCCTCGGCGCGAGGCTGTTTCTGGGAAGGGGAAGTGTTCTCTGACTTGCTGGGCGCCGCGGCCCTCTAGGGCAGCACCGCGGCTAGGCTATTTTCATAGCATGGGATTTTGCAATTTTGAGCTTTTGCTCCGGGGGTTCGGGGGATGTTTCCGACGTATTGTTTTAGGAATTTGGAGATTCCGAGAGTGTGGGATTGGTCCCGGGAAGTGGTTTTGGATTGATTAGCATTAAAGGATGTTTTGTATGTGTTGTGACTAGGTCTTTGGAGAGGCTCGGGTTAGAGGACCGTGCTTGTGGCCTTAGTGCATCAAAAAGCTCGGGATACAGGTAAGAAAATCGTAGCACCCGTAGAGTAGGGCTTGGGCCCATAGTTTTGTTGCAGGGCGCGGCCCTAGATTGTATTACTGCTAGGATGTAGAATTACATGAATGATTATATATTTGATTGTTATTTGAGAATGCTAAATGTGGAAATAGCAGAATGAACAGCGAAGGGCCGGGAACAGCGAAGGGCCGAGAACGGCAGTGGGGCCGGGAATACCACTTAGCACATTGAGTGCTCGTGGTTAGGGTGAGACCCCAATGGATACATGGGATATCCTTACGATGTAGACCGAGATCCCAAGCTTTGGTAACGCTTCTAGGACGGCATGGCCGTATATGTGTTAGATTTTATGAACTGCCTGACTAGATATGAGCTATCTGCTGTAATGACTGTATACTATGCATATGTAATGTACTGTTTGAGTTTTCTTGCTGGGCTTCGGCTCACGGGTGCTCTGTGTTGCAGGTAAGGGCAAAGAGAAAGTCAACTAGCCATGAGTACGGAGAACGTGGGGGCGGCGCGTACATGTTTGGCCTGCCCGACTGCTTTGGTTGGGGATATTTTTGAGAAATGGCTGTACAAACCCTAGTTTTGATGGTTAACTACTTATAAACTTGTTTTGAATTGTAAATATTTTATAAACCGAGTTCTGGGATCCTGAATGTTAAACTCTTGAACTTTTAATGAAATAGAGTACTTTTTAAAGATTACAACCTAGACTTCTGTTTAATCACACTTTTGTTTTAAAAACCTTGTTTAACGAGTTGAATGCACATTTTAACCTCACTTAGTAATGACTCTAAGGTAGTAGGGCGTTACAGGTGGTGCCGCCTCTCATGAGAATTGGGAGTATTCTCAAGAACGTCCATGAATGGAAAGTGCACATGGCCATTAACGGTGCAAAGCGAGACATAGAGGTCTCAAGTGAACATCACAAAGGTGTGTGTGTTATCACCGATTTGTTATCATGAAAAGATGGTTCAATGCCTAGTGCAACCAAATTTTCGACAAATTTTATGATAATTACACTATAGTAAAGTTCAAGTTGAAAAACACTTTGCTTTATGCACTAATGCAATGACTCCTATAAGAGTGAGTTCTTATTTAATCAAGTGGGGGATATTGTTATATTTTAAAATATAATAATTGATTAAATAATTGTTACAGTAGATAACTATTTAATCTAGTGGGGGAATGTTATATTATTTTATAATATAATGTAATATTATACTATATTATATTATAATGTTTTAGATTAAATAAATGTGACAAAAAGGTGTCACATATTGTAACATATAATAGAGAGTTATAATATTCAGATATATGAGATATGTCTAAATAATGTAACATATTTGGTGTTACAAATTTGTAACTTCCAAATATTACCCTTTATTGTGTAAATTTGTTGTTACACAATATTGAGATGAATTTCATAAAGTCATATGTGATATGGCTGTTAGAGATATGATTTTAACCCCAATAATGTGTTTTGGGTGTTACAAAATCATTTGGGAGGGTTTGGAACCGTTTGGAAAAACAACACATTTTTTGTGCTGAAATTGGTCGGTGGTCGCAGCCACTGAATGTTGGTGGCTACGGCCTGTGGGACAGAGACTAGTGGCCGCGGCCACTAATGTCTCTGGCTGCGGCCACAGGCCAAAAACTGACCAATTTTTCAGTTTTTGCAATCTTTGTTGAACGGCTCAAAAATCCCAATTAACTCCCAAATCTCCTTTTTAATTCCATATTAATCTAATTAAACATTGGTAACAGCCATGGGGGTTGGTGGAATTTGAAATTCAAAGGGTGTCTCTAAACTCTATAAATAGGAGCCTATAGCTCACTTGTAAGACACAACATTTCTATCCATTAGAGCACTTGGCTAAAAACACCTTGAGGCTTGATAATTCCAGAAAGCATTTCCAATATCTGAGAGAGATCCCTTAGTGCTTGAGTTAGGGGGAAATAAGCTTTTGGACAAAGGTTTTATACCTTGTTCAAGTTGGTGATCCCCAACACTCTTCACTTAGGTTGTGTAAGTGAGAGTTTTCTTTGTTTTGTTCTTACATTTTCCTCTATTGCTTTTCTTCTCATTCCTCTTGTTTTATTTACTTGTAATTTTTTTTAAAGTTGTAATCATCTTTTCTTTTGTTTCAAACACTTTTACTTTATTTGTAATCTTTTGCTTAGAGTTGTATTTTCACTATTCCATTCTTCTTCTCTTCTTCTTCTTCTTCTATTTTGTTTATTTGTAATTTCAGTTATAGAATTGTAACCTTATTTAATCAATCTATATTTATTTGTAATATTATTGCATAGAGTTGTAATATTATTATCAATTTCCATTGAGGCAAATCTATTTTTTCCTAACAAGTAGTGCTAATGCTTCAAATTGAAATGTTGATAAGGCTAAAATGGATGGTACATAAAGAATCAAATTAAAGTAATATTTATATAAAAGTGGTTAGAAAAAAAAACCCAACCAAAAGGGAGTCCCTTTGGTTAGATTCCTATAAATAGTATCTCTCAATTGCATTGTTACTTTCTATCAATTTCAAGAAACTAACTATCTTTAGGACTTTGTCTAAATCAATTGGAAATTTTTTTAAAGAACACCAATATACCTTTCAAAGGTTTCGATAGAGATGCCAATAATTTTTTATCCGAGGAAAAAATAATTTCTCCAAAGTCAATCATGTTTGTGTGGTTTGAGATTGCAGCATCAACAAACAAAGTATGATGATGATATCTTTGACCTGCTCCTCTTTGATTTGGAGTTCTTTGGGGTAAAGCAATTTGTTCAGTCTAATTTTGTGCATTTCTTATTGCCTCATAATACTGTATTGCTCATTCAATCATCTAGCATGGTTGTCTTACTGGTTGACCATGTGTTTTTTTATTCCTTTCAAACCATATTACCCATGCTATAATCAACATTTTCTAAAAAGATCCTTTTTCTAGAATTTCTGAAGCATAAAGTAAGATTTCCTTGAAAGAAATGTCTTCTTTACTTTGTGAGAGGAAAGGATAGTCCTCGTAATCCCAAACTTTTTTGGCGAATGGGCACCAAAAAATGGCATGTGCATTAGAGTCAACCCCAAAACCACAAATTGGACAAACTGTTGGGGTTTTATGCCCTAATTAAAACTCAATTTCTTTGTAATCTCATTTATTATCAATAAAATAATATAAATCATTTTTTGACTTGGTCAATCACTTTACTCACATGTTTTATTTTCATGATTATTTTTTTAATATAAACTTCTATTAAATCCCAAGCATATAGCTAATCGTATTTATAGTGACGTAATCGCAGTGGAATATAAATATGATTATATGTTCAAAATAAGTTAGTCCTAAGATTAGTTAGTGCACATAATTTACACTGACTTGTTAATCTACGATATGATCTACTTACACATTGTAGTGTTATGTTCTTTCCGAAACATTAGCAAAGTAAATAAGATCGAATGTATTTGTTACATCGGACATGACCGATATTGGTAGTTGATAGGATAAGTTAACATAGTGTTGTTATCTATTCTAGTCATATCATATATTTGACCATAGGTCAATTCAATCTCAATTCTACGTGATTAGTATTCTAACTGTAATGCACCAAAATCCCTAATGAGGTTTATGGTTGGATTAGAAGGTCGGAAGGGCCATAATTGATTCATTATGCCATTAAATAATTATGTGCATGTTTATTTGAATTATATTATTATATGATGATAAATGCATGCATGTGGGCCCACATTTCATTATAAGGGCATTTTGGTAATTTGGCCCGTTGATGGCATAATTGTATATTTTCATGCATGTTGGTGAATTATTGATGAGGCCACATTATAATGTGGATTTGTTCGAGCTTTTCGGCATGAGATGATCTTAGAATGCAAGTTAGCGGTTTGGTCATAATGAAGTTGATTTCGGGGCTCGGGGTGAGTCTCGGGGTAATTTGGTGATTAGTACATTACCGGGAATTAAAGGGTAATGAAATATGATTTATTAGCATTTGAGAATATTGGGAATAACGGGAATTGGAGGGAGTTAATTATGATTAACGAGATGGACGGGAAATGACGGTTTTACCCTTGGTGGCCTTAAGAGGGAATTTAATGACCTAGGGGTATTTTTGTCTTTTGACCTAAGGATATATATTAACCATAGAAGTTGTAGAAAGCTTAAGAAAAACAGAGCTTCTTCCTTTCTTCTCCCGATCATCTTTTCCTTCTCTTTTCTCTTTGAATTTTTGAACTCCATTTGAGGAATCAAGCTAGGGAATAAGGCCTTGAGGGTCTAGGGTTGTGTTCCACCATTGAAGACTGTTCCATATTGCGCTTGAGGTAAGATTCTAACCATAGAAACTCTGGTTCTTACTCTGTTTTCATTTGATTTTCAGTTGGGATTTATGATTTGGATAGTGAGAATTCAATGGAGTTTTTTTGGCAAAGATTGATTAGTTTTTTATGCCTAGGACTTGTATGTTGGGTATTTGGGTTCATTTGTGAATTTGGTTAAAGTTTGGAATCAAGTTTTGAATATTGACTGTCACAGATTATCATAATCATCATTTGATATTGTATACATGCGGTAATGAGTTTTCTTGCTGAGCCTTGGCTCACGGGTGCTATGTGGTGCAGGTAAAGGGAAAGAAAAGTTCACCCAGCCTTGAGTGGAGAGCTTAGGTGGTGATGTGTACATATGCGGCTGTTTGACCACCACGGCCAAGGTGTTTCTCAGAGGAACTAGGGGTTAACTCTATATTTTGCCACTTAGGTCAGCGGGTTGTAATTTTTACACTATAATGACCATTTTGAATTGTAAATAACTTTGTAAACGCTTTTATGGGCCCATGTACAATTTTATGTTTTAAATAAAATATATCATTTCCTTTTTTTCGAGATTTTTCACCTTAGCTATTAATAACACCTAGATGCACGTTTATAACCGAATGACTCGTTTAGTGAGTTAAGCGTGGTTTAAAGTTCACAGTAACGGTCTTGGAGTAACCAGGGCGTTACACTAACTGATTGTATTATTTGAGTTATTTTACTTGTTTGTTACCAGCTTACCCTACGGACTAGCCCATACTTACATCTTGGGAACTCGGTAGTATAATTGAGTGAGAGTGTTAATCAAAGATATGAACATCTATAGCTTCTGATGAAGAAGTGAAACGATTGTTTCCTTTTAGTTTGGTACAAGGTGTTAAATGATAGAGATCTCATTTCATTAATTAATATTAGTTTACTGAAATATCATTTACAAGGAACTAAGTGTTTTAAGGATAAAATACAATGAGAGGTAAAACAGTATTTTAGTCCCATCTCATCATAGACCGTCTATAGAGGATTGAGTGACAATTATGGTTGTAACAATGGATAATTAATAGCGTATCTATATTTTTTATAGAGCGTTCTATGAATTCAAGAATGCAATTCCA
Organism: Humulus lupulus; assembly: GCF_963169125.1. Taxonomy (NCBI): domain Eukaryota; kingdom Viridiplantae; phylum Streptophyta; class Magnoliopsida; order Rosales; family Cannabaceae; genus Humulus; species Humulus lupulus. The sequence goes on along the minus strand of NC_084802.1, from coordinate 27,068,104 downwards.
AGTCTTTAGTGGAGTGACGAGGAATTAATAAGTTAGTAAATTTATTTATTAGATTTATGATAACTTATTGGAGCTTGATTTCATAGGCCCATGGTCCCCAATGTACCTTAGATAAAATCATCTAGATAGTCTCAATTAATTGATTTAATTATCAATTAGAATTATCAAAGTTGACCGGATAAATTTTGGATAGTTTCACAGAGTTATGTAATTTTGAGAAGAAAATAGAAGTTAGGGCAGATTTATTAATTAAGATAAATTGGTATCTAAATTAACAAATAAGTTTAAATCAAGATTCAAATTATAAATAATTAATTTGATAAAGGATTTAAATAATTGTTTAATTAATTAAATCAATAGAAAATAATATAAGCCTTGTTTTTAAGTCCAATGGGCTTATAATCAAATGGAAAATTTCACGACTTAAAGTTCATGATAATTTCAACCTAGGGTTGTTAATTGGCTATTATTTTATTTATTTTTTAATTAAATAAATGACATAAATGAGTCTATAAAATGAATATTAAGTGAGAGTTGAAATTAGATGACAGACTTTGGTTTTCTGATAGGTTTTAGATTCTCTCTAAACATAAGTAATTTTCTAAGCCTTAATTTTCTTCTCTCTTCTTCTCTCTATATCTATCTCATGTGTTGAGAATTGCCCACCCTAGTCTAGGTGAATCTAAGGATACTTTGGAAGACTGTGAAGACAATTGAAGATCGGTTCAGTTTCTTGGTAATACTCTGCGACAGAAAGGATACAATGGTTAGAGAAACTAAAGGAATGACTCTCTTATTCCGCTGCGTATAATGTAAGTATTCTTATCATTATTTCTCTTTAAATTCAATTTTAGAAACATGTTCTAGGTTATCTCATATTAATTTGTTTAATATTAGATCTGTATGAAAATAAATAAATATCATGTATAAGTTTCCCAACAACTGGCCTCAGAGCCTTTGGTAATCTTTATTTTCATGCATGAACATGTTAAAAATTGAATTATTTAATGTGCTTGAATAATTGAATGGATTTTCATGTTTTTATGAAGCATATTGATTTTATGTGATTATTAGCAATTTTTAGGTTATTTTGTTGTGTTTTCTATACCATTAATTTTTATATATGATTTATTTTGTGCAAAACATGTTAAAAATTAATTAGAAAATGTTTTTGGTTTGAAAAATTGCACAAAAAAAATTTCGGGGAATTTTTGGCCTGGCTACCATTGCGTGCGCGAACGCGCGCGCACCACCGCCTGCGCGCGCATCACCTAGCCACTATGCGCGCATGCGCACACCCCCCCAAACACCGCGCGCGCACACCATGGTAGCCAGACCAATCCGTGCACACTGTGAACAATACCCGAAACAGGAATTGTTCATCCATATTTTTTTTAAATAAAAATGTGAAAATTATTTATTTATAATCAAAGCCAAAAATATCAGATTTGTTTTTGTATTTAAAAACATTTTTTTAAAAAAATAAGATATTTTGTTGGTTGATATTTAAATAATTAGATATTTTTACAAAGATTCAAATTCAAATTTAAAAATAGATTAACACCTTAATTTTAAATTTTTTTCAATATTAAAATATTAGAATTAAGATATCACCTATTTATGATATTTTCTTTTAAATACTTGATATTTTTTTATTCAATATTTATTTGAAAATATAAATATCTTTTTATTCTATAGTTTTTAATATTTAAATTATTTGAAATTTGAAATTTGTTAGTTAGATATTTTTATGGATATTTGAATTTGATTAATTGTTTTGAGATATTTTAGGATTGTTATAACTATTAATATATTTTTTTAAATGATTCATGTTATCCCCACAATTTCAGTTCGATGACGTGGCAATCAAAAGTGACATGTGGCAATGCATGGTAGTGAATGACACATTAATAGTCAATAAATGGGTTGACCAAGAAGTGCAAATGTTTGAAATTAATCTTCGGAGTTGTGATATTACTGGTCACGAAATTGATTTATTTGGTCGGGAAGTAATTTGACCGACCAGGTAAGGTTTCTGTCCAACCAGTAAGATTCTTGACCGACCAGTAAAAAATTATGGCCGACCAGTCATGTGTTTTGGCCGACCAGTTATTTATATTTTAGTTAATTAAAGTTGGTTGGAAGAACCAAGGACCCGATCAAAGGGATATTTCTGATGTACGATCCATGAGCCTATAAATAAATGGCTCATGGCATCATTTTTGGGGATCTGATCATTTTAGACTGAGAAAAACTCTCTAGTTTTGAGACTTTGGGACTGTTACTTGTGGCATTGTTGGGGCATTTTTTTAGAGAGTTTAGAGAGAGAAACTATGTATTTTTCTACTTACACTTAAGAAACTCAGTTGACTCAAGTTCATCTGATCTTAAGTGTAGGATATATATCACAACTCCAAGTGGATTAGGTTATTAGCAATAAATTGGGGCTGAACCACTATAAAATTATCAGTGTCGTATTTTTCTCTTGAAGGTTTATTGTAGTTTTGATGTCTACTCGTCGTTGGCCAAAATCGTGGTCAACATTTTGGTGCTTTCATTGAGAGCCTGAAGAGAAGAAACACACGACTATCATATCAAGATGGCGCCCAAGAATACCAATGTGGCATCCAAAAAGTCAAGCATGTCAAAAGAGCCTACTAGATCAGAAGGTCTTGGACCGCAGAACCCAGAGACTGAGCCCAGGGTCTCTCTCGAGGAGACCACTCCAGAAGTTGAACAACTCCAGGAAGCAATAGGCGCTTTGCAAGAGGAGATGATGCAATTTAATGCTTCCGCAGGAGTCTTTCGCTGAAGAGATGGCCAGGCAGAGAGCTGCATTAGAGCAGCAAAGGCGCGATATGGAGGCCAGAAGCGAAGAGCTCAGACAATGACAGGAGGAAGTTGACCGGAGACATCGTGAAGTAGCACTTGCTCTAAAAGCGGCTACCCAATTGGCCCAAGCCAATGCTCAAGTCGCGGCACAAGCAGCCACCCAGGGAGTAAGAAATAATAATGCTGGTCGGAGGACCACTGACAGAGCCAATTCTCGGGGACCGGACAGAAGCAGGAGTAACCCCCTGGTCGGGAAGATGATGGGGTCCGATCCGGAACTGCCTCGACGCAAAGGGAGAACTCTAGAACCCCCTCCAGGAGCCACCGATCAGAAACTTCTAGATCAGGAAGTCACAGATCAGGCAGTAAAAAGACTCCACCCAGGCAGGATCAGACCAGGACTCCTCGAGATAAGAGGATTTCACAGTTCAAAGATGGGCATGGTCGTGATGAGGCTGATAGTCATCACACCGACTAGTCAAAGGATGAAGAAGACAACAACCCAGAAGGAGGAAAAGACTGCCCGGGACGTACCGAAAAGCCTCCACTGCACCCCGCCCAGCAGCGTAGTAGGAGAGAGCAAGTCCCGCGTAGCAAGCCCTCTGAAAAATTGAAAAGTACGGTGTTCGATCGGGTAGGAGAGCATGCTTCCCGGAAGGATCTAAGGGACGTTATCACCAACAAGAGGAGGACTGTCCCGATCGAAGGGCGAAATCTGAACTGCCTTGCCAGTCAAGTAGAAATACTTGATGATAGTGCACTAGATGGTAATGCCCGATCAGGCGGTCAAGACCTTGGAACTTCGTCAGTTGCAACAGCCATCCAAGCCCAGCTTGATGTGCTAACGGATGCAGTGCAAGGTTTGTCAAAACAACCTTCTGGGATGGATGCGATAGACCACCGGAGTGGCAACCCATTTTGTGCCTGGATTAGAGCAGCCCAATCGCCGGCAAAATATAAAGCACCGGTGCTGCCAGTATATATTGAAAAGGTATATCCCATCAGACATGTTGGGAAATTTGAGGACTAGATGGAATTGATCGAAGTAAGTGACGATTATCGGTGTAGAGTTTTCCCGAATACATTGTCAGATACTACCTAGGGGTGGTATTGGAATTTTAAGCCGAATTCCATCAGCTCTTGGGAAACATTTAGGAATGATTTTTGTGGACAATTCAGCACTGCTCAGACTCCACCAGTTTATGCCAACCACTTGGCAGATATCAAACAAGGAAAAGATGAGTCTTTAAAGAATTATATACAAAGATTCATGAGAGAAGCCAATAGAGAAACTACTGTAGGAGATGAGGTGAATATGGTTGCCATATCCGCTGGGATAACTTATCAGAGCCCTTTGTGGGATAGTATACATAGAAATCCAATTTTGACACTTCAACAATTTCTTGACCGAGCAGACAAGTATATGAAATTGGATGATGCAATCGAGAAAGAAGAGAATGGCATAAACAATCCGGACAGATCAGCTGACCCTCCTAAGAATGGTGGAAACAGTCAGAATGGTGGAAAGAAGCGTGGGAATAACGGGTCTGACCACCATGAAGAAAAAAAGGCTAAGTTGAGTTCAAACAAAAAGCCAACCAAGTATGAGCCTCGGTTCACTAAATACACCACTCTCTCGACTAGCCGAGCAGAAATATATCTTGCTAGTAGTGAAGAGGTTCCCTACAAGAAACCTCCACCCATCAGGAAATAGATGAGTAAGAGAGACATGAATAAGTTTTGTCGTTTCCATGGAGATTATGGTCACGACACGAATGAATGCAATCACCTCAAAGAAGAGATAGGATTTCTTCTCCGGTCGAGTCAATTGAAAAAGTATCGGGTAGAGACACCCCAAGGAGGAGGCAGCAGCAATCCTGGGTTCAAACGACAAAGATCTCCACCATTGCAACCCGGGCCTGTGGACTTTACCTTAGACACTATATGTGGAGGTCCACACTTGGTTGAGGATAGCAACAAAGCAAGGGAGAGGTATGCCCAGACACTCCGACATGAGCGGGAGTGCTAGGATCAGATTTGGTATACAGAGCCTGATCAAGAACCACTGAAATGGCGAGCATCTGAGGATATATTATAACTAAAATATCGCTTTCAGAGTGGTAGCTTAATTTCAAGTTGTTTTACTTGTTATTTAAGTTTGGTTTATGAGATGGTTATTTGCTAACCAGTCATTTAATTTTTGAACAATTTTTGTTGTTTCAGACTCGTTATTAAACACGTTTTGTCCTTTTTTAATTTACGAGTAATAAAAGAGATTATGCGTAGCGTGGTCGATTCTTGCTACAAATGTGCATGTGTGTTAATTATCCGAACAGTGTTCAATTGGCTGATACGTTCAAGCAATGTTCAACTGCTCGAATATTTTCAATATATTCTATGTGTTTCACGAGTAATTAACTGCTCGAACAGATTCAGTCAAGTAGCAAGTGACCCAGGATCTTTCAACCCTCGATCACTTGGGGGGCACATGGGGTATGCTGGTATATAATTTAACACAGCCAATAAGAGCACGAGTAAACATATTTGTTTTTAGGCTGACTTGTAAAATTTTGAAGTCAAAAAAGGCCATTAAGCTAACTTGTTTGACAAAGCTTAAGTAACTTGGAATTTTTCAAAATTTCAAGTTAGAAACAAATATTCGTGTGACAATAAACATTATCCTCATAAAATGTTAGAGCAATAAGAGTATGAGAAAGTATACTTAGTAGGGACTTATGAAATGTCTAGAATTTCTAAGTTAGAAAACTAAGTACTCATGCAAAAATATAAGGCATATATCAGAGTGACTTTACTATTCACAAAAAACTTATAACATTTTAGTCTAAAAAGACTTAGAATGTTTCCAGTTAGCAAAGAAAAGTAAAGTATAATTGCCAACAGCTTAGCCTTACAAGAAAAATATCAAATCTGCTAAGTAGTAGTTGTCTTCACGAAAGTATAAGAACAAAGAGTACACTACTAGCCAGATACAAAGTTCAGCTGGATAGGTGTAAAGTTTGCCTGGTCGGGAGAGCAGATACAACTTCCATGGTCGGCTGAGCATGTTTCACTGGTTGAGTAGGAAACTTTGTTGATGGATAGGATGCTCTCAGGTCGGCTAAGAATGTCTACTGGTCGGGTAAACTAGTCCCTGACTGGTTAATACCATCATCAAGACCTGGACCAACTCCTTATAGTCTACTGCTTGGCATTGAGCATGACTAACAGTGATGAGTCCCTGGAGTAAACCAAACAGAAAATGAGTGCAAAGAAAAAAAAATTTACTACACAGTGAAAAAATTTCTTTGAAAAGAAAAATCAATTTTCCCCAAAGAAAGACATTTAAGGAAGTAAAAAAACTTTTGAGAGATTCGGACATGGTGTTTCAATGGTGTTCGGAGGGATAAGTTTTAGGCATATGCTTGAGTAGCTATGCCATATGCCCGAGCGGCTATGCTGAATGCCCAAATGACTAGGAGGGCCACATGTCCGAGAAATTTGAGGGGCATGCCGAGGAGCTGCTAGCGCGCGCATCCGAGGAGTTCCATATGTCTGAGCGGATGTGTGTGTTCGAGCGGCACGCGCGCGGCCCAGCAGCTGTGCTGCCCGAATGGCTAGGCATGCGTCCGAGCAACAGGGTGTGTGTTCGAGCAGTCCGTGTGTCCGAGCGGTTGGAGGAGGCCATCCGAGGAGCCAGGCATTGAGAGGCGTTCGAGGAGCTGCTGTAGGTACGCGTCCGAGGAGACAGGCACGCCAAGGATCTGCTGCAGGTGCGCATCCGAGGGGCTCCATGTGTCCAAGCATCCAAGGAGATTGCATGCCAAGGAGCCAGGCATGCAGAGCGGATGGAGCATTCTCAAGGAGCTTGGCACATCCGAGGCTACATGTCCGAGAGGTTGAGCATATATGCGGAGTGGTGTCCGAGGAGTCAGGCAGTCGTTCGAGCAATAGGAAATAAAGCACCCAAGGGTCAGCAGTTAAGAAATTATTTGGATCTCAAGGACCAAATAAGCATTTCCAATCAGCTAAGCAAGCACAAGTTTACTCAAAAACGTGGAGCAAACATGTTTTCCTAGTCATGGGGTACTACAACAAGATCAAACAAGTTGAATTTCAAGGGTTCAATAAGCTTCAAGATAACGTCAATGATCATCCTATACCCATGAGCCCGAAGGAGCAATGGAAATGGGAATCTGATAACTACCGTTTTCATGAAAAGAAAAGTTCAATCGTGGGTTTACTACAAAAGTGAAAGTTGCTGACCGGGTGGAAGCTTTTGGATGACCTCAAAAACATTTTGCTAGAGAAAAAGTTGATCATACGAGTAAATCATATAATAAACTTGGGGGGCAAATGTTATCCCCAAAATTTCAGTTCGATGATGTGGCAATCAAAAGTGACAAGTGGCAATGCATGGTAGTGAATGACACATTAATAGTCAATAAATGGGTTGAACAAGAAGTGCAAAGGTTTGAAATTAATCTTTAGAGTTGTGATATTACTGGTCATGAAATTGATTTATCTGGTCGGGAAGTAATTTGACCGACCAGGTAAGGTTTCTGTCCGACCAGTAAGATTCTTGATCGACCGGTAAAAAATTATGGCTGACCAAGAATGTGTTTTGGCCGACCAGTCATGTGTTTTGGCCGACTAGTCATGTGCTTTGGCCGACCAGTCACTTCAGTAATGTGTTATCCGACCAGTCATGTGTTTTGGCCGACCAGTAATGTGTTTTGGCCGACCAGTCATGTGTTTTGGCCGACCAGTAAAGTGTTTTGCTAGACCAGCAAAGTGCTAGACCAGCAAAGTGTTTTGCTAGACCAGTAAAGTGTTTTGCTAGACTAGAAATGTGTCACGCTAGACCAGAGATGTGTCATGTTAGACCAGAGGTGTGCTAGAAAGAGTGCTTTGCCTACGCTAACCGGTGAGTTGTCTTGGCCAACCAGTCACTTCGGGGATGGATTTGATCGGTCCACGGATCAAAATCTCAGAAGTTACCGTCTAGTAACTCTTCAGTAAAAGCTTCAGTAACGGCTTCAACTCGAATCATTTGCAACTGCCGCAGGAATCTCTCAGATATCCTGAAATAATAGCTATATTATTGTAATTTGAAATTATTTATATTTTAGTTAATTAAAGTCGGTTGGAAGAACCAAGGACCCGGTCAAAGGGATATTTCTAATGTACGATCCATGAGCCTATAAATAAATGACTCATGGCATCATTTTTGGGGATCTGATCATTTTAGACTGAGAAAAACTCTCTAGTTTTGAGACTTTGGGACTGTTACTTAGGGCATTTTCTTAGAGAGTTTAGAGAAAGAAACTATGTATTTTTCTACTTACACTTAAGAAACTCAGTTGACTCAAGTTCATCTGATCTTAAGTGTAGGATATATATCACAACTCCAAGTGGATTAGGCTATTACCAATAAATTGGGGCAGAACCACTATAAAATTATCAGTGTTGTATTTTTCTCTTGAAGGTTTATTGTAGTTTTGACGTCTACTCGTCGTTGGCCAAAATCGTGGTCAACAGTTCAAATATTAGCTTATTGTTGTAACAACACAAGATATTTTTTAAAAACAGTTAAGATATTGATTTTAAATTTTAAAATTGGTTAAATTTTGATAAATATAATTTTTTTCAGCCAATTAATAAAATATTTTTTTAATAAATGGGATTTAAATTAACTTTAGTTAATTGTTGATAAATCCTATTTAAATTAAATTAATATTTTTCAAATTAACCTAAATCAAGTTGATTGTTGATAAATTAAATTTAAATTAACTTTTGTTAATTGTTGATAAATTTCATTTAAATTGACTTATTTTTTGTAAAAAATTTAATTAATTCGAATTTTTGATAAATTCTAGATAATTAATTGTGGTATTTTTGCAAATAAAATAAATTGTGGTATTTTTGCATAAATTCATAGACTTGCTCTTATAGTAACATGATTAGGCCCATCTAATTATAGCATGTTTGTTTGCACTATATATGGTATTTTTGCAATTGGGCTTAAATGCATATAGTGACCCATATGTTTGTTAGATATATGGTTTTTGCCAAATAAAATATTCATAAAATGATAGGTTTTATTTGGGTCCATTAGAAAATGTAAAGTTTAAATTTCTCTCTTGTGGGTGATTCCATTTGTGAAGATCCATTTGCTTTGCATGACTATAGTGGGCCTAATCAATTAATAACAATTAATAAAACGAATGTTTAAATTCCTGTCTTTTGGACCTTGTATGGAAGTATGAGGGCCTTTGTAGTGGGAACAACATACTGGACCCAGCCCACCTCCAGACAAGCCCAATTGTTAAGGCCCATTTTCCTGAGTTGGACTTAATTGTATAGGTTCATTATATTAGTTAAACCTAAATATTGATTAGCAACAAATTAATTCTAAATTAATTGAATTTGTTTGAATGTGACACTTTAGAATTAATAGGAAGTTATAGGATTTTAGTTTTAAAAATTTAATCTTTTCATTTTTTTGATAAACCATAGTCATTAATTTTCTAAAAATAAATAATAAAAATACTATTTTTTAATTTTATAATGAGCTTATTTTAAGAATTATATTCGATCTCCACCGTTGGTTTAACAACGTCAATAACTTAATGGGGCCTCGAGACGCTTTGATTCGCCCCCCTACGAAAGATGTTCATTAGTTATTTTGACAAGGTTAGATTTCGAAAGATAGATAATTATAGGTCAAATTCTACTAGACTCACCCCTACGATGACTACTAGGACTAAATCTGTGATTATCGAAACCGTGGGTCTAGCTCATAAAATAAGAGATTTTGTTTTCTTATTTTGATTGAATATTAGGTTGTTAATAATGGTGTCCATTATTAAATGAGTTTACAACTCTATTTAACTAGTGGTATTTTTTGACTCTCGCCAACCGGGACAAGGATATCATAGATTAGTTAAAAACTTTAAGAAATAGAGATATAATTATTTTGATATATTTTTTTTCTCATATCTTACATATTTTGGTATATGTTGTGCTATTTCTTGAAAATTTGTGTGAATAGAAGTTTTATTGAGCAAATGTGATTGGTTTTCATTTTATCGATAATTTGTAGTATAATTATGGTTGTGTCTACTCCCATCCTTTCTCAACTTTCGATGGAGAAACTCACTGGAGAAAACTTTCTTAAATGGAAGCAGAACATCAGCATTGTGTTGATTGATGACAACTCCATGTTCGTCATGACTGAGGAATCCCTAGAAGTTCCAGCTGAAGGAGCTACCAAGTCTGTGAGGGATAAGTATGAGCGTTGGCAAATGGCTAACAACAAGGTGCAGTACTACATGTTGACTAGTATGGTCGACACTCTCAAGACAAAGATGGAAAATGTCAAGAGGACCTACAAAATCATGGATCAGCTCCAAGACATGTTTGGTGCCAAGTCAGCACAGACTCATTTTGAGGCCACCAAGAAATATGCCAATGCTCGGATGATATCTTCTCAACATGTCCGTGATCATCTGCTCAAAATGAAAAACTACTTTCAGGAAGCTAAGCTGCATGGAGCAACAATAGATGAGGAAACTCAAGTTGGCTTAATCCTCAATAGTCTCTCTCCAGCTTTCTTGTAGTTCACCACCAACTATGTGTTGAATAAACTCAACTATGGTCTAACGCAGCTCATGAACGAGCTTCAGACTTTTGATTCTATCATGGGTGGACCAAGTAAGGGAGGAGAAAAGAAGACAACTACTACTACTATTGCTGTTCCAGCTAAGGCTGAAGCTAACCAAACTTCATCTTCGAAAGCTGGAAACAAGAGGATAGGTGGACAACACAATAACCCCAAGCCTGCAAAGGCTGCAAAGATGAGTGCACAACCAAATGCACAGACGCCTAAGGGGAAGAACAAGAAAAACAAGAAAGATAAAGGTAAGTGTTTTCACTACAAAGAGAAGGGGCATTGGAAACAGGATTGCCCCAAGTTTCTAGCAGCTAAAAACAAATAAAATGATTATAGTTCATTTATCTTAGAAACATATGCTTTAGAGAATGATAAATCTGTTTGAATTATTGATTCTGGATCTACTAACCATGTTTGTAACTTTTTACAGCTTCTTGAATCGTGGGAGGAAGTGGACGAAGGTGACTTAAAGCTTAGAGTTGGGAACGTAACGTTCGTTGCGGTCCAAGCTAGAGGAAGAGCTCATCTGAAGTTTGGAAATAAATTTTTAATTTTAAATGATGTATTTTTTATTCCGGATTTTAGTAGAAATTTAATTTTAGTTTCCATGTTGCAATAAGAACGATTTGTTATGACTTTCACAAGTTCTAATATATCTATTTCTTTCAATGGATCACAATTGTGTATTGCATGTTTGGAAAACAGGCTTTATATTTTGCGACCTAACAAACCCCTTGCTCTTAACAATGATTTATTCAAAGTAGCTAAACCTAGGACCAATAAACGTCAAAGGACCGATAATGATAATATGACGTATTTATGGCACTTGTCTGTGAATCTTGTCTAGAAGGCAAACTGACCAAGCGTCCATTCTCTGCAAAGGGTGATAGGGCAAAAGAACTACTTGGACTTGTGCATTCAGATGTTTGTGGACCTTTGAATGTACAAGCCAGGGGTGGTTTTGAGTATTTCGTCACTTTCATTGAAAATTACTTTAGATACTATGTCTTTACCTAATACATAGGAAATCAGAAACATTTTCAAAGTTTCAGGAATTCTTAGCTATGGCTCAGAACCAATTAGGTAAAACGTTAAAGATCTTGCGATCTGATAGGGGTGGAGAATATTTGGATATGCAATTCCAAGATCATTTAACTGAACTTGGGATTTTATCACAACTTATTGCCCTGGGTACTCCGCAACAAAATGGTGTAGCGGAACGTTGGAACAGAACTTTATTGGAAATTATTAGATGCATGCTTAGTTACTCAACTATACCAACTTCGTTCTAGGGACATGCAATTGAAACCGCGAATGACATTCTCAATGTCGTGCCATCTAAATCAATCCCCAAAACACCTTTAGAACGCTGGAATTGACGTGAACCTAGTTTACACCATTATAGAATCTGGGGTGTCCCGCCCACGTCCTGAGGAAAAAGGAAGGAAAGCTAGAACCGCGAACTGAAGTTTGCATGTTTGTTGGCTATCCTAAAGGTACTCGGAGTGGACTTTTCTATAGTCATTTAGAAAAGAAAGTGTTTACTTCTACAAATGCTACTTTTATAGAAAATGACTATGTCCAAAACTTCAAACCACGCAGCACAGTAGTTTTAGAAGAGATGGTTAAAGAATTGACTCCAACCAATGCTCCATCGTCATCAACGCGAGTTGATGATGAAATTCCCACTTTTCATGTCCAATCGATGTAAGTCGATTTAAATGAAGAAAGTACCACTATTCCTAAGCAAATAGTCACGGAGCCTCGTCATAGTAGAAGGGTTTCTATGAACCCAGTTCGCTATGGTTTGGATGGTGAAACCGATATGGTTGTTGGTGACACTAGTGATGATGATCTGTTGTCTTTCAAACAGGCAGTGGCTAGCCCTGAAAAAGGAACTATGGCTCGAAGCCATGAAACAGGAAATGGAGTCCATGTACTTAAATTCCGTCCGAGATCTTGTGGAAGCACCTAGTGACTTTTGGGCCATTGGGTGCAAGTGGATCTACAAGAAGAAACGAGCTGTTGATGGAAATATTGAGACTTATAAAGCTCGATTAGTGGAAAAGGGTAATACCCAAAGAGAAGGCGTGGACTATGAGGAAACCTTTAGTCCGGTAGCCATGCTCAAGTCCATTCGTATCCTCCTATCCATAGCAGTCTCTCTCGACTATGAGATCTGGCAAATGGACGTCAAGACAGATTTTCTTAATGGGAAGCTTAACGAAGTCGTTTATATGGATCAACCTGAAGGTTTTAGAGTAGCTGGACAAGAAGGAAAAGTTTGCAAGTTAAATATGTCCATTTATGGACTTAAGCAAGCTTCTCGTTCCTGGAATCTTAGGTTTGATGAAATAATCAAAACCTATGGCTTTAAACAAAATATTGATGAGCCTTGTGTTTACCAACTGAAGGCAAATCAAATAGTGGTATTCCTGGTTCTTTATGTAGATGATATCTTACTCATTGGAAACAATGTTAAGAAATTATCAGATATGAAGAATTGGCTGAGCACTCAATTCCAGATGAAGGATTTGGGTGAAGCAAGTTATGTTCTAGGTATCCAGATCATTAGGGATAGAAAGAACAAACTCTTAGCTCTATATCAAGCAGCTTACATAGATAAAGTGCTTGAACGTTTCTCAATGACAAATTCCAAGAAAGGACGTTTACCGTCCCGCCATGGAATTCATCTTTCAAAGAAGCAGTCTCCCCAGATTCCTGAAGAGGAAGATGCAGTGAGAAAAGTTCCTTACGCATCTACAGTTGGAAGTCTGATGTGTGTCATGTTGTGTACTAGACCAAATATCTACTATGCAGTGGGAGTAGTGAGCAGGTATCAGTCAAACCCAGGGCCGTTCTATTCTGATCAGAAGCAGCTAAGGAAATAGTCTGGTTAAAGAAGTTCTATTCTGATCTTGGTGTCATTCCAGAAATGGATAAACCGCTTATGTTGTTTTGTGACAATACAGGAGCGATAGCCACCTCGAAAGAACCTCGTAGTCACAAGAGGAGTACGCATATAGAAAGGAAGTATCACATTATTCGAGAATATGTGGCCAGGGGAGATGTGAAGGTTATGAAGATTGCATCTGAATACAATCTTGCAAATCCGTTTACAAAGACACTACCAGAAGCTACATTTGATAAGCATATCAAGGAAATGGGATTAGTAGAATTAAGGCATTAGTTTCAATTAGTGCAAGTGGGAGTTTGTTGGGGTTTTATGTCCTAATTAAAACCCAATTTCTTTGTAATCTCATTTATTATTAATAAAAGAATAGAAATCATTTTTTGACTTGGTCAATCACTTTGCTCACATGTTTTTTGTTTAATATAAACTTCTATTAAATCCCAAGCATATAGCTAATCGTATTTATAGTGACGTAATCACACCAGAATATAAATATGATTATATGTTCAAAATAAGTTAGTCCTAAGATTAGTCAGTGCACAGGATTTACATTGACTTGCCAATCTATGATATGATCTACTTACACATTGTAGTGTTATGTTATTTCCAGAACATTAGCAAAGTAGATAAGATCAGATGTATTTGTTACATCGGACATGACCGATATTGACAATTGATAGAATAATTAAACATACCGTTATTATCTATTCTAGTCATATCATATAGTTGACCATAGGTCAATTCAATCTCAATTCTGAGTGATTAGTATTCTAACTGATTGTATTATTTGAGTTCTTTGACTTGTTTGTTACAAGCTTACCCTACGGACTAGCTCATACTTACATCTTGGGAACTCGGTAGTATAATTAAGTGAGAGTGTTAACCATAGATATGAACATCTATAGCTTCTGATGAAGAAGTGAAATGATGGTTTCCTTTTAGTTTGGTTCAAGGTGTTAAATGATAGAGATCTCATTTCATTAATTAATATTAGTTTACTGAAATATCATTTACAAGGAACTAAGTGTTTCAAGGATAAAATACAATGAGGGGTAAAACGGTATTTTAGCCCTATCTTATTGTAGACCGTCTATAGAGGATTGAGTGACAATTATGGTTGTAACAATGGATAATTAATAGCGTATCTATATTTGTTATAGAGCGTTTGATGAATTCAAGAGTGCAATTCCGAGTCTTTAGTAGAATCACGAGGAATTAATAAGTTAGTAAATTTATTTGTTAGATTTATGATAACTTATTGGAGCTTGATTTCATAGGCCCATGGTCCCCACTGTACCTTGGATAAAATCATCTAGATAGTCTCAATTAATTGATTTAATTATCAATTAGAATTATCAAAGTTGACCGGGTCAATTTTGGATAGTTTCACAGAGTTATGTAATTTTGAGAAGAAAAGAGAAGTTAGGGCAGATTTATTAATTAAGATAAATTGGTATCTAAATTAATAAATAAGTTTAAATCAAGGTTTAAATTATAAATAATTAATTTTATAAATGATTTAAATAATTATTTAATTAATTAAATCAATAGAAAATAATACAGACTTTGTTTTTAAGTCCAATGGGCTTATAATCAAATGAGAAATTTCGCGGGCCTAAAACCCATGATAATTTCAACCTAGGGCTGTTAATTGGCTATTATTTTATTGATTTTTTAATTAAATAAATGACTTAAATGAGTCTATAAAAGGAATGTTAAGTGGGAGTTGAAATTAGATGACAGATATTGGTTTTCTGATAGGTTTTAGATTCTCTCTAAACATAAGTCTTTTTCTATGCCTTATTTTTCTTCTCTCTTCTTCTCTCTGTATCTATCTCAGGTGTTGAGAATTTTCCACCCTAGTCTAGGTGATTCTAAGGATACTTTGGAAGACTGTGAAGAAAATGGAAGATCGGTTCAGTTTCTTGGTAATACTCTGCGACAGAAATGATACAAGGGTTAGAGAAACTAAAGGAAGGACTCTATTATTCCGCTGCATATAATGTAAGTATTCTTATCATTATTTATCTTTGAATTCAATTTTAGAAACATGTTCTAGGTTATCTTATATTAATTTGTTTAATATTAGATCTACATGAAAATAAATAAAGATCCTGTATAAGTTTCCCAACACAAACACTATGAGTTGTAATATTTCGACTATGTAGGCTTCTTAAGGTCGGTAAAATTTTATGGAAACCTCTCCATGAAAAGTGTAAAAAAATTTGTGGAATTTTTAAACCCCAAAAATATTTCCACCATATAGATAACACATCACTTGATGATGAAGGTAAGGATCTATCATTTGATTTAGCTAGATTGTAGCCACTTTTTACAACGTAATTCTCATTCTTTGTATAGCGCCATAACCACGAATCTGAATGTTCAAAAGGGGTTAAAGGTATGACTAAAATATGTTGAACATCAGGGGTAATGAAAACTTGTTGAACTAGTGTGATGTTCTATAACGTCCTGCGTTTCGGGTACTTTGAAACGACTCGGGTCGGGATTTTTTTTTCCCGAGTTAAGAATATTATTTTAAATAATATTATATGTTTTTGTAATTTATTTCCATGAGTTATTTCTAGCTAAATTATGAATTTTGTGTTTAAAAGTCAAGATAAGACTTTCAGTCTTGGTTCGACTCAAAAATCCTGATCGGGTAAAATTCTCAGAAAATAAAATGAAAAACTATGGCAAATATATTTTGGGCATAAAATACATTCATAAAAATTAAAGTTTGGTCAAAAATAATAAACCTAAGGGAAAATGAAAATTTTAGGGTATTTTGTGTTAAATGCTTAATTTTATCGAATCGGGGAGTTTTATTCCATGAATGGACCTTAGGTTAAATTTTTTTGTATGATTAATTAAATTAAATGTGAGAGACATTTAATTTAATTATTATGTGTCAAGTTTTGTTTTTAAAACTTAATAAGAGTGAAAAAGGTTATAGAAAGTCAATTTGGATTTTTCTTCATGGGATATATTTATTAACCTTTATAATAATAATAATAATAATAATAATAATAATAATAATAATAATAATAATAATAATAATATAAATGCATATATAGAAAGAGGTGGCCAGCCATGTGAGGTTTAAATGGTGTGAACAAAATTAATTAAGTTTTAAATCTCATTTTAAATATTAGGGTTAATGGCAAGTGGATAGTAAAACACTCAAGTGTTTTAGGATATTTTAGAGTAGTCTAAACCCTTCTAACCCCCCAAATCCGACCCCCTCTCTCTCACAATCACTCTCATCTTTTTTGAAAACTCTCTCTCAAGTTTTCTCTCCATTTTCAACCTCAAGAACACTAAGAAGGCTTGGAAGTCTATGCTTTGGACTAGGAAGGGTTTTTGTAAAGTTTTTAACCATAGGTCTTTCAATAGCTAACTATCTATGTTGTTGGGGGGAGTTGGTTAAGGTATTGAAAGAGATTTGAAGGACTCAAAGCTAGTAGGAACATCAAAACCTAGAGCAAGAACAACAAGAGGTAAAAAGTTTACTTTTTATGGTTGTTATTTTATGGTTTTTATTTTTAAGCATTATTTTGTATATTTAATGCTTAAAGTTTCTTATGGGTGATGTAATAAGGCTATGGTAGTTGCTCTATAATTTTTATGATGCTTGTGTGTTGATTTTTGAAAATAGGAACCAAAATCCCTAAGGATTTTGTTGAAAACCCTAAAATAAAATACAAGTTTTGAGCTGTGACTTCCAAGGGGTCAAGCATCCATTGTATATTGATTTTGTAAAATTAAAGTGTACTGTGATTTTTTTGAGATCGAGTACATAAAATTGAGCTTTTGAAACACTAAGAAATGTTTAAAAATGAGTGAGTTATGCTATTTCAAAATTTAGGTAAAAAACTGTTTTTTCGTATTCTTAATTTCAGGACCAAGTTTGGACAGCCACTATATAGGGAAAATGAGCCCATTTTTTTCTAAAATTTGGTGGACATATTCTTGGCATGACATAGTATTCCACTGTAAAATTTGGTAACAAAATATTGAACGGTTTAAAAGTTATTAAGTGCCAAAGTTTGGAAAAATTAAAGACTTGAAAATAAGGTCATTTTTACCTCATTGTTGGAAAATAATTTCACCAGTAAAAAATGCTCCTTTTGACCTAAGATATTACAAAGACCTAAATGGCATACCAAAAATGGAATTGAGAAATTTTGGTAATAATTGGGTTAGTAAATTTCAAGTTATGACCTAACAAAGTATGTAGTTAAAAATGTGAAAAATATGATTTTCATACTTAGTGTAAAAATGAGATTTGTGAACTTAAGGTAAAAAGTAAAATTTTGCTTATTGCAAGATAAAAACTTGGTAAGTCTTGAAAACATATTTTGACCTAAAATACCACTTTTAGTTTAGTGAGAATTATTTTTATTAAAGAATTTTTATTCTTTCTAAAAATATAAGAATTTATTTATTAATAAGTTAATAAATTAAAAGAGGGTTTAAAATCCTATATTTCGAGAAAATAATTAAGTGAATTATTTTTCTAGTAAGTAAACTTGATTAATTGACTTCAGAAAATTAACTAGTCAAAATAAGAAATTTTTAATGGTTTTCCTAATTAAGTTAAAATTAGGCTATTTTCTTAAAACTATTTTTAGAGATTAAAATCTTAAGAAAAATAAAAAGAAAATTAAGAGTTTATTTTCTTAAAAAATAATTAAGGAATTTAATTAGAATTTTCTGGATATAATACCAGCTAAAATCCTCGGGTTAATAGGTGGTAACTCTACAATATAGAATTATTTTACCACTTTTTATGTGCTAATTGTTGCTTAAGTCTTGAGTTTTTAAGTAATTTATTAAGTTTTAAAGTAATTTTGAATTTATTGGGTCTATTTTGATTTTCTATATTTTTGTGTGTTTTTATAGTTATTTTGTTGTAATATGTTGTAGTTAATTATTTGAGTTATTGTTGTTTAGTTTGAGGTAAAAACAATGTTGTATTATTGAACTTAAATGTTAAATATGAATTAAGTTATAATTAATATTTTCAAAGAATTAAATTGATTTATTTTATAGTTGAAAATATTTTATTATGATTTATTTTGTAGGAAATAATGTTGTTTTGAGGCTCTTAAAAAGCAAGAAAAATGAAGTAACAATGGCATTTTTGAGAGAAAAGAAAGGAAAAAATGGGTTACCTTCAGCATCCATGCCCAGCCAGCCCATCAGGCCTGTGCCTTCACTCTTCCCAGCCGCTGGAGCCACACGCCTGGAGCCACTCGGCCTATCTTCCTAGCTGAGCCTTCCCAAGCATCTGTCAACCCAGCCATTTGTCCCCTTCAGCCAAAAGTCTCCAACCAGGCCCAACGCCCCATATGCCACCAGCAGCCAGCACCTGCCACAGCCCACAACCAGTGTCCTCTTTATTTCCTCTTGAGCCCACAAAAGCATTGTCCCCTTATCCCCATTGTCTAAAAATGACACATTTTTACTCCACTTTCTACACATTTTACCCAAAAAGCATCATTTACATCCTACAATTTACCTCTATTTGCCAAATTATAATTAATTTAAATAGATTATTTTAATACTTTTTTTTTTGCTATAAATAAGGGAGTTTAGTGCTTATTTTAGGAGTTTTACACTACACATTCTACACTTTCAAGACCTCTCCATTTTCTTCTTCTTCTTCTTTGTTGTAAATTTTCTATGTGTTTTTAGAGGAAAAATTTGAGGGTTCATCCTCCAAATTTTCCTATTTATGTTTGTAATTTTTAGTGTGTATTTGCTATTCTAGTTATGAGTTTCTAATCTTTTTAAGATTATTAAGGTGATGTTGAAACAATATGTAACTAGATAGTGTTTATTTTGTATGTTGATTTCCCATTTTGTGCAATAAAATTTATGGATTTTCTTCTTCAAATATTTTCTTTCATTTTAAATATCTTGTATTTTAGATTGCTAGAACATATTTACACTTTGTTCTTCATTAGTGCAAAAACATAATATTCTTTGTGTAAGATGTGTCATTAAATTGTACACATCCAATGCTTAGAACAAAAATATTATGTTTTGCGTTATAAATAATGTTCATTGATTTATTTGTTATTTCATTAGATTGATTTACACTAAATGCTTTGAAATTATACTTTTTGAAAAGTGAAGATAGATCCTATATTTTTATAAAAACTTGTGCTTAAATAGAATATCTAATTTGAATAAGTGATGGTTTGATTAATTTCTACCATTACTAAAACTTGGGAATCAATATACTTTTAAATATTATTGAACTTATATTTTGTGGATTCTATTATCTTAATAATCTTTCTTTTACCATCTTGATTTTTATTATTAATTTATGTTTATATATTTTCTTTAATTTCTTTACTATTGTCTTTTATTTTATTTTCATTATACAAAAATCTCATTAATCTTTGGAGCTAGGTTAGAATTTTTTAAATTTGATTTAAAATAATTTAATTTTTTATTTTAGACAACTCGTTTAGGTTCGATCTTGTACTTACACGAACATTATATTTCATATATGATTCGTGCGCTTGCGAGTTATAAAAATTTAAAATATACCAATTTTGGGTTCATCAAGATTTTGGCGCCGTTGTCGGGGAGTTGCAAGAAAAATAAACGAAATTTATCTCAATGTTAGTGAATTCTTCTACTAGTTATTTAATTTTTACATTTAAAAAAATATAAATATATATATTTATATAAAATCTAAAAAAAAAGATAAAAAGAAAATTTGGGACGGTTCTACCACCCATAAAAAAAAACTTACTTATATATTTATACTTATTGTTTTTTTTTGTTGATGACACTTGTGCCTCTTATCTATCTTTTTTATTTTTATAGTTGACGGCACTTGTGCCTCCTATCTATCCTTTTAATTTTTATAGTTGATGGCACTTGTGCCTCCTAACTTTGTTATAATTTTATTTCATTTATATTTTTGTTAGTTGATGGCACTTGTGCCTCCTAACTTTGTTATAATTTTATTTCATTTATATTTTTGTTAGTTGACGACACTTGTGCCTTCTTGCTTTTGTGTTATTATTATTTTTATTACTATTGTTATTTTGTGATAGTTGATGGCATTTGTGCCTCCTAACTTTTTATTTTATTATATTGTTGTTAGTTGATGGCACTTGTTCCTCATAAATTTTGTTTAATATCTTAATATTGTTTTTGTTCTCTTAATTTTATTCCCTTTTTCTTTTTACCTTAATTGTCATTTAAAAAAAATTAGTTTGTCATTTAGTTTTTACCATATGAATCATTTTAATTATAGTTGGAATTCTGAGTACAATTATTATGTGCAATCAAATTTAAATTATGGAGAAACTAATGATATGCATGATTACGATGAAACCTTTGATATCCCATTTGCCCCCACCTATAATCCAAATTTTTCATGGAGTCATACCCAGTCTCCAATAGGGCATGAATTCAACATGCATAATCAAAGTCATGCCCAATCTGACCTATCATATCCCATGCAACAAGAAACGAGCCCATCTTTAGAGGATACCCTACAACAGTTCATGCAATCAACCTACCAAATCTTACTAGCCCAATCTCAGTCAATCTCAAAAATTGAGACAATAGTAGGACAACTTGCAACTGTTATAAAGTCGAAAAAACAAGTTTACCCCAACCAACCCATTCCCAATCCAAATAGTCAAATTGAAAATGAAAAGGAGAATGAAGTTGTTGAAGAACTTGTAATATGCATCCAACCCCCTAATAAAACCAAATAGTTGGATGAAATAATTTTCGAGGCTCATGAGGAAAATGAAAAAGATATTATTGTATCTCACGAGCCCATAATTGAACAAATTTGTATATTTACTCAAAATGAAAAGGAGTCTAATATAGATATGCAATTTTCTTATTTTATTGATACTCCCTTAAAATTGAATATTTCTAACTTTCTTGTAGGTGTGATGTTTTCAATTATTATTTATGGCATTTGCATCAAAGCATAACTCACCCTACTAATGAAATTCTACACCATCGATTGGGTGTAGGTTAAAAGAATAAAATTTATAGTCGAGCTAAAGACTATAAACTAAAGCGCTTTGTGGGAGGCAACCCATACTTTAATGTTTCATTTTATATTTCACTTTTGTTGTGTTTTTTTGTTTCATGTTTTTCAAATTCCAAAAATCTTGAAGGAAACTTCTTGCCCAAAAAGAAAAAAAAGAGAAGAAAATAAAGGAGTCAAATCAAGGGAGCATTCATCAAAGGGAGTAGTTCTTAATTTTTTCCATTTTATTAAACATTGAGGACAATGTTTCATTTAAGTATGGGGGTAGTGTGTATGTATTTTTCTTTGTGTTTATGTGTTTTTCTTTGTGTTTATGCATGTTTTTCATTTGTTGTAAAATTAAAAAAAAAATTATTTTCTTTTTTTTTTATGTGATTTTAATTTGTTATATAATGTAAAATATATATATTCTTTGTTTTGTTTGAAAAAGAAATATTGGTGATTTTCATTTTCTAATGATAAGAATTATGATTGAAATTGTTCTTAGTTCTTAGAAAAATATAAATAATTATTAAGCTTTACTTTTAATTTCTAAGTTAGTTTTGTTTAAATATATATTTTTCATAATATGTCACTTTTCTATTCTATTCGAATTTGTGATATTTGGATATAGTTTATTTAAATATTAAATTCTTTAAATATCTAAATTTTTTTTTGAAAAATCCTAGAATTTGCTTGATTATCTCTTGAGATTTAATTTATTTTTGTTTGCATAAGCTTGTCTAAATGTTCACATGATGATTTGATGTTTTTGTGTTAAATATCTATTTTGAAAACAATTTGAACTTTTTAATTAATTACATAAGTTTTACTTTTATTTGTGATTTTCTTAGAACTATTTCCATTATGTAATTTTTGACGAGAACATTTGACATCACCAATTGAAAAAAAAATGTGTGTTTTTAATTTTTCTTTTGCTTGAGAACCAGCAAAATATTAAGTTTGGGGGTGTGATAACTCTACAAAATAGAGTTATTTTACCACTTTTTATGTGTCAATTGTTGCTTAATTCTTGAGTTTTTAAGTAATTTATTAAGTTTTAAACTAATTTTTAATTTATTGGGTCTATTTTGATTTTCTATATTTTTGTGTGTTTTTATAGTTATATTGTTGTTTAGTTTGAGGTAAAAAAATGTTGTATTATTGAACTTAAATGTTAAATATAAATTAAGTTATAATTAATATTTTCAAAGAATTAAATTGATTTATTTTATATTTATTTTGTAGGAAACAATGTTGTTTTGGGGCTCTTAAAAAGCAAGAAAAATGAAGTAATAATGGCATTTTTGAGAGAAAAGAAAGGAAAAAATGGGTTACCTTCAGCAGCCCATGCCTAGCCGGCCCACCAGGTCTGTGCCTTCACTCTTCCCAACCGCCTGGAGCTGCTGGAGCCACACGCCTGGAGCCACTCGGCCCATCTTCCCAGTTGAGCCTTCCCAAGCATCTGTCAACCCAGCCATTTGTCCCCTTCAGCCAAAAGTCTCCAACCAGGCCCAACACAGGCCCAACGCCCCATATGCCACCAGCAGCCAGCACCTGCCACAACTTATAACCAGCTTCCTCTTTATTTCCTCTTGAGCCCACAAAAGCATTGTCCCCTTGTCCCCATTGTCTAAAAATGCCACATTTTTACCCCACTTTCTACATATTTTACCCAAAAATCATCATTACTCCCTACAATTTACCCCTATTTGCCAAATTATAATTAATTTAAATTGATTATTTTAATACCTTTTTTTTTTTGCTATAAATAAGGGAGTTTAGTGCTTATTTTGGGAGTACTACACATTCTACACTTTCAAGACCTCTCCATTTTCTTCTTCTTCTTCTTTGTTGTAAATTTTCTATGTGTTTTTAGAGGAAAAATTTGGGGGTTCATCCTCCAAATTTTCCTATTTATGTTTGTAATTTTTAGTTTGTATTTGTTATTCTAGTTATGAGTTTATAAACTTTTTAAGATTGTTAAGGTGATAATGAAACAATATGTAACTAGATAGTGTTTATTTTGTATGTTGATTTCCCATTTTGTGCAATAAAATTTATGGATTTTCTTCTTCAAATATTTTCTTTTTGTTAATAATATAAGTTTTATTATTATGTAAGGGTAGTTTAATCTTTTAGCCTCTCATTATTTTGGCTATATTTTTTTTTGCTCTTGTACTCTTGATTTTCAGTGGTTGATGACATAATGAAAACCTAGCCTCCCTTTTGATTCTCTCTAAAATCTCCTTTGTCTATTTTGCAAAATTATCATGGCATCAGAGCCAGGTTCTTGAGTACTCTCGATTTGGTTGCGCTAGGATTATAATCTCAGTGATTTGGCTGTGTCTTTGGCTTTGATTTTGAGGTTTTCGCACCAATCTTGGGGATTTCGCACTTTGTTCTATTTATTTGGATTTCGATTGTTCGTCATGGTTGGTGCAAAAGATGATTCGCTTCAGTCCATCAATGTGCAATTGAATGGGCAGAATTATTCATATTGGCATTATGTTATGAAAAAATTTCTGAAAGGGAAACGTATGTGGGGTTATGTTTCTGGAACTTCCACGAAACCGAAGAACGATAAGGATGAGAGCTTTGCAGAACAGTTGGATCTTTGGGATGCCAACAATTCGAAAATCATCACTTGGATCAACAACTCGGTTCAACAATCAATCAGTATCCAATTGGCAAAATATGAGATGGCGAAGGAAGTTTGGGAGCACTTGGAAAGGCTGTATACACAGTCTAATTTCGCAAAGCAGTATCAGTTGGAGATTGACATTCGGGCCCTTCAACAGAATAGCATGAACGTTCAGGAATTTTATTCTGGTATGTCTAATTTGTGGGATCAGCTTGCTTTGACTGAGTCAGCGGAGTTACGGGCATTTGCCCCTTACATGGCTCGAAGAGACGCACAACGTCTGGTTCAGTTTTTGATGGCTCTTCGAGATGAGTTTGAAGGTCTTTGTGGAACAATCCTGCATCGCAGTCCTCTTCCGTCGGTTGATTCAGTGGTTGATGAGTTGTTAGCATAAGAGATTCACTTGAAGTCTCGCGTTGATAAAGGGGGGGCGGAAAAGGGGATTCTTCCTTCTCCGAATCCCTTTGTCTTTGCAGTTCCTCATCGGCCAGCCTCCAACAATCAACACAAGACTCAAGCCAAGGTTGGCTACGACGAATGCAGTTTTTGCAAGAAAAAGGGACACTGGAAGGCTCAATTTCCCAAATTGTTGAACAGGGCGCAATCACCGAATCAGTCTCCTCACTAGAAATCTGGAAACCAACCTCATCGACCTCTTCACTCTATGTCTTCGAACATGGCAGCTATTGTTCCACCTGCAGATTTTGGAAGCACTCCTAGTACCTCTATTGCTACACTCACAGAGCAGTTTCAGAAGTTCATTGCCTCGCAGCCACACGCCATGTCAACCTCCTCACACATAGGTTTTCCTTCTAGTAGTACACCAGGTATATCTTCCTCTATATGGGTCCTTGATTCTGGAGCTTCACATCATATGTCACCTAATTCCAATTCCTTCTTGTCCATTAAATCGGCACCCTCTATATCTGTCATGACCACTGATGGCACTCCCATGCCATTAGCAGGGATTGGCTCAATTTGCACTCCAAAAATGTCATTCTCTGATGTATATCATATTCCAAATCTTACTTTGATTCTTGTCTCTGTTGGTCAATTATGTGACTCTAGTTTCTCAGTTATTTTCTCTAATTCTTGTTGTTATGTGCAGGATCCTCATTCCAAGAAGCTGATTGGGACAGGCCGTAGGCAGGGGGGGCTTTACATTTTAGATGAGCTGAGAGTTCCTGATGTTGCAGCTTCTAGTGTCGATTTGTCTTCATTTCATTTAAGTTCGTCTTCTTCTAGTTTTTATTTATGGCATTCTCGTCTTGGACATGTATCTGGTTCACGTTTAAAGTACTTAGCTTCCACAGGAGCATTAGGAAAGTTACAAACCCATGATATTTCAGATTGTTGTGGTTGCAAATTGGCAAAATTTTCTACTTTACCTTTTTATAAGAGTGTTTCTGTTTCTTTTGCACCTTTTGATTTGATTCACTCTGATGTGTGGGGGCCATCACCCGTTCTAACAAAAGGTGGATCACGTTACTATGTCTCTTTTATTGATGATTATACTCGTTTTTGTTGGGTCTATCTTATGAAACATTGTTATGATTTCCTCGCGATTTATCATTTGCCTTTGTTAAAACTCAACATAATGTTGTTATCAACTGTTTTCGATGTGATATGGGTGGTGAATATACCTCCAATCGTTTCTCTGAATTGCTTGCTTTAGATGGTACCTTACATCAAACCTCTTGTACCGATACACCAGAGAAAAATGGGGTTGCCGAAAGAAAACACAGACACATTGTTGAAACTGCTCGTTTTCTCTTATTGTATGCTTATATTCCTAGTGAGTTCTGGGGGGAAGCCATTCTGACTGCAATTCATTCAATCAATATAATTCCGTCATCTGTCACTTCAGGTCTGTCTCCCTTTGAAAAACTTTATGGTCACGCTTCTGATTATTCTTCATTGAGAGTCTTTGGTTCCACATGTTTTGTTCTCCGTCCTCATGTTGAACGTAGTAAGCTTACTTCTCATTTCGCTCTTTGTGTATTTCTTGGTTATGGTGAAGGTAAAAAAGGATATCGATGTTATGATCCTGTTAGTCAAAAACTCTATGTTTCTCATCATGTTGTGTTTCTTGAGCATATACCTTTCTACTCTATTCCATCGGACACCCCCAATCTACACAAATCTGATCTCACTCGTATTGATCCATTTGATTCTTGTACTGTTGATACTCTTAACTCTGTAGATGTCGGTTCTCAGCCTATCGAAGTCCCTTCTGTCCCTACTACTACCCAAGATGCTTCTGAGATTATGGATCCTGCTCCTCCTCCTTGCTACCCTCAAAGAATTCGAAAGTCCACACAGTTACCTGATTTTGTCTACTCCACTTATTCAGATTCTTTCTCTTCTTTTTTGACTTCTATTCACCAACTCTCTGAGCCCTCTTCCTATAAAGAGGCTATTCTTGACCCTCTTTGGTAGCAGGCAATGGCTGAAGAACTCTCTGCGTTGTACAAGACAGGTACTTGGGATATTGTTCCTCTTCCTGTGGGGAAGCGTGCTATTGGTTCCCGTTGGGTTTACAAGATCAAGACTAAGTTTGATGGGTCAGTAGAGCGGTACAAAGATTGTTTGGTTGCTAAAGGCTTTGCTCAGGAGTATGGGATGGATTATGAGGAAACTTTCACTCCAGTTTCCAAACATACCATTATTCGTACTCTCATTGCTGTTGCGTCTGCTCGACAGTGGTCCATTTCTCAAATGGACGTTAAAAACACCTTCTTGAATGGGACTCTTCAAGAAGAGGTTTACATGGTTCCTCCACCAGGTGTTCCTCATAATTCAGGAGAAGTTTGCAGATTAAAGAAGGCTCTTTATGGGCTTAAACAAGCTCCCCGAGCCTGGTTTGAAAATTTTTCCATCGTGATTACTTCTCTCGGCTTCCACCCCAGTGCACATGATTCAGCTCTCTTTGTTAGATGTACTTCTTATGGCCGCACTTTACTCTCTTTATATGTTGATGATATGATTATCATCGGTGATGATGTGAATGGGATAACGGAGTTGAAAACGCACTTGACTCGTGAATTTGAGATGAAAGATTTGGGTTCCCTACGGTAATTTTTATGGATAGAAGTAGCTTACTCTCCTCGTGGCTATCTTCTTTCTCAATCTAAGTACATTACTGAGATTCTCGATCAGGCTCGTCTCTCTGATGATCGCACTGTTGATACCCCTCTTGAGCTTAATGCCAGGTATTCTTCATTTGATGGTGTTGCCTTGTCAGATCCCTCTCTATATCGCACTCTGGTTGGTAGCTTAGTGTACCTTACTATCACCAGGCCAGACATCGCTTATGCAGTTCACATTGTCAATCAGTTTGTTGCATCTCCCACTACCATTCATTAGGCAGCTGTGCTTTGTATTCTTCAATATCTTCGGGGAACTCAATTTCAGAGTCTGCCTTTTCCATCTACGTCAACTTTAGAGTTACGTGCCTACTCAAATGCAGATTGGGGTGGTAATTGTACTGATCGCAAATCTACCACTGGTTTTTGTATATTTTTTGGAGATTCTCTTATTTCTTGGAAGAGTAAAAAACAGACTGTTGTCTCTCGATCGTCTACAGAAGCAGAATATCGTGCCATGGCCTCCACTACCGCTGAAATTGTTTGGTTGCATTGGTTACTTGCTGATATGGGTGTTATTCTCTTAGATCCCACTCCGATGCATTGTGACAATGTTAGTGCTATTCAGATTACTCGCAACTCCGTTTTTCATGAGCGCACGAAACATATTGAGATAGATTGTCATCTTACTCATCACCACTATCATAATGGGACCATCACTTTACCATTTGTCACTTCCGCTATGCAGATTGCCGACTTGTTTACGAAGGCTCATACTATTTCTCGTTTTCGTTTCTTAGTTAGCAAACTCTCGATGCTTCCCGCAAATGCATCATGAGTTTGAGGGGGGATGTTAATAATATAAGTTTTATTATTATGTAAGGGTAGTTTAGTCTTTTAGCCTCTGTTGACGCGGTTCTTCACCAACAGGTAATTAAGAAAAGAAGAGAAAGGGATTAGTGCTTAGGTTGAACCGAAATAGATAAATGATCTTAGAAATGAAATGGTGACTCAAAATACGTTTTTTAAGTGGTTCAAAGGTTAAAATCCTTCTACTCCACTAGTCAGTATTATTGCTATATACTGGGTATTTGATTACAGGGTCTTTCTTACAATTGAGAATCCAACCCCTATTAACTCCCAAGGTCTCCATATTTATAGGAGAAGGCACCTGGGAGTTGGTAAGAAGGTCATCCCGTGACCTTCTTACCTATCATGTCAACTCTGTGACATTCATGATTAATTCCTAAACATGACACATAAGTGTGGTCAAATCAATAGGTAAGGGGATAATGGGCCGCACGGCCTAACCCAATCGTGGGTGTCTGAATACGCACGTTCCTGCTGCGTGTCCAAGAAGTCAGGGGTATATCAGACACGTGATTTCTGATATATGCACGTTTACCTTGCATGGTTGACTTTATAAAAGGTCACAGCCTCCAACTCCAGCTCGTATCACGAGCTAGATGCTTACCTCGTCCTGCGGCCTTCAGGGTCCAGACTCAGTCCTTGAGCAATCTTGGCGAACCCTTAGGTTACCTCGAGCTAAAGAGGTAGGACCTTACGATGGCAGCTCCGGTCTTGGGGATGTCCACATGGTAGTCATGATTAGGCCGTATCTCAGCTCGCTAATCAGCCCTTGGGAAAATCAGGGCGTACAACCTCTCATTATTTTGGCTATATATTTTGTTGCTCTTGTACTCTTATTTATATCTCTTTTGACATAATGAAAATATAGCCTCCCTTTTGATTCTCTCTAAAATCTCATTTTTCTATTTTGCAAAATTATCACTTTCATCTTAAATATCTTGTATTTTAGATTGCTAGAACATATTTACACTTTGTTCTTCATTAGTGCAAAAACATAATATTCTTTGTGTAAGATGTGTCATTAAATTGTACACATCCAATGCTTAGAACAAAAATATTATGTTTTACGTTATAAATAATGTTCATTGATTTATTTGTTATTTCATTAGATTGATTTACACTAAATGCTTTGAAATTATACTTTTTGAAAAGTGAAGATAGATCCTATATTTTTATAAATACTTGTGCTTAAATAGAATATCTTATTTGAATAAGTGATGGTTTGATTAATTTCTACTATTACTAAACTTGAGAATCAATGTACTTTTCAATATTATTGAACTTATATTTTGTGGATTCTATTATCTTAATAATCTTTCTTTTACCATCTTGATTTTTATTATTAATTTATGTTTATATATTGTCTTTAATTTATTTACTATTGCCTTTTATTTTATTTTCATTATACAAAAATCTCATCAATCTTTGGAGCTAGGTTAGAATTTGTTAATTTTGATTTAAAATAGTTTTATTTTTTATTTTAGACAACTCCTTTGGGTTCGATCTCGTGCTTACACGAACACTATATTTCATATACGATTCGTGCGCTTGCGAGTTATAAATATTTAAAACATACCCGTTTTTGGTCCAAAAATAGCGATACTTTTAAAGAATAAGATTTTTAGCGGATTGTGGTAAAATACTATTGTGATACCTGAGCCTAGGTATCAAGACCATAGGATAGGTCTCCCCAAGACTTAGGGTTCAGTCTCAAATATTTTTGTATGAATTTCCTTAATGGGTTTAAAACCAAATAAGGATCTTTAATCCTTACAAGTGATTTTAAAAATGACCAAACTGCCCAAAATAATAATAATGAATTATGAAGTGCCATAATTAATCCGAGTATACTGTATGGATAATTACAGTATTGGCTAAGCATAACTGGACTATATATTGGAGGGTGAAATCTTGCTGAGAGCTAAGGACTCCAAGTAAGTCAACTTCTATTGTGTGGCCGCAACATGAAACGACTATTGTATTGTATGTTAGTATAGAGACACATGCACATATATACATTGTCGTAGAAAGTTTGCTTAGAGACGTTAGTCTAGTTGGTGTTGATTCAAAAAATATGACCGGTTGATATACGTCATATTCTAGAAAACTAATCCCCGTCACACTGCTTGATTTTGTTTATGTCCATTTCATTACCGTGACGAGTGGCCAAGATGTGAGGATTGCTGGTTTAAACCTAGGGGTGCCAAAATGAATGGGACCTAGGGGCCCTCATGCTTACTTAATCAGTGAACGATTAGAACTCGAGCAAGTGGTCTGATAAGTTATTCCCGAATAGTAGTCGTGAATATTGGCCATTCAGTGAGAGTGCCTATAGATACTAGGTGTAACGCCCTGGTTACTCCAAGACCGTTACTGTGAGCTTTGAACCGTGCTTAACTCGCTAATCGAGTCATTTAGTTATAAACGTGCATCTAGGTATTATTAATAGGCTAAGGTGAAAAACTCAATCAAAAGGAAATGATATATTTTACTTAAAACATAAAACTGTTTATGGGCCCATAAAAGCGTTTACAAGTTATTTACAATCCAAAATGGTCATTACAGTGTAAAAATTACAATCCGCCGACCTAAGCGAAAAAAATAGGATTTAACCCCCTAGTTCCTCCGAGAAACTCCTTGGTCGTGGTGGTCAAGTGGCCGCATATGTACACATCACCACCTAAGCTCTCCACTCAAGGTTGGGTGAGCTTTTCTTTCCCTTTACCTGCCTCACATAGCACCTGTGAGCCAAGGCTCAGCAAGAAAATTCATTACTGCATGTATATAATATCAGATGATGATTATGATAATCATACAGAGCTTATAGCCCTAAACAGATGAGTGAATATCACCTCAAGGTTTTGGTAACCATGCTGGGGCTTGTAGCCCTAATCAGATAATATCGAGATTCTGATAATCATGTTGGGGCGTGTAGCCCTAATCAGATGAGTGACTGATGAGTAAGTCACTAACTTAAACCAAATGAGTGACTGATGAGTAAGTCACTAATTTAAACCAGATGAGTGACTGAGGAGTAAGTCACTAGCTAAAACTAGATGAGTGACTGATGAGTGAGTCACTAACTTGGGCTCCACACCCTAGCCATGTGACGATGCAGTCACCTGGGCCTTCTGGCCCTGACTCTAAGTAACTAGCCATTAGGCTAGACAAGCGCTTTTGTTTTTCATCGAACTTAAGGTCGGTCAAGCATTTCATGCTCATGACAATAATGCTTATGTCGATTAGATCTAATCTTTTCAACTTGCATTAAACACACTAATATTGTTCTTGACTCATGAGTCAATACCATACGACCAGTGCTCAGTATTACTGCTGAACTTGACTAATGAGTCACAGCTTCACAGTTAATACCGACACCATTGCTGATTCTGACTAATGAGTCAATGCCATTCACAAGTAAGCAAGATTTGCTAAGCATTTGATATGTAATCAATGTCCACATTTAAACACTCAACATGCTTCATTAATAACCATGAATGTCACATATGGGTGCAGTTTTGTAATGCCCCGAATTTCCTAATAAGGGTTAGGACCTTGATAAGGAGGCCGGGAGGGCCATAATTGAATTATGATGCTATTTAATGATCATATGCATGTTTATGTGAATTATATTATTATATGATGATAAATGCGTGCATATGGGAGTATTTATAATTATACGGGTATTTTGGTAATTTGGCCGCTATGGGCGTAATTGTGTATTTTGAGTGCATGTTTGTGATTAATAATTATAGCCACATTATAAGGTGGATGGGTTCGAGCTATTCGGCATGAGACGATCGTGGAATGCAAGTGTTCGCTCTAGTCATAACGGGCTTAAGTTCGAGGCTCGGGGTGAGTCTCGGGGTGAATTCAATGATTAGAGCATTACCGGGAATTAAAGGGTAATGGGACAAGGATTATTGGTGTTCAAGGTTATTGAGAATATCAGGAATTGGAGGGTGTTAGTTGTGATTAATAAAATAGGTGCAAAAGGACGATTTTGCCCTTGGTGGCTGTTAAGGTTTTATTTTAGACCTAAGGGTATTTAGGTCCTTTCCCCTCAAAGGATATATATCAGCTATTAAGGTTGTAGAAGAGTATAAAAAACAGAGCTTCTTTTCCTTCTCTCCCGATAGATTTTCTCCCTCTTTTCTCTTTGGATTTTCAAGTTTTGTTTGAGGAATTAAGCCAAGGAACCAAGCTTAACCAAGTTAGGGTAATACTCCACCATTGAAGAGGGTGTGTTGCTGAGATTGAGGTGAGTTTCTAGCCACTAAAACTCTTGCTTTTGCTCTGTTTTCTAAGTTAAGTTTCAGCTGGTTTTTGGGTTGAAAACTTGGGAATTGGTTGGAGTTTTGGCTAGGGTTCCTGGGGTTGTGGTCCCTAGAACATGTGAGGATGGTTTTTGGGTTCATTTGGAACCATAAATGGGATTTGGAAGCATTGGAATCGAGTTAGAATTGAAGAAGTTGAAGAAGAAAGTTTCAGGGGTGGCTCTGTCTGGGGGTAGCGCTACAGCGCCCATCAAAGGGCGCTATAGCACTACACAGGGCTTCAGTAGGGCGGTTGTGGTTCTGTCTTGAGCGCTGGGGCGCTAGAAGGGCAGCGCTGTAGCACTACCCTGTTCCTTCATAACCCTGTTTTGGGTGTTTTTAAGGGTTTTTGGCTCGGGGTTTCAATCCTTAAGGCCCGGGATCGAATCTACTCACTGTGTGGGCATGTTTCGAGGTCCCGAGAGTGGGTTTCAGCTGGGATTTGGATTGAAAACTTGGGAATTGGTTGGAGTTTTGGCTAGGGTTCCTGGGGTTGTGGTCCCTAGGACATGTGAGGATGGTTTTTGGGTTCATTTGGAACCATAAATGGGATTTGGAAGCATTGGAATCGAGTTAGAATTGAAGAAGTTGAAGAAGAAAGTTTCAGGGGTGGCTCTGTCTGGGGGTAGCGCTACAGCGCCCATCAAAGGGCGCTATAGCACTACACAGGGCTTCAGTAGGGCGGTTGTGGTTCTGTCTTGAGCGCTGGGGCGCTAGAAGGGCAGCGCTGTAGCACTACCATGTTCCTTCAGAACCCTGTTTTGGGTGTTTTTAAGGGTTTTTGGCTCAGGGTTTCAATCCTTAAGGCCCGGGATCGAATCTACTCACTGTGTGGGCATGTTTCGAGGTCCCGAGAGTGGGGTTTAGGTTAAGACCCGATCTTTGGTAATTTTCATTAATTGGAGATTGTTTTGGTTATGAATAGGTGATCGTTAAAGGATTAAGGATCGATCGTTCTCAGGGGTCGTTGTTGTTCTAACTCTCACTCGAACTGGAGGTAAGAAAACTACACCCTGTGTAAATATGACATGCATGGCTATTCTTGATGCATGTTGGTTGATTATTTAATATGACATGCATGGCTATTCTTGATGCATGTTGGTAGATTATTGAATATGACATGCATGGCTATTATTGGTGCATGTTGGATTGTTAAATATAATGCATATGATGCACGAGAAATATATGATTAGGACATGCTTTGTATACTAGGTATGATATCGTTCAGAGCTTGAGTCTCTGTGTTCGTGCATGGTCCTAATTGTACTAGTACTTGTTGAGTAAGAATGCTGAATACCTTGTATATGGATATTGGACATGTGATATATGTTTGGTGGCATGGCTTACTTGTGTATGGCACTGAATTATTAGTCAGAATCGGCAATGGTGTTAGATATCTGTGAAGCTGTGATTTATTAGTCAAGTTCATAATGAGTTTAACACTGGTCGTGTTTTACTGACCTAAGAGTCAGAGATGGCATAGCGTCATGAACGCCGAGCCAAATGAAGATTAGATCTAATCGATATCAACATTTAATGACTCATATGGGGTATTAATGCTGGACCGACCGCAAGGTTGATGAAAATTATAAGCGCTTGGCTAGTCTAAGACTAGTTATTCAAAGCCAGGGCATATGGCCCCGGCGACTGTTTGTCACATGGCTAGGGAACGCTGTTCCATAGTTATGACTCTAGAGTCAGGAGGAAGGTTATGTTGGTGACTAATCACCATGCACCTATCCTGTTAAAGCTAGTGAGATGCTCACTTATTTGTTAAGCCCTGGTGATCCTATCGTCACATGGCTAAAGGGTGCTGTCCCTATATTTGTGACTTTTTGTGATAGTCACCTATTTGTTGGACTGTTGGTCCTGAATAATTAATACAATCACTGTTGATATTATATCATGTTGTATTGTGTTTTCTTGCTGGGCTTTGGCTCACGGGTGCTATGTGGTGCAGGTAAAGGCAAAAGAAAGCTGGACCATCCTTGAGTTGGAGAGCTTAGGTGATGACGTGTACATATGCAGCTGCTCATCCGCCACGGCCGAGGTTTAAAGAGGAACTAGGGTTAAACCCTGTTTTGCCGCATAGAACGACCTGTTGTAAATATTTTCTTGTAGTAGACTCTAAAAATTATAATTTTGGGATCCAAGCATCTATATATATTAAACATTCTAATGAAACGTTATATCTTATCCAAAAAATTTAATCCCTAAACTGCTAATCATACGTAGTTACACGATTTTGGCCAAATGACTCGATTAACGGGTTTAGCACTGTTTACAAGGCACACTGTAACGATCCCTGGAGTTGGGGCGTTACAAGTTTTCTTACCTTTGGTTCGTGCGAGAAATAGTAAAAGAACGACCCTTGAGAACGATCGACCCTTTGATTCCTTAGCGGTCACCTAGTCATAACCAAATATAACTTCCATCAATGATATGAGCAATGAAAGGTTCTTGACCTAAACCTCACTCCCGGGACCCTGAATTGTACCCAAACGGTGAGAAGATTTGATCCCGAGCCTTGGTAATTGAAACCTCGAGCCAAAAACCCTCAAAAGTGCTCAAAATAGGAATCTAGAAAAGTAGGGTAGTGCTGCCCCCTAGCGCCCCAGCGCTACAGGCAGAGTGGAAAGGCCCCTGGCTAGCGCTGTAGCGCCCATACATGGGCGCTGTAGCGCTACAACAAGGGTTTTCAACTCTGGTTTTTCCCTCCTACGACTTCTCCATTTCCAACCTTCATGAATTGATTCTAAACTTCACCCAAACTCACA
The DNA here is from genome assembly GCF_963169125.1 of Humulus lupulus. Classification (NCBI taxonomy): domain Eukaryota; kingdom Viridiplantae; phylum Streptophyta; class Magnoliopsida; order Rosales; family Cannabaceae; genus Humulus; species Humulus lupulus. The sequence goes on along the minus strand of NC_084802.1, from coordinate 27,032,973 downwards.
AATGAACCCCAAAACCATATATACAAGTCCTAGGCATCATAACCCAAGCAACCATAACCAAAAACTCCCATCAATCCTCAATTATCCAACTTAAAAACCAAACTGAAAACCAAATGAAAAACAGGGCAAGAACCAGAGTTTTAATGGCTAGAAACTTACCTCAAGCTCAGTATAGAACCCTATTCAATGGTGGAACACAACCCTAAGCCCTCAAGACTCACTTCCCTAGCTTGAATCCTTAAAAGAAGCTCAAAAATTTCAAAGGAAAAGGAAGGAGAAAATTGGTTGGGAGAAGATGAAGATGGTGCTATGTTTTGGAAGGTTTCTACAGCCTTCAATGGTTATGTCTATAATTAGGGTGAAAAGATCATATTGCCCCTAGGTCATTTAAAGTCCTTTAAAGGCTTCCAAGGGTAAAACCATCCTTTCCTGCCTATCTCGTTAATCATAATTAACACCCTCCAATTCTCGTTATTTCCAATAATCTCAAATACCAATAAATCATATCCAATTACCCTTATATTCTCGGTAATGTATAAATCGCCAAATTACCCCAAGGCTCACCCCGAGCCCCGAAGTCAACCCCGTTATGACCAAACCGCTAACTTGCACTCAAAGATTGTCTCATGTCGAATGACTCAAACAAATCCACATTATAATGTAGCCTCATAAATAGTTCACCAACATGCATGAAAATACACAATTACGCCTTCAACGGGCCAAATTACCAAAATGCCCCTATGATGAAATGTGGACCCACATGCATGAATTTAACATCATATTATAATATAATTCACATAAACACACACATAATCATTTAATGGCATAATAAATCAATTATGGCCCTCATGGCCTACTAATCCAACCATTAAACCTCATTAGGAATTTTGGGGCATTACAACTATTCCCTCCTTACAGAAATTTCATCTTCGAAATTTACCTGAACAGCTCGCGATACTGATTCTGCATATCTGACTCCAGCTCCTAGGTTGCTTCCTTGGCCTTGCTGTTCCTCAACAATACCTTAACTAAAGGTATTGTCTTGTTTCTAAGGACCTCGTCCTTTTTGTCAAGTATCTGGACTGGCTGTTCCTCATAAGAGAGATATGCCTTAAGCTCCAGATCTTCGTAACTCAAGACATGAGTCACATCACATACATACCTCCGAAGAGTTGAAACGTGAAACACGTTATGCATGGCTGACAATGTCAGTGGTAAGGCAAACCTGTAAGCCACCTGATCAATCCTCTCTAGGATCTCAAATGGACCTACAAATCTAGGGCTCAGTTTCCCTTCTTCCCAAATCTTCTCTCCCCTTTCCATGGCGAGACTCTAAGGAAGACATAGTCTCTCACTTGGAACTCCACGTTCCTGCACTTGGGATCTGCATAACTTTTCTGTTTTCTTTGAGAGGCGAGCATCAGAGCTCTAATCTTCTCAATGGCCTCATTGGTCCTCTGAACTGCTTCAGGACCCAAGTATCTCCTTTCCCCTATCTCATCCCAATGAATGGGAGATTTGTATTTCCTACCATACCACATCTCATAAGGTGCCACTCCAATGGTAGACTGATAACTGTTGTTGTAGGAAAACTCTATCAAAGGTAGATACTTACTCCAAGATCCACCAAAGTCCAGCACACATACTCGCAACATGTCTTCTAATATCTGGATCGTCCTCTCGGATTGTCCATCTGTCTGAGGATGATAAGCAGTACTAAACTTCAACTGTGTTCCCATGGCCTTCTGTAAACTCCCCCAGAACTTGGAAGTAAAAGTGGGGTCCCGTTCTGACACGATCGACCTCGGTGCTCCATGGAGGCGCACGATCTCTCTCTCACATAGAGATCTGCGTACTGGTCAACTGTATAGGTAGTCCTCACTGGTAAGAAGTGAGCTGACTTGGTATAGCGATCCACTATAACCCAAACTGAATCATGTTGACCAATAGTCTTGGGTAACCCCACCATGAAATCCATCGTGATTGTAACGCCCCAACTCCAGGGACCGTTACGGTGTGCCTTGTAACAGTGCTAAACTTGCTAATCGAGTCATTTGGCCAAAAACGTGTAACTAAGTATGATTAGCGGTTTAGGGATTAAACATTTTGGTTAATATGTAACGTTTCACTAGAACGTTTAATATATACATTGGGATCCCAAAAACATAGTTTTAGAGTCTATTACAGAAAACATTTACAACAGGCCGTTCTAAGCGGCAAAACAGGATTTAACCCTAGTTCCATTTTAAACCTCGGCCATGGCGGACGAGCAGCTGCATATGTACACATCATCACCTAAGCTCTCCAACTCAAGGATGGTCCAGCTTCCTCTTGCCTTTACCTGCACCACATAGCACCCGTGAGCCGAAGCCCAGCAAGAAAACACAATATAACATGATATAATATCAACAGTAATCACAATAACCATCCAGGACTATCAGTCCAAAATAAATAGGTGACTGTAGCAAAAGTCACAAAAGTGGGTACAGCTCCCTCTAGCCATGTAACGATAGGGTCACCAGGGCTTAATTAATAAGTGGTTCTCTCATAAGTTTGATCAGGATAGGTGCATGGTGATTGGTCACCAACATAACCATCCACCCGACTCTAGAGTCGTAACTAAGGACAACGTCCCCCAGCCATGTGACAAGCAGTCATCGGGGTCATATACCTTGGCTGAAAACATGTGGTCTTAGACCAGGTAAGCGCTTATAGTTCCCATTGACCTTCCGGTCGGTCCAACATTAATACCCTTTATGGGTCATTCAATGCCAACCTTGATTAGATCTAATCTTTATTTGGCCCGGCGTTCACAACGCACTGCCACTTCTGATTCTTGGGTCGGTGAAACATGACCAGTGCTCAGCCAGTGGTGAACTTAACTAATAAGTCACAGCTTCACAGACGGATCTAACACCATTGCCGATTCTGACTAATAAGCCAGTGCCATACACAGGTAAGCCATGCCACCAAACATATATCACATGTCCAATATCCAAAAACAAGGCATTCAGCATGCAAGTATTAATACAATTAGGACCATGCACAAACCTAGAGGCACAAGCTCTGAACAATATCATAATCAGTACTCAAAGCGTGTCCTAATCACATGTTTCTCATGCATCACATGCATTATACTTAACAATCCAACATGCACCAATCATAGCCATGCATGTCATGTTCAATAATCAACCATCATGCATCAAGAATAACCATGCATGTCATACTCAATAGCCAACCAACATACATCAATCATAGCCATGCATGTCACATATACACAGGGTGCAGTTTTCTTACCTCAAGGTCGAGCTAGAATGATTAAAAGAACGACCCTTGAGAACGATCAACTTTCAGTCCTTTAGCGGTCACCTAGTCATAACCAAATATAAGATACCATCAATAAAAAATGATCAACATAAGTTCCCAAACCAATATATAGCCTTCGGGACACCAATCCCCACTTAACCGGGTACTAGGTTCAACCCCGAGGCCTAAGGCTTGAATCCCCAAGCTAAAAACACCATTCTGGCCAAAATTTCCCTAAGGGCCGCGGCCCTCCCCAGCTGCGCCGCGGCGCGCCCTTCAGACAGACGCACACCACCCTGCCAGACGCCAAGGGCCGCGGCGCACCACAGCCGCGCCGCAGCGCCCAGCCCAGACCAGGAAAAAATGACAGCACGCACCTGAAATCTTTCCCCTGCGTTTTCCCTTGAAACCAGCCCTTTAAACCTATCCCAAACCCCAACCTAACACCCAATTCCACCACCAAACATCATCTACAACTCACCCTCATCATAATCCAAGTTAAACCTCAACTAAACTTCCATTAATTCTCAACTAACTGAAACTTAATAGAAAGAAACAGAGTATAGCTCAAAACTCAGGTTCAATTCCTTACCTTAAGCTGGTTTGAATCCTCCCAAATAGCTGAGCTAAGTCTAAAGTCCCCAAGCTTTGATTTCCCTATCTTGTTCTTCAATTAACTCTCAAAAGTTTGAAAGGAAGATGAAGGAGAAACCTTGTACGGGAGAGAGAGAGAAAAGAGATGAGGATGGGCTCTGTTTATGTTATAATTCCACAGCCTTCTAAACCCAAAAAGATGATATAAATCCTTAAGGTCAAAAGACCATAATGCCCCTAGGCCAAATAAATCCCTCTAAAGGCTTCCGAGGGTAAAATCGTCCTTTCCCGCGTATCTCGTTAATTATAATTAACGCTCTCCAATTCCCGCTATTCTCAATATTCTCAAATACCAATAAATCATATCCCATTACCCTTTTATTCCCGGTAATGTTCTAATCATCAAAATGACCCCGAGACTCACCCCGAGCCCCGAACTTAAACCCGTTATGACTAGACCGAACACTTACAGCTCATGATCGTCTCATGCCGAATAGCTCGAACCAATTCACCTTATAAGGTGGCCATGTTAACTAATCACAACCAAGCACCCATGATACACAATTATGCCCACAACGACCAAATTACCAAAATACCCTTATAATAATAAATACTCCCATATGCATGCATTCACCATCATATAATAATATAATTCACATAAACATGCATATAATCATTAAATACCATAATAAATCAATTATGGCCCTCCCGGCCTCCTAATCAAGGTCCTAAACCTTATTAGGAAATTTGGGGCATTACAACTATCCCCTCCTTACAGAAATTTCGTCCTCGAAATTTACTCAACAGCTCGGAACAAGAATTCCACATGACTGACACAAATCCCCTAGGTCATTCCCTGACCTCACTACTTCTTTAGCCTTACCTTAATCCAAGGTACCTTCTGTTTAACAGAACCTCATTACTTATGTCACAATCTGAACTGGCTATTCCTTACCGGAATACTTAACCTTAACCTTCAGATTCTCATAACTCAATTTATAAATTCCTTTAACCCATGTCCACTGCATGGAAGTGCATAATTCATTGTATACCACTGACAGCGCCAAAAGAAGAGGCTGATCCAAAGTCAACCTAGCCAACCTATCTAGAATCCAACTGCTTAGACAAATTAGGGCTTAACTTGTCTTAATTCCTCACCCCTTTTCCCATGGTGATACCTTAGAGAAGATACATTCTCCTACCTGGAATTTCACATTTCTACTTTCCAGTTCATTAATACTGTTCCATCTATTCTGAGAAATGAACAACCAAAATTCAAGCTCCGGCAATCTCATAAATCCCCTGAACCACCTCAGGATTCAGATATATATATATATATTACCTTATTCATCTTATAAGATGTTCCTCCAATAATAATTGGATAATCCTCTCTCTCTGATTTGCCACCAGTCTGAGAGTAATAATATGTATTGAGTTCCATCTGTTTAATCATCACCTTCTAACCCTTCCAAAACTTGGAAGTCACAATAAAGTCTTCATTTGATAAGATAGACCTTGAGTTCACGAAGGCTCTCTATCCTTCTCACAAGGAGACTCAAATATTGATCAGCCGTACTATTCACCTATCCTTACTGATAAAATAAACTCACTTGGACCACCAGTCCACAAAGACTTAATGCCAATTCATACCGATCCATCAACCTGGGAATCCCACCGCGAAACTCATCGCGATGCTCTCCTATTCCCACTATGAAATACCCCAAGGCTGTAATGGCCTTGCTGTTTCCTGATATTCTGTCTCTCAACCTGCATCTCATTACTTCCCTCTTCATCTCATGCCATCTCTATAAAGCCTTCATAACCTGTTACCTCTTTACGATGCCTGAATGAAGCGAACACAAGATTAGCATGAGATTCATCCAGAATCTCTCCGTTAATCTCAATGTCCATCGGATCCCAAGTCCGATCTCTATACCATCGTAAATTCATGTCTGTCACTATACAACCTTTAGCTAATCCAGCTAAAGCTTTCCATTCAATCTTGCCCACCTGTGGCTCACTTAACCATCTTTCCTTTTTATCTTTCTTGAGATAATAATCTCAAACAATAAACTGGCCACCTGGCCCACCAGAAACTCTACTCCAGTTCTGGTCAGCTTCTTTAATTAACATGTTGCATAGGCAATCACTTTTCTCTATCACTAGGATGTCATAACAATCCTCTAACTGATCCTGGTCTATAAAAGACCCAGCACTTTCTCCCCAAGGCACCTGAAATATCTTTACTATCCCTGGACACTCCTGTCCCCAAGGCACTCTTCACTCTTGGCAATTATCCGCAGAGAAAACACCACTATACCATCGTCCAAGACGATCATAAGTCCCATTCAAATAAACCTTTGAATGCTCTATTCATCTAACTCACAAACACTTAGCATCAAGCCAATTCTCAAGATATGTTCAACACTCGTAGTGCTCTAATCCGATACCAGCACAATCTTTTACATAATTTCCTCTCTCTGATCTCTAACTGGTCTTAACCAGATCCAAGATCCACCTTAAAGGATTCCATCTTACTTAGCAACTAACCCTTTAATTCTTATAACTCCACTGAGCCACTCAAAACAATACTTACATCTGATTCTATTTCTGGCACTAAACCAATCACCATTCTAGTCTCTTTTCATAAAAAGGAGCCCTGGCAAACCACCTGGGAACACCTTCAGAACCCACAGACTAATCCAATCTGTCCTGATCTCACTGACACGATCCAAGTGATACCCATCACGCTAGCTAAGAGTTCCATGCATCCCTCTGCACAAAACTCTAGCTCTCACTACAAGTTTCATAAGCACACAGAACCATACACCAACTAGTCAGCACAAGGCTCTCCACTCTCAAGCCCAAGAATTGTTACATTTTCCCTGCCATTCAAGACTGCTCTTTAATTACTTAACCAATCCAAACCCTGGATCAAACCAAAGCCTGACATAACCAACTTTTATCAGAATCCCTGATGAGTCCTTGCCATAACTCAGCTTATTTCTTAAGTTGCCAATACCATCTTACATTTCCCATCACAACGTAACCATGTGATCTATATATATATATACTCATCAATATATCCTTCTCTATATACATACCAACAAAAGAATAGCATGGCGCCAAAGCCGAACAACATAATTCAAAACCCAGAACTAGAAAACTGACCTGTCACCCCCAAGGAACTAGTCTCAGACTCTGATTGCCCTGGAATAAACACTCGAGTTGGAATCGAGCTGTCTATCCCCCTTTGCTCATCCTTTAACACAAGGCACCTCCTCACAATATGCCCAACCATACCACATGCAAAACACACCTTTGCTCGGCATTTTCCCAAATGATGCCTCTTGCACAGAGCGCATTTTGGATGAGTCTTCCAGCTTTCACTTTTACTTGTTTCAATAAGTGGAGATACCACTATCTGAGCTCCATGCTCTCCAGCACTCTGCTACCCAACTACTATACTCTCAACAGAAAGAGCCTTCTCTACCACCTGAGCATAGGTAGAGACTTCATGCACTGGGGCAACTCTAATGCCCTGAGCTATTCCAGGATTCAACCCCTGAATAAACCTTTCCTTCCGAGCTATATCTGTGGGTACCGTGTCAAAGGCAAACTTGGCCAACCCATCAAATTCAGTAACATACTCGGTCATTGACGCATTACCCTGAACAAGATTCAGAAACTCATTCATCTTAGCAGTCTTAGCTACATCACAATAATACTTCTCATTGAACAGCTGCCTGAATTCTCTCCAATCCATCACAGCTATATCTCGTGTCTGGGACACTACCTCCCACCATATCCGGGCATCATCCCGCAATACACATGTAGCACAGATCACCCTATCGTGACCTACCAGTCCCATACTATCAAGGATGGAACTGATCATGCCCATCCATTGCTCAGCTCTGAATGGATCTAGGCCTCCCTCGAAGACTGGAGGATAAAACTTCAGGAATCTTCCACAGAGGAATTCCCATCTATTCTCAACCCTAGGCTGAGCTGAAACTGATGCCACCCCTGGCATAGCAAAGGAAGAGGTACTACCCAACAGACTCTGCTGTTGTTTAAGATATCTGATCTTTTCTTCCTACCTCTGCAATCTTAATTGCAAATCTGTAAGCGTCTGCTGAACATTCATAGATGCAGACGAAGAATTGATACCCTGGCTGTAACTCCCAGCCCCTATATAACTATCACCAGGCCTCGTAATCTGCCTTGAATATAAACCTGCTGATTAAATCTGCAGTCAATAACTTGACCCATTAGCCACAATAAGCATATCAAGGGCTTTCCCCCACGAAATAAATCTTACCACACCACAATCATTAACCACTTGCAGTGCTACGAACATGCCCATGGCATTCATACATTACTCATAATCCCTGATCTTCCAAAATTCACGCCATGCCTCAACTCCAGCATGCAAATATCACAATTATATATATTCATGGAGCAAGTAATCAAATGATCATGTTCATAAACATTTCCATGGAGCATATAATCATATAATCAAGAGTCAGGCTCTATCAGAATCTCATGCTCCCTAATACAATGTGCAGGTAAAGTATTGACATTCTATTTAAACAGCTATGCACATAGCTACAGAAATAGTTACCATTCCTTGAGTGAAGCTATCTTCAGTGATGAGTGTACATGCCCAGCTTGTCTTCAGGAACCATAAACCTTGGCTCGCTTTGATACCAAGTTGTAACGCCCCAACTCCAAGGACCATTACGGTGTGCCTTGTAACAGTGCTAAACTCGCTAATCGAGTCATTTGGCCAAAAACGTGTAACTAAGTATGATTAGTGGTTTAGGGATTAAACATTTTGGTTAAGATGTAACGTTTCACTAGAACATTTAATATATACATTGGGATCCCAAAAACATAGTTTTAGAGTCTATTACAGAAAACATTTACAACAGGCCGTTCTAAGCGGCAAAACAGGATTTAACCCTAGTTCCACTTTAAACCTCGGCCATGGCAGACGAGCAGCTGCATATGTACCCATCATCACCTAAGCTCTCCAACTCAAGGATGGTCCAACTTCCTCTTGCCTTTACCTGCACCACATAGCACTCGTGAGCCGAAGCCCAGCAAGAAAACACAATATAACATGATATAATATCAACAGTAATCACAATAACCATCCAGGACTATCAGTCCAAAATAAATAGGCGACTGTAGCAAAAGTCACAAAAGTGGGTACAGCTCCCTCTAGCCATGTGACGATAGGGTCACTAGGGCTTAATTAATAAGTGGTTCTCTCATAAGTTTGATCAGGATAGGTGCATGGTGATTGGTCACCAACATAACCATCCACCCGACTCTAGAGTCGTAACTAAGGACAGCGTCCCCCAGCCATGTGACAAACAGTCACCGGGGTCATATACCTTGGCTGAAAACACGTGGTCTTAGACCAGGTAAGCGCTTATAGTTCTCATTGACCTTCCGGTCGGTCCAGCATTAATCCCATTTATGGGTCATTCAATGCCAACCTCGATTAGATCTAATCTTTATTTGGCCCGGCGTTCACAACGCACTGCCACTTCTGATTCTTGGGTCGGTGAAATATGACCAGTGCTCAGCCCGTGGTGAACTTAACTAATAAGTCACAGCTTCATAGACGGATCTAACACCATTGCCGATTCTGACTAATAAGCCAGCGCCATACACAGGTAAGCCATGCCACCAAACATATTGTAATGACCCAACTACTCTAGACTTTTGGACCATTAACAAAAACTAAACATACTAATCCTTAATAAAACTTACATTGTGAAAATACCATAACTTTATTAGGAAACTTGTAAAAATAAGAGTTACTTACATAAAATGTCAAGTAGGATATGGGATCCCATTGTTTTAAAAACAAAACATAATTTACAATAAAAAGGAGTTACATAGCAAGTGCGGAAAAATACGTGTAAAACCATAAAAGAAGACTACATCCTCGAAAATCGAACTCTCGACTCCTTGAATCCATTCATCACCGATACACAATCCCCAAGCATCCACGAACCTTACCGCCACTATAGCTATTTTCCTGCACATATAAACAAAAAGGAATGAGCCTAATGCCCAGCAAGGAAAATCTACCACATAGTTCATATACATAGATTTCATAAGAAACATAAATACATAACATAACATACATTACACTTATATCATACACATACTATAATGGCCATTATTACTTGGGGTCCCATAGACTAAAAAAGTCATATGCCCATGAGATTAGTGGGGTCCTACTAGCTAAGCAGGTCATATGCCCATAATCTACTTGGGGTCTTGTTAGTCATATGGGTCATATGCCCAAGCCTACAAACATACATATCATAACACTTATCATAACATAAGAAACATAAGATAACATATAAAACATATAACATATGAATTTCTATCCTATTTTCCTTACCAAAATTACCGGGATAAGAGGACAGAGATGAGACTTTGGAACACTCCTAAGAACCATTAAAAAGAGTGAGTTTAGAGAAGAAGAGAATTGAAAGGAATGGAAGGACTAAACCATTGAGAAAAAGACTTACCAAAACCTTTTTGCTCAAGAACTTAGATTTCCTAACCAAAATAAAGATTAAGGTTAGAGGTGAGTAGAAGACTATGAGAACTTAAAATAAAATAATACCAATGAACTAAGGTGTAGAAATACCTTGAAGACTTGTAGACCAATCTAAACCTCGAACCGAAATACTATAAATCCTTACTTTCCCAAGTGTTTGATAAGCTTATGATTATCAAGCTTATGATTTCCCCACCCCAGTGTTTACACACTCACACTCACCTAGCAACTTGCAGCCTCTGAACTTAGAGCAAAAGATGAATAATGGATGGGTACTAGGTCCTATTTATAGAGTTTAGGAATGAAAGGATCTTGATTTAACTTGAATAAAAATAATGGCTTTTTAGGTGAAAATAATTTGAATAATCGTTCAGCAGAGGCTGAAGACTCGTTCAAAAAGTTGCTGGACTTATCAAGAGGTTGAATGGCTGAATGGAAAAAAAATTCAAAAACTTTGAAAATAAGCTGAAGGAGGCGATATATCGCCTGGACCAATATGCCCGAGGCAAACGTGCATCGTTTCGTGTTTTCCGTATCTACGTGCTGCGATATATCGCCCCCTATAGCTGCGATATATCGGCATTCGCTGATTATTTAAACACGAAATTACACATTTTTAGCTTAATTAAAATTGATTAAACAACCTTGACTAAGCTCTTAAACGTATTCAAAGCTGCTGACTGACCTTAGAGCATTCAAACTTTACCCTTATTAAATTTAATCCTCAAAATACTTAATCCTTTAATCACCCATACATAACATGTGCTTAAAATCCTATTGGTTCTTATCTAAACCATATAGTATAATAAATATTATCCTTAATATTAGCCATATTAATCAAACCTTAGGTTAACATTAATATTCTTAAACTATAGGTTAAACTTAGAAAATCTACAAGTACTACTATGAGTGTCCAAATAATTCCCGGTCTGAACCAAAAATCCACAATCATAAAGATAATACTATAAATACTATAATACTACTATCTAACTAGCTAAGTAAAGTTCTTGGACTCTACACATATATCACATTTCCAATATCCATAAATAAGGCATTCAGCATGCAAGTATTAATACAATTAGGACAATGCACAAACCCAGAGGCACAAGCTCTGAACAATATCATAATCAGTACTCAAAGCGTGTCCTAAACCTTATTAGGAAATTTGGGGCATTACAGTGATGTCCTCCCATTTCCACTCTGGGATATCTAGAGGCTGCAATAACCTTGTTGGCCTCTGATGCTTAGCCTTGACATGTTGACATGCCAAGCACTTAGCCACATACTCCACTACATCCTTCTTCATCACATGCCACCAATACAATGACCTCACATCCTGATACATCTTCGTGGTGCCTGGATGCAAAGAGTAAGGAGTAGTTTGAGATTCATCCAGAATCTCTCGTCTGAAAGCAGTGTCTAACAGAACACATATCCGACCCTTATACCTCAACAAGCCCAAATTAGACACTATATAATCTCTGGATACTCCAGCCAAAACATCCTCTCTAATCTTGATCAGTTGTGGATCACCCAACTGACCCTCCTTGATTCTTTCCAATAGTGTAGATTGTAGCGTAATATTGGCCAATTGGCCCACCAGCAACTTCATACCAGCTCTGGTCATATCCTCTGCTAACTCTTTGGCTATCAGCCTCGCACTATAAATCTGTCTCGGACCCTTCCGGCTAAAAGCATCAGCTACCACATTGGCTTTTCCTGGATGATACAAGATCTCACAATCATAATCTTTTACTAACTCCAGCCAACACCTTTGTCTCATATTCAAGTCTTTCTGCGTGAAGAAGTATTTCAGGCTCTTGTGGTCAGTGTAGATCTCACACTTCTTTCTATAAAGGTAATGCCTCCATACCTTTAAAGCAAAGACCACATCCGTCAACTCTAAATCATGAGTGAGATATCTTTGTTCATACTCCTTCAGCTGACGTGACGTATAAGCGATCACTTTCCCTAACTACATCAAAACACAACCCAAACCTTGATGTGAAGCATCGCAGTATATCACAAACTTCTCTTGATCTATAGGAAGGCTCAGAACTAGAGCTATAATCAACCTCTTCTTCAGTTCCTGGAAACTGTTCTCAAATCTGTCTGACCAAACAAATTTCTGATTTTTGCATGTCAGCTCAGTCAATGAAGTAACAATCTTAGAAAACCCTTCAACGAAACATCTATAAAAACCTGCCAATCCAAGGAAACTTCTAACCTCAGAAGCATTCTTTGGCCTTGGCCAATCTTTGACTGACTCAATCCTAGCTGGATCTACTTTAATCCCCTCCTTATTGACAATGTGCCCCAGGAAAGATACTTGAGATAACCAGAACTCACATTTCTTAAACTTTGCAAACAATCTATGTTCCCTCAGTCTCTGTAGAACCAATCTCAAATATTGATCATGCTCTGACTCTGACTGAGAATAAACTAGGATATCATCGATGAAGATGATCACAAACTAGTCCAGATAATCCTTGAACACTCTGTTCATCAAATCCATAAAAGCAGCTGGGGCATTAGTCAATCCAAAAGACATGACTAAGAACTCATAATGCCCATATCTAGTGCGAAAAGCAGTCTTTGGTATGTCTCCCTCCTTGACCCTCAATTGATGATAACCAAAATGAAGGTCTATCTTTGAGAATACCATTTTACCTTGCAACTAATCAAACAGATCATCTATCCTTAGCAGAGGATACTTGTTCTTAATTGTTAACTTATTAAGTTCTCTGTAATCAATGCACATCCTCAGAGAACCATCTTTCTTCTTCACAAACAACACTGGCTTACCCCAAGGTGAGAAACTAGGTCTGATAAAACCCAAATCCAACAGCTCTTCAACTGTACTTTCAATTCTTTTAACTCACCTGGGGCCATTCTGTAAGGTGCTCTAGACATTGGCTCCGTCCCTGGTGCCAGTTCTATCACAAACTCAATTTCTCTGTGTGGTGGCAACCCAGGTAAATCTTCTGGAAACACATCCAGAAATTCACAGACTAGTCTGGTCTCTTCTGGTCTCACTAGCATGACGTGAGTGGTGACTACCACACTGGCTAAGAATCTAATGCAACCTCCTTGCAATAGATCTCTAGCCCTCAAAACAGATATCATAGGTATACAAGGTCCATGCACAGTACCAACAAACACAAAAGGATCCTCACCTTTAGGCTCAAAGGTGACCATCTTCCTTCTGCAATCCATGATTGCCCCATACTTCACTAACCGGTCCATACCCAGAATCATAACAAAGTCAGTCATAACTAACTCTATCAAATCCACTGACAACTCTCTGCCCTCCACGGTCACTGGCAAAGATTTGACCCATCTCCTGGATACTACTAACTCTCCAGTGGGTAATAAGGTTCCAAACCCCACAGCATAATAATCACATGGTCTACACAACCTATCAATAATTCTACTAGCAACAAAAGAATGCGTAGCACCAGATTCAATCAAAATAGTATAAGGGGTTCCAACACTAAGAAGTTGACCTGTAACTACTAAGGGTGAAGCTTTAGCTTCTGCTTGTGTCAATGTGAACACTCAAGCTGGGGCCGAGCTGTCTGCCTTTCTGGGTTCGTCCTTTCTTGCTTTAGGGCAATCTTTCTTAAAATGACCCACTGCCCCACATAAGAAGTAGGCCTTTGCCCTACACTCTCCCAAATGGCGCCTCTTGCACCTAGGGCATTCAGGATAAGTCTTCCAGGCCTCACTGCCGCCCTGACGACCCATTGAAATACCACATGGTCACCTGTCAGGACCTTGAGCTGGGAAGGTATCAGGAACCTTCCTCTTCTTATCACTGGGGCCTCCACCCCTACCTGAACTGTAATGACCCAACTAATTCTAAGACCTTGGACCATTAAAAACTACCAGACGTAGCTACTATTTTTGAGAAAAACATACATAAGAAATATTCACAACTTTATTAAAAACTCCAAAGTAAATATTGAAATATATAAATGCGGGGTATGGGATCCTATTGTTTTAAAATAAAACATAATTTTAAACTAAAGGAAATTATTTACAAAGCTAAATGTGGAAAATACATAAAACATAAGTTAAAGAGACTAAAAATAATGTCGTCCTCGAATCGTTCACGCAGTTCATCAAGTCCCTTCATCCTTAATACACAAACCAAGCTGCCAAGAATCCTTCTGTCGCCATAACTATTTTCCCGCATACATAAAAGTAAAGGAGTGAGCCTAATGCCCCGCAAGGAAAATCTACTAGCACATATAGCATAAAACATAAACATAAGACTACAAAACATATGACTATAAAACATGCATTATAATGGCCATCATACTTCTTGGGGCTTGCTAGCTAAGCAATCATATGCCCATAAATTTACGGGGCTTAGTTATCTAAACAAGTCATATAAATTTATGGGGCTCGTTATCTAAACAATCATATGCCCAAGGAATATATTATTGGGACTTGTTATCTAAACAAGTTATATATTTGTTATCTAAACAAATTATGTGATTGTTATCTAAACAATTTATATGCTAAAAAAACTAGAGCATATCATACATAAATCATAGCATATATCAAAACATAAAAGCATACAAAATCTATCCTATTTTCCTTACCAACACCGGGATTTATGAGAACAAGGACGAGATTTGGAACACTCCTAAAACCAACAATAAGAATGCGAGTATTTCTAAAAAAAAAGAGATGATAAAGAAATGAACTAAACCACCAAGAAGAAACTTACCGAAAAGAAACCTTAAGTTCAAAGAACTTAAATACCTAACCAAGAATGCAAACAACGAGTTAGGATTTGAGTAAAGAAAACTAAAGGAAACTAAGGAACCATACAGAAATGAACTTAAGATTAGGAATACCTTTGAATGTACTAGCACCGAACTACACCTTGATATTGAAAACACACTATAAATCTCACTTCCCAAGTGTTTATAAAGCTTAATATGATAAAGCTTTTATCCCAACCCAAGTGTTTATCACTCTATAGCAACCCTAGTAGCTTGAAGGCTCTGAACACAGCTTGAAGAATAAGAAAAATGGTTGGGTACTAGGTCCTATTTATAGAGTTCAAGGAGTGAAACTACCTCCTTTTAGCTTGAATAAAAATAATGAGTATTAATTGAAAAATATTTGAATATTCGTTCAATAGGTGCTGAAGACTCGGTCAAAAAGTTCAGAGGCTAGTCAAGAGGTTAAGGAATGAATTAAGCTCGGTTTCAACAACGTTTGAAATTATGGCCCTAGGGTCGATATATCGCCCATCATAGGCGATATATCGCCTGGCCCTATGTCCCGAGTGCTCGTCATTTCGTTTGTGCGAAGTTGATGTGTTTTTCGTATTCCCCATGTGGCGATACATCGGCTCCTATGCTGCGATATATCGGCATACGTGAATATTTTAAACACGTAATTGCACTTTTTCAGCATAATTTGAATTGATCAGGTTTGACTAAGTAATACGAGATTCCAGCAAGTTCTGGAAGGGTCTAGAGCTTCTAGAAACTTCTATTTTTGAATTATCCACTTAAAATGCTTAAATACTCAAATAAACAAGATTGTGACAAATGTCATGCTCTTAATGGTCTTGGAAGATTCTAGAGCTTTCTTGAACTTTCTTTTATTTAAACTATAATTAAATCCTTAAATAAACATGCACACGACAAGTGTCATGATCTTAGTAATTCTACCTAAACCTTATAGTATAATAAATGACATCTTTATAATCAGCTATATTAATCAAACCTTATGTTATAATTAATATTCTTAAACTATAGGTTAAACTTATAAAATCTATAAGTGTTGCTACGAGTGTTCAACTAAGTCCCAATTTGAACCAAAATCCACAGTAATTATCATACTATAACTACTACTAGCTACTACAACTATCTAACTAGCTAAGTAAAATTCTGGGACTCTACATGAACCCACAAATGGAGGACCTGTCCTCCTAAACTCTCTTCTGGCTGCATTGTCCAGCTAGATCTTGTTTTCTGTGCTCTCAGCTGTGAACGCCTTCTCAACCACTTGTGCATAGGTAGTAACCCCAATCACAGTGGTAATACGAACATCCTGGGCTAATCTAGGCTGTAGCCCCTTGAGAAACCTCTCCCTTCTGGTCCCATTAGTGGGCACCAGCTCCATGGCAAACTTTGCTAATCTATTAAACTTCAGGGCATACTCAGTCACTGATAAACTCCCCTAAAGTAATCTGATAAACTCTTCAGCATTAGCAGCCTTGATGGCATCATTGTAGTACTTCTCGTTGAACAGAGTCTAAAACTCTTCCCAACTCAGGGCATTGATGTTTCTGGTCTGGGATATAACCTCCCACCAAATTCGGGCATCCTCCCGAAACATGTATATGGCACAGGCCACCCTCTCATTACCAGACACCCTCATAAAGTCAAGGATGGTGCTAATCATGCTCATCCAGTGCTCAGCTTTAGCATCGGCACTGCCTTCAAACACTTGAGGTTGTTGTTTCCTGAACCTTTCATAAAGAGGCTCCCATTTGCTATCAACCTCAGGCAGCTGCTCAATTGTTGGCGCCGATACAGGTGGTGCCTTGATAACTCTACAAAATAGAGTTATTTTACCACTTTTTATGTGCTAATTGTTGCTTAATTATTGCGTTTTTAATTGATTTATTAAGTTTTTAAGTAATTTCTAATTTATTAGTCTTATTGTAGTTTTCTAGATTTTTATATGTTTTTATAGATATTTTATTGTTTTATGTTGTAATTTAATTATTTAATTAGTATTGTTAGTTTGAATATGATTTTATTGAAATTAAATGTTATGTAAATTAAATTTTAATTAATATTTTCATGGAATTTATATGGTATATTTTATTAATGAAAATATTTAATTTTAATTTAGTTTATGATTATTTTGTAGAAAACAAGGTTGCATTTTGTTTATTTGGAAAGAAGATGAAATACAAGAGAAACAAGAAAAATAAAAAGAAAAGTGGCATTTTCAAGAGAAAGAAAGAAACAAAATGGTATTATTGAAATACCAAAAGAGCTCCATGGCCCAAGCCCAAGAGCCATCAGCCATATTCACCAAATGCACTCCACCATTTTGCCTCCTGAAGTTCACGGTTCTAGCAGCCTTCCGCCTGACACTTTCAGCAATCCAACAGGTGCTTCTCCAGCTGCAACACAAAGCATCCCACGGCCCAGCGACCCTCCTGAAGCACCTCTGCCCTACACGCCTCCTCCCAGCAATCAGCCACTGCCTTTTCTCTCATGGAGCCCAGCAAAAGAAAAATGTACCATTGTCTATTTATCCAAAAATACCATTTTTTACCTCACTTTCTACACATTTTACCCCAAAACATCATTATTACACCCTATATTTTACCCCTATTTGCCATATTATAATTAATTAAAGTAATTTAATCAATTTAATTAATTTAAATTGATTATTTTAATACCTCATTTTGGCTATAAATATGGAGTTTTGAAGACCATTTAGGGTGTCAAATATTGGAGAAAAGAGGTTACCATACCAAAAATTCTACACATTTCAAAACATCTCTATTCTCTTCATCTTCTTCTTTTTGGTTATTTTTTATGTATTTTTAGAGGAAAATTTTGGAGGTTTCTCCTCCAAATTTTCCTATTTATGTTTGTAATTTTTAGTGTGTATTTGCTATTCTAGTTATGAGTTTCTAATCTTTTTAATACTATTAAGGTGATGATGAAACAATTTGTAACTAGATAGTGTTTATTTTGTATGTTGATTTCCCATTTTTTTCAACAAAGTTTATGGAATTTTCTTCTTCAAATATCTTCTTTCATCTTAAATATCATGTATTTTGGATTGTTAGCACATATTTACACTTTGTTCTTCATAAGTGAAAAAATATAATATTCTTTGTGTAAGATGTGTCATTAAATTGTACACATCCATGCTTAGAACAAAAATATTATGTTTTGCCTTATAAATAATGTTCATTGATTTATTTGTTATTTCATTAGATTGATTTACACTAAATGCTTTGAAATTATAATTTTGAAAAGTGAAGAAAAATCTTATCTTTTTAGAAGTAATTTGTGCTTAAAATTATACATCTATTTGGAAAATGATAGTTTGATTTATTTTAACTATCACTAAAACTTGGGAATCAATATACTTATAAATATTATTGAACTTGTATTTTGTGGATTCTAATCCTTAATAATCTTATTTTACTATCTTGATTTCTATTAGTGATTTATGTTATATATATTGTCTTTAATATCTTTATTATTATCTTTTATTTTATTTTGTTTTTATTGTTACAAATTCTCATTAATCTTTGGAGCTAGGTTAGAATTTATTAATTTTGATTTAAAATAGTTTTATTTTCGATTGTAGACAACTCCTTTGGGTTCGGTCTCGTGCTTACACGAACACTATATTCCATATACGATTCGTGCGCTTGCGAGTATAAATTTTTAAAACATACCCGTTTCGGGTCCATCATGCCTCAGGCAAAACATTCCCTGCAGGAACTTGTTGTTGTCTCAGGAGGCGTATTTCTTCTTCCTGCCTCAAAACTCTGGTCTGCAAGTCATTAAACAGCTGCTGCCAGTTATCAGAAGCTGGCTATGGAATCTGATTCTGGTCATTCTCTTGACCCTGCCTGTTATTCTGGCCTTGATCTTCCTAGCCAACTGATGAATCTGTCTGTCTTGGAATCATTCTATCACTTATGATGTGCTGGAACAATCAATGCGGCCAGTTAACAGTAATAACAAAACCTCTTGCCGCCTCATGGTCCAAGATCAACAGATAATCACCTATATTCCACAATAATACAGATATACAAATGGATACATGATCATAGCATTTACCAATTAACATGCATCAATTAATAATTCACAATGAACAATACTAATGAGTATGTTATAGAAATATCAGTACTAATAAGCATGTTCTTGCTGATGATGCAGTAGTCAAGGCACAACCTTATCAATGTATTTCATGTGGAAACATAAAATATTTATACTATATTTAAGCAGTTAAATATATAACCACATAAATAGTTACCAAACCATGAGTCGAGCTTGTCTTCAGTGGTGAGTGTACATGCCCAGCCAGTCTACAGGAACCCTAAACCTTGGCACGCTCTGATACCAAGTTGTAACACCCTGGTTACTCCAAGACCGTTACTGTGAGCTTTGAACTGTGCTTAACTCGCTAATCAAGTCATTGGTTATAAATGTGCATCTAGGAATTATTAATAGGCTAAGGTGAAAAACTCATTCAAAAGGAAATGATATATTTTATTTAAAACATAAAACTAGTCATGGGCCCATAAAAGCGTTTACAAGTAATTTACAATCCAAAATGGTCAATACAGTGTAAAAATTACAACCCGCCGACCTAAACGGCAAAAAAAGGATTTAACCCCCTAGTTCCTTCGAGAAACTCCTTGGCCGTGGTGGTCAAGCGGCCGCATATGTACACATCACCACCTAAGCTCTCCACTCAAGGCTGGGTGAGCTTTTCTTTCCCTTTACCTGCACCACATAGCACCCGTGAGCCAAGGCTCAGCAAGAAAATTCATTACTGCGTGTATATAATATCAGTTGATGATTATGATAATCATATAGAGCTTATAGCCCTAAACAGGTTAGTGAATATCACTTCAAGGTTTTGGTAACCATGTTGGGGCTTGTAGCCTTAATCAGATAATATCAAGATTCTGATAATCATGCTGGGGCGTGTAGCCCTAATCAAATGAGTGACTGATGAGTAAGTCACTAACTTAAACCAGATGAGTGACTGATGAGTAAGTCACTAATTTAAACCAGATGAGTGACTGATGAGTAAGTCACTAGCTTAAACTAGATGAGTGGCTGATGAGTGAGTCACTAACTTTGGCTCCACACCCTAGCCATGTGACGATGCAGTCACCTGGGCCTTCTGGCCCTGGCTCTAGGTAACTAGCCATTAGACTAGACAAGCGCTTTTGTTTTTCATCGAACTTAAGGTCGGTCAAGCATTTCATGCTCAAGACGATAATGCTTATGTCGATTAGATCTAACCTTTTTGGCTTGCGTTAAACACGCTAATACCGTTCTTGACTCATGAGTCAATACCATACGACCAGTGCTCAGTATTACTACCGAACTTGACTAATGAGTCACAACTTCACAGTTAATATCGACACCATTGCCGATTCTGACTAATGAGTCAGTGCCATTCACAAGTAAGCAAGATTTTCTAAGAATTTGATATGCAATCAATGTCCACATTTAAACACCCAACATGCCTCATTAATAACCATGCATGTCACATATGGGGTGCAGTTTTCTTACCTTTGGTTCGAGCGAGAAATAGTCAAGAACAACCCTTGAGAACGATCAACCCTTTGATTCCTTAGCGGTCACCTAGTCATAACCAAATATAACTTCCATCAATGAAAATGAGCAATGAAAGGCTCTTGACCTAAACCTCACTCTCGGGACCCCAAATTGTACCCAAACGATGAGTAGATTTGATCCCGAGCCTTGGGAATTGAAACCCCGAGCCAAAAAACCTCAAAAGTGCTCAAAATAGGAATTTGGAAAAGTAGGGTAGCGCTGCCCCCTTAGCGCCCCAGCGCTATTGCCAGAGTGGAAAGGCCCCTAGATAGTTCTGTAGCGCCCATACATGGGCACTATAGCACTACAACCAGGGTTTTCAACCTTGGTTTTTCCCTCCTTCGACTTCTCCATTTCCAACCTTCATGAATTGATTTTAAACTTAACCCAAACTCACAAATGAACCCCAAAACCATATATATAAGTCTAGGCATCATAACCCAAGCAACCATAGCCAAAAACTCCCATTAATCCTCAATTATCCAACTCAAAAACCAAGTTGAAAACCAAATGAAAAACAGGGCAAGAACCAGAGTTTTAATGGCTAGAAACTTACCTCAAGCTCAGTATAGAACCCTCTTCAATGGTGGAACACAACCCTAAGCCCTCAAGACTCACTTCCCTAGCTTGAATCCTCAAAAGAAGCTAAAAAAATTCAAAGGAAAAGGAAGGAGAAAATTGGTCAGGAGAAGATGAAGATGGTGCTCTGTTTTGGAAGGTTTCTATAGCCTTCAATGGTTATATCTATCCTTAGGGTGAAAAGACCATATTGCCCCTAGGTCATTTAAAGTCCTTTAAAGGCTTCCAAGGGTAAAATCGTCATTTCCTGCCTATCTCGTTAATCATAATTAACACCCTCCAATTCTCATTATTTCCAATATTCTCAAATACCAATAAATCATATCCCATTACCCTTTTATTCCCGGTAATGTTCTAATCACCAAATTACTCCAAGACTCACCCCGAGCCCCGAATTCAACCCCGTTATGACCAAACCGCTAACTTGCACTCAAAGATCGTCTCATGCCAAATGGCTCGAACAAATCCATATTATAATATGGCCTCATCAATAGTTCACCAACATGCATGAAAATACACAACTACGCCATCAACGGGCCAAATTGCCAAAATGCCCCTATGATGAAATGTGGACCCACATGCATGCATTTAACATCATATTCTAATATAATTCACATAATCATTTAATGGCATAATAAATCAATTATGGCCCTCCTGACATACTAATCCAACCATTAAACCTCATTAGGGATTTTGGGGCATTACACTAAGGGTTGCCAAGTTTGAGTGAGGTTGAACTCCCTAGGGGCAACTGCTCACCAACACCACTGATTAACATAGAAGTCTCTATAAAACCGTGTAACTTTGATTACACTCTTGGATAAGTAGTGATGCCCTAGGTAACTTGATGGGTACCCTTGTGAGGGATTTACTCTTGGATAGGTAGCGATGCCCTAGGTAACACGATAGTTAACCTTGATGGGGATATTTATTGGCTAGATCTTAGTGTTGAGACTCGGTTCTCCCTTACAGATTAGCATTTATGCTGGAGGGCGTGTTATGCCCAAATTGTTGGAAGTTGTCGAGCGTTGGTCTCGAATTATATTGTGATATATTATATCTGCTTGCTCTGAGATTTTCTGAGTGTAGGGATTTATTTGTTGATAAGAAATAGTTGTGATATAATATATCTGCTTGTTCTGGGATTTTCTGAGTGCAGGAATTTATCTGTTTATATGAAATAATTTTTCATTGGTTATCAGGCATGACCATAAGTTTGCCAGGACACTTTTGCGTTCTTGAAATTGATTGTGTAGGGTCCGGATGGATCCGGAACCCTAATTCCTTGCATGCTTTTGTTTTAAAGTTGAACTTACTAAGCGTTTTCGCTTACCTAGTTGTTTCATATTGTAGGTAAGAATAAGGGCAAGGCAGAGCTGTGAGCGCTGGAGTCTACCTTGCGAATGTACATGTGGACCGACCTTTTGGGAAGCCGTTTTATTTTTGGAAATGTTGTGTTATTTTCATAAACTAGGTTCACTCTACTCTTTATAAAATATGTTTTTATTAAATGTTAAGTATGGCCATACGACTTTTAAAAAGTTTTTTTTTAAATGGGTTTTTGAGACATTTGGTTAAATGAAAACATTTATATTTCTGCATTATCGAGTCTTAAAAATCTGGGTCGATACATGTTCCACTTTCCTTGTGTTTCCAAAAGGTCAGAAACTCTTAAAGGGTCTAATATGTTAGTTAAGCTAGGGAGGAAAGACGAAGATCTTGGTAACCAAGGATCATTAAAAGCTGAGGTATCTCTGCCATTACCTATTCGTCGTCTTAAACCCTTCTTTAGCAAATCTTCTCTCCATAAGATACTTCTCCATGTCAATAAGGGGCAGTGGCCCTCTCTAGCCTCCAAAGTACTTGTATGTTGATAGTATCGTGCTTTAAGTACTTGAGCCATTAAAGATGAGGGGTTTATCAGTAGAAGTCAGGCCTATTTTTTCAATACTGCCTGATTATATTGAATGAAACCTCTAAAGCCTATACCACCTTCTGTTTTTGGTCTACACATCTTATGTCAGGCCTGCCAATGGACTTTCTTTTTCCTATTAGTGGAACCCCACCAATATCTAGCTTGCAAACCTTCAATTTCTTGACATAGCCCATCTGGAATTCGAAAGCATGACATATAGTATTGTGACGTCCCACGTCACTATGGCTGCTTTCTGGAATGACGACTGGCCCTACAAACCAAGATAAGTCTTTCCAGCGTGCTTTGTCCTCACTCGCACACTTCTTGGGAAAACTTCCCAAGAGGTCACCCATCCCTAGATTACTCCAGGCCAAGCACGCTTAACCATGGAGTTCTCAAGTGATGGGTTACCGAAAAGAAGATGCACCTTCCTGATGTAGGTAGTACCCATCAACCCACTTAAACCCTATTCAACTGTGTAGTCCCATACCTACACAGTCTTAGAATCATTACACTTGACCTTCCCCAGGCGGTGTGGGATTGCACAGCTTACCCGGTCTTTCCCCTTACGGATCACAGGATTTTGACTGTCACAATCACCCTCCCTTACGGGCCCGACGTCCCCGTCGGCCACACTTCCGGCTGGGTCAAGGCTCTGATACCAAGTTGTAACGCCCTGGTTACCTCAGAACAGTTACGGTGAACCGGAAATTTGACTCGTTACCCGAGTCCTTTGGTTAAAAAAAACGTGATCTAAGTGTTATTATCAGGTTAAGGTAGAAAACCAGTAAAAAGGAAAGGGTACATTTCATTAAGTAAACAAACTGCTCATGAGCCTTTCAAAATGTTTACAAGTAGTTCATAATACAAAAGAGTCGCTACAGTTCCAAATTTACAATCCCCGCCGGCCTAAGCGGCAAAAATAGGGTAAACCCCTAGTCCCTCTGAGAACTCCTTGACCGTGGTGGTCAAGCGGCCCTGTATGTACATCACACCGCCCAAGCTCTCCACTCAAGGCTGGCCAAGCTTTTCCTTTCCTTTACCTGCACCACATAGCACCCATGAGCCAAGGCCCATCAAGAAAACATAATAAAACATGATGTAATGTCAACAACGATCATAGTAACCATTCAGGACCATCAGTCCAACACCAACTTGGTATCAGAGCAATGCCAAGGTTAGGGTTCCTGTAGACTGGCTGGGTATGTACACACATCACCGAAGTCAAGCTCGACTCATGGTTTGGTAACTATCTAAGTGGTTACATGTATAGTTGTTTAAATGTGATATATATGCTTTACCTGTGTGCATGAGATATTATGTTGAGCTTGTGCCCTGAGATATTGTATCTTCAGCAAATGTGTACTGATTAGTACTGAGATTGCTGGCGCTTGCTTATTAGTATGGTTGTTTATAAGTTATTATGTGATACATGCTGGGTGTTGAGTGCCATAAACATGTATCTGCTTGTGAATACTGAATGACTGTGGAATGCGATAGTTGTCTGTTGTTCTTGGACCATGAGGCGGCAAGAGGTTTAGTTATTACTACCTGACTGGCCATATTGATTATTGTTTCAGTAAGGTATCAGTGACAGAATGAACTCAGGACAGACAGACATGTCAGCTGGCCAGAGTGATCTAGGCCAGAATAATAATAGTCAGGGTCAAGAGAATGACCAATCTCAGGTTCCACAGCCAGCACCTGCAAACTGGCAACAGTTGTTTAATGATTTGCAGGCTATAGTGGTAAAACAGGGAGAGGAGCTTCGTCTCCTAAGACAGCAGCAAGTGCCTGTGGTGGCCAGTGTTGCAGAGGCACCTTCTGTGTCGGTGCCAGTTACTGGGCCACTGCCTGAGGTTGCAAACAGATTGGAACCTCTTTATGAGCGGTTCAGGAAACAACAACCTCCTGTGTTTGAAGGCAGTGCCGATCTTACCAAAGCTGAACAATAGATGAGCATGATTACCACTGTTCTTGACTTTATGAAGGTAGTTGGTGCTGAGAGGGTGGCCTGTGCGGCCTATATGTTTCAGGAAAATGCCCGGATTTGGTGGGAAGTGGTTGGCCAGACCAAGGATGTTAATCTCTTGAGCTGGGAGGAATTTCAGACTTTGTTTAATGAAAAGTACTATAATGACGCCATTAGAGCGGCGAAGGCTGATGAATTCATGAGGCTACTTCAGGGAAGCTTATCAGTAACCGAGTATGCCTTAAGGTTTGACCGTTTGGCAAAGTTTGCCAAGGAGTTGGTACCCACTGATGGGACCAGGACAGAGCGTTTCTTACAGGGGCTACAGCCCAGGTTCGCCCGAGATGTGCGCATCACCACTATGGCAGGAATGACTACTTATGCACAGGTGGTGGAGAAGGTGCTTACAGCGGAAACTGCAGAGATTAAGATCTGGCGTGACAATGCAGCCAGAAGGGATTTCAGGAGGCCAGGTCCTCCATTTGTGGGTTCTGGTAGGGGTGTTGGCCCCAGTGATCAGAAGAGGAAGGTTCCTGATACCTTCCCGGTTCCAGGTCCTGACAGGAGACCTCGTGGTATTACAATAGGTCGTCCTGGGGGCAGTGAAGCCTGGAGGTCTTATCCCGAGTGTCCTAGATGCAAGAGGCATCACTTGGGAGAGTGTAAAGCAAGGGCCTGCTTCTCTTGTGGAGCAGTGGGTCATCTCAAAAAGGATTGCCCTAAGGCAAGAAAGGAAGAGCCCAGGAAGGCAGACAGCTCGGCCCCAGCGCGAGTGTTTGCTTTGACTCAAGCAGAAGCTGAAGCTTCCCCCTCAGTTGTTACAGGTCAGCTTCTTAGTGCAGGAACTGCTTATAATGTATTGATTGATTCTGGTGCCACACATTCCTTTGTTGCTAGTAGTGTTATTGATAGATTGTGTAGACCTTGTGATTTCTATGCTGTGGGGTTTGGTACTTTGTTACCCACTGGGGAATTGGTTGTATCCCGGAGATGGGTCAGATCTTTGCTAGTGATAGTGGAGGGTAGAGAGTTGTCAGTGGATCTTATAGAGTTAGTTATGACTGACTTTGATATGATACTGGGTATGAACTGGTTAGCCAAGTATGGGCAACCATTGACTGCAGAAGGAAGATGGTCACCTTTGAGCCTGAAGGTGAGGATCCTTTTGTATTTGCTGGTACTGTGCATGGACCCCGTATTCCTATGATTTCTTCATTGAGGGCTAGGGATTTTTTGCAAGGGGGTTGCATTGGATTCTTAGCCAGTGCGGTTGATACCACCCAGGCCGTGCCAGTGAGACCAGAGGATACTAGACTTGTGTGTGAGTTTTTGGATGTGTTTCCAGAGGATTTTCCAGGGTTGCCACCACACAGAGAGATTGAGTTCGTTATAGAACTAGCCCCAGGGACGGAGCCAGTGTCTAGAGCACCATACAGAATGGCCCCAGCTGAGTTGAAAGAGTTAAAGGTACAATTGCAAGAACTATTGGATTTGGGTTTTATCAGACCTAGCTTTTCACCTTGGGGTGCGCCAGTTCTGTTTATGAAGAAGAAAGATGGTTCTCTAAGGATGTGTATAGATTACAGAGAACTGAATAAGCTGACAATTAAGAACCGGTATCCTTTGCCAAGGATAGACAATCTGTTTGATCAATTGCAGGGTAAGACGGTATTTTCTAAGATCGACCTTCGTTCTGGTTATCATCAGTTGAGGGTCAAGGAGGGAGACATACCGAAGACCGCTTTTCGCACCAGGTATGGGCATTATGAGTTTCTAGTTATGTCATTTGGGTTGACTAATGCCCCTGCTGCTTTCATGGATATGATGAACAGAGTGTTCAAGGATTATTTGGACCAGTTTGTGATCGTCTTTATCGATGATATTCTGGTATATTCTCAGACTGAATCGGAGCATGAACATCATCTGAGGTTGGTTCTACAGAGGTTGAGGGAACACAGATTGTTTGCAAAGTTCAAGAAGTGTGAGTTCTGGTTGTCTCAGGTGTCCTTCCTTGGGCACATTGTCAGTAAGGAAGGGATTAAAGTGGATCCATCAAAGATTGAAGCGATCAGAGATTGGCCAAGGCCAAAGAATGCTTCTGAGGTTAGAAGTTTCCTTGGATTGGCAGGGTATTACAGGCGTTTTGTGGAAGGGTCCTCAAAGATTACTACTTCGTTGACCGAGCTGACACGCAAGGGTCAGAAGTTTGTGTGGTCAGACAAGTGTGAGAACAGCTTCCAAGAGTTGAAACAGAGGTTGATTACAGCTCCAGTTCTGAGTCTTCCAACGGACCAGGAGAAGTTTGTGATATACTGTGATGCTTCTCATCAGGGTTTGGGCTGTGTTTTGATGCAATCAGAGAGAGTTATAGCTTATGCTTCTCGCCAGTTGAAGGAGTACGAGAAGAGGTATCCTACCCATGATTTAGAGTTGGCAGCGGTGGTTTTTTCTTTAAAGATATGGAGGCACTATCTCTATGGAGAGAAGTGTGAGATTTATACAAACCACAAGAGCCTAAAGTACTTCTTCACCCAAAAGGACTTGAACATGAGACAAAGGCGTTGGCTAGAATTAGTGAAAGATTATGATTGTGGGATTCTGTATCACCCAGGGAAAGCCAACGTGGTAGCTGATGCTTTAAGCCAGAAGGGTCCGGGACAGATTCATGGTATTAGGCTGATAGCCAGAGAGTTAGCTGATGACATGACCAGAGCTGGTATAGAGTTACTGGTGGGCCAGTTGGCCAATATTACGCTACAGTCTACGCTGCTAGAGAGGATTAAAGAGGGTCAATTGAGTGATCCACAGCTGATCAAGATTAGAGAGGATGTCTTGGCTGGAGCATCCAGGGATTATACAGTATCTGATTTGGGGTTATTAAGATACAAGGGACGAATATGTGTTCCATTAGACACTGCATTGAGGCGGGAGATTCTGGATGAATCTCATACTACAGCTTACTCTTTGCATCCAGGCACCACGAAGATGTACCAGGATGTGAGATCGTTGTACTGGTGGCCAGGGATGAAGAGAGATGTAGTAGAGTATGTGGCTAAGTGCTTGACTTGTCAGCAGGTCAAGGCTGAGCATCAGAGGCCGGCAGGGTTATTGCAGCCTCTGGATATCCCGAAGTGGAAGTGGGAAGACATCACAATGGACTTTGTGGTGGGTTTGCCCAGGACTGTTGGCCAGCATGATTCCATTTGGGTGATAGTGGATCGCTATACTAAGTCAGCTCACTTTCTACCAGTGAGGACTACTTATACTGTGGTCCAGTATGCAGATCTCTATGTGAGAGAGATCGTGCGCCTCCATGGAGCTCCTAGGTCGATCGTGTCAGATCGGGACCCTACATTCACTTCCAAGTTCTGGAAGAGTTTACAGACAGCCATGGGTACACGACTGAAGTTCAGTACAGCTTATCATCCTCAGACAGATGGGCAATCTGAGAGGACGATCCAGATATTGGAGGACAAGCTACGAGCATGTGTGCTGGACTTTGGTGGGTCATGGAGTAAGTATCTGCCTTTGATAGAGTTCTCCTATAATAACAGTTATCAGTCTACCATCGGAGTTGCACCTTATGAGATGCTATATGGTAGGAAGTGTAGGTCTCCCATTCATTGGGATGAGACAGGTGAAAGGAGATACTTAGGTCCTGAGGCAGTTCAGAGGACCAGTGAGGCTATTGATAAGATTAGAGCTCGGATGCTTACTTCTCAGAGTAGACAGAAGAGCTATGCAGATCCCAAACGCAGGAACGTAGAGTTCCAAGTAGGGGACTATGTCTTCCTCAGAGTCTCGCCATGGAAAGGGGTGAGAAGGTTTGGGAAGAAGGGCAAGCTGAGTCCCAGGTTTGTAGGTCCATTTGAGATCCTGGAGAGGATTGGTCAAGTGGCTTACAGGCTAGCTTTGCCTCCGGCGTTGTCGGCCGTGCATAATGTATTTCATGTTTCCGCTCTTCGGAGGTATGTATCTGATGAGAGTCATGTTTTGAGTTATGAGGATCTGGAACTTGAGCCAGATCTCTCCTTTAAGGAGCAGCCTATTCAGATACTTGATCAGAAAGATAAAGTCCTCAGGAACAAGACAATACCTTTGGTTAAGGTGTTGTGGAGGAACAGCAAGGTCGAAGAGGCGACCTGGGAGCTAGAGTCTGATATGCGGAGTCAGTATCCCGAGCTGTTCAGGTAAATTTCGAGGACGAAATTTCTGTAAGGAGGGGATAGTTGTAATGCCCCGGATTCCCTATTTTGGTTAATGGCCGGGTTAGTAGGCCGGGAGGGCCATAACTGTTTAATTATGCCATTGAATGTGATTATGCATGTTTATGAGAATTATATTATAATATAATGTTAATTGTATGCATGTCGATGATATGTGTTGAGACCACATTATGATGTGGGTTTGTTCGAGCTGTTCGACATGAGACGATCTTAGGATATTGATTAGCGGTTTAGTCACAACAGGTTTAAGTGTCGGGATTGGGTTGAGTCTCGGGGTGATTTTGAAGATTAGAGCGTTACCGGGAGATAAAGGGTAACAGGATGTGAATTATTGGTGTTTTTTATTATTGAGAATAGCGGGAATTAGAGAGCGTTAATTATGATTAACGAGTTAGGGGGAAAGTACCAAAAATGCCCTTGGGAGCCTTTAGAAAGTATTAATTGACCTAGGGGTAAAATGGACATTTCACCCCTAGGATAGATATAACTCTTGATGGCTGAAGAAAATGATGGAAAAACAGAGTATACTTTAGAGTTCTCCCGTACCTTCTTCTCCTCACTGTTCTTTGTGGTTTTTTAACCAATTTTGAGGATTCAAGCTTGGGAAGCAAGCCTTGGGAGTTTGGGAGTGTGTTCCACCATTGAAGACCATCATAAGCCGAGCTTTGGGTAAGTTTCTAACCATGGTTTTCTCTGGTTTGCTCTGTTTTGGTTTTGTTTTGCAGCTGAGTTTACTAGGGTGAATTCATGGTTTTGTTGGGAGTTTTGGCTAGGGTTCCCATGCTTGTGATGTTTGGGGTGTGTTGGGATGGTTTTTGGGTTTATTTGGCATCAAGAATAGGCTTTGGAAGCTTGGAAATCGAGTTGGAATCGAAGGAGTTGAAGAAGGTCGGTTCAAGGGAGTTTGGGCCTGGAGGTAGCGCTACAGCGCCCACCCTAGGGCGCTATAGCGCTCCTCAGGAGGTTTTCTGGCTCTTGGGAGGTTCTGTGTAGAGCGCTGTGGCGCTAGGGGTTGAGCGCTGTAGCGCTACCCTGTTCCTTCCAAACCCCGTTTTGAGTGTTTTTAAGGGTTTTTGACTTGGGGTTTCAATCCTTAAGGCCCGGGATCGAATCTACTCACCGTGTGGGCATGTTTCGAGGTCCCGAGGGTGGTGCTTAGGTTAAGACCCTATTACTGTGGATTCTCATTGATGGAGGTTATAATTGGTTGTGATTAGGTAACCGCTAAGGAACTAAAAGATCGATCGTTCTCAGGGGTCGTCTTAATCATACTTCCCGCTCGAACCTGAGGTAAGAAAACAGTGTATGAATACAGTTGCACCCTGTATAGGTATATGACATGCATGGTTTGATAATGAGGCATGCTGGTTGATATATGTGGACATGGAATGCATATTAAATGCTTGTGAATGCTGATTACCTATTTGAGACACTGACTAGTCAAGGATCGACTCTAAAGTCGATGATCACGCATTGAATGGCTCTATGGCATTAATGCGGGACCGACCCTAAGGTCGAAGAACTTATAAGCGCTTGCCTGGTCTATGACCAGATGTCTATAGCCAAGGTATATGACCCCGGTGACCGTTTGTCACGTGGCTAAGGGACGTTGTCCATAGTTTCGACTCTAGGGTCATGAGGAAGGTTATGTTGGTGACCAATCACCATGCACCTGTCCTGAACAAGCTTATGAAAGAATCACCTATCAGTTAAGCCCTGGTGACCCTATCGTCACATGGCTAGAGGGAGCGACGCTCATTACTGTGACTTTTGGCTATTGTCACCTATTTGTTGGACTGATGGTCCTGAATGGTTACTATGATCGTTGTTGACATTACATCATGTTTTATTATGTTTTCTTGCTGGGCCTTGGCTCATGGGTGCTATGTGGTGCAGGTAAAGGAAAGGAAAAGCTTGGCCAGCCTTGAGTGGAGAGCTTGGGCAGTGTGATGTACATACAGGGCCGCTTGACCGCCACGGTCAAGGAGTTCTCAGAGGGACTAGGGGTTTACCCTATTTTTGCCGCTTAGGCCGGCGGGGATTGTAAATTTGGAACTGTAGCGACTCTTTTGTATTACGAACTACTTGTAAACATTTTGAAAGGCTCATGAGCAGTTTGTTTACTTAATGAAATGTACCCTTTCCTTTTTACTGGTTTTCTACCTTAACCTGATAATAACACTTAGATCACGTTTTTTTTAACCAAAGGACTCGGGTAACGAGTCAAATTTTCGGTTCACCGTAACTGTTCTGGGGTAACCAAGGCGTTACAAGTATGTTGGCATAGCTTGGATTACTGCTTTTAGAAGGATTTTCTTTCCTACATGGAGAATATACTTAATTTAACATATCCAAAAAAAAAATATTGATTAATAAAAGTAAATCATTAGCTAATCTTTAAACTATCTTTTACCTGCTTGAGAAAAAAAATTAAATTTCCAAGCATGTAAATGCATCCATATTTTATCTTTTATTGGGTTGAAAAAAACTCTCTTGTTTCTACCTTCCATCATAGGTAGACCCAAATAAGTCTCTATGGCTTCTGTCCTTTGCATGTTTAGAGAGGGCATGTAGAGATTTCTGATCTCTACTGAGGTATTTAGGGAGAAATATACTAAGGACTTGTTATAATTGATCATCTATAAAAAATTAAAAGCCTTTTATGTAGAATCATTGTGATCTTTAAAATTTTGATATTATATAATAATTAAACTTAGATATCATTAGAAATTAACCTTATAAAATAAGATAGAATATACTTGTCCTGAACATCCTGAGTAAAAAGAAAAAATATTTTGAATAACTTGTAAGGATCTTTCAGATGCCTGAATAATGATGAGACTGTCACCTGCAAAAAAAAGATGAGTAATGGATGGAGCATTATTAGAAATTTTTAATCCCATAATATCCCGCCTTCTTTCTGCTTGTCTAATCAAAGCTGAAAAATCTTCAGCACAGACCAAAAATAGATATGGTGAAAGAGGATCCCCTTGTCTCAATCCTCTAGATGGAATAACTTCCCCAAACACTGAACCATTAAGCTGAAATGAATATCGAACTGAAGTAACACATTTGATTAGCTTTTTTACCCATTGAATCCTAAATCCTAACTTAAGTAACATTTTCTCAACAAAATTCCATTCAACCCCATCATAAGCCTTACTCATATCCACCTTCATCGCTACATAGCATTTTCTCCCTGTCTTTTTTAGTTTTAAGTTGTGGAGACATTCATAAGCAATAATTGCATTGTCCATGATAAGTCTTCCTGGGACAAAAGCATTTTGGGTAATACTTATGATTGATGTGAGAAATGGTTTTAATCTATTGATTAAGGTCTTTGAGATAAATTTATAGATGATGTTACAAAGACTAATAGGTCAAAAATCGCTTATAGCTACAGGTTCTTTCACTTTTGGGATCAGGGTGATGATAGTGGAATTAATGATGGACCAATCCTCCTTTTCATTCAAACAATCCAGAATTGTTTTGATACCAACGGGCCTACAACATCCCAGTGTTCTTGGTTGAATAAAGCACTCATACCATCTGGACCTGGAATTTTGTCAGCAGGCGTAGTGAAAACAGCTTCTGTAATTTCTTCCAACGAAAAAGGTTTTTCTAATGCCTCATTCATTTCTTCAGTAACTTGTGATTCAATCCCCAATAATAATTCATCAATAAGTATTTCTGAATGAGAAGAGGAGGTGAATAGAGAGTTATAGAATTTTAATATAACTTAACTTATGTCTCTATCACTCGTGCATCACGCCTTATCATCATTAAAGAGACCTATATTATTCATTTGTAAAAAATCAGTACAAGTTATGTATCTTAACACTCACCAAGATGAACTTTATAGTTTTATTATGTTATTCCTTTTTAAAAAAATTCTATGATTTACCATGTTATGCATTATTCTTCACTATGTTAATACTTTTCAAACTTCTGAGTATAACTTTATTTTATATATACATCTAGTTTAATAATTATTTAAAATAAGATCTATATTTATAATAAGTTTTAGTCGATTATACTTGCTCTTTTAATACCATTAGCCTTCAAAGTCTGTTAAAAGTTCTCTTGTAAGTATACTTGTAGTATCTGGAATATTTAGATAATTCTACATATATCACACTATCTTTTTGATAGAATTAGATTTTATGCCTTATAAAACTTTTTTCTAATCCAGCCTATCAATATGTTTATTTTGCGGCTAGTTTTACTAAAAATTGTATTTTATAACTTTGAAAATTATAAGTCAATTACCAAGTTGGAAAACTTGTTTCAAACTAAAAATTAGAGGTTAAAGTAAACAAAAAGCTTTTATAGTATTGTTCCTATGTTGTTGCTTTGCCCTTTGATGAAAGAATTTTGTGTTTCTGTCCCCTGCTTGTAACCATTGAATTCTAGATCGTTGTTTCCAAAAGACTTCCTCTTTGCAAAGTAGTTCATCGAGCTTCCTTTCCAATTGTCGTATCTTCGAAGGATCATTTATATGATCTTGCAAATTATGAAGATAAGTAACTTGAGAATGTGTTTCTTTTATTGCCTAGCTAGAGATCCAAATTTTGTTTGATGCCACGAGGAAAGATTAGTGGCACGTATTTGAATATTATTAATGGTTGAAAGAAGGGAAGAAGAAGAAGTAGATTGCCACCCGTTTTTACGATCTCCTTACATTCTGGATCTTTGACCCAAAGATTTTCATACTTGAATCGAGGTCTTTTTCTAATTTTTGAACTCTCCTTGTCCATATTGTTTTGGAGAGTTATAAGAAGAGTTCTATGGTCTGATTGGTAAAATTCTATGTGTGTAAGAGTTGCAGTAGGAAATACACTCATATTCTTCATTGACGATGGCACAATCCATTCTCTCTTGTATAGTACCATCAGTTGTATTTTTACTCCAAGTAAATTGATTTCCATAGTGACTTAATGGTTTCAATGCACATATCTCTAGGGCACTTCAGAAAGCCTCAATCTGTGTTTCACTTCGTATTCCTCTACCCTTTTTATCTGTTTGACTTAAGATTTCATTGAAATCTCCCATAACTAACCAAGGTCCACTTGTCACGATTCTCAAATGTTGTAGTAGCTCTCATGTAAGGTGTCTGTTAGACACTTTAGGTTCACCATAAAAACCACAAAAATGCCAAAAAAAATTGGTGATTCTCAAATTGAATGAAACAACTTATATGATTTGTTGACCATGATTGTATTGAAACTATTACTTTTTCCTTCCAAAATAGCATAAGCCCTCCTCCCAATCCATTCCTAGGAACCTCAAAACTTTTTGTGTAGTCAATATATTTACCTAAGGATTTTGCCTTATCATTCATAAGTTTTGTCTCCATTAAAAATAAAATATTAGGCCGTTAGATTTTTTGTGAGGAATCTTACTTGTTTCCTTGCTTTATCTCCATTGAGTCCCCTTGCATTCCAACTAATAATAGACATATGGAGGAGAAAGTGATGTGATTTCAACCGGCTAGCAATACCAAATGAGCATATCATCAAATTTTAAATTGGGTAAATAACTAGAGAAATAGAATTCTAACTTTATAATTGTCTTCTTTTAATAAGATATATTAAGTTTACGATTAGCTTCCAAATTTTAGGAATATTATATATTTATTTTATTAGATGCCAAATTTCTTCTTCATATACGTATTCTTTTTTAATAAATATAAATATTTGAGTTTATGTGAATTTTTACTCGTCCTTATTGAAGTCTTTTATCAATGAGGCATAGTTTGATATGATTTACATAAATCAATATTGTCTATTCACTAATTTGGTTTTATTTGAGAGGTTTATAGAATTCAATGCTAACAAAGCCTATTCGATTTGTTTATATTATGGGGTTGGATATGGATGTAAGAATTGTAATAGACTAAATTGTTTAAATTTCATAAATATAGTTCTACCGAATGTTTAACCAATTTAAAACTAGATTTGTGTATATATTTATTAGAGTGATTTTTATAGGGTTAATAGCTGATTTTATAAAAATATATAGTCAATTCCCAAGAATATAAGTACCATTTAAAACATAGGTTAGTGAATTTTTTTAATAATATTAGAGATACACAATTAATTTACACTTAATATTGCTATCTATTTGATTCAGAGCATGGTAATTTTGAGAATCTCTAATAACAATTTAAATGTAATTTAGAATAACGAGTTAGCTTTAAAATTGGTGAACTTTATATTATATATTTATGCAATTAAGAAAACCTTCATTACCTCTATGCAACTTTTCCCATACATATGTAGATTCATCATTTATTATGGTATACATTTTAATTATGCAATTTGTTATATGTGCTTATATGGGTTGTTACCTTTTATTTTTATATTTTTGAGAGAAAATATATTTAAAATGAGAAAATTAATGGGTTTTTGGAATTTAATTTTTTATGATCTAGGTCATCTTTATATGTGGAGGTTTTCGTGAAGGATTGTTCCATTTGGTTTAGATAGATATCATATTTTAGAGATTACAGCTAAGACGCACTAAATATTTATATATATACTTATATCTATACATGTGTTTTCCTAGCAATGTGATTTCATCTATTATTTAGTGTGAAGAGGCACTTCCATGTTATATATGGAATCTTGTGTATAAATTTATAATGGTTGAAAATATAGAAAGAAACAAAAAGAGATATTGTGAGAACATTTTTCATATTTGTTTATTGCCGTATAATACTAAATTTAGATATTGCAAGTTCCTTACAAATTGCTAATTTTATGGAGTGGTATAATTTAGGTTGCGTTTGATAAAATATTTGTTTTTAAATTTTTTAAACTCAAAAATAAAAATATTTTTTTGTTTTATATTTTTTTGATTTTTATAAAATAAAAATGTGTTTGGTAATCATTTTTGTTTTCTGTTTTTTAAAAATAAAAATAAAAATGTGTTTGGTGACTTTTATTTTTATTTTTTGTTTAAAAAATAAAAAACATATTTGGTAAACATTTTTTTTGGAATGTTTATTTTTTATTTTCATTTTCTAAACTAAAAAATAAAAATATTTTTTGTGACCACTATTTATTATTTTAAAATAAAAGATAAGAAAATTATAGTAAAAAAAATCATATTAATAATATCCAAGTAATCTCAAATTTCAAAACTTAATATCTATCCATGAGATAACACAAAATTAATAAAGTATACATAGTAAAATAAAAACGTATGAATTGACAATTATCCAAACTTAAAGTAAAGTATTAAACAAGACTTATCAATCAACTAATGTCTTTACTCAATCTCACTATCGTCGACTAGCTCTCCTTATATGATCAGTAATTTCATCACGAACATGAGCCATTTCACGTATATGAGTTCTAGAAATACTGAACTCTACACTATCGGTCAAAGTTCCATCCGTGCTTTGTAAAGTAGTGGCCTGTACTTCAGAATTTCCTTCACCTCCATCAAAATATACATCTGTTTTTGCATTTGTCCTTATAAAATTGTGAATCCCACAACAAGCAACGACAATGTACTTTTGTATTCTTAGATCATATGAAGGCATTTGCTTTAGGATTAGAAAGCGAGCCTTCAATACGCCGAAACACCGCTCAATGACATTTCTCAAGGAAGAGTGTCGATAATTGAAAAACTCATTTTTCCTATGGGATTAAGATCTGTGTACTGGCCCAAATGATACCTTTCCCCTCGGTATGGCTAAAGAAAACTAGACATGTTTGTATAGCCATAATCAATAAGATAATATTTTCCGAATCCAACGATAATTCATGTTAGTTTTTACTTATAGATATTTAATATAACATAATGTCAATCAACATACTAAGTTTGATAAATACTTACCTTGGGGCGGCATTGGAAATCCATAATCTGGGTTTGTCGCACATTCTAGAAGAATCCATGCATCATTAGTTGATCCTTCCCATCCAGGGACAACGTATGTGAACTTTATGTCAAATGAACATACACACATAACGCTCTGAGTTGTATCCACTTTCCGACCTCGATATGGTATTTGTTCATCAATTGGAACATGCGCAGAAATATGAGTCTCATCTATAGCTCCAACACAATTCTAAAATACAAAATAAATTATTAGATTTTTTTATTGAATATTGAAAGAAAGGAAAAATAATAATTCAAACTTTTGTACCCTAAAAAATGGATAATATCTAGGATCGAATCGAATTTGTGGATGAGTTACATCAAATGAAGGTGGAGTAATTAGATCTTTGGATAGACGACATATTGCCTTCAAAACCTTTCTAAAATAATGAGATGTGGTTGAGGTGGAGTGCTGAAATCATTCAGCAACCACACGATGCCGTTCATTATGGTCAATCACAAATAAGAACATAGCCACTTGTTCTTCAACAGACAGATATCGTGAGTTGTTCAATAAATTTTTTTTTTCCTTTAGAACACCACAAAATAGTTTGAAGACATCTTTGTTCATTCTGAACAAATCATAACACCTACTCCAATGGTCGTGCAATACTTCCATAACGTATTCATGGCCTGAAAGAGCTGAATTTCTACAAGGTTGCTTAGATAGATATGATTGATTATATTCCTCGCAAGCAAAATATAGCAAAATCTCTCCAAACTCATCATCTGAATCATCCAGTGTAGAGTCCAAGAACTTTACTTAGCTAAATGTTAGTAGTATTATAGTATGTTTAGTGTTACCTTTGTTACCATGGATTTTTGGTTCAGACCGGGAATTATTTGGACACTCATAGTAGTACTTATAGATTTTCTAAGTTTAATCTATAGTTTAAGAATATTAAGTATAACCTAAGGTGTGATTAAAGTGATTGATATTAAGGATTATATTTATTATATTATAAGGTTTAGACATCAACCAATAGGATTTTAAGCACATGTTATGAATGGTGATTAAGGATTAAGTATTTTTGAGGATTAAATCTAATAAGGAGTAAAGTTTGAATGTTATAGGGTCAGTCAACAGCTTTGAGTACGTTGAGGGCTTAGTCAAGGCTGTTTACTCCATTCAAACTTAGCTAAAAATGTGTAATTTCGTGTTTAAATATTCAGCGTGTGCCGATATATCGCAGCTATAGGGGGTGATATATCGCAGCACGTAGATACGGAAAACACGAAACGATGCACGGTCGCCTCGGGCATACTGGCCCAGGCGATATATCGCCTCCTTCAGCATATGTTCAGTTGTTTTTGAATTCTTTTCCTTTCAGCCATTCAAACTTCTTCATAAGTCCAGCATCTTTTGAACGAGTCTTCAGCCTCTGCTGAACGATTATTCAAATGATTTTCACCTAAAAAGCCATTATCTTTATTCAAGTAAAATCAAGATATTTTCATTCCCAAACTCTATAAATAGGACCTAGTACCCAGCCATTATTCACCATTTGCTCTAAGTTCAGAAGCTGCTAGTGTTAAGTGAGTGTGAGAGTGTAAACACCTGGTTTGGGGAAAAACTATAAGCTTAAACATCATAAGCTTATCAAACACTTTGGGAAGTGAGTTCTATAGTATTTCGGTGGAGGTTAGATTGATCTTGAAAATCTTTGAGGTAACCAAAACTCTAGTTTCTTTCTGAATTATGTTTCCTTTCTCTTAGTCTTCTACTCAATTTCCTAACCTCATTCTTATTTTGGTTAGGGAATCCAAGTTCTTAAGCACTTAAGTTGTGGTAAGCATATTTTCTTTTAATGGTTTAGTCTTCCTATTCTCTTTCATTTCATCTCCTTTCTTTAGACTCACTCTTGTTCATTATGGTTTTAGGAGTGTTTCAAAAGTCCCAACTCAGTCCATTATATCCCGGTAACTTTGGTAAGGAAAATAGGCTAGAATCTATATGTTTATGTTTATGTTATCTTATGTGTTATGTTGTGATATGATATGAGTATGTTATGAATATGTTGTGCATGTGTTTGTTGTAGGCTTGGGCTTATGCCCTATTTGACTAACAAGACCCCAAAAAGATTGTGGGCATATGCCTATTTAGCTGGTAGGACCCCACTAATCTCATGGGCATAAGCTTGTTTAGTCTATGGGACCCCAAGTAATAATGGCCATTATAATAAGTGTATTATGTGTTATGATATGTCTTTACGTTATTATGAAATTATGTTTATGTTTATGACTATGTGTTAGATTTTCCTTGCTGGGCATTAGGCTCATTCCTTTCTGTTTATGTGCAGGAAATAAGCTTTAGAGGCGGAAAGATTCGTGACGCTTAGAGGATGTGTATCGATGGTGAATGGAGTCAAGGAGCCGAGCGTTATTCGATTCGAGGATGTAGTCTTCTTTATGTTTTTATGGTTTCAAATGTATTTTCCGCATTTTCTATGTAACTCTTTTTAGTTTTTAAGTTATTTTTGTTTTAAAGACAATGGGTACCCATATCCTACTTATTTTATGAAAGTAAACTTTGTTTCTACAAGTTTCTGATAAATTATGGTATTTTCGCAAAAATGTAAGTTTTATGTATAGTTTCGTTAATGGTCCAAAAAGTCTAGAGTAGTGGGTCATTACATCCAGTAAATTATCCTTGTTGAACCAAGCAACGTTTAAAGACATTTTATCCTGATAGTAGAAAAAACTTTTAAATTTTACATTCAATATATAAAAATATATAAGCATTCAAAATCAAAGTCAAACCATAAAACAAAATAAGCAAAACAAGTCATCCAGTCAATAGCTAAACAAAGTCATACAATCAATGGCTAACAAGGCCATCCAGTCAATAGTTTAACAAACTCATCCAATCAATAGCTAAACAAAGTCATTTTGTTCATAGCTAAACAAAGTCGAAATTTTTCACTTCAGATTCAGCAACCAATCTATTCTTCTATGCTCTGGCATCTTTAGAAACAATGCTCTAGACACCTTATTCTCAAACTTCTCAATAGCTTTTGCGTATACTTCTCCACTAATTCCATCAATTTGATTAAGAGCTTCAACACTCTCATCCAATAAGTAATGTGATGCAGATGTTGCCATTGATCTCTCTATCAATTCTGTCTTTCGCTTTGCAGTTTCATTATATGTTGTCAGTGCATCTACCAAAGTTGATGAGAACTTTACTCTTTTTACTGATCGAGAGTTTGAAGTGGTTGTTGATTTACCTCTTCTTTTGCTCCCATCCTCATCAAAACCACTTTCTTCATTCCTAGTAGAAGGACTTATCGACGTTGCATCATCATCATTATTATCTCCATCATTAGAAGGTCTTCGAGTTGAAGGATGAGCATTTGAACCAGTTGTAGTAGTATCACCAAAGATAGTGCATAATTTCTCATAAAACTTGCAACCTTTCTTTCTAAATCTTTTAGCAGACTTGTTAACCTACATGAAATGAACTTATATTGATAAAATATACCAATACCTATTAAAATAAAAACTAGCATAAAATCCATTTTAAATCATTTTTACCTGAATAAGTTTTACCCAAACTTCATCAGTCGCATTAACTTCTCCAGTCACTGCATTGTATCCCATACCAGTCTCTTTCAGTAAAGACTTAAAATCCTTATGCTTTTGCTTTAATTAATTGTATTTGTTCCTTAGTTGCATATCACTATAATTTCTTTTTTGCTCGTGCACAAAGCTCTTCATTTATATATTTCCATGATTGCTTTGTAAAGGTTGTGGTATTCTTATTTCCCCTTAAAACTTCTTCTTTCATAAGTTCAATGAAAATTTCTTCATGCCTTTGAGTCCAAACAGAAGCCTCATCATTATTCTCAATAATAAGAACTTCATTATCAATACCTGTAATCTACGTAAGACCTAAGGATTCAATAAGAATTCTAAATGCAAATACAAGACTATTCCTAAAGAAACAACCATTTCAAGAACAACAATAAGAAATTATATTTATGTCATATATTTGCTATCCAAAAACAACACCAGAAACTAACCAGATCAAGAACAAACAAGATGTAATATTTAAAATAAACACACCAAACATAAAAAATCATTCTTAAAAAACATAATATAAACAACATTGCATAGGCATGTTTAAAACATAAGTTAAACATATTACACACAAGACAATTACCCTTAATACTAAGTAAAATATAAAATATTTTAAACTGTGTTATTTTTTCATAAGAATTTTTCTTCTTTGATGTTGGTCAAAGAGGTAGGAATTGACATGTGGGCAAATCAAGTGAAAGACAATCATACTTGACAGTAAAGCACATGAAACCAAAAATACCACATAAACAATATCTTGACATATCATGTCCCCTGTTCTTGCAAGCCAAGTTATATGTAGAGACAACAAAATTCATATCAGCTAGGATAAAAACTACTAGTGCCAATTTTCAAAAGTTAGAAATTGTTCAGTTAGGCTAGTTGTCAATCTTCATTATTAGGAACTGTTAGTTGGACCTATTATCACTATGTGATTCACTGTCATAGTATAACTTCATATTAGTTTGTAAAGGCAGCCTGCTCAGGCTCCATAAAATTTGGTATGCATTTTCTTTGAAGGTGTGTTGTGCCTAATGTGTAGATTTGTGAATGTTTTCAGTTTCCAACTAATGAGTTGCATTTCTGATGTGCAGTTTACAAGGTCATTGAAGAGGGAAGGTCATGGAAAATACAGAGATATAAGTGAAGGGGATTTCTTGGGTGAAGTTACTGGGTCATTAAAGAAGCTGGATGTTGAGGTCAGTATACTTGAATATTTGTTGTATAATTGAATCTTTCAAATTCTTTTGGCTAATTTTTACTTATTTGGTACTTACTTACAGTAGGTTCTTAGAGCGAAAGACGATTTCACCACAAAGGCACTTGAGAATCTACTTATCAAAAAGGGTAATTCTTTTTGTTCATTGTGTTTGAGATACTTATTGTGTTGTGCAGGTATTGACATTGTTAGTGTGAAGAAGAAAAAATATGATGGAAACGATGAAGATAATAAGAACTTGTGTAAATTTTGATTATGAACTCACAACTTGTCTAATAAACAATTTAAGGGTCTACTAATATTGTCTAAACTTCTCCAACTACAACCTCAAGATCAATGAACAACTGACTTATAAGAAATCATCATGCTGGATCAATGAACTAACAACTTGTCTAATAGACATTCTAAGGGTCTATTAATGAACTATTATGACCCTGCTAAGTGAACTTGCTCCTTACTCTTAAAACATCCTTATAATTCAATCGTATATCATTTCTCATCACTGACAGATTCAAAAGGAAAACTAAAAATTTATTGTGCAATTCCTATTTGAATTCAAAGTTTAAGCTGTCCACAATTTGCTCCTATGAGTTCTGGCTTCTGGGTTAAGGTTCTCATGGCTTCTGGATTTAGCCTACCCCTTAGTATTAGTAATATGCTAGAGTTTCCAGCCTTGCAAAAATCATATGGTTTAGTAGCCCAAAAATCACACAGTTAACCAATTTCCATAAGTAAGCACACATATATACACAGATCTAAGCCCAAAAATCAAAGAATAAACTGATTAACCAACAAAAAAATAAACATTAACAACAAAAATTAGAGAAATACGAAAAGCCATTTCAATGACCTTCAAAAATCATAAATATTCATACAAACCAAAATATTTATAAATTAGAATCCTACCTTAATAGCAGAAAATCTTCCTATTTCGGTTATAACACTATTCTTGGACAGATCTGAAATATAAAATGAGGGAGAGAAACAGATCTTAGAGACATGAAGGATGGAGAGAGGGAGAGAAAGATTGAAAAATAGATAACAAAGACAAGAGAATGAGATGATAATTTTACCTGAAGAAATCAGATAGGAGAGTGGAAGCTAGAAAGTTTGAAAAAGAAAAAGCCATTGTGCTAAGTGAGGAGGGCTATCGTGCGTGAAGAAGACGAGAGAAAGAAATAAAAAAAATGTGTTTTTATTATTTTTTTTTTTTTGGTGAATAAGATCATTGTATTGCTCAAAACCAATTCATGTACAATTTCCATATATGACTCTAACTCTATAAATCCCCATAGTACCTATCCTCTATACATCAGCTAGATATTTTTACAAATAGAATGAAACCAATCTCTATCTAAATGATTTGTCTTGTTTGGCATTATAGTGTATATCTGCAAGCTAATATCTCTTTGTATTGCTTGGACCGTATGAGTTGTAGACCAAACCTTTTGGGACCATAGCATATCATTCCTCACTCTCCAAATGTGATAAACCGAGGAAGCAACAACAACTGTCAAGATGCTTTTTCGAAATCTACTTCATCTCCTTGTTTTGAAAATCCATTGCAGCAAGTTCTCATAATCCTCTGTTTTTACTTTCCAATCCAGCCACTTCTTCACTTGTAATAGACAGGTCTTGT
The DNA here is from genome assembly GCF_963169125.1 of Humulus lupulus. Classification (NCBI taxonomy): domain Eukaryota; kingdom Viridiplantae; phylum Streptophyta; class Magnoliopsida; order Rosales; family Cannabaceae; genus Humulus; species Humulus lupulus. The sequence goes on along the minus strand of NC_084802.1, from coordinate 26,989,101 downwards.
ACACTGAAAAAAGAGATGATGAATATCTTCATTATGATCTCCACAAAATAGACATGATTGATCCATAGATGAGCTGTAATTGCGGATGAAGACCCTGGTACGCAATCTCTGAAGCATAACTAACCAAAGTATAAACCTGTGCTTTGGTATGGTAAATCTCTCCCAAAAAAACTTTGCCCAATGCACTTTGAGAGGTGAAGCAAACAACAAGTCATGACCTATTTTAATATTGAATTTCATTGCTGAAAAGATGCCAAATCCATTTTTGCTTTAAAAAGATCCTTAACAGCCACCATTTTCCTCCAGTACCAGCTGCAAGCCGAGGGAGCTTTGTATTCCCACCAATCCAATTGCCTAAAATATATACTGTGAATCCATTTAACCCACAAATTATCTTTTTTGGAAGCAATAGCCCATATATATTTCCCTATAGCTACAACATTCCAGTCCACAACCCTCTTAAAACCCAATCCTCCAACTGTCTTAGAATTACAAATGGTATGCCAAGCAACAAGACCAAGCCCTGAGTGATCGCTCATTCCTCTCCAAAGAAAGGCTCTACAAATGGCATCAATTTCCTTCAGTAGCTTCTTCGGTAATATCATGATTTGGGCCCAATAAGAATGTATGGAAAGTAATACTGCATTAATTAATGTAACTCTTCCCATATAAGATAAGTTCCGAGAGCTTCATTGCCTGATTCTATATACCATTTTCTCTAAAATAATTCCACATTCCACCGAAGAAATTTTCTTAGAACATATTGGAATACCAAGATATCGGAAAGGTAAATAGCTTCTAGCAAATCCTGAAGCTTCCAACACTTTATTTACCTCAGCCTCCACAATACCACTACAGAATATAACAGATTTGTTCTGATTTGGTAACAAACCTGATGTCCCCGAAAACAGTTTGAGGCCTTTAAGCATCCATATAATAGAGATAAAATCGCCATGACAAAATAATAATAAGTCATCCGCAAAGCACAAGTGATTTAATCTCAGGGAATTGCATTTATCATGATACTTATAATCAGATAGAGATCCCACTTTAACCATGATTCTAGACAGATACTCCATACCTAACACAAACAGTAATGGAGACATTGGATCTCCTTGCCTTAATCCCCTTTTAGCTGCAAAGAAACCATGCATAGAGCCATTGAGCAGTAAGGAGAATTTAGGTGATCTAACATAGATCATAATTAACTGAATAATCTTCCTCGGAAAATTAAAAGCAGTAAGCATCTCCTCTATGAAATCTCATTCTATTGTGTCATATGCCTTCTGCAAATCAACCTTAATCATACAACTTGTTTTACATTGTTTCCTTCCATAATACTGAACTAAGTCTTGACAAATCATGATATTGTGTGCTATGTACCTCCCATGAACAAAACCCCCTGGTTCTCTGCAATCAAATCAGGAAGAACCCTTCTCAACTGTGTACAGATCATTTTGGATGCAATTTTATATAGAACATTAAAACAGGAAATGGGACGGAAATCACTTACTTTGGTCGGACATTTGGTCTTTGGAATGAGGGTGATGGTTGTAGCATTAATCTCTTTAAGAAGTTTCCCCGTGGTTAGGAAGTCTAAGACAGCCGAACTAACCTCAGCACCTACTAAATTCCAATTATCCTGATAGAAAAAGCTACTATAACCATTAGGACCAGGGGCCTTCAGACCTGGAATGGAGAAAAGGGCATCTTTAACTTCCTGAGCTGTAAAATCTTCTAACAGAAGCCTAGAATGCGCCTCAGAGATGACCGGACCTAAGTCAACAACAGCCTGTGAAACCTTTCTCCTACTATGAAATTGAGTCCCCAATAAATTTTGATAGTATTCTAAAAAAGCTCTTTGTACACCTTCCTCTGTATCCATTGTATCCACCCAAGTACCATCTTCAGTGTGTATAGAGAACATGTGAATCTGAATCCTTCTAGCTTTCAATGATGCATGAAAAATAGAAGTATTTTCATCACCATTCATCACCCAACTTGCTTTTGCTTTCTGTGCTAAAAACAAAAGATATGCTCTATTTAATCGAGTGAATTCTTCTCTAGCCAATATCTCTTGTCGAATTAGAGACTCATTGAGAGGATCTTGGTGCAAGCTTTCTTGAATTTCCAGCAGGCAATGCTTGGCTTGAGCTTCAGCCTTTTGAATGTCATGATATCCTTCTCTATTTATGTTCCTGAAAATCTGTTTAAGTCTCTTTAACTTCATGACTAATGTATACATCTCAGAACCCGAAACTAAGATGTTCCAATTAGTGCTAACTTTAGTTGCATATGATGAAGCTTCCTTCCACATTCTGAAGTACCTGAACGGTTGTTTACCAGGATTCACAGCCAAATCAAATGAAACAAGAATGGGACTGTGATCAAATATACCTTTAGGTAGAAAAACTGCTTCAGAATTCGGGTATTGATCTGTCCATTTCAAGTTAACCATAGCCCTGTCTATTTTAGAATAGACTCGATCCTCAGCCTGCTGCTTGTTCGTCCATGTATAAAAACACCCTGAAAATTTCAAGTCTTCCATTTGGCAAGTAACCATGCAATCTCGAAGGCTCAGAGAAGGCTCCATAATAGTCTTCTTACCAACTCTTTCATTCTGATGCAAGATCTCATTGAGTCTCCCAATATCATCCAAGCCTCATCAATCTTCAATGCTAACTCCTGAATATCCAGCCACAGTTGATCCCTCAATTTCACATCATTAAAACCATATACAAATGTGATAAAAAAAACTTCATGTCTTGTGTGTGGCTCAAGCAAAACAATGAATGAATTGACTAGTACAAACTCTAATATCAAGAGTATACATATTCGGATTCCAAGCTACAATTATTCTTCCTTTATCTAGCCAAGGATTGTTAGTAGTAAAACACCAACCAGAAAATAAACTTGAATACAAAGTGCCCATATTTTTATTCTTAACCTTTGTTTCAAGAAGACTAACCAGCCCAACTTTCTTTGAAATGATTAATTGCTTAATCTCTCGATGCTTAAGTTGGTTGTTAATCCCTCTTACATTCCAACATAAAATCTTATCCATGTCCTGCAGAGGGATCTCCCCCCTCTCCAGTATTCAACCTGCTTACTCCTTCTTCCTCTTGTTCCTCTGTCAGTATATCATACTGGTTTGTCATAACCGTTGTTGGTGCAGAAACAATTGGCACCCTTACTATCTTATTTGCTCGTTGAAAACCTTCCTCATCTACTACTGGCTGCACCAAATTCGGATCAGACTTCAATAGTTTGGGAACCCATACTTGTTTTCCTTGATTCTTTCTTCTACATACTTGAGCATCATGCCCAATCCTAGAACAACTTTTACAAACAATTGGAATCCATTCATACTCTACTTGCAAATCAATTTCCTGGTCAAACTCATTCAAGAAACTGATCGTTGTTGGAAATTGCTGATCCATACTGATCTCAATAAGAATGCGAGGATAATAGAGTCTATCCCTATATTTGGTGATGTTATCTACTTGTATTGGCCACCCTACTTGCCCCACAATCTTGAAAAGAGATTTCTCACCCCAATACTTAATGTCCAATCCTCCCAGTTGAATCCAAGTAGGAACTACAGTAATATCCTCCTTTGTAAAATCATCAACCGAGTTCCATGGCTTCATAACCAGTGGCTTCTTGCCAAGAAACAAATACCCACCATTAAGAACTCGATCACGGAAGTCCAAATTGTTGAATCGAATGATGAAAACATCTCGTGAGAGTACTCCTACTTTGTCCACATTTTCCTTCCAAAGTCTCCTTACAAACCCATCCAAACTACTAACCGGAGGATTAGCTCCCACAACATAGCAAACAATAGAAGGCTGCAAAAAGTTAATCTCCTCAGCGATATCCTCAGGTTCAATCTTGACACCAAGTTTCCTCCCCTGGTTCAGAGTAGGGTTAATTCCTTTTGGAGATTCTCCACTAGATCGTACAACAGGTTGTTCAATTATATGAGATCTCAAAATCGGAGTAGAAGCAGGCATACCTAACAACACATCTTGCATAGCTTACCGAACATCAAATTTTTTTAAAAGCATCAAATTTATGTTTTAAAAAATTATAATTAAAATTTTAAAAAAATAAAAAGTAAAATTAGATTACCGAACATGTTTTACTCTGTTTTCATTTTTTTAATTATTTAATAATAAAACTGTTTAAAAACATGTTACCTTAGTTCTTAAATATATATATTCTATTTCCGAACTGAAATTCTTGTTTAACTAAAGACCACATAATGAGGAGACCTACAAATACTATGAATGTGATTATAAAATGTAAAAAATATAAATTGAATATGTCTATGGGGGTATCTTCCCTAAAATAGACATCATCTCATTCTATTACTTAATTAAAGATTTTATTTAAACACTTCAATTACAATTTGATGATAACACATTCACCTAAAAGATCTATTTATTCATGATCGTCTTACTTTAATTTATCTTAGTTGAATTTTATATTTAAACTATGAGAGACCTATTTTAGACCTCATAATGTGGCTTTTTTTTTAATAAAATGTGGCTTATTATTTTAATACATAACTATTCTATTATTAAAAATTGGTGCAGAAGACAAAAAATGTACATTAGTTAAAAATAATCAATCATAAATTAAAATACAAATTTATTTATGTTAACAAGGACTATAATACTTAAACCCTTACTGACTTAAGAAATATTCTAACCAAAGAACCCCTCAAATTTAAAGACACTTTAAAAGAGACACTCCTTAAACTAGATTTATTATGAAATCTTGAGAACCTTTCCTCCAATCTTCCTCTTTTACGATTTTGGTTGGCTCACATTTTCCTTCACGTTAATCCCTCCAATCCTTCCAACATTTGCTACTTCCTTTGGAGAGATTTGTACATTAGAACCTTTGTGGGAATTCTTACTTGGGATTAAAAGGTTTTTATTGGGTCCATGTTCCGCTTCGTTACACTCTTTGTCCAATATATTCATCATCAAATCATTCTTTATAATTATGAAATTGTTGAGAATTTGAGGTGGATTTGTAGAGGAGTTCAACAAATGTAATTAGAAATACAAGGATTTGTTAATACTAATAGCCATTAATTTTGCTTAACTAAACTAAAATGTGACAGAAATTGTTAAAATGAAAGAAGTTTAGATTAAGGATATTTTTGCATGAGTGTCCAGTTTTCAATTTTTTGGTGGACGAACCTATATTTGAAAGTTTAAACTGTGATATGAAGGCTTCTTTTGCCAATTGGGCAATTGGTTTTTTACCAACCCTATTATTTTTAGAATTTGCAGCAGACGGAATCATATTGGACAAACCAGCTGCTTTTAGAGAATCATCATATTCTAGAGTTGGACAGAGTCCTTCTTCCATCATCTCCAAAGCAATCGCACAATCTCGTTGGTTGTGATCTAAATGCCCACAAACCTCGCAGAAAAGTGAAAGTCTCTCAAATCGGAAAGTTATCCAAATATTATCCTTTTGTTTTTAATATCCAACATTTTACCTCGTATGAGGGGTTGTGTAGAATCCCAAAGGATTTTGATGTGCATAAACCTATAATTTCGAGTTAGATCATACTCTAGAAAGTTTCCTAGAGTATTTGCAATAGCCAGGCCCAAATCTTTGAATATGTGTTGAAAATGTAATTTGTAGACTTGTATCCAAAAGGGGGTAAACCTGAAATCTTCATCAGTAACTTGATCTAATCAAGAAGATTCATAAAGGATTAGATGATAGCTATTGAACGTCTATGGTTGTCCCCTCAAAACTCTATTCTTCACTACTTCCGTCTCAAAGGTGAACAAAAAGATGCCTTCTGCATAGTCTTCTATGGTTATTCCATCCCAAATTTTCCATAGTGATTGGAATTTTTTTTAATCTTTGTTGGTTGACTGGCTTGCTTGTGAGTACTTTTCCTAGGATGATATTTGGTGGAGTTATGTTTTCATGCTCGAGGGATAGTGAAGAAGTTGAGATAATTTCAAGTTCTTGAGAATTCAAGTGTAGAGTTTCTGGTTGTTTATTGTCCATGTTCTCCATTTTGAGATGAAGTTTGGGACGGTATTTGAAGAAAATTTTAGAGAAAGATGGCAAAGAGATTAGAAATATGATACTAATATATAGGACATCTTACTTCTGTACTGATTTTATTTAATTTAAAATTCATAGTTAATTGACGTCCCATATCTTCCTAATTAAATATAAAAAGATTCTAAAGTAATAATAACGGTCCTATTCACATGACTGTAATCAATTGTAGAAGTCAAACCTATAGCAAAACAGCTACGATTTTTATTGATTTAGTTTCCCTATATTGCCTCTGAAATAAAAAGTTTTAAAGAGAATTATCATTAATTATTCAAAATATTCCATAGCCTCTGAAATAAAAAATATTCCTTTATTATTTATGAAAAGTCTAGTCATACTATTTCATTGGACCTAAATTTATTAACAATACCAGTCAATTTTTATAAATAATTGTATAACGAACAAAAAGTAGTCATTTTTTAAGGTGTCACTAATTTAATACTGTGATAATTGCACATATCCCGTAGAGAGGGAAAATTATTACATTAATTTATAGGTAAAACATTAATTTATTTTCATGGTATAATAAACCTTAATTTTATTAATTTATAGATCAACTATTTAGTAATTTTTTTCGTATACTAACCGACTAGTAACGTACGCCAGCCACGCCCCGATTTGCGCTGGCACTCAGGGAAGGGGAAGGCTATGATTTCGGAACCTGCTGTCAAAGCTGTAACTATCCCGATTTCTTCTCTTCCTAACAGTATTGTTATTAATAAGGATAGTATACCCGTGATTGACTGTGGCAAAAAATCTGTTACTAAAAAAGATAATATCAATGGGGATACTGCTGATTGTGTGGCTCTTAAAGAAGTTACTCCTGAAGTTTCTCCTCCATTATGTCCTTCAATTTGCTCCGGCATTAAATCTCTAAATATTGGCAAAAGTTTGATTGATTCTCATGTTATTAGTGTGGACCCCACCGTTGAAAGTCATCCTGTGGCTTTTAATCCATTAAAAAATAATGATGCTATATTGGACTTGAGTGGAGACTCCTCCTCACGTGATTTTATTTTGCATGGGATGGAACACTATATGCATGGGCGTATTCCAATTGACAAGACAGATGGTATATCTAGTATTAACTCACTAATCAATAGTGATGCTGCTTTGAACTTGAACGGGGACCCCTCCTCACGTGATAATAGCTTGCATGAAGATTACTCCAACGTGCATGAGACTATCCCCTTCGAGAAGTCAAACAGTGCTATCGTTTTTGGCTCCACAGCACAAACCAGCTCTCCCTCTCCTCCTTCCTTTGCCGCTGGAAGTAAGAGACGAATACTCCCTGCTTCTTTTGGAGCTGCCGCTGCTTCTCGTAGTCGCCGGGGACGCAAAGCTGGTACTCATACGGGATCCCGTGATGATTTTTTATCTGTTCAAAAACCACCCCGTGTGGTTAAACGTAAATTAAAGAGTCAAGCGGAACCTCAACTCTTGAGCTCTTTGGTTGATGAGGTCTTGGTCCCTCTTCCTGTTGCTTCGGTTGTTTTACCGGAAGTGGTTGATGACGAAGCTATTGATACTACCTCAACGGCGGACCTAGCGGTGGAGCTAGGCCGCCGATCATTATGAATTGCCTCGTGTGGAACGTTCAAGGTCTAGGCCAGGACCGAACGTTCCAAGCTTTGCTTGGCCACGTTAAGATGTTGAAGCCAGACTTTGTTTTTCTGTCTGAAACTCTTAGCTCGCAGTCTCAATTGGAAGTTCTTCGAGTTCGTCTTGGATTTTGCGGTAAGATTGCTGTTGAGAAATTTGGTCGTAGCGGTGGTCTCTGTCTAATGTGGGGGGAATCCGTTAATGTTGAGCTTATCCAATTCTCTAAGTTTCATATTGATGTGTTCATCCATGTTGTTGGTTCCCCATCTTGGCGTTTTACGGGGTTGTATGGTCAGCTTGATGCTAGCCTTAGGAAGGATTTCTGGCGTTTCTTGGGTATGTTGGCTTCGTCTTATGATGGCCCTTGGTTATGCGGGGGCGATTTGAATGAAATTCTTGTTGCTAGTGAGAAAGATGGTGCGGCATCTAGGCCCAATTACCTCATGAGGAACTTCAAACAAGCTTTATCTGATTGTAATCTTATTGATTTGGGTTTCTCGGGCCCGAAGTTTACTTGGTGCAATCGACACAAAGATAGCACGTTCACTCAGGTACGGCTTGACCGCATGCTTGGTAACCTGAAATGGTTCGATTTATTCCCTAGTTTTTCTGTGTCCCATCTTAGCTTTTGGGGTTCTAATCATCGCCCTCTTCATGTCCAATTTAATCATACTAATGAGGGAATTAAGGGGCATGTGTTGCTTAAGTCTCGGTTTCATTATGAGACTGCTTGGGAGGAGGATGAGGAATGTGGGAATATTGTTTCTTCGGCTTGGAATAGCGGTGTGGGGTATAACTTTGAGACTTTGGCTACTAAAATTGCTAATGTTGCTACTAATCTTGGTCATTGGAACACTACCGTGTTTAAAAGGCATCATCAGGATATTAAGAAAAAACAAAAGCAATTAAAAATTATGGATGCTTCTCTCTCAGCTGCTAATTTGAAAGATTATGTGTCTCTTGAGAAGGATTTGGATGTGCTTCATTATAAAGAAGAAAAATATTGGGCACCCCGCTCTAAGCAGAATTGGCTCAAGCTGGGTGACCACAACACTGCTTATTTTCATAAGAGTGCCACAACTCGGAAAAAAAGAAACTTTATTGGCTCTCTTTTTGATAAGAATGATTCTGAAGTATTCGGGCAAGAGAACCTCGCGGGTGTCTTTCAAGACTATTTCCAGTCTATTTTCGAGTCTGGTTCTCCTACTTGTGCTGATATGGATCCTGTTCTTAATGCTATTGTTCCCAAGGTCACTTCTAGTATGAACGAGCAACTGACTAGACCCTATACTGGCGAGGACGTGAGGAAGGCTCTTTTCCAAATGAATCCTTCTAAAAGTCCTGGCAAGGATGGTATGTCTGCAGGTTTCTATCAGAAGTATTGGGATACTGTTGGTCCTGAAGTTAGCTCTATTTGTCTCCGTTTTTTGAATGAGGGTGGGCATATTAAAGGTATCGTATTCTACTCTTATCACCCTTATCCCGAAAATTGATGATCCTAAATATGCTTCGAATTTTCGTCCTATTAGTTTGTGTAACGTGCTTTACAAGATTATCGCAAAATCTATGACTAATCGGTTACGTGAGATTCTGGGTTCAATGATTTCTGATGAGCAGAGTGCCTTCCTCCCTGGACGCCTTATTACTGATAACGCCATGATTGGCTTTGAGTGTGTTAACCATCTGAAACGGCGTGTTAAAAGTAAAAACGGTGCTTTTGCTCTCAAGCTTGACATGTCTAAAGCCTATGATCGTGTTGAATGGAGTTTTTTATGCAGCCTTATGAGGAAACTGGGCTTTCATGAGAAATGGATCAGTTTAGTTCTGGCTTGTATTTCTTCGGTTGACTTTGCCTTTAATTTGAATGGTGAAATTTTGGGTAAAATTATTCCTGGCAGGGGTCTTCGACAAGGTGATCCTTTGTCACCCTTTCTATTTCTGATCTGTGCGGAAGGTTTGTCTGCTCTTGTACAGCGTGATTGTGTGAATGGTGCACTCTCGGGTCTCTCTTGTGGGCGTACTGGTCCCCAGATATCCCATTTCCTTTTTGCTGATGATAGCCTTTTCTTTTTCAAAGCATCAGTGTTTGCTTGTCACCGTTTTAAGCAGCTTCTGAATTGGTATGGTAAGGCTTCTGGTCAACTTGTGAATTTTTCTAAGTCTGCCATGTGTTTTAGTCCTCGGATTTCTTCTAGTGATGCTGCTGACATGGCCGCTATTCTTGGTGTCCCTATGGTTGTTTGCCATGAGAAGTACCTTGGTCTTCCCTGTTATGCTGGCCAGAGTAAGAAAGGTCTTTTTCAATCCCTCAAAGACCGTATTTGGAATAAATTGTTTAGCTGGAAATCTCGGTCCTTCTCTGCTGCTGGGAAAGAGGTGCTTATCAAATCTGTCATCCAATCTATCCCTGCTTATTCTATGAACTTGTTTAAGCTTCCTGCTAGTTTCATTAAAGAAATTCATCGGCTCTGTGCTAGATTCTGGTGGGGAGGTAATGTGGATAAACAGAAATGACACTGGTGTACTTGGGAGAGACTTTGTTGGCACAAGTCAGTTGGAGGAATGGGGTTTAGAGACCTTGCCTTATTTAATCAAGCTTTGTTAGCTAAACAGGCCGCAAGACTTTATTCTAATCCGGATTCTCTCGTTGCTAAGGTTATGAAAGCACTCTATTATCTTACTTTCTCAGTGCTCACTGCCACTAGCTCAAAAAAATCCTCTTTCATTTGGAGATCAATTTTATGGGGCAAAGAGCTCTTTCTCTCAGGGGCTAGGTGGCTTATCAAAGATGGAAAAAATGTCTTTGTGTATCATGACCGCTGGATCCCCCGCCTGAATGGTGATAGGTCTTGTTCGAATCACTTTCTTCCTGAAGATGCAATGGTCTCTAGCCTTCTTCTCCCTGATGGTAATTGGAACTCTGTTTTGATCAATGAGGCTTTTAATTTGCAAGAGGCGACTGCTATTCTCTCTATCCCTCGCTATCATCTTCCTATTACTGATTGTATTATATGGCATTTTGAGTCTTCAGGTTTTTATACCGTTAAAAGTGGTTATTGGCAGGCCATTCGTTTGTTGGGGATGGGCCAGGCTTCAGGCTCTAATGGAGTTTCTATGATATGGACTAAAATCTGGCAATTAAATATTCCTTTAAAAGTGAGGCAATTTTTGTGGAGAAGTGCAAATAACTGGCTACCTACCTTTTCCAACCTTTGCAATCGAGGTATTTCTGTTGCTTCCTTATGCCCTTTTTGCCTAAAGGGACCTGAGACTACGCTCCATGCTTTATGGAATTGTGATAGACTGAGTAACTTTAGACACGCGGTTGGTAATATTATGCCTGTTCCTCCTTACACTGGAATGGACATTTATGAGTTTTTGTTAAATTGCTTAGATTCTTTATCTGTAACTGACTTTGGAAAACTCATTGTGTGTTTATGGCGTATTTGGTATCGGCGTAATATATTTTTTAATGAGAAGACTACTCTTCCTGATCAGATGGTTATTAATTGGAGCTTGGCATTTCTAGATCGTCACTTGAATGCCAATGGTGGCTCTTTCCCCGCCAGTGAGTCCTCCAGGGAAACCCCGAAAGTGCATCGTTGGGAGAAACCAGTAGAGGGTGTTGTCAAAATTAATTGTGATGCTGGCCTTTACCATGTTGCGAAGAAGGCAGGAGCTGGGGCGGTATTCCGTGACTTTCATGGCATGGTCCTTGCCTCTAGTACGTGGTCTTGGGATCATTTATTGGACCCTACTATTGCTGAAGCCTTGGCAGTTTATCACAGTATTTTGTTGTGCTCAAGACTTGGGTATCATATGGTGGTCATTGAATCTGATTGTGCCATTGTGGTCCATGCTATTAACAATCACAAGATCGAGCATTCTTATCTAGGATTTATTATTAGGGATATTCTTGCTTATTGTAACTCTTTTCATAGTATCTCCTTTAATTTTTGTCCTAGAATGGCCAATAGTGTTGCTCACTCTTTGGCTAAGTTTGCTTTATCTCTTTCTAATGATTTTGTTTGGTGGCCTGGATACCCCGAGTGTATCAATGTTGTAATTCAGAATGATATTACTTGATCAATATATTTTATAGGCACTCTTTTTCCTCTTGAGGTTTATCCCATTGGGTTTACTCTTGAGGTTTTAATGAGGCCTTTTTCTCAAAAAAAAAAAAACCTTTATCCAAAACAGATACTACACTAAAATCTAATTGACAGCTGCATTTTGTGATTTGAATTATCATAACTTATAACGCCCTGAATAACTAAGACTATTATACTGTGTAGTTAAAATAGTGCATGACTTGTTAATCAAGTCATTTTGTCAAAAATGTATCATAAGGTCAACAATTGGATTAGGATTAAAAGATTTTGATCATAAACAATTAATTTTTCATTAAAATAGATGTTTGGTACATGAGATCCCCAAAATAGGATTTAAGTGTCAATTTACAAACTCTCAAAAGTTATATACAATCAGTGGCCACTCTAATGGCAAAATACAAGTTTTAGGCTTCTATCCCTGTACTTTCCCTCGGCCGTGATGGACGAGCAGTTGACAATGTACACCTCGCCCCCAGAGCTCTCCAACTCATGGTTGATCCAGTTTACCCTTGCCTTTACCTGCACCACGTAGCACCCGTGAGCCAAGGCCCAGCAAGAAAACCAAAACAACAATCACATGTAGCAATAAGAATATTCAATCAAGCTTATCTCACATATACATAAAACAGAGTATGGATATTCATTTAGTCAATGACAATCACATAATCTCAAGTAATCAGGGTGGGCACCCTTAGGTTGAGCCCCCTGTTGATCTAGCTGGCCCCGGCTCGCTTAGGCCAGGCCGCGCTCAGTACGCTTACCATTAGTCCCCGACTCCCTTAGGTCGGTCTTTCTTGTATGACAAATCAATCTTACAAACACATAATACAAACAATCAATAATTAGGGATCTCAGTCCCGTTCACAACCACGCAAGGTGAAGTTTTCTTACCTTGAATTCCGAGCGAAGATAATAGAAAGGTCCCGAGCACAATCCTCAGTCCAGAGCCTTGGCGATAAACCTAGTCATAGTGGCCAATGGGTAATTGTTAACTTCCAATCCAAATAAATACTTAGGAGATAAAAACTAACCTTTGGGACCTCAATTTCTACTAAACCATGTAGTAGAAATTGTCCCGAGCGCCTATGTTCAAGCCCCCGAGCCTTACCAAACCTAGAAACCAACCTAAGGCAAAAATTCCTAGGCGGGCCACGACCTGGCCAATCTATAGGCCACCTACCCGATCCTCTCCATGATCTCAAAAGGTCCAATAAATCTAGGGCTCAGTTTGCCCTTTTCCCCAAACCTCCTCACCCCTCGTAGTGGTGAGACTTGCAGAAACACGTGGTCCCCTACCTAGAACTCCACATCGCTACGCTTAAGATCAGCGTAGCTTTTCTGTCTGCTCTGCGAGGCGAGTATTCGGGCTCGGATCTTCTCTATAGCCTCATTACTCTTCTGAACCATCTCTGGTCCCAAATACTTCCTCTCACCCATCTTATCCCAATGAATGGGTGATCTACATCTCCTCCCATATAACATTTCATACGGAGCCACTCCAATCATTGATTGATAACTGTTGTTGTACGAAAACTCAATCAACAGGAGATACTTACTCCAAGACCCCTCACGGTCTATCACACATGCCCGGAGCATGTCCTCCAACACCTGAATCGTCCTCTCAGACTGCCCATCAATCTGAGGATGAAAGGTTATATAGAACTTCAGTTGAGTTCCCATAGCTTTCTGCAAACTACCCCAAAACTTGGAGGTAAATATAGGATCCCGGTCTAACACTATAGACTTGGGAACCCCATGGAGACGTACAATCTCCCTCACATACAGCTCCGCATACTGATCCACAGTATAGGTCATCCTCACTGGCAGAAAGTGAGCTGACTTGGTGTATCTGTCTACTATCACCCACACCGAGTCGTGCAACCCCACAGTCCTAGGTAAACCTCCCACAAAATCCATCGTAATGTCCTCCCATTTCCACTCAGGAATACCCAAATGTTGTAGCAACCCTGCTAGTCGCTAATGCTCAGCCTTCACCTAATGACAAGTCAAACACTTGGCCACATACTCCACTACATCCTTCTTCATCCCAGGCCACCAATGCAACATCAATAAATCCCAATACATCTTCGTGGTGCCTGGATGGAGTGAGTATGGTGTAGTATGGGATTCATCGAGTATCTCTCATCTAATCCCCACATCATTTGGGACACAAATCCGACCTTAATACTGTAATAACTCTGTCTCTGAAATGGAATAGTCCTTAGCCACTCCAGCTAGGACATTCCCTCTAACCTCCTGCAGCGATGAGTCAAACATCTGACCCTCTCTTACCCTTTCCAGAAGGGTCGACTACAAAGTGATATTGGCCAACCAGCCCACAACTAACTCTATCTTCGCTCTAGTCATCTCTTTTGCTAACTCTCTCGATATTTGTGCAGGGCTAAACAACTATCCTGGGCCCCTCCGGCTCAACGTATCCACCACTACGTTGGCTTTCCCTGGGTGGTAAAGGATGTCACAATCATAGTCCTTCACCATTTCTAGCCAACGCCTCTGCCTTATATTCAGATCCTTCTGGGTGAAGAAATACTTCAAACTCTTATGATCGATGTATATCTTGCACTTCTCCCCATACAAATAATGTGGCCACACCTTCAGCGCGAATACCACCGCTGCCAATTCCAGATCATGGGTAGGATACCGCTGCTCATATTCCTTCAGCTGTCATGATGCATAAGCAATAACGTTCTCATTCTGCATCAACACGCATCCCAAACCCAACCTCAAGGCTTCACAATATACTACAAACTTCCCTTCCTCCAAAGGAAGGCTCAATACCGGAGCAGTAATCAGTAGCTGCTTCAATTCTTAGAAGCTATTATCACACTTATCTGACCAGGTGAACTCCAAATTCTTCCGTGTAAATTCTGTCATTGGTGCAGCAATCTTCGAGAACCCTTCCACAAACCGTTGTAATAACCTGCTAACCCAAGGGAGCTTCTAACCTCTAAGGTGTTTCTGGGTCTCGGCCAATCTCTCACTACCTCCACCTTAGCTGGATCCACTTTAATTCCATCTTCACCAACAATATGTCCAAGGAATGTTACCTCTGGTAGCCAAAATTCACACTTCTTAAATTTGGCATACAACCGATGCTCTCTCAATCTCTATAAGACCTGTCGAAGATGATGTTCATGCTCTGCCTCTGAACTAGAGTAAATTAAGATATCGTCAATGAAGACAATCACAAAATGGTTTAGGAAGTCCTTGAACACCATGTTCATCAAATTCATGAATGCTACTGGGGCATTAGTCAAACCAAACGACATGACCAGGAACTCATAATGCCCGTACCTTGTTCAGAGCTGTCTTCGGTATATCCTCATCCTTTATCCCCAGCTAGTGATAACCAGATCGAAGATCAATCTTCAAGAACACCGTCTTTCCCTGCAGTTGATCGAACATATCATCGATCCTTGGTAAACGGTATTTGTTATTTATGGTCAACTTGTTCAGTTCCCTGTAGTTAATACACATTCTCAGAGTCCTGTCCTTCTTCTTCACAAACAGAACCGGAGCACCCCATGCCGAATAGCTAAGCCTGATGAACCCTAAATCAAGAAGTTCTTGCAACTATATCTTCAAATCTTTCAATTGTGCTGGAGCCATCCTATATGGCGCCCTCAACACCGGCTCTCTCCCTGGCGCTAACTCGTTAACGAACTGAATCTCCCTGTGTGGCGGCAGCCCTGGTAAATCCTCAGGAAACACATCAAAGAACTCGCGTACCAATCTGGTCTCTCCCGACCTTACTAGCAAAACTCTGGTAGTATCCACCACGCTGGCTAGGAAACCTATACAACCTCCCTATAATAGGTCTTTAGCTCTCAATGCTGATATCATGGGTATGCGGGGTCCATGCACCGCACCCGCGAAAATAAAGGGATCCTCTCCCTCAGACTCAAAAGTCACCATCTTCTTCCTGCAGTCTATAGTAGCCTTATATCTGACCAACCAATCCATCCCCAAGATCATATCAAATCATCCATACTCAACTCGATCAAGTCTACTGATAGTTCCCTACTATCTACCATCACTGGCAGTGCTCTAATCCATCTCCTAGAAACTACCAGTTCCCCTGTAGGCAGTATAGTCCCAAACTCCGCAGTATAATACTTACTAGGTCTACACATTCTATCAATTACCTTACTATAAACAAACGAATGTGTAGCACCAGAGTCAATCAATACAATATATGAAGATTCAGCGCTAGAAAGATGACCTGTCACTACCGAGGGACTAGCCTCAGCCTCCGACTGCGTCAAGGTGAACACTCGAGCTGGAGTCAAGTTGTCCACCTTCCCTGATTCCTTATTCTTCGCTGTTGGGCAGTCTTTCTTGAGGCATCCCACCACCATGCACATATAGCAAGCCTTTGCCTGAAGTTTTCCCAGATGGTGCTTCCTGCACCTCGTGCACTCAGGGGAACTCCTCCATGTCTCACTGCCTCCCTGGCGACCACCCTGAACACCCCAACCCCTCCTATCAGGACTATCAATGGTCGAAGTGTCAAGGGTCTTCCTCTTCGAATCACTAGGGCCTCTGCCCTTACCGAACCCTGTGGATGGAGGCACTGCCATGCGAACATCCCGTCTTGCAGCGCCCTCCCTCCAGATCTTGTTTTCTGCTTCTTTAGCAGCAGTTGCCTTCTCAACCGCCTGGGCATAAGTCATCTGCCCAGGTACCGAGGTAATCTTCACATCCCGGGCTATCATAACATTAAGCCCTCGGATGAATCTGTCATGCCTGGTTGCATCTATAGGCACCAAGTCTAACACAAACTTTGCTAGCCTATCAAACTTTAGGGCATACTCTGTAACTGTCATTATGCCCTGTACTAGTCCTATGAATTCATTTATCTTCGCGGACCTGATGGCAACATTGTAATACTTCTGGTTGAACAAATCTCTAAACCCATCCCAACTCAAAGTAGAAATATCTCTGGTATGTGATGCCACTTCCCACCAAATACGGGCATCCTCTTTAAGCATATAGGTGGCACATGCCACCCTGTCATTACCTTCCACCCTCATAAAATCCAAGATAGAAGTAATCATACACATCCACTGTTCAGCCTTCAATGGATCTGGTCCTCCCTCAAAAGTTGGAGGATGATGTCTCCTGAACCGCTCATACAGTGGCTGCTCCCACCTACTCCCAACCTCAGATGTCTGTATAACTGGTGCCACAACAGGTGGCACAATAGGTGCAACACTCCCTAACAGAGCCTGGTGTCTCAAAAGATGGATTTTCTCTTCTTGGCTCTGTAATCAAGCTTGCATATCTGTAAGTATCTACTGCTAGTTCTCAGGGACTGGTAGAGGGTTCTGGCCCTGGTCATCATCTCTAGCCTCAGACCTTGTGCCGGCTAGTCGTATTGATCGCCTTGGACGCGTAGCTATCCAAGTTTATCTGCAATCAACGACTCGGCGGTCAGACAATGATGATAGGGTAACAATCTTTCCATAGTCCACCATCAAATCTCCTTTGGTTGGCCAATCCGGTGTTGGCATGCCAAAGCCGAACGGGACGTGGAGAACTTGCATCGATTTCACTGATCTTAACAAGGCCTGCCCCAAAGACTATTTCCCTCTGCCCTGAATCGATCAGATGGTAGATGCAACATCCGAGTATGAGATATTGAGTTTCATGGATGCCTACTCCGGATATAACCAAATCTCAATGCACATAGTAGACCAGGAACACACCAGCTTCCAAACAAACAAGGGTGTGTACTACTACATTGTCATGCCCTTTGGGCTCAAGAACGTTGAAGCCACTTATCAGAGGCAAGTCAATAGAATGTTCTAGGCCTAGTTGGGAAGGAACATGGAGGTATACATAGAAGACACGCTGGTCAAGTCCAAGACCTCCGAAGGACACGCTAATGATTTGGCAGCCATCATTCGAAAGTATGGGATGAAGCTGAACCCCAAGAAGTGCACCTTTGGTGTGGCATCCAGGAAGTTCCTGGGCTTCATAGTAAGTTCACAAGGAATAGAAGCCAACCCAGACAAGATCAAAGTGCTGATCGAAATGCCCTCGCCACGGAAGCAGAAAGACGTTCAGAGCATGATGGGAAGAATAACGACCCTAAGTCTCTTCGTCTCGAAGTCCACGGATAAGTGCATCCCGTTCTTCAATATCCTACGTGGAAGCCAGATGTTCGAATGGACGGCCAAATTTGAAGAGGCCTTCTAGAAGCTGAAGGAACACTTGGCCCAAGCGCCAATCTTGGCAAAGCCAGTGGATGGGGAGCCGTTATACCTTTATCTGGCCGTGTCTAAACACGCCATCAGCACCGCACTAGTGTGGGAAGAGAAAAGGTCTAGCTCCTGGTCTATTACGTGAGCAAAAGGTTGTTGGGAGCGGAGTCAAGATACCCGCTAATCGAGAAATTAACATTTTGCTTACTGATCGTGTCCCGAAGGCTAAGACCTTACTTTTAGGCCCACACCATAAAGGTACTGACGAACCATCCCCTATGGCAAGTATTACAGAAACTCGAGTCATCAGGGAGACTCATGAAGTGGGCCATGGAGCTTAGTGAGTTCTACATTGCATATGTCCCCAAGATTTCAATCAAGGGGCAGGCTATAGCTGGCTTCATCATGGAGTGCACCGAGATCACTGAAGATAAAGAACTTGTCGACCCCACCGCGCCTCTGTGGAAGGTCTTCGTGGACGGAGCCTCAAATGAAAATAGGGTCACGGCCAGGATCATCTTAATATCCCCCCAAGGACATCAATTGCAAAGTGCCCTACGCTTCCAGTTTATAGCATCGAACAACGAGGTCGAGCACAAGGCCATGTTAGCCGGATTACATTTGGCCCGGGAAGTAGGGGCAGCAAATATAGAAGTCTACATTGACTCCCAATTGGTGGTCAGGCAGCTCTCGAAGGAATACCAAATGAAGGGGGAAAGGATGGCCGCCTACGTGACGCGAGCCCGGGAGTTACTCCAATTCTTCAATAAATATTTCATCCGCCAAATTCCCAGGGAACAAAATGTGTTTGCAGACACATTGGAAAAGTTGGCCACGGATGTTGAAGTAGAGCTCTTTGGGCTTGTCTCGATCAACCATCTTCCCGCACCCAGTATTCAGACCCCCACAATCAACGCCATAGATTACTCTACTTCCTGGATGGGTCCTCTCATCCACTACTTAACCACGGGGGGGTTGCCCACGGACAGAGCGGCCGCTAGGAAACTTACGTCATGATGGATGACAAACTCTATCGTCGGGGGCTATCCATGTCGTATCTCCGGTGCGTATTGAAATGAGTGCAATCATGCACGAAGTACACGAAGGTTTCTGCGGAGATCACACAGCCAGACTCAGCTTGTCCAAGAAAATCCTAAGGCAATGATATTTTTGGCCCACGATGAAGAAGGATTGTGTTGATTATGTCCGCAAGTGTAAACAGTGCCAAAGGTACGCGAAGATCCCGCGAGCCCCTCCAACAAAAAATAACCCTGATGACCATTCCTTGGCCCTTTGCGGTGTGGGGAATCGATTTGGTAGGATTGATCTCTACCGGGAAAGGTGGTGTAAAATATGCCATCGTGGTTGTCGACTATTACACTAAGTGGGTCGAGGCAAAACCAATGAGTACCATCACCTCCAAACAGGCCCTGGACTTTGTCATCAACAATATTGTGCGCCGGTATGGCCTCCCTCACAAAATCATGTCCGACAACGGGAAGCAATTTAACAGCGTCCACTTCACTGACTTCTGTGAAAGACATGTAATCATCAAAAGCTTCTTCGTGGTCACTAGGCCTCAAGAAAACGGGCAAATAAAGATCGTGAACAAGATCTTGAAGGGGACATTAAAGAAAAAGATTCAAGCCTGCAAGAGCAAGTGGCCGGAAGAACTGCCCCACGTTCTATGGGCATACCGGACCACATAAAGAACGTCTACTGGACATACTCCCTACTCAATGGTATACGGATGTGAAGTAGTCATCCCAGTGGAAACGGCAGTCCCGTCTCATAGGAGAGACACGTATAATCCTGTCCAGAACCACGCATTACTCCAAGAATCCTTAGACCTCATTGAAGAGATCCGGGAAGAATCTCAGGTTCAGCCGAAGATGTATCGGGGAAAGATCGCCAGGCACTTTAACTCTAA
Organism: Humulus lupulus; assembly: GCF_963169125.1. Lineage (NCBI taxonomy): Eukaryota > Viridiplantae > Streptophyta > Magnoliopsida > Rosales > Cannabaceae > Humulus > Humulus lupulus. Next base: position 26,969,125 of record NC_084802.1, on the reverse strand, counting down.
GGTTAAAATTCAAAAATTTGAAACCAGTGATCTAGTCCTTAGAAGAGTCTTCCCTGCAACCCAAGATCCGGGAGTGGGGGTTCTAGGACCAAACTGGGAAGGACCCTATGAAATCCAAAATGAAGTGTGTCCAGGAATATATCGCTTAAGGCAACTGGATGGAATAGAGGTCCCAAGGGCCTGGAACGCAGAACACCTCTGCCGATACTATCAGTAGTCGGGAGGGCCTGATTTTGTTATCAATTTTTCTTGTAAACAATGTACGCCTCAGGGCGATTTCTTACTTAATAAAATGGTGTGTACAAAACATCATAAAAAAATATTGTAAAGAAATAAAAGTTTGCATCCGTCATCGTTCTCTTTCTGACAAGTGACGTGTAACGCCCTAAACTCCAGGGACCGTTATGGTGAACATTTCAAGCAATGCTAAACTCGCTAATCAAGTCATTTGGGCATAATCATTTAACTAAGTATGATTAGCATTTTAGGAGTAAAAACTTTGGTTAAGATATAACGTTTCACTAAAACGTTTACTGTATACATTGGGATCCCAAAAATATAATTTAAAGATTAATTACAAGAAAACATTTACAACCAGCCAACCTAAGCGGCAAAATAGGGTTTAACCCTAATTCTTCTTTAAACCCTCGTTCGTGGTGGTCGAGCAGCCGCATATGTACATATTGTCACCTAAGCTCCCCAACTCAAGGATGGTCCAGCTTTCTTTTGCCTTTACCTGCACCACATAGCACCCATGAGTCGAAGCCCAGCAAGAAAACTCAACATGCTCATGAACAGTAATAACATGTTGCTAAATCATAATGTGCATGCCGAGCAATAGTAGCCCTATTCACACATGCAAATAAGTCCAAATAATTATGGTTGTGGGCCATGCCCTCTTGTATGGATGACTATCAAGTCAATCCTAAACAGATGAGTGATTAACACTGGAGGTTCTGAAAACCATGATGGGGCTTATAGCCCTAATCAGATGAGTGACAGAGGCAAAAGTCACTAATGTGGGTTCTCTGCCCTCAAATGAGTGACTGAGAAGTAAGTCACTAACATGGGTTCTGCACCCTCAAATGAGTGACTGGTGAGCAAGTCTATAACATGGGATCTGCACCCTTAGATGAGTGACTGGTGAGCAAGTCACTAACATGGGATCTGCACCCTTAGATAAGTGACTGCGAAGTAAGTCACTATCTTAAGCTGAATGAGTGACCATGAAGTCACTAATGTGGGTTCCGCATCCTTAGCCATGTGACGATACAGTCACCTGGGCCTTCTGGCCCTGGCTCTAAGTAACTAACCATAGGCTAGACAAGTGCTTTTAGTTTTCATCGAACTTGAGGTCGGTCCGACATTAATGCTCATGATGAGTCATTCAATGCAGATGTCGATTAGATCTAATCTTTTCATCGGCTCTGCGTTCATGATGCTTATGCCGCTCCTGACTCCTAGGTTAGTAACATACAACCAGTGCTCAAAACTACTGTCGAACTTGACTAGTTAGTCACAGCTTCACAACTAGTTTTGACACCATTGCCAATTCTGACTAGTAAGTCAATGCCATTCACAAGTAAGCAAGTTTTGCTAAGCATTTGATATTCAATCAATGTCCACATTTAAACACTCAACATGCCTCAAATATAACCATGCATGGCTCATATAGGGTGTCGTTTTCTTACCTTTGGTTCGAGCGAGAATTAGTAAAAGAATGACCCTTGAGAATGATCAGTCTTTTAATTCCTTAGCGATCACTTAGTCATAAACAATTAGAATCCATCAATAAATTAAATCAATAAAAGGTTTATAATCTAAAACCTCACTCCCGGGACCAATCCCGTGCTCTCGGGACTCCCAATTCACCCAAACGGGGTAGTGGAACCATCCCCCGAGCCCCCAAAGTCATCCCAAACCCTAAAAATAGGCCTTTCTGGAAGTGGGCTAGCGCTGCCCCAGGTCAGAGAGAACCCCATTTTTCCTCTGCCTAGCGCTGGGGCGCCACTGACAGACCAGAGAAACTTTGGTCTTTTCCCCTGAGATTTCCCCTGAAAACCAAGCTTCAAAATCAACCCCAAACATCATCCAAACCTATAATTTAACCCCAAAACTTCATCCATACCTCAACCTTATCAAAACCCAAGAAAACTTTCTCAAAAACCTCATTGAATCCCCAACTATCCACTTTAAAATTCTCAGCTGAAACTAATAGAAAAACAGGGTATAAACCAAAGATTTTCATGGCTGAAGTTCTTATCTCAAGCTTGAATTAGATCCTCTTCAATGGTTGAACCAAGGTCCTAAGCCCTCAAGCCTTGCTCTCCTAGCTTGGATCCTCAAAGGGAGTTTAAAAAAAAACAAAGGAAGAAGAAGAAGGATGATGATCATGAGAAGAAAGAGGAAGAGGCTTTGTTTTTTCTAAGGTTACCTTCAGCTGAGGGAAAAGGTGACTAAAGCACAGATTTTGGCTCAAATGACCACTATGCCCTTAAGGTTAAAAACTCTCCCAAAGCCTTCCAAGGGCAAAACCGTCATTTCTCAACTATCTCGTTAATTATAATTAACACCCTCCAATTCCTGTTATTCTCAATATTCTCAAATGCTAATAATTCATATCCTATTACTCTTTAATTCCCGACAACGTTCTAATCACTAAATTACCCCGAGACTCACCCCGAGCCTCAAAACTAACCCCGTTATGACCAGACCGAAAACTTGCATTCCATGATCGTCTCTTGCCGAATGGCTCGAACAAATCCACATATTATGTGGTATTATTCATAATTCACCCACATGCATGAAATTACACAATTACGCCCTCAACGGGCCAAATTACCAAAATGCCCTTACAACGAAAAGTGGACCCACATGCATGTATTTATCATCATATTATAATATAATTCACATAAACATGTATATAATCATTTAATAACATAATAAATCAATTATGGCCCTCCCGGCCTCCTAATCAAGGTCATAAACCTTATTAGGGAATTTGGGCCATTACAACTATCCCCTCCTAACAGAAATTTCATCCTCGAAATTTATCTGAACTACCCGAAATATAAATTCCGCACAACTAATTCAAGTTTCCCAGGACGTTCCCTCGACCTCACTGTCTCTGCAACATACCTTATCCCAAGGTATAATTTTGTTCCTCATAACCTTATTCTTTTGGTCTCACATCTAGAGTGGCTACACCTCAAAGGATAACTTAGCCTAAATCTCCACATTCTCATAACTCAACTCATGAGTCTCTTCTAACCCATGTCCTCAACATGGAAATATAAAATACATTGTATCCAGCCAACAGTGCCAAAGATAAGGTCAATCCAAAGGCAAACTGACCAGTCCTGTCCAGGACTCAAACGGTCATATTAATCTAGGGCTCAACTTGCCCTTGCCTCCTCTCCCCTTTCCATGGTGATACTTTTAAGGAAGATACAATCTTCTACTTGGAACTCCATGTTCCTGCTTTTCAACTCAGTAAAACTTTTCCATTTACTCTGAGAAGTGAGCATCCAAGCTCTAACCTCTAATAATCTCAATGGCCCCCTGAACTACCTCAGGATCCAAAATCATCACCTCACCCATATCATTCCAATGAACATGTGATAAATATTCTCGAACATACCTTATCTCATAAGATACCTTTCCAATACTGGACAACTCTCTTTCTCTCTCTGATTTACCATCAGTCTGAGGATAATGAACTGTGCTAAATTCCATCTATATACTCATTGCCTTCTGCCACCTTCCTCAAAACTTGGAATTAAAAACAAAGTCCTCATCTGATAAGATAGACCTTGAATTTCCATGAAGGCATACCTGGGGAAGGTCATCCTCTCTCACACAAAGATCTGAATAATGATCAACTGTGTTACTTGTCCTTACTGATAGAAGTGAACTCACTTGAAACAGTGGTCCACGATGACCCAATCTAATTCACACTAACCTGCTATCCTGAGCAGCCCCACCACAAAACCCATCGCGATGTTTCCTTATTTTTATTATAAAATACTCAAAGGCTGCAATGGCCGTACTGGTTTCTGATACTTTGTCTTGACCTACTAACAGGTTAAGAACTTTGTCACGTCCATAAAAGTAATACAAATATAAACAAACAAAAAGAAGTCATGATTACAACTTAGAGGCCCGAGCCTAGGCTTTGCTCTGGTCCGGAGCATCTAGGACAGTTTCGGATCGTTCGTCCCCAGCCAAAAGCTCTGCATCAGCTTTCTCGTTGGCCTCAAACTCAACTTTCTTTGTGCCAGGTTCGGGATAAACGCAAAGGTTCATATTCTTATCTTGGAGCCAGGCCATGTAAATGGCCTCAACAAAAGTGGCCTCCAGTAGAGCATTGACCTGCTCCTTCTCTTGGCGAACCTCTTCATTTTGTTTTACCTCCAGCGGAAGCAAGCTGTCTAAGGCTTGAACTTGGGACTCGAGAGTTGCAATTTTCTCCCGGTCCTGACGAGACTGAGCCTTAGCTGCCTCCAGGAGGGCTTTGGTTGATGCCTCTGAGCCCCGAACACGAAGAAGTTCCGCTTATAGGTTGTCCACCAACTTTTTATGGTTAACGGCCTTCCTAGACAAAGACTCTTCATGTTGGGCCTGAATCCGGGTGGCCTCCTTGCGGTCGGCTTGGGTCCGAGCAACCTCTTTGGCCAGGGCCTCCATGGCAGCTTCCCGCTGGTTAACGGCCCTCTCAAACTCTAACTGGACCGTCTTCAGCTTCATCGCCATTTCAGCCACCAAGTCCGCGTTCCTATGGGCCAGCAACACGTCCTGGAACAAACCAAAGTTAGAAAACATACAGGTAACAAATATGTTAAAGTAAAAGATCATATGAACATATAAATTACCGCAGTGGCTTGGTGACAAATGGCTTGGGAAATGAATAGGGCATCCTGGTTGGCCAGGGTGGCGTACCGCTTCAATTGTAGGTCGAACATAGTAGTCCCAACCTAGGCCAGCAATTCCGTGGCAGTGGCTTGGTGACGAATGGCCTAGGAAATGAATAGGGAATCCTGGTTGGCCAGGGTGGCATACCGCTTCAATTGTAGGTCGGACATAGTAGTCCCAACCTGGGCCAGCAATTCCGCGGCTAGCGGAGCTGTGTCCCCCCTCCCCCCCCCCCCCCCCCCTAACTTAGGCCAAAATCAAGTCTCAGCCACAAACCAGTCCATGATCAGTTGAGGAGCGCTGAAGGCGTCTGGACGCTTGACGAATTCCACTTTTCGACGGACAGTCAAGGCCCGGTACACTTCCTTTCATTTTTTCCGGCCGTCTTCCCAGGCCCGGGCCACCATTTTCGCCCTCTCCTCCTGGAGGACCATGTCCCCTTCCTCAGGAAGAGCTAGGTTGATCGGGAGCACGGGAGCCTCTGGAACCTCCCGAGTGACAATGAGGCTTTCCCTAGAAGAATTCTCTTCGGCCAGGGCGACCTCTTTGGTCCTGGCCCTCTTGGCCCGTGTCACAGACTCGCTAGCGGCCGAGTCCGCGACCCTTTTCTCCACCCTTTGTTCTTCTAAGGGCTCCCACTCCAAGTCGATGATCGGGGGAAGAGTAGGCAAGGACGCAACATTTTCAGTATGTGCCACCGGGGGGACACTCGTAACTGAGGCCCTCTCAGTGACTTTCGGGTCCGGCCTCGAATCCCTGAGGACCAGCTCGAGCACTTTCTTTTTAGCCGAGCCCTTAGCGACCTTCTTCGTTGAAGCCCTGGTAGCGACTGCCCTGGCCTCGATCATCTCCTTCATTTTGGCCACAAGATTCAACATGTTTGAATCATCTAAAATGGGTAAACAAAAGACATTCAGCAAGTCATAAATGATGATGGAAATCAAAGATAAAGCAAATATTAGTGTAAGGTCCCCCGAGATGAACCCTTATCTAAACAATGGGCATGACTCAACTCCCCTAAGGCGAAGGAAAGAATGCGGTCCCCCATGTCGTCCAGGTCCAGAAAATTACCATATTGTAGGAACCCGGACAAATACATGAGGGTTAACGTATGCAGAACAATGGGGCATGGAAGCCCCACTCCTTTGACAGCCCCGATCGGGTAGTCTCGATACATTTGCATGTCCCTAACTAAGTCCTCGAGGTGAGGAGCATAAGTTAAAATTCAAGGTGAATTACCTTGCCCTGAGATGCTGGCTCCAGGAACCCCAATATTCAGCTGGGCCCCCTCAATGAGGGTGTCCAACTCCTCAGATACAGACCCCTCCACTTGGCGGGCCTGTTCCTTCTTCTTCTTTGCCGCGTCTGCCCGAACCGCGGTCTCTACGGCCTCAATATGGACGGGGGCCAACTCCTCCCTCAGGGCGGGGTCCCTCTCCTTTTGCAGCCCCCGGAAGTTGGGGGCATCTATCGTCTGGTTGGCAGCAAGCATCCCAACCAAGCAAAGGTTGTCCGTGTTCACGAAGCCCCCCATGTCCAGCTCCTCCATGCTCAGGGAGGCGTAGAACTTCTTCTGGTCCAAGATTGATTTGGTGAGGAGAGTCTGGGCATATGGTCCTGTTTCCCAGGAAGGTGAGTGAAGGACAAACAAAACAAAAGGGAAACTAAAAATACCACGAAGGAAAATAACTTACCCACGTGCAGGAAGTCCAGCACCAACGTGGGGTTCTTCTCTAGGAGGAACCCAGATGTCATGAACCAATAGTGTATGACATCCGGGGGGTGCTTCCAGGTGTTGTAGGGAGCCTAGTGGTTACCTCAGGGCTTAAATTTGTAGAAGCTGTATCGGGTCTTGTCCTTTACATTAAGTTGCGGCTCTAGCTTGTAGTAGTACAGCACCTCCGCAGGGGTGGGCGCCAGGATCTTCTTAGACGCATAGAAAATGTGCCACCTTGAAAGCAACTTGTAGGCCTGGGGCAAGAGTTGGAACGACGCGATTCCCACAAACTTAAGGAATCGTGCGAAATAGTCATGAAGCGGGAGCGTAGCTTCCGCACAAATGTGGCCTACGCTACAGGCCCCGAACTCACCCACACTAGTGTGGGCCTTCTCATCCTTCCAAGCCAGCCGGTTATAGTTGAGTTCGGGAATCGATTTTATCCCTAGATGCTTCTCCAGGGTGTGCAGCATCTGGTAGTTCCATAACTCATTCTTTTCCCCGTCCATATCCCACGTGTTACCCGTGGGAGGCTTGCGCCCTTCTAGGACGACGGGGCTCGATTGGACAAAATCTTCCAGGTGAAGAGTGACTCCGCGACTCATGATCAGGAATCTGGGGACAACAAAGAAAACAAAAACCAAGTAGTTAGCACCATCCAAAAAGATTGGTTAAGGTACGGGGCTTTCTCCTAAAACTGCTTGGAGAAGTCCCCTCCGGACCCAGATCCGGGATCAACGGAGATCCCAAGAATCTCGATCGGGAACTAGGAAGAAAATGTTTTTTTTTTCTCAATTTTCCCAATTCAGTCTAGAACGCCCCAAGAGATCCTGAACAATTCTACCAGAGACATTACCTAGACCGTCTGTTCTACAGACCTACCCTGTTTTTCTTAGAACCACCCTATGCGGTGGTCTTGACTCTAATAATCCTATGGTCACAAAGATAGTACTATGAAAAAGAAAAAAAAAGAGAAAAAGAAAGAGTTAAAGGACCAGGGAAATTACTGTGAGGCACTGATTTAAAATTCGTAGGATCTCCGGTGATAAGGTCGGCAAGATCTCGACTTTGAATCGACGAACGGCGACGGAGGTGAAGCAGTCACCGAAGAATCTCATCGGAAAATTCAGACATAAAATGCTCTCTTTCACCTCTGATTGTTCAGAATGTGTAAAATTGCAAATGAAAATTTGGGGGTATTTATAGAGCTAAAACCATACTGCTTGATCCGACGGTTCAGGATAACTTCCCTCATCTAACGGTCCCGGATTACACAGAGGCTTTAATTAGCCCCATCAGGTATCGGATCGTGGATTCACCAATTCGCGATTCACGTCCACCCGATCCAACAGTCCACGTTAGGAAATTTTCAAAAAATCCTCATCCAACGGTCCCAGATGGTGCAAAGATATTAAATAGCCCACTCAATCACCCTATCAGCATCTCCTATACAGATTTGACGCCTCAAAAATCACGCTGACACCCGTCTATCAAGACGACAATCAAAAGATTCTCTCTGGATCTGTGAGGCGCGAGTGACACAAACACACCAATTACTAAGGGACACGCATGCAAAGCATGGGGAATTCGAAAGGATGGGGATCACCCAAGTGGCCCCTAAGTAAATGAACCCGCCTTCTGGGAAACAAACCAGTTTGTTGGGATTCGATCAGGGATGTTGATTGTGACAGTCAGTATCCCGTGATCCGTAGGGGGAAAGACTGGGTAAAGCTATGCAATCCCACACTGCCTAAGGAAGATCAAGTGTGATGATTCTAAGATTGTGTAGGTATGGGACAACACAATTGAAGGGGGCTTAAATGGATTGATGGGTACTACCTATATCAACAAGATGCATCTTCTTTTTGGCAGCCCATCACTTGAGAACTCCAAATTTAAGCATGCTTGATCTGGAGTAATCTCAAGATGGGTGACCTCCTGGGAAGTTTTCCCAGGAAGCGTGTGAGTGAGGACAAAGCACGCTGGAAAAACCCGTGTTGGTTTGTAGGGCCAGTCGTCATTCCAGGAAGCAGCCATAGTGACGTGGGGCGTTACATTGATACAAGCCTCCTCCATGAAAGGTTAACCAAGTGGCCCCTGTGAAAATGAACCTGTCTTCTGGGAAACAAACCGGGACGTTAGGATTGGATCCGGGAGAATGAAGCAAGTCTCCACTATGCAAACACAGACGAAGACTTGGGGGGTGAATATTATCCTTGTTTTTCCCCAGAACACGTAGCACCACATAACAGGTCTATGGGCTCTTTCATAGAGATCAAAGGCACCACATAATGGGTCTATGGGCTCTTTTGTAAAGATCAAAGGCCCAACCTAAGCCGAATGGACAGGGAGGAAGAGAGGCCTAGTGGCCCAATTGTCAGTGAGCCCAACACTGTTCAATGGGCACCACCATAACAAGGGAATCGGGACCAAGGTTCCGACCCAGCTCATCATCCCGATTTGATTTAATGGCATCATCCGGGATGCGAATAAGGGTGAAGCTCAATCGTCTGAATGGACTGAAACAGCAATAAATGAACCCAAGATCTGGAAAAACAAACTAGGATCCTAGTAAACGAACCAGGACATTAGTAATGAACCCAGACCTGGCATTCAGATTGGTAGGATTGAACTTCCCTGACACTAACACATCCCGAGAAACACAGAGTTTGGTCACTCCAACTAACCTGCAGAAGAGGTTACATACGGAATGTACGTTGATATTGGGGAACAGTACTACCGCTACTCTGACGGATCCTATCCCTAGGATCTCCTTAGAAGCCCACGCAGACCAGTCTGAAGCTACGTACTGTTGTTAGTTGTAAAGCGTGGTTATGCCCAAGTCGGCCCAATGGGTCCTGATTAGTGTGTATTATTATTTAGCAAAGTTCTTTGTATTAAGCCTTAATTAGCGAGTGAACCATGATTATATCTCTATTAGGCCCGGGTTAATCCGGCCCAAGCCCACTGCACCCAACTACCAATAAATAGGACTAGTTGTGCACTGTAGAAGGGATCCCATAAATTTCTCTTTTAAGCAATTACTTTGCTCGAATTCGTAGAAAACTTCATTGCTAAAGCTTTCCAAGCTCTAATACAATAGACTTGTGGACTAAGGCTCTTTAACGCCCCAACCACATAAAAACTCTTATGTGATTATCTTTAAATCCTGTCTTTTGGCTCTATTATCTTATGTAATTCTAGTTTCCGAAAAACTCGGTAAACAAACAATGTTTATTAATTTGTTGACTTCTTAATTTATAATGATAGTTGAAATCAATCTAACCATCCATTCTAAAATAGATATTCTATTTAAGCTCTATTTATTTAATATATATAAATATATATACATCTTCCTTCACTTTAATTGTATAACTTTAAAGCAATAGATATGAATCAATTTAATAAAATTACAAAAAATCAAATAATATTATTCTTAAGTCAAATATAATACTTATATTCTAAGAATTAGATGTGAATAAATTAATTAACCACACTTAATCAAATAATATTATATTTTAACAAAATTAAGAATGAAGTAAAATAATTTCTAACAATCGAAAATATATGATATTAGTGATGAGAGAATTATTTAAAGAACAAATTTCATAACTTTATTGTTCATAGTGGGAGATCATCATTCAACAAACATTTTTTAGTTATATTTTGGTTCATCGTCCATCTCAATAATCATTAGTAGATTAAAAACTCATAACTATGAAAAAAAATAAAAAATTACAAACATACTATAAGAAAATTTGAAGAACCTCAAAATTGTTCCTCTAAAAATATGTGGAAAAATTAAAAGAGAGAAATAGAAGGAAAAAGATGATGAGAATTGTGTAACCAAAGTGTCCATTTTTTCTTAACTTAAAAAATCAATTTAAGGAATAAATGTGATTAGTTTAGTTTATGTGATGAATTTATGAGTGTAATAAAGTGATGAGAGGGGGGAAATGGTTTTTTAAATCCCATAATTAAATGATGGTGTTTGTGTGGTTGGCATTTGATAAAAGAAATGGAGGGAATATATTTTTTCTGGCTTGTGCATGTGGTGGTGTGGTGTGGTGTGGTGTCTAATCCTTATTCTTTTATTATTTTCGTTCACCTTTTCTGCAAGTGACTTAGTGGAGTCATGGGCTGCTGGAACGGACTGCAGATAGGCTCTTGGAATTTAACAATGTTGCTTTTGCTTTATTCTTGCAAGTGGAGAAATGGGGCTTGGACGCAGGTGGACTTGAACTGGGCCCAAAGAGTGGCTGGAGAGCTTGAATGGAGTGGAGAGCTTTGTTCTTTCTTTCTCCAAAATACGACTTCTTCACAATTTCTTTTTAGTTTTAACTTCTTCACTTTTCTTCTCTTCAAGAATGCCAAACTACAAGAAAATTCTTACAAATTAAAGAAACAAAGTTAAATAATTCTAACACACAAATTTATACAAAAATAATTATAAAAGCACAAAAATCTATAAAATCATAATAAATTCAATTTTACATAAAAACTCAACAAATAAATTAAAAACTCAAGAAGTAAACCATAATCAACTTTTAAATGGGGCTTTTTACAAAGATATTACTTTCAATATTTATGGACATAAAACTTATGCCAAAAAATATGGTAACTCTAGTAAAAAAAAAGTTTAAAATACAGAAATCCACAAAATAATATAAACAAAATACCATAAACAAAAATACACTCTCTCTCTCTCTCACACATATCTTTCACTTACTTTCTCTATTTTCTCTCACAACAATGGCAGTCAACCATTTTCTTTCACAACAATGGGAGCTCTCTCACACCGGCAAATGGACGATGTACCTCTGGTCATCGCCGACCCCATCTCCGGTTCATCTTCTTCTTCCTCTTCGCTTTCTTCTTCGTTTTCGTGTTCTCGTTGTTGTTGTTGTTCTTTTTCTTCTTCTTCTTCATGTTCTTTTGCATCTTCTTTGTTGTTTCAATTCTGGTTTTTTTCCATATCTGTCTAAGTAACCAATTATTGTCACGATCTGAATTTATTTTCAATTTCTTATTATTCATGGTTGTTTTTAAATATGATTTTGATTTTCATATTTGGTTTTCTTTATAAAACTACTCAAGTAACCAATTACCTTCTTTGATCATCATCTTCTTCTTCTTAGTTATTTTCATATTTGATTTTGCTTTTATTATGTAGTTTTTTTTTTAAGATTTGGCTAAGTAACCAGTCACAATTTAATTGTTATTTTGATAGGGGTAACCAATTACCACCTTCTTTTTCTTCTACTTCTCAGATTAATTTGTTATTTTTTAGTTTTTTTTCTTCTTCTATATTTGGCTTAGTAACTAGTTATCAATAAGTTATTTTAATAAGGATAATTGGTTACCCTCTTCTTCATCTTCTTCTTTAGTGGTGATATTCTGATAAGTTTTTTTTCTTCCAAATCTGGCAATAACTAGTTACAATTCACTCGAGTACTTGCCGTGACACTTAAAATTGATAGTGGTAATCGGTTACTGCCACATTACTAAAAAAATCAAAATTATTTTTATAGTGGTAACATATTATTATTTAAAATAAAATTAAGTACCATATATATATATATATATATATATCCAAGAATAATCCAAAACATCATCATCACTAGAATCACTAGAATCAATGAAAACCAATCTCATCACTTCAGATTCTTATGGATATATAAAAATAATATAATAATATATCCAAATATATATAGATTTGTGTGTTGTTTTATAATCAAATATATATGTATATACATATAAAAATAATAATAAAAATAATATATGTATGTATATGCTGGAATAAATTATATTGTTTTATATATATATATTAATTGTATATATTATTAACCTAAATATAATTAAAAAATGCAATAATAAAAATATTCCTACAACTAATTAAAAAATAATATTGAAGTTTTATATTAAGTATATGGCATATTTATTTTCAATAAAATTAAAAAATATACGGGGAAAAAATCCCATAAAAATGTAACACGAATAAATTATGACATACAAAACTTAAGGAAAAAAAACCATATTTATAAAAAAAAATTAAAAAAATCTCATATTTCATGTAATTTCCACTATAAAATATGATATAAAAAAACTCTATTTTGTAGAGTTATAATCTAGCTAGCAGTCTTCCATTCTAAGTTTTTTCTCTGATTCACGTGGAAATTACAAAGAATAAAAACATAAAGCATTAAATATATATATATATATCCTTGTTATCTCAGTTTTCCATCCGTGACACGTGGCATGACCCAATGGGTCCGTGGACCCTCTCGAGAGGTCCGGGCCCATCCTGAGCCCAATGAACAGGGAAGGAAGAAACCCTGATAGCCCAAGAACCATCGAGCCTAATAACATTCATTGGGCATGAGCATAATGAAAGGACTAAGACTGAGATGTAGGCTCGACTCATCTTCCCAGCCCCAACCATCCTACATCCTCCGGGATGTTAATTAAGTTGGCAGACTAAATTGTTCACTAGAGACGGACTTTATCAAGAACCTAGTGGAGATCTTTAGTGTGACGATGTCCACCTTGGAAAATGAACCCGAGTTCTGGTGAACGAACCAGGACTCCGATAAATGATTCGGGACATTAGTAAACGAACCCGGACCAAACGTTTGGATAAGGCAAGCCTAGTTTTCCCTAATGCTGACTTGTCCCCACGAAATTCGGCAGTTGGTCTCCTCAACTAACCTGCAGAAAAGGGTACGCATGGAACATACACTGTTCCTAGGAAACAGTACTGCCACTACTCTAACAGATCCTGTCCCCAGGATCCCCTTAGAAGCCCACACGGATCAATCTGTGCTAACGTACAATGGGCAGCTGTAAGGCTTGGCCACGTCTAAGCAAACCCAATGGGCCCAGATTAACAACATCTAGTTATGTTACATTCTTTGTATTATGGCTCCATTAGTGAGCAAACTGCGATTGCATCCCTATTAGGCTCAGATTGGTTCGACCCAAAGGTGCTTGACTACCTATAAATAGTAGGGGTGCACAAAAAAACCTCTAATCCGCCTCACCCGCCCAACCCATCAAAATATGTCCGCTTTGAACCCGCCCATTAAAAAACCTACCAAAATTGGGTTGGGTTGAACCCAACCCGCCACAAGATGGGTTGGGTATGGATTGCAATAATATAAGGAGGGTCCAACCCGCACCCGCTACTTTATTTTTTGTGTATATACATTTTTAGTAATAATCTAAATCTAAAAATGGAATATACTTATTTGGTACCCTATGTTTTTGCAAAGTATCATTTTGGTACCCTCTGTTTTCAATAATGCTCATATGGTACCCTGTATTTTAAAATCGTACATATTTGGTACCCTAAACTCAGATTTGATAGATAAAATTTTGTCAATATGATCAAACTGTCATCAGTTATATGTAATTATGTAATTAAATTTAAATTTGTAACTTGCATAATTGACAGCAGTTTGATTAAATTGATAAAATTTTATCTATCAAATCTGAGTTTAGGGTACCAAATATGTACGATTTTAAAATACAGGGTACTATATGAGTATTATTGAAAACAGAGGGTACCAAAATGATACTTTGCAATAACATAGGGTACCAAATGAGTATATTCCCATCTAAAAATACAACCCATAAAGGGATCATTAAAAATTATAAAGTTTGTGACCATTTTAATATGTTTGATGAAGATATTGGATTTTGAGATATGAATCGTTGTATTCTTTATATGTATACATATATATATACATATATATTTATGGTAGTCCAAAGACTTAACTTTTTTAATGAACACTTTCGTTGGTATGAGATTAATGGTGGTAACTTAGGAATTTTATATAAAAACTTATTTAGGAAAAATAGATGAAAAAAGAAATAGTGTTACTTGTATTGATGATTTAATATTAGTGAAATTTTTCATAACAAAACTCAAACTGTTGAAATTATTAATGTGTGGATTGATGAGTTCAATAGCATTTGTAATTTGTAAAATTTAGATAATTATTAGAATTTGTTTTGTAAAGTTTTAGATTGAATTTTGAGATACTATATATTTTATCAAGTTATTATTCATGATGACATTGATGAGAAAATATGGTATAAGTTTGAACTTTATAGTCTACAATTTTTTATTTTTTTAAATATCATAACTTGATAATTTTGACATTTAAATCAACTCAACCCACCCATAAAACCGCATAAATTCGCCTAGAAAAAAACTGCCAAAACCGCACATTTGTTGGGCAATTATGGGTTGCATTTTTCTCAAACCGCCAAATAAAAAAACTGCACAAACTGCCCAAAACTCGCTCGCCGTGCACCCCTAATAAATTAAGTCAGTTGTGCACTATAGCAGGGATCCCAGAAGTTCTCTTGTGAGCAAAACGTTGCTGAACTTGTAGAAAACTCCATCGTCAAAACTCTCTAAAGCCTAATACTAGTGACTCATGGACTAAGGCTCATTAACGCCCCAACCATGTAAAAATTGTGATTGCTCATTTCTTATTCTCTCTTTTCAGCTCTTACTCTACAATATATTTATAGTTTCTGAAAAACTCGGTAAACAATCCTTATATGCATTTAAGTTTTGTAAATTAAGCTATTGATTGTGTATGTAGATTAGTGATTCAAATCACTCTTACAAACCAAAAATTATTTCTCATTTTATTACATTAAATATTGTGTATAGTTTTAGCCATTCGATGTTCTAGTCGAAGGAATACTTATTAACCCATCCAATATATATTTAAAGCATATCATGGTAACTTATAAATCTTAATTGAATTTCAAGTGGTTACTTTGCTTTTTCGATGAGATTTAGATGGGCCAAGATTGCGAATTTCTAGTGTTTTTCTCAGATTTCTAATTTTATGAGAGCACTTATTTCTTATATGAGTCATTTTGTTTACAAACGACCCATGAATTGACTTAGCATGTCATTTGACTAGACAATAAAGTTACTTAACTGGAGGAATTCCCTCCTCCAATTTATAATTTTTTCCGTTTCACTCTAAATAGTATTACACTCTATTCTCCCCTCTTCCCAAAAAAAATGTGTGGGCCTAGGTTGCTTTAAAAAGTTTATACCATTTTACTATTTCTTGTTGATTTTCCTACTATTTTACACCCTTGTGTTTAATATAAAATAATACTATATATTTCACAAATCAATACAAAATATACCTTTAAACATAATTTTAATCTATTTTTTTTCAATATTATAAAAATAGCCTTATTTTAATCCCATAATTTTTTGAAAAAAAAAATCAATATTAAATTTTCAAAAATTAAAATCAAAATTAAAACCAAGATTATTAATGTTGTCCATGTTTTCACCAATTGACACATAACAATCATTAGAGGATAATTAAACTCCACGGAAGCAAAGAAAGCTTTGGGGAGTTCACCCAGAGCTCCTTGGAAGGTAATCCATTCCCCATTGATTGTGAACCGCCTCCGGAGAAGAATGTCCTCAAGTGAGATACGCTCCGAGGACTGTCATCATGGTCTCCCCGTCCTCTCTTCTGATCCAATCCTCCAGATCTGGAGGATTGCCCTCGAGTCTTGGGATAAATTGTCAGGTGTCATGCACAGTGGACCTTGGACCACAAGTAGGCATCTGACATGTTACTATTCCCTCAAGACGTGGTGTCGAGTCCGTATAGGCGACAAACAATATGTCTCACTATGCCACCTGACATGGGTAAATGTAACGCCCTACCTCCTTAGGGTCGTTACTAAGTGAGTTTAAAATGTGCAATTAACTTGCTAATCGAAGCTTTATGTTAAAAGTGTGGCTAAACTATTTTAAAAATTCATATAATTTGAAAATGTAGACATTCATTGAAAATATAAAGCGTTATACATTTGGGATCCCAAAATACTGTTTAGAAATATTTACAACTCAAAAATTATTATTAAAGTCGACTAAACGACAAAACTTAGAATAATACATAACATCTCCTAAAAATACCCCTGGCCGTAGCAGCCAGGCAGGCCAAACATGTACACGTCACTTCACGCTCTCTGTACTCTTGGTTGGTTGACCTTTCCCTTGCCCTTACCTGCACCATAGAACACCCGTGAGCCGAAGCCTAGCAAGAAAACTCAATGCAAACAATCAACATAAGCATAACTATTATTCAGCATACAACAAGACAGCAATCAAGCTAAACGTATAGCGGCCATGCCGTCCGAGGCGCTTTACCAGGCCTTGGGTTCGTGGTCTACACCGTGAGGATGACTCAAGCATCCGAGGAGGGTCTCACCCTAGCGACTTGCACTCCGCGTGCTCAATGCCACTCTCGGCCCTTGTTGTACTCGACCTTGCACTCCATGTGCTTAACGCAATTCTCGGCCCCTTGTCGTACTCGGCTTTCTGTCGTTCTCGGCCTTTGTCGTTCTCGGCATTCGCCGTTCATTCACAAATATGCAACACATAGCATATATTTAACAAATACTTAAGCACATATAAATATAAACAATAGGGCTATGCCCTGCAGCACAATTACATAGGGCTTTGCCCTGCAATACAAACTATAGGGCCACACCCTGCTCTACGGGTACAACCGTTTTCTTACATGTGTCCCAAGCTTCCTGAGCACCGATATCTCGAGCACAGTCCTCTAGTCCCAGCCTCGCTGAAAACCTAGTCACAACGCATTGACAAACACTATCCATCAAGCCCTAACCTATTAAATTACTTTGGAATATAATTCTAGTCTCCGGGACCTTGAATTCTATCAATCCGGGTGATAAAATCCATCCCGAGCCTTCACTTTTGAGTTCCCAAGCCTAAAACCTCATCGGGGTCAAAAAATCCCCTAAGAGCCGCGACCCCAAGGCCTTGTGCCGTGGCCCGCCTCAACCAGAGGCTCAGCCTCCCCTTTCTGCAGACATGCATCGCGCCCCAACCAGAGGGGTGCTGCGACCCGCCCCTCTTCCTGGCCTCCCCTCTGTTCTAGAGGGCCGCGACTCACCAAGAACAATGTCGCGGCCCGACCCCTTCGAACCCAGAAAACCCCCCATTTTCAGCAGCCAAATCCTATCCCATTTCACCCAAAACCATCCCAACAACATAGTTCAATCAACACAACAATTCTATTATGCTCCCAACAACAATACCCAACAGAAACAAATCCCAAAACTCACACAAATAATCAAGAGTAATTCACAATTTAGCTCACATGCATAAACTTATATTTCTAACCAAAACTCAGCAGAATTCAATTGATCATCAGGTTTTACAGCTTACCTTTGAACCTAATTAAATCTCTGAATTAATCTCCTGAGTTACAAGCTACTAGCCTCCCAAACTCAAGCCTTGAATTCCTCCATTGACCCCAAAGAAGATCAGCTTTTCCTCTCCTTCTTTTTCTAGCTTCTGTTTTTCTCTAGAGCTTCCAAAAGACAATTCAGGTATATGCCCAAGTAAGTAACGTGAAGAACTTTCCCTCAGCCAAGTCTATCCACCCCTTAAGGCCAAATTACCTCTTTGCCCCTTCCTTTAATAACATTCCCATACTAACCTCAAGGGAAATTCTGTCATTTTTCGTGTCCCGCTAATCCCACGAGTGTTCCTATAAATTTCCCGTTTAACCCCGACATGTTCAAATGGTTACTAAATTACTACCTGTTACTCCATAGATTCCAAATGCTTATTATATACCCAAAATACCCCTAGGCTCCTCCTGAATCAGGTATTTGACCCTGTTGTGACATTCTAGCTAAACCGCTCCCTAGGGCTGTCTCAGATCATGCATCGCAAATATATCACCACTCACACGTGGTATTAATCACAATATACAAAAATATCGCATTTATGCCCACAACGGGCTAAAATTACAAACATGCCCCTAATAACCAGATGGGGCCCACATGCATATTTAATTCACCTATGCATGCATTTCTAATCACATACTCATCAAATTCACATATTAACATAATAAACCACTTGTTGCCCTCCAAGCACGCTAATCAAGGCCCTAAGCCCTATTAGAAAATTTGGGATGCTACAGTAAACATGCAGCTACCCCCCGACACTGTCAGCGACATGTTACCCCAAAAAGTTATGAGTTGTAACCTCGTAAATGGGTCCCATGTGAAATTCCTAGGCCCATCACCTTCTTAATTATGTGAATGTGTATTTAATAGCTTTGATGCCCCGATTAAGTGAGAATGTTTGTAATAAATTCCCATTAAGGGAATTAATTGTCCTCCGCCTCTATAAATAGGGCTAGGGCACACATTGTAAATGATCTCAGTTTTTGTATTCAAAGCATTGCTGTAATGCCCTGGTTAGCCCAAGACCGTCACACTGTGTACTATAAATAGTGATTAAATCGCTAAATGAGTCATTAGGTTGTAAACGTGTATCTAGGTGTTATTAATAGGCCAGGGTGAAAGTCTCGGTCAAAAGGAATGGATATATTTTATTAAAAGCATTAAATTGTACATGGGATCCCATAAAAGTGTTTACAAAGTTATTTACAATCCAAAATGGTCATTACAGTATAAAAGTTACAACCTGCCGACCTAAGCGACAAAAATAAGGTTAAACCCTACTTCCTCTGAGAAACACCTTGACCGTGGTGGTCAAGCGGCTGCATATGTACACATCGCCACCTAATCTCTCTACTCAAGGCTCGGTGAGATTTTATTTTCCTTTACCTGCACCACATAACACCAGTGAGCCAAGGCACAACAAGAAAACTTATTATTGCATGTATACAATTAATATTAAATGGTTCTGGGGCTTGTAGCTCTAATCAAATGGTGACTAATAAGTATTTTTGGGGTCTCGCGTCCTGAATAGATGACTAATAAGTCTCTCTGGGGTAAATGAATAATAAGTCTCTCTGGGGTAGATGACTAATAAGTCTCTCTGAATAGATGACTAATAAGTCTCTCTGGGGCCCTGCGCCCTAAGCCATGTGACGTTTTAGTCACCTAAGCCTTTTTGGCCCTGACTCTGAGTAGCTAGCCTTAGACTAGCCAAACGCTTAAGTTCTCTTCGACCAATAGGTCGGTCAAGCATTTAATGCTCATGTTGATTAGATATAATCATTTCGGCCTACGTTAAACATGCTAATGCCACTCTTGACTCATAAGCCAATACTTAGTACTATTGCCAATCATGACTGATAAGTCAGAGCTTCGTGACCAGTACTAAACACCATTTTTGTTTCTGACAAATAAGTCAGTGCCATTCACAGGTAAGCAAAGTTGTCAGGCATTTACAATGCAATCAATGTCCATATATAGAGCACTCAACATGCCTCATCAATAACCATGCATGTCACATACTGGGTGCAGTTTTCTTACCTTTGGTTTGAGCGTGAAATAATAAAAGAACGACCCTTGAGAATGATCTGTCCTTAGGCCCCTTAGCGGTCACCTAATCATAACCAAATATGAAATCCCATCAATAAAAATACGCAATAAAAGGGTCATGGACTAAAACCCCGCTCTTGGGACCTGGAATCCTACTAAAATGGTTAGTACATTTGATCCCGAGCCAAGAGAATTGAAAAGTCGTGCTTAAAACTCGCGAAAACTCATCCTGGCACAAAAGGAACAGGCAGGCCATGACCTGCCCCCAAGGGTCGCAACACGCCCCCAAGACAAAGAGCTCCCTGTCTGGGGTGCCATGGGTGGGCCGCAACTTGAACCTGTGGGTCGCAGCGCGCCTACTAGACAAAACCCAGGGGAGGCTCTGGGATGCATTCAAATCGCAACTTGCATGAACTTGGTCACGAACCCAGCTCCCCTGCATTTTCTCAATTCAAACTCAGCCAAATCTTCATCAAACCAATCCTAATACCATAATTAATCATCACCACAACATTATCACTACTTTAACAGCAAAACCCAACCTTGGAAACACCAAAACACCAACAAATATCCACTTCTAAGATCAAAATCTCAAGCTTTCAAATAACCTCAAAACATAGTTAAAACTCATAAATTAAAGCTTAGAATTCTTACCCCAGTTATGGATTAAACTCCTTTCAGCTACTGAACACAATTCCTAAGTCTCAAGCCTCCAAAACCTAAAGTTTGAATCCTCCTATTTTGCCTCAAAATTCCAACCCGAGAGAAAGAGAGAGAGATACCAAGAGTGACAGAGAAGGAAACTCTGTTTTTGCTGCCTTAAACCTTCTACAGCCATCATTTGGCTAAACATAGCCCATGGTCAAAATGACCAAAATGGCCCTAGGGCCATTATAATCTTTCAAAGTCATCAAGGCAAAATTGTCATTTCCCATCCATCCCGTTAATCATAATTAACGTCCTCCAATTCCTGTTACTCCCAATATCCCCAAATAATTATTAAATCATATCCCATTACCCGCTCATTCCCGGTAATGTACTAAACACCAATTTATCCCTCAGGCTCACCCCGAGCTCAACAATTAACCCCGTTATGACCAAACCACTAACTTGCATCCTAGGATCGTCTCATGCTGAATAGCTCAAACATATCCACATAATAATGTGATCTCACCCATATATCACACACATGCACATAAATATACAACTATGCCCTTAAGACCAAAATTAAGAAAATGCCCTTCTAATAAGAAGTGGGCCTACACGCATGCAATTATCATCATATAATAATATAATTCACATAATCATGCATATAATAACATAATTGCATAGTAAATCAATTATGGCCCTCCTAGCCCCCTAATCCAAGCACTAAGCCACATTAGGGAATTTGTGACATTACAACTATCCCCTCCTGACAGAAATTTTATCCTCGAAATTTACCTGAACAACTCGGGATACTGACTCTGCATATCTGACTCCAGTTCCCAGGTCACTTCCTCGACCTTGTTGCTCCTCCATAATACCTTAACCGAAGGTATGGTTTTATTCCTTAGGACCTTGTCCTTTCTGTCTAGTATCTGGCCTGGCTGTTCCTCATAGGAGAGATCTGCCTCAAGCACCAGATCCTCGTAACTCAATACATGAGTCACATCTGATACATACCTCCGGAGAGCTTAGATATGAAATACGTTATGCACGGTTGACAATGCCGGTGGTAAGGCGAACCTATAGACCACCTGACCAATCCTCTCCAGGATTTCAAATGGACCTACAAATCTAGGGCTCAGCTTGCCCTTCTTCCCAAATCTTCTCACCCATTTCTATGGAGAGACTCTAAGGAAGACATAGTCTCTCACTTGAAACTCCACGCTCTTGTGCTTGGGATCTACATAAATTTTTTGTCTGCTTTGAGAAGCGAGCATCCAAGCTCTAATCTTCTCAATGGCCTCATTGATCCTCTCAACTGCCTCAGGACCCAAGTATCTCCTTTCTCCTATCTCATCCCAATGAATGGGAGATATACATTTCCTACCATACAACATCTCATAAGGAGCCACCCCAATGGTCGACTGATAGTTGTTGTTGTAGGAAAACTCTATCAAAGGTAGATACTGATTCCAGGACCCACCAAAGTCCAGCACACATGCTCGCAACATGTCTTCTAATATCTGGATCATCCTCTCAGATTGTCCATCTGTTTGAGGATGATAAGCAGTACTGAACTTCAATTGTGTACATATGGCCTTCTGCAAACTTCCCTAGAACTTGGAAGTGAATGTAGGGTCCCGATTTGACATGATCGACCTCAGTGCTCCATGAAGGCGCAGAATCTCTCTCACATAGAGATCTGCGTACTGGTCAACTATATAAGTAGTCCTCACTGGCAAAAAGTGAGCTGACTTGGTGTATCGATCCACAATAACCCATATTGAATCATGTTGACCCACCACGAAGTCCATCGTGATGTCCTCCCATTTCCACTCTGGGATGTCCAGAGGCTGTAATAGCCCTGCTGGTCTCTGATGCTCAGCCTTGACCTGTTGACAAGTCAAGCACTTAACCACATACTCTACCGCATCCCTCTTCATCCCAGGCCACCAATACAGCGATCTCACATCATAATACATCTTCGTGGTGCCTGAATACAAAGAGTAAGGAGTAGTATGAGATTCATCCAGAATCTCCCACCTTATAGCAGTGTCCATCGGAACACATATCCAACTTTTGTATCTCAACAAGCCCATCTCTGACACTTTATAATCTCTAGATACTCTAGCTAGAACATCCTCTCTAATCTTGGTCTACTATGGATCACCCAGCTGACCTTCCTTTATTCTCTCCAACAGCATAAACTGTAGTGTAATGTTGGCTAACTGGCCCACCAGCAACTTTATGCCAACTCTGGTCATATCTTCTACTAATTCTCTGGATATCAACCTCGCACCGGCTTAAAGCATCTGCTACCACGTTGGCCTTTCCTAGATGATATAGAATCTCACAATCATAATCTTTTACTAACTCCAACCAACGCCTTTGCCTCATGTTCAAGCCTTTATGTGTGAATAAGTACTTCAGACTCTTGTGGTCAGTGTAAATGTCACTCTTCTCCCCATAAAGGTAATGTATCCATACCTATAATGCAAAGACCATTGCTGCCAACTCTAAATCGTGAGTGGGATATCTCTGTTCATACTCTTTCTGCTGACGTGAGGCATAAGCAATCACCTTCCCCGACTGCATCAGAACACAACCTAAACCCTGATGTGAGGCATCACAGTATATCACAAACTTCTCTTGATCTATTGGAAGACTCAGAACTGGAGCTATAATCAACCTTTACTTCAATTCCTGGAAGCTGTTCTCATACTTGTTTAACCACACAAACTTCTCATTCTTGCGCGTCAGTTCAGTTAATGAAGTGGCAATCTTTGAGAATCCTTCCACGAAACATCTGTAATAACCTTCCAATCCAAGAAAACTTCTAACCTCTGAAGCATTCTTTGGCCTTGGCCAATCCCTGACTGCCTCAATCTTGATTGGGTCCACCTTAATCCTCTCCTAACTGACAATGTGCCCAAGGAAAGTTACCTGAGATAACCAGAATTCACATTTCTTGAATTTTGCAAACAATCTATGCTCCCCCAATCTCTATAAAACCAACCTCAGATGTTGCTCATGTTTTGAATCTGACTGAGAATAAACCAGAATATCATCGATGAAGACGATCACAAACTGGTCCAGATAATCCTTGAACACTGTGTACATCAAATCCATAAAAGCATCTAGGGCATTAGTCAATCCAAAAGACATGACTAAGAACTCATAATGCCCATATCTAGTGCGAAAAATAGTCTTTGGTATGTCTCCCTCCTTGACCCTCAACTAACGATAACCAGAATGAAGGTCTATCTTTGAGAATACCATTTTACCTTGCAATTGATCAAACAGATCATCTATCCTTGGCAGAGGATACTTATTCTTAATTGTTAACTTGCTCAGTTCTCTATAATCAATACACATTCTCAGAAAACCATCCCTCTTCTTCACAAACAGAACTGGTGCACCCCACGGTGAGAAACTAGGTCTGATAAAACCTAAGTCCAACAACTCCTGTAGTTGTAACTTTAGTTCTTTTAATTCTACTGGGGCCATTCTGTAAGGTGCTCTAGACACTAGCTCCGTCCCTGGCGCCAATTCAATCACAAACTCAATCTCTCTGTGTGGTGGCAACCCTGGTAAATATTTTGGAAACACATCCAGAAACTCACAGACTAGTCTGGTCTCTTCTGGTCCCACTGGCATGACCTGAGTGGTATCAACCACATTGGCTAAGAATCCTATGCAACCCCCTTGCAATAGATCTCTAGCCCTCATAACAGGTATCATAAGTATACGAGGTCCATGCACAGTTCCAACAAACACAAAAGGATCCTCCCCTTCAGGCTCAAAGGTTACCATATTCCTTCTGCAATCTATGGTTGCCCCATACTTCACTAACTAGTAGGGATGAGCATCCAAACAGGCAAACCGCGGCGACCGACCGCACCGCACCACACTACACCACAAACCGCGGTGTCAAAAGTGGAATGGTTCGGTATGGTTTGTATCTTAACTAAACCGCGCGGTGCGGTGCCGTGCGCGGTTTGGCGGTGTGAAATTTTGGTTTGCACCACACCGCACCGTATACTTACAAATATGTTAAAAAAAATTAAACTTTACATATATAGTATTTTTTAGTAACCCAATCTAAAACTAGGAGCCCACTTAAATTAGGAGTAACCTTATTCTCTGACACATCATACACGATAACAACTCCTTCCTCTCTCATCTCATTTGCATCTCCTCCTTATCACCTCTCTATCTCACACATATTTTTTAACACACTTACACCGTGGAAAATCACCCAAACCACACCGCAAAAAATGGTTTGGTTTGGTCGGTTTGGTGCAACGAAATCACATCGCACGATGTGTTCTAGCTACTACACCGCACTTGTGGCGTGGTGTATTAAAAAGTGTTCAATTTTCCCAAACCACACCATGCACACCCCTACTAACTAGTCCATACCTAGAATCATATCAAAGTCGGTCATAATCAACTGACAATTCTCTGCCCTCTACTGTCACTGGCAGTGATCTGACCCATCTCCTGGGTACTACTAACTCCCTAGTAGGTAATAAGGTCCCGAACCCCACAACATAATAATCACATGGTCTACACAGTCTATCAATAATTCTACTAGCAACAAAAGAATTGTAGTACCAAAATCAATCAAAACAGTATAAGGGGTTCCAGCACTAAAAAGCTGACCTGTAACTACTGAGGGACAAACCTCAAATTCTGCCTGAGTCAATGCAAACACTCGAGCTGGGGCTGAGCTGTCCGCCTTTCTTGGCTTTTCCTTTCTTGCTTTCGGGCAATATTTCTTGAAATGTCCCACTACTCCTCATAAGAAGCAAGCTTTTTCCCTACACTCCCCTTATATGGCGCCTCTTGTGTAACGTCCCAAATTCCCTAATGTGGCTTAATGCCTTAATTAGTGGGCCAGGAGGGCCATAATTGATTTAAAATGTGATTATGTGATTATATTCATGATTATGTGAGTTACATTATTATATGATGATAATTGCACGCACGTAGGCCCACTTCTTATTATAAGAGCATTTTCGTAATTTTGTTCATTGAGGGTATATTTGTATATTTATGTGCATGTTTATTATGGGTGAGACCACATCATTATGTGGATGTGTTCGAACTATTCGGCATGAGACGATCTTAGGTTGCAAGATTAGCAGTTTGGTCATAACAGGATAAATTGTCGGGCTCGGGGTGAGCCTGGGGGTAATTTGATGATTAGTACCTTACCGGGAATGAATGAGTAATGGGATGTAATTTAGTAATTATTTGAGGATATTGGGAGTAACGAGAATTTGAAGTTGTTAATTATAATTAACGGGATTAATGAGAAATGATAGTTTTGCCCTTGCTAGCCTTGAGAGGTTTTATTTGACCTAGGGGCATTTTGGTCTTTTGACCATGGGATATCTTTAAAGTTAGAAGGTTGTAGAGTTTTAGGCAGTAAAAAAAAAACAGAGTTCTCTCTCCATCTCTCAATCATCTCCTTTTCTCTCTCGGG
The DNA here is from genome assembly GCF_963169125.1 of Humulus lupulus. Taxonomy (NCBI): domain Eukaryota; kingdom Viridiplantae; phylum Streptophyta; class Magnoliopsida; order Rosales; family Cannabaceae; genus Humulus; species Humulus lupulus. Next base: position 26,943,029 of record NC_084802.1, on the reverse strand, counting down.
TTGAGATTTTTGAAGCAAACTTGAGGATTCAAGCTAGGGGATTAAGGCTTGTGAGCTTAGGATCTTAGTTCAGCCATTGAAGGGGGTTCAATTCAAGATTGAGGTAAGGTTTTCAATTGAAGTTTCCTGGTTTTGCTCTATTTTTAAGGTTAGTTTAAGGCTTGAGAGTTTTGATCTTAGAAGTGGTTATTTGGTGAGGTTTTAAGTGTTTCAAAGCTTAGGTTTTGTTGTCTAAATGTTGGTGATGTTGTATAAATGTGTGGCTGTGATTTTGGGATTGATTTGGTGAAGGTTTGATTGAGGTTTGAATTGAGAAATAGGCAGGGGAGCTGAGTTCGTGGGGTCAAGTCGCGACCGAGTTCATGCAAGTCGCGACTTGAATCCATACCAGAGCCTCCCCTGGGCTCTGACTAGTAGGCGCGCCGCGACCCATAAGGGTCAAGTCGCGGCTCGCCCCTGGCACCCCAGACAGGGGCTTTTTGTCTTGGGGGCGCGCCACAACCCTTGGGGGGCAGGTCGCGGCCCGCCCCTCTTGTAATGTCCCAAAATCCCTAATGTGGCTTAATGCTTGGATTAGGGGGCTAGGAGGGCCATAATTGATTTATTATGCCATTATGTGATTAAATGCATGGTTTTATGATTATATGATGATAATTGCATGCATGTGGGTTCACTTATCATTAAAAGGGGATTTTGGTAATTTGGCCCATTGATGGCATATTTGTATATTTTCATGCATGTTGGTGAGGTATGGATGAGGCCACATTATTATGTGGATATGTTCGAGCTATTCGGCATGAGACGATCTTAGAATGTAAATTAGCAGTTTGGTCATAACAGGATTAATTTCCGGGCTCGGGGTGAGCCTAGTGGTAATTTGATGCTTAGTAAATTATCGGGAATAAATGGGTAATGGGATATGATTTAATTATTATTTGAGAATATTGGGAATAACGGGAATTGGAGGACATTAATTATAATTAGCGGGATAAGTGGGAAAGGATGATTTTGCCCTTGGGGGCTGTTATGAAGTTAAATTAGGCTTGGGGCATTTTGGTCTTTTGACCTTAGGATATATTTAACTGAAGGAAAGCTATAGACAAAATAAGGCAAAACAGAGCCCTTTCCTTCCTCTTCCACGATCATCTTTCTCCTCTTTTCTCCCTTTGGATTTTTGAAGCTCAATTTGAGGATTTAAGCTAGGAGATCAAGGTTTGGAGCTTAGGACCTTAGTTCAACCATTGAAGGGGGTTCATTTCGAAATTGAGGTAAGGTTTTCAACCCCTTATACTGTTTTGATTGATTCTGGTGCTACACATTCTTTTGTTGCTAGTAGAATTATTGATAGACTAAGTAGACCATGTGATTATTATGATGTGGGGTTCAGGACCTTATTACCCACTGGGGAGTTAGTAGTATCCTAGAAATGGGTCAGATCACTGCCAGTGACAATAGAGAGCAGAGAATTGTCAATGTATTTGATAGAGTTAGTTATGAATGACTTTGACATGATTCTGGGTATGGACTGGTTAGTGAAGTATGGGGCAACCATATATTACAAAAGGAAGATGGTCACCTTTGAGCCTGAAGGTGAGGATCCTTTCATGTTTTTTGGTACTATGCATGGATCCCGTATACCTTTGATTTTTGTTTTGAAGGCTAGAGATCTTTTGCAAGGAGGTTGCATATGATTCTTAGCCGGTGTGATTGACACCACTCAGGTCATGCTAGTGACACCAGAAGAGACCAGACTAGTCTGTGAGTTTTTGGATGTGTTTCCAGAATATTTACCAGGGTTGCCACTGTTGGGGTTTTATGCCCTAATTAAAACTCAAATTCTTTGTAATCTCATTTTATTATCAATAAAAGAATAGAAATCATTTTTTGACTTGATCAATCATTTTGCTCACATGTTTTATTTTCATGATTATTTGTTTAATATAAACTTCTATTAAATCCCGAGCATATAGCTAATCCTATTTATAGTGACGTAATCACAGTGGAATATAAATATGATTATATGTTCAAAATAAGTTAGTCCTAAGATTAGTCAGTGCCCAGGATTTACACTGACTTGCCAATCTACGATATGATCTACTTACACATTATAGTGTTATGTTCTTTCCAGGACATTAGCAAAGTAGATAAGATCAGATGTATTTGTTACATCGAACTGGACTGATATTGACAGTTGATAAGATAAGTAAACATACCGTTATTATCTATTCTAGTCATATCATATAGTTGACCATAGGTCAATTCAATCTCAATTCTGAGTGGTTAGTATTCTAACTGATTGTATTATTTGAGTTCTTTGACTTGTTCGTTACCAGCTTACCCTACGGACTAGCCCATACTTACATCTTGGAAACTCGGTAATATAATTGAGTGGGAGTGTTAATCATAGATATGAACATCTATAGCTTCTGATGAAGAAGTGAAATGATGGTTTCCTTTTAGTTTGGTTCAAGGTGTTAAATGATAGAGATCTCATTTCAGTAATTAAATTAGTTTACTGAAATATCATTTACAAGGAACTAAGTGTTTTAAGGATAAAATACAATGAGGGGTAAAACGGTATTTTAGACCTATCTCATTGTAGACCGTCTATAGAGGATTGAGTGACAATTATGGTTGTAACAATGGATAATTAATAGCGTATCTATATTTGTTATAGAGTGTTCTATGAATTCAAGAGTGCAATTACGAGTCTATAGTGGAGTCACAAGGAATTAATAAGTTAGTAAATTTATTTGTTAGATTTATGATAACTTATTGGAGCTTGATTTCATAGGCCCATGGTCCCCATTGTACCTTGAATAAAATCATCTAGATAGTCTCAATTAATTGATTTAATTATCAATTAGAATTATCAAAGTTGACTAGGTCAATTCTGGAAAGTTTCACAAAGTTGTGTAATTTTGAGAAGAAAAGAGAAATTATGGCAAATTTATTAATTAAGATAAATTGGTATCTAAATTAATAAATAAATTTAAATCAAGGTTCAAGTTATAAATAATTAATTTGATAAAGGATTTAAATAATTATTTAATTAATTAAATCAATAGAAAATAATACAGGCATTGATTTTAAGTCCAATTGGCTTATAATCAAATGGGAAATTTCACGGGCCTATAGCCCATGATAATTTCGACCTAGGGCTTCAAAATGGCTGTTATTTTATTGATTTTTTAATTAAATTAAATGGCCTAATTGAGTCTATAAAATGAGTGCTTAGAGAGAAGTCAAAACACAAGTTTGATAAGTCACAAGTCAGATTTTCTGATAATTTTAGATTCTCTCTAAACACAAGTCCTTTTCTAAGCCTCTTTGTTATTTTCTCTTCTTCTCTCTATATCTATCTCATGTGTTGAAAATTATCCACACTAGTCTAGGTGGTTCTAAGGATACATTGGAAAATTATGAAGAAAATAGAAAATCGGTTCAGTTTCTTGATAGTACTCTGCGACAAAGACGATACAAGAGTTAGAGAAACTGAAGGAATGACTCTTAATTCCGATGCGTATACTGTAAGTATTCTATTCTTTGTTTCTCTTTGAATTCAATTTTAAAATGTTTTAGGCTATCTCGTATTAATTTGTTTAATATTAGATATACATGAAAATAAATAAAGATCTTGTATAAGCTAATCCAATAACTGGCCTCAGAGCCTTTGGTAATATTTATTTTTATGCATGAACATGCTTAAAATTGGATTATTTGATATGTTTGAATAATTGGATGGTTTTCATGTTTTTATGAAGCATATTGATTTTATGTGAATTTTAGCAATTTTTAGGTTATTTTGTTGTGTTTTCTATGCTATTAATTTTTATATATGTTTTATTTTGTGTAAAACATGTTAAAAATTAATTAGAAAATGGTTTTGGTTTGAAAAATTGCTCAAAAAATTTTTTTGGAAAAATTTGGCCTGGCTCCCATGCGCGCGCGCGCACACCAGCCACCAGCGTGAACAGTACCCGTGAACAGTACCACGGGTACTATTCATCTTTTTTTTTTTAAAAATTAAAATTTGTAGAAATAAATTATTTATAATCAAAACCAAAAATATATTTTTTGTTTTATCATTTAATTTTTTTTTTTAAAATAAGATATTTTTGTTAGTTGAGATTTAAATAATTTGATATTTTCTACAAATATTCAAATTCAAATTTAAAAATAGACTAACAACTTAATTTTAAATCTTTTAATATATTAAAATATTAGAATTATGATATTAGATATTTAAGATATTTTCATTTAAATTCTTGATATTTTTATTAAATCTTTATTTGAAAATATAAATATCTTTTTATTCTATTGTTTTTAATATTTAAATTATTTGAAATTTTAATATTGTTAGTTAGATATGTTTATGGATATTTGAATTTGTTTAACTATTTTGAGATATTTTAGGGTTGTTATAACTATTTATACATTTTTTTAATGGTTAAAATATTAGCTAATAGTTATAACAAGACAAGATATTTTGGAAAATAGTTAAGATATTGATTTTAAAATTTAAAATTGGTTTTATTTTGAATTTTTTTTTCAGCCAATTAATAAAATATATTTTTTTAATGGGATTTAAATTAACTTTGGTTAATTATTGATAAATCATATTTAAATTAAATTAATATTTTTTTTTCAAATTAACCTAAAACCAAGTTGATTGTTGATAAATGAAATTTAAATTAACTATTGTTAATTGTTGATAAATTTCATTTAAATTGACTTATTTTTTTGTAAAAATTTAATTAATTTGAATTTTTTTTGATAAATTCTAGATAATTAATTGTGGTATTTTTGCAAATGAAATAAATTGTGGTATTTTTGCATAAATTCATAGAATTGCTCATATAGTAACATGATTAGGCCCATCCAATTATAACATGTATGTTTGCACTATATGTGGTATTTTTGCAATTGGGCTTAAATGCATATAGTGGCCCATATGTTTGTTAGATATATGGTATTTTGCCAAATAAAATATTCATAAAATGATATGTTTTATTTGGGCTCATTAGAAAATGTAAAGTTTAAATTTCTCTCTTGTGGGTGATTCCACTTGTGAAGGCTCATTTGCTTTGCATGACTATAATAGGCCTAATCAATTAATAACAATTAATAAAACGAATGTTTAAATTCCTGTCTTTTGGACCTTGTATGGAAGATAGGGGGCCTTTGTAGTGGGAACGACATACTGGACCCAGTCCTCCTCCATACAAGCCCAATTGTTAAGGCCCATTTACCTGAGTTGGACTTAATTGTATAGGTTCATTATATTAGTTAAACATAAATATAATTAGCAACAAATGAATTTTAAATTAATTGAATTTGTTTCAATGCGACACTTTAGAATTAATAAGAAATTATAGGACTTTGGTTTTAAAAATTTTAATCTGTTTAATTTTTTTGGGAAAACCATAGTCATTAATTTTCTAAAAATAAATAATAAAAATACTATTTTTAATTTTATAATGAGCTTATTTTAAGAATTTTATTCGATCTCCACCGTTGGTTTAACATAGTCAATAGCTTAATGGAGCCTCGAGGCGCTTTGATTCGTCCCCCTACGGAAGGTGTTCATTAGTTATTTTGACAAGGTTAGATTTCGAAAAATAGATAATTATAGATCAAATTCTACTAGACTCACCCCTACGATGACTACTAGGACTAAATCTATGATTATTGAAACCGTGGGTCTAGCTCATAAAATAAGAGATTTTGTTTTCTTATTTTGATCGAATAGTAGGTTGTTAATAGTGGTGTCCATTATTAAATGAGTTTACAACTCTATTTAACTAGTGGTATTTTTGACTCTCGCCAACCGGGACAAGGATATCATAGATTAGTTAAAAACCTAAACAAATAGAGATATGATTGTTTTTGGTATTTTTTCTCATATCTTACATATTTTTGGTATATGTTGTGCTATTTCTTGAAATTTGTGTGAATAGAAATTTTATTGAGCAAATGTGATTGATTTCTATTTTATTGATAATTTGTAGTTTTAAGTTAAGTAGTGTCTGTGTATACTCCCATCCTTTCTCAACTTTCGATGGAGAAACTCACTAAAAAAAAAAAAAAAACTTCCTTAATTGGAAGCAGAATATCAACATAAAGTTTATTGGTGACAACGCTGAGTTCGTCATGATTGAGGAATCCCTAGAACGAGCATCAGCTCCGCATGTTCTTAATAGCACTGTAAATGCTTGGATAGCATCGTCTCTGCACGTTCGTGATGGCACCATAAATTCTCGGATGACACCGTGTCTGCACGTTCGTGCTCAACTCAACTATGGTCTGACGCAACTCATGAACAAGCTTCAGATTATTGAACCTGTCATGGGTGGACCTAGTAAGGGAGGAGAAAAGAAGACAACTACTACTACTGCTGCTGATCCAGCAAAGGCTGAAGCTAACCAAGCATCGTCTTCAAAAGTTGGAAACAAGAGGAAAGGTGGACAAATAAACAACCCCAAGCCTGCAAAGGCTGCAAAGACGAGTGCACAACCACGTGCACAGACGCCTAAGGAGAAGAACATGAAAAACAAGAAAGGTAAAGATAAATGTTTTCACTGCAAAGAGAAGGGGCATTGGAAACGAGATTGCCCCAAGTTTCTAGTAGCAAAAAACAAAGGTAATGATTATAGTTCATTTATCTTAGAAACATGTGTTTTAGAGAATGATAAATCCGTTTAGATTATTGATTCTGGATCTACCAACCATGTTTGTAACTCTTTACAACTTCTTGAATCGTGGGAGGAAGTGAACGAAGGCGGCTTAAAGCTTAGAGTTGGGAACGGAGCGTTCGTTGCAGTCCAAGCTAGAGGAATAGCTCGTCTAAAGTTCGGAAATAAATACTTAATTTTAAAAGATGTATTTTTTATTCTGGATTTTAGTAGAAATTTAATTTCAGTTTCCATGTTGCAATTAGAACAATTTGTTATGACTTTCACAAGTTCTAATATATCTATTTCCTTCAATGGATCACAATTGTGTATTGCATGTTTGGAAAATGAGCTTTATATTCTGTGACCTAACGAACCCCTCGCTCTTAACAATGATTTATTCAAAGTAGCTAAACCTAGGACCAATAAACATCAAAAGACCGATAACAAAAATATGACGTATTTATGGCACTTGAGACTAGGTCACATTGGCTATGATAGGATTCAAAGACTTACAAAGGACAGAACTTTGAGGGAACTCACCTTAGGTGAATTACCAGTCTATGAATCTTGTCTAGAAGGCAAACTGACCAAGCGTCCATTCTCTGCAAAGGGTGATAGGGCCAAAGAACCACTTGGTCTTGTGCATTCAGATGTTTGTGGACCTTTGAATGTACAAGCCAGGGGTGGTTTTGAGTATTTCATCACTTTCATTGATGATTACTCTAGATACTCATGTCTTTACCTAATGCATAGGAAGTCAGAAACATTTTCAAAGTTTCAGGAATTCCTAGCAATGGATCACAACCAATTAGGTAAAACGTTAAAGATCTTGCGATCTGATAGGGGTGGAGAATATTTGGATATGCAGTTCCAAGATCATTTAATTGAACTTGGGATTTTATCACAACTTATTGCCCCAGGTACTCCGCAACAAAATGGTGTAGCGGAACGCCGAAACAGAACTTTATTGGAAATGGTTAGATGCATGCTTAGTTACTCAACTCTACCAACTTCGTTCTGGGGACATGCAATTGAAACTGCGAATGACATTCCCAATGTCGTGCCATCAAAATCAATCCCCAAAACACCTTTAGAACGCTGGAATAGTCGTGAACCTAGTATACGCCATTATAGAATCTGGGGGGTGTCCCGCTAACGTCTTGAGGAAAAAGGAGGGAAAGCTAGAACCGCGAACTGAAGTTTGCATGTTTGTTGGCTATCCTAAAGGTACTCGGGTGGACTTTTCTATAGTCATTTAGAAAAGAAAGTGTTTACTTCTACAAATGCTACTTTTCTGGAAAATGACTATGTCCAAAACTTTAAACCTCACAGCAAAGAAGTTTTAGAGGAGATGGTTAAAGAATTGACTCCAACCAATGTTCCATCGTCATCGACGCAAGTTAATGATGAAATTCCCACTCTTCATGTACAACCGACGCAAGTCGATTTAAATGAAGAAAGTACCACTGTTCCTGAGCAAACAGTCACGGAGCCTCGTCGTAGTGGGAGGGTTTCTAGAAACCCAGTTCGCTATGGTTTGGATGGTGACACTAGTGATGATGATCCATTGTCTTTCAAACAGGCAATGGCTAGCCCTGAAAAGGAACTATGGCTCGAAGCCATGAAATAGGAAATGGATTCCATGTACTCAAATTCCGTCTGGGATCTTGTGGAAGCATCTAGTGACTTTAGGGCCATTAGGTGCAAGTGGATCTACAAGAAGAAACGAGGTGTTGATGGAAATATCGAGACTTATAAAGCTCAATTAGTGGCAAAGGGTTATACCCAAAGAGAAGGTGTGGACTATGAGAAAACTTTTAGTCTGGTAGCCATGATCAAATCCATTCGCATCCTCCTATCCATAGCAGCCGCTCTCGACTATGAGATCTGGCAAATGGACGTCAAGCCAGCTTTTCTTAATAGAAAGCTTGACGAAGTCATTTATATGGATCAGCCAGAAGGATTTAAAGTATCTGGACAAGAAGGAAAAGTTTGTAAGTTGAATAGGTTCATCTATGGACTTAAGCAAGCTTCTCGTTCCTGGAATCTTAGGTTTGATGAAATAATCAAAACCTATGGCTTTGAACAAAATATTGATGAGCCCTGTGTTTACCAACTGAAGGCAAGTCAAATAGTGGTATTCCTGGTTCTTTATGTAGATGATATCTTACTCATTGGAAACAATGTTAAGAAATTATCAGATGTGAAGAATTGGCTGAGCACTCAATTCCAAATGAAGGATTTGGGTGAAGCAAGTTATGTTTTAGGTATCCAGATCATCAGGGATAGAAAGAACAAACTTTTAGCTCTATCTCAAGCAGCTTACATTGATAAAGTGCTTGAACGTTTCTCAATGACAAATTCCAAGAAAGGACGTCTACCGTCCCGCCATGGAATTCATCTTTCAAAGAAGCAGTCTCCCCAGACTCCTGAAGAGGAAGATGCAATGAGAAAAGTTCCTTACGCATCTGCAGTTGGAAATCTGATGTATGCCATGTTGTGTACTAGACCAGACATCTGCTATGCAATGGGAGTAGTGAGTAGCTATCAGTCAAACCCAGGACCAGAACATTGGATAGCAGTTAAGCATATCATGAAGTATTTGAGACGGACAAGGGATTATATGTTAGTCTACAAGGGTGGTGTTTTGAACCCTGTAGGCTACACCGATTCATATTTTCAGACTGATGTCGATGACAGAAAGTCTACTTCTGGAATGGTGTTTACTCTTGGGGGTGGAGTTATGATTTGGAGAAGCGTAAAGCAGTCTGCAATCTCAGATTCCACCATGGAGGCTGAGTACATAGCTGCGTCGTTAGCAGCTAAGGAAATAGTCTGGTTAAAGAAGTTCTATTCAGATCTTGGTGTTATTCCAAAAATGGATAAACCGCTTGTGTTGTTTTGTGACAATATAGGAGCAATAGCTAACTTGAAAGAAACTCGAAGTCACAAGAGGAGTAAGCATATAGAAAGGAAGTATCACATTATTTGACAATATGTGGCCAAGGGAGATGTGAAGGTTATGATGATTGCAACTGAAGACAATCTTGCGGATCCGTTTACAAAGACACTACCAGAAGCTACATTTGATAAGCATATCAAGGAGATGGGATTAGTAGAATTAAGGCATTAGTTTCAATTAGTGCAAGTGGGAGTTTGTTGGGGTTTTATGCCCTAATTAAAACTCAAATTCTTTGTAATCTCATTTTATTATCAATAAAAGAATAGAAATCATTTTTTGACTTGGTCAATCACTTTGCTCACATGTTTTATTTTCATGATTATTTGTTTAATGTAAACTTCTATTAAATCCCGAGCATATAGCTAATCTTATTTATAGTGACGTAATCACAGTGGAATATAAATATGATTATATGTTCAAAATAAGTTAGTCCTAAGATTAGTCAGTGCCCAGGATTTACACTGACTTGCCAATCTACGATATGATCTACTTACACATTATAGTGATATGTTCTTTCCAGAACATTAGCAAAGTAGATAAGATCGGATGTATTTGTTACATCGAACTAGACCGATATTGACAGTTGATAAGATAAGTAAACATACCATTATTATCTATTCTAGTCATATCATATAGTTGACCATAGGTCAATTCAATCTCAATTCTGAGTGGTTAGTATTCTAACTGATTGTATTATTTGAGTTCTTTGACTTGTTCGTTACCAGCTTACCCTACGGACTAGCCCATACTTACATCTTGGGAACTCGGTAGTATAATTGAGTGGGAGTGTTAATCATAGATATGTACATCTATAGCTTCTGATGAAGAAGTGAAATGAAGGTTTCCTTTTAGTTTGGTTCAAGGTGTTAAATGATAGAAATCTCATTTCAGTAATTAAATTAGTTTACTGAAATATCATTTACAAGGAACTAAGTGTTTCAAGGATAAAATACAATGAGGGGTAAAACGGTATTTTAGTCCTATCTTATTGTAGACCGTCTATAGAGGATTGAGTGACAATTATGGTTGTAACAATGGATAATTAATAGCGTATCTATATTTGTTATAGAGCGTTTGATGAATTCAAGAGTGCAATTCCGAGTCTATAGTGGAGTCACGAGGAATTAATAAGTTAGTAAATTTATTTGTTAGATTTATGATAACTTATTGGAGCTTGATTTCATAGGCCCATGGTACCCATTGTACCTTGTATAAAATCATCTAGATAGTCTCAATTAATTGATTTAATTATCAATTAGAATTATCAAAGTTGACCAGGTCAATTCTGGATAGTTTCACAGAGTTGTATAATTTTGAGAAGAAAAGAGAAATTATGGCAGATTTATTAATTAAGATAAATTGGTATCTAAATTAATAAATAAATTTAAATCAAGGTTCAAATTATAAATAATTAATTTGATAAAGGATTTAAATAATTATTTAATTAATTAAATCAATAGAAAATAATACAGGCATTGATTTTAAGTCCAATTGGCTTATAATCAAATGGGAAATTTCACGGGCCTATAGCCCATGATAATTTCGACCTAGGGCTTCAAAATGGCTGTTATTTTATTGATTTTTTAATTAAATTAAATGGCCTAATTGAGTCTATAAAATGAGTGCTTAGAGAGCAGTCAAAACACAAGTTTGATAAGTCACAAGTCAGATTTTCTGATAATTTTAGATTCTCTCTAAACACAAGTCCTTTTCTAAGCCTCTTTGTTATTTTCTCTTCTTCTCTCTATATCTATCTCATGTGTTGAGAATTTCCCACACTAGTCTAGGTGGTTCTAAGGATACATTGGAAGATTGTGAAGAAAATAGAAGATCGGTTCAGTTTCTTGATAATACTCTGCGACAGAGAGGATACAAGAGTTAGAGAAACTGAAGGAAGGACTCTTAATTTCGCTGCGTATACTGTAAGTATTCTATTCTTTGTTTCTCTTTGAATTCAATTTTAGAAACATGTTTTAGGCTATCTCGTATTAATTTGTTTAATAATAGATATACATGAAAATAAATAAAGATCCTGTATAAGCTAATCCAATAGCCACCACACAGAGAGATTGAATTTGTAATTGAATTGGCACCAGGGACGGAGCTAGTGTCTAGAACACCTTACATAATGGCCCCAGTAGAATTAAAAGAACTAAAGTTATAACTGTAGGAGTTGTTGGACTTAGGTTTTATCAGACCTAGTTTCTCACCGTGGGATGCATCAGTTCTGTTTGTGAAGAAGAAGGATGATTTTCTGAGAATGTGTATTGATTACAGAGAACTGAACAAGTTAACAATTAAGAACAAGTATCCTCTGCCAAGGATAGATGATCTGTTTGATCAATTGCAAGGTAAAAGGGTATTCTCAAAGATAAATCTTCGTTCTAGTTATCATTAGTTGAGGGTCAAGGAGGGAGACATACCAAAGACTATTTTTCGCACTAGATATGGGCATTATGAGTTCTTAGTCATGTCTTTTGGATTGACTAATGCCCCGCTGCTTTTATGGATTTGATGAACAGAGTGTTCAAGGATTATCTGGGCACATTGTCAGTAAAGAGGGGATTAAAGTGGATTCAGCCAAGATAGAGGCAGTCAAAGATTGGCCAAGGCTAAAGAGTGCTTTAGAGGTTAGAAGTTTCCTTGGATTGGCAGGTTATTACAGACGTTTTGTGGAAGGGTTCTCTAAGATCGCTACTTCATTGATTGAGCTGACACGCAAGAATCAGAAGTTTGTGTGGTCAGACAGGTGTGAGAACAGCTTCCAAGAACTGAAGCAGAGGTTGATTACAACTCCAGTTCTGAGTCTTCCAACAGATCAGGAGAAGTTTATGATTTACTGTGATGCCTCAGATCAAGGTTTGGGTTGTGTTCTGATGCAATCAGGCAAGGTGATTGCTTATGCTCCACGTCAGCTGAAGGAGTATGAATAGAGCTACCCCACTCATGATTTAGAGTTGGCGGCTGTGGGCTTTGCATTAAAGGTATGGAGACATTACCTTTATGGAGAAAAGTGTGAGATCTACATTGACCACAAGAGCCTAAAGTACTTCTTCATGCATAAAGACCTGAACATGAGACAAAGACGTTGGCTGGAGTTAGTAAAGGATTATGATTGTGAGATCTTGTATCATCCAGGAAATGCCAACATTGTAACGACCCAAATTTCATAATAAGGCTTGGGACCTTGATTAGGAGGTCAGGAGGGCCATAATTGATTTATTATGCAATTAGATGATTATATGCATGTTTAGGTGTATTAAATATGCATGTGAACCCATTTCTGTTCAATTGGGCAATTTTCATATTTTGGCAATTTCGGGTATATTTGGCATATATGTGGCATGTGTGTGGTGCTTCATTATTATTTGGTTATGCTAGGGTTACTCAGCACGAGACGATCTTAGGAGGCAAGCTAGTGGGAAAGTCACAACTGGATTCATACTTGACTTGGAGTGAGTCAAGGGGTATTTAGCACATTACCAGGATGTTGGGTAATGGGAATAAATATTTGATGATAAATTAGGAGTTAAAGAGATTAGGGGGAAATTATGGGAGTTTTGACTATTTCACCCCTGGGGGCGTTTTCGGGACCCTAAGCATTAGGATTTGCTTGAGGTTACTTAATCTTGAAGTAACCTGTTATAAACATTAAAAGAACGTTCACAACGTTCTCTCTTCCTCTTGTTCCTTTTTTGTCACCCGATCTTATTTTCGAACGAAACTTGAGTTTTAGGACTCGGATTCATGCGAGGATCAAGGCATAGTGATTCCAGGGAAGATTAGAAGCTTATTAGGCGGAGGATTTAGCGAGAAATGACATAATCAGAGGTAATCCAAGTTTTAAGTTCTTAATTTTTGAAGTTTTTAAGCTTTGATTGGGTTTTATGTAATGATGAGTTTTTGGATAAATTGAAGATTGGGTTTTATTGGTTTTGGGAGATTAGGATGTTTGGGAACTTTAATTTTGGGATTTGGATATGTTGGGGCCGGATTTGGAGCTTTAAAGCTCGAAGAACACGAAGAGAGAAGCCCAGAAATTTGAAGTTCTTGTTTGGGCACTGTAGCGCTAGGTTGGTAGCGCTACAGCGCTAGGAGCTCTGTTTTTTGGGGTTTTGGTTCTGCTTGTAGCGCTACACAGTCTTCAGAATGGGGTTTTTTTGGTACTTTTTGGGGTTTTGACCCGAGGGTTCGGGGGATGATTTCACCACCATGTTTGGTGAGATTGGAGGTCCCGAAAGAGCGGGATTGGTCCCGGGATTTGGGTTTTGGAACTTGAACTCATTGAAACATCGTTTATGGTTGTGACTAGGTTATCACTAGGGGCTTGGAATCAGGATCGTGCTTGTGGCTCATTTATTGGTAACCTGTGCTTGGACCAAAGGTAAGAAAATTACACCCAGTATGTGATGCATGTGATGCATAAGATACATGAGATTAGGGCATGTCATAAATGTTTAATATGGGATTGATCAGAGCTTGAGGCTCTGTATTTGTGCATGATTATAATTATGCTTCTGATTATTGATTAAGCATGCTAAATGCCTTATATATGAATATTTAACATATGATATATGTCTGTTTGCATTACCTCATTGAGGAAGCACTGACTTATTAGTCAGGGATCGGCATTGCTGTCAGTATTGATTGTGAAGCTGTGACTTATCAGTCAAGATCAACAGTAGTACTAAGCACTGGTCGTATGGTATTGACTTATGAGTCAAGAATGGTATTAGCGTGTTTAACGCAAGCCAAAAAGATTAGATCTAATCGACATAAGCATTATCATCATAAGCATGAAATGCTTGACCGACCTTAAGTTCGATGAATACTAAAAGCGCTGGTCTAGTCTAAGGGCTAGTTACATAGAGCCAGGGCTATAAGCTCAGGTGATTTATACGTCACATGGCTAGGAGGGCATGAGACCTCAGAGATAGACTTATCAGTCATCTAACAGAGATAGACTTATCAGTCATCCATATAGAGACAGACTTATGAGTCATCTATACAAAGATGGACTTATCAGCCATCTACATAAGGATAGACTTATTAGTCATCTATACAGAGTATGACTTATTAGTCGTCTATTCAGAGAAAGACTTATTAGTCATCTACCTCAGAGATGGACTTATCAGTCATCTAACAGAGATAGACTTATCAGTCATTTATACAGAGATAAACTCATTAGTCATCTATACAAAGATATACTTATCAGTCATCTACATAAGGATAGACTTATTAGTCATCTATAAAGAGTATGAATTATTATTCATCTATTCAGCAAAAGACTTATTAGTCGTCTACCTCAGAGAGACTTATTAGTCATCTACCTCAGAGCGAGAGACTTATTAGTCATCTACTCAGAGCACGGGACTCCACAAACATTTATTTGAAGTTGTTTGCATGCATGAGTAAGGTTATTACTGTAGGCATGCCTATTATGATTTAGTAACATGTTATTACCTGTTCATGGGCATATTGAGATTTCTTGCTGAGCTTCGACTCACGGGTGCTATGTGGTGCAAGTAAAGGCAAAAGAAAGCTGGACCATCCTTGAGTTGGAGGGCTTAGGTGACGATGTGTACATATGCGGCTGCTCGACCACCACGACTGAGGGTTTAAAGAGGAACTAGGGTTAAACCCTATTTTTACAATGGTAGCTGAGGACAGCTTATTATTCACTGAGCTCGGTTTAAGTGGACCGGAGTCAGTGGGATTAAACAGAGGGTGCGACCTAAGGGCGTCGACCCTAATTATCATTTGATTTGATGAATTTGTTATGTTGAATAGTTTAGTGTTGATTCTCTGGTTATGTCTGTGGACTATGTGATCAATATGGTATGTTAAATATATGAACATGCTTTAAGAATTATTCAATTGTTGTTATTGTTTGTACCATAATGTTATGTTCTCTTCCTGGGCCTTGGCTCACGGGTGCTACGTGGTGCAGGTAAAGGCAAGGGCAAACTTGATCAACCCTAAATCGAAGAGCTCTGAGAGCAGAATGTGTTAGGAAAATATATATAGCCTCAATGGTTATGGGTAAGAATATTACAACTCTATGCAATAATATTACAAATAAATATAGATTGATTAAATAAGGTTACAACCCTATAACTGAAAGTACAAATAAACAAAATAGAAGAAGAAGAAGAAGAGAAGAAGAAGAATGGAATAGTGAAAAATACAACTCTAAGCAAAAGATTACAAATAAAGTAAAAGTGTTTGGAACAAAAGAAAAGATGATTACAACTCTAAGCAAAATTACAAGTAAATAAAACAAGAGGAATGAGAAGAAAAGCAAAAGAGGAAATTGTAAGAACAAAACAAAGAAAGCTCTCACTTACACAACCTAAGTGAAGAGTGTTGGGGATCACCAACTTGAACAAGGTTTAAAACCTTTGTCCAAAAGTTTATTTCCCCCTAACTCAAGCACTAAGGGATCTCTCTCAGATATTGGAAATGCTTTATGGAGTTATCAAGCCTCAAGGTGTTTCTAGCCAAGTGCTCTAATGGATAGAAATGTTGTGTCTTACAAGTGAGCTATAGGCTCCTATTTATAGAGTTTAGAGACACCCTTTGAATTTCAAATTCCACCAACCCCATTGATGTTACTAATGTTTAATTGGATTAATATGAAATTAAAAATGAGATTTGGGAGTTATTTGGGTTTTTTGAGCCGTTCAACAAAGATTGAAAAAATGGTCAGTTTTTAGCCTGTGGCCACAGCCAGAGACATTAGTGGCCGCGGCCACTAGCCTCTGTCCCACAGGCCGCGGCCACCGACCATTTTCAGCACTAAAAAATGTGTTGTTTTTCCAAACGGTTCCAAACCCTCCCAGATGATTTTGTAACTCCTAAAACACATTATTGGGGTTAAAATCATATCTCTAACAGCTATATCACATATGGCTTTATGAAATTCATCTCAATATTGTGTAACAACAAATTTACACAATTACAAATTTGTAACACCAAATATGTTACATTATTTGGATATATCTCATATATCTAAATATTGTAACTCTCTATTATATGTTACAATATGTGACACTCTTTGTCACATTTATTTAATCTAAAACATTATATTATAATATAATATAATATTACATTATATTATAAAATAATATAATAGAATGTACATGGCCAGCTGCTCGACCGCCACGATTGAGGGGAGACAGGAACAGGAGAACCATAAACGATGGTTTTGCCCTTAGAGTGGCTAGTGGTTGTTTTGTACTCTGGAAATTTTGTAAACTGACTTTCAAACACTGTTTCTTTTGGGATCCCTTGTGTAAAATGTTTACTTATATGGAAGATATATTTTATGACCAAAACCTTTTAACCCTAGTTCATTAAAGATGTCAATGACAAGTTTTAAACCAGTTAACCTGATTAGCAAGTCCTGCACTTTTATAAATACACAGTGTAATGGTCTTGGCTACCCAGGGCGTTACAGGGACATTACAATTGCTAAGAGCTGCCTGAACTCCATTGAAGCTTGAAACCCTTAAGCTTACTTAAATCCTAATACAATAGACGTGTGGACTAGGGTTAATTAATAACTCGAACCACGTAAAATCTGTGTTTTTCTTGCGATTTCTTTAAGTTCATTTTAATTAGTTTATAGCAATTAAAATTTTAAGTACGACCCACCAATTCTACCATGTCTAGTTGACAAAAAACCTTCATGTTATCACCAAAATTCAATGTTGATGTATGATGATGTGGACTTAAAGTTGGTCGGTTAGTGACGAGCTTGTATGTCTAGTCAAGAATTCAGTTAAATATTTTCATTGAAATACATCATCAGTGTATAAAAGAATGCAGCGAGGAATGCAACATGCCATGGATCTACTCGAACATACTTTGTTTTGAGCATACCAATCGACCGGTAAGAAAGACTACAACTTGTTTGGAGTGAATGACTTCAATCATTTATTTAATTAATAAAAAACTATCATTTGATAACCATCACAGAAGTTGTTCTCTTTAACTGTCTTTCCTGTTAAAGTTGTTACATTGGTTGATTAGTTGTAAAGCTGTTATTATAGTAGAAGATTAGTAAATTGTTTTCTTTTAATCAATTCTTGTAACACCTTGTATGTACTCTGCTATAAATAAAGGAAGACCTCATTTTTTCTGGTTGTAATTCTAAAACAACCTTTTGAGGAATTTTACTCAAATTCTCTAAATAGTTCTTGTTTCTTTAGTTCCTTTATGGTATCAAGAGCCACTGACCAAGGTCATCCATGGCGTCCGTACCCACTAGTTCTCCTGCTTTTGAAATTCCTGCTACTGAGCTCAATGCTTCTCGACAATCTACTTCATCTATTCCAACAATTGCTTCCATTTCCAATTATTTTGGATCTTGGAACCCTTTCTTCGATTCTCTCAATTCCTCTCTCACAGTCAAACTCGATAGAGTGAATTTTCTCTCTTGGAAATCCTAGGTTATACCCACGATGATTGGCCATGACCTTGAAGATCTCCTCCTCAATTATGCTTCCCCAGATTCTAAACTCGATGATGGGTCTGTTAACCCTGAGTACACATTATGGAGAAGAAATGATCAACTTTTGCTTTCTTGGCTTCGGTCCTCCATGACAGATGGTCTTCTTGCTTCTGTTGCAACATTCACCACCTCCTACTCTATGTGGCGAGCCTTAGAACAACGATTTGCCAGTCAATCCAAAGCTCGACTACTCCAAATCAAGGGCCAACTTTCTTGCATTCAGAAAGGTAATATTTCTATTTCTGAATACGTTGATAAAATGAAGCTTCTTTGCGATAATTTGTCTATAGCTGGCTGCCCAATTTCTGATGATAACATGGTAATGCACCTTCTTGATGGTCTTGGCCCTAATTTTGATCCTGTTGTATCGAGTATCACCTCCCGGAGTGACTCCCTTTCATTTGAATTTGTCCAAGCCTTGTTGATGTCTCATGAAAATCGATTAGAGAGGCACCATTCACTTAGTGACCTCAATCTGAAAATGCTGCCAATCTCTCTGTTTCTCCTTCAAGAAACTTGTAACGCCCTACTGCCTTAGAGCCGTTACTAAGAGAGTTTAAAATGTGCAATTTACTCACTAATCGAGGTTTTAAGACAAAAGTGTAAATAAACCGTAATTAGAGTCATAAACTTTGAAAATAAATCATTTACTGAAAATTATTAAGCATTTAATATTTGGGATCCTAAAATATTGTTTAGAAATATTTACAACTCAAAAATGTAATCAGAGTCGGCTACATGACAAAATTCAGGTTTAGTACAATCATCTCCCAAAAATACCCCTGGCTGTGGCAGCCAGGCAAGCCAAACATGTACGTGCCGCTTCATGCTCTCCGTACTCATGGTTGGTCGACTTTCCCCTTGCCTTTACCTGCACCATAGAGCACCCGTGAGCCGAAGCCCAGCAAGAAAACCCTCACAAGCAAATAAAATATATATATTACACACTTAACATATAAACAAGCCACCATCATGCTAAACACATACGACCATGCCATCACAGGCGCTTACCAGGCCCTGGGTTCTCAGTCCACACTGTGAGGATATCCCAGGTATCCTATAGGGTCTCACCCTGGCAACTCGCACTCCGCGTGATAAACGCTACTTTTGGAACCTTGACGTTCTCGGCCTTCTCCGTTCCCAGCCCTCGCCGTTCCCGGGTCTTGCCGTTCATTCATTTATATGAATACATAATATAACTAAATAGATACTTAAACACATATAAATTCAATCAAAGGGCTACGCCCCGCAACACAGTCAGATAGGGCCGAGCCCTGCAACGCAATCATATAGGGTCATGCCCTGCAACACAAGCTCTATGGGAACAGTAGTTTTCTTACCTGTGTCCCGAGCTTTCCAAGCACCGATGTCCTGAGCACAGTTCCCTAGTCCGAGCCTCGCAGAAACCCTAGCCACAACGCACCAATAATATCCATCCATCAAGCTCTAATCCAATAAATAACTTTAGGTCATAATTCTAGTCTCCAGGACATTGAATTCTATCAATCCGGGTGATAAAATCCATCCTGAACCTTAACTATTGAATTCCCGAGCTTAAAACCTCTTTAAAGCCAAAAAATGCACTAAGCGTCGCGGCCCTAAGAACTCATGCCGCGGCCCCCAGCTCAACCCGAGGCCCTGCCTCATTTCAGCCTACACGCATCGCGGCCCTTCCTGAAGAGCGCCGCAGTGCGCCTCCATTTCCAAACGCCCTTATGTTCTAAGGGGTCGCGGCTCAGCAAGAACAGCGCCACGGCCCGACCCCTCAAGCCCATAAAATCTTACCATTTTTACCACAAAAACCAATCCAATTAACTCCAAAATCAAACCATTAATCACAGAAGCTCTACTATATTTTCAGTAATAAAACCTAACAAAGAACTAGCTCAAAACCTCATCAAATCTCAAGAATGATCCTTCACCCAACACACATGCAAAACTCTAACATTTCAGCAGAAAACCAGCTGCAATTCAACACAACTCAATCATATTAAAAAGCTTACCTTAGACAGAAGAGAATCCTTAAATCAGTTCTCTAGGCTCCAAGCCTCTAGTTCCCAAAATCCCAGCTGAAATTCCTTAGTCTTTGATTAGATTCACCAAGGCTTCCCCAAGCTTCCAAAGAATGAAACTCCAAGAGAGAGAGAGACAGAAGGGGGTTCGGTTCCTTTTTTTCCTAAAGGTTTCTTTTAGTTTTGTTTTATTTAAATCAAGTTCCTAAGGTTACCTTAAGGCTCGGGGTACCAAAAACGTCCCCGAGGGCAAAATAGTAAATTTCTCAAATATTCCCTCCTAAAGATTCTATCTTCAAATATATCTCAAAATATTTATTTCCATAACCCAATAACCCCATAAAATGTCCAATACCCGAAATACCCCTCGACTCGCCCCGAGTCGGATTTTCGACCCCGTTGTGACTTTCTAGCTAATCGCTCCTTAGGGCTGTCTCGGATCGTGCAACACAGATATATCGCAAGTATATCACAATTATTACAATTATCACATTTATGCCCTCAACGAGCTAGAATTACAAACATGCCCCTAGTAACCAAACGGGGCCCACATGCATATTTAATTCACCTAAACATGCATCACTAATCACATATTCACACAAGTTCACATATTATAACAATAAATCACTTATTGCCCTCTAGGCACGCTAATCAAAGCCCTAAGCCTTATTAGCAAATTTTGGGTCATTACAACTATCCCCTCCTTACAGAAATTTCATTCTCGAAATTACTTGAACAACTCAAGATACCGCTCCCGCATCTCTGATTCAAGTTCCCATGTCGCCTCCTCAACCTTGTTGTTCCTCCACAACACTTTCACCAAAGCGATGGTCTTGCTCCGCAAGACTTTGTCCTTCTGGTCAAGAATCTGAACCGGCTTCTCCTTGTAAGACAAATCCTGGTACAACTCCAAATTCTCATAACTTAGAACATGCGTTGAATCAGACACGTACTTCCAGAGCATGGACACGTGAAACACATCATGAACCGCTGATAAGGCTAGAGGCATCGCCAATCATTAAGCTACCTCTCCGACCCGTGCTAGAATCTTGAAAGGGCTAACAAAGCTAGGGCTCAGCTTGCCCCAAACACCAAACCATTTCACTCCCCTCAAAGGTGAAACCTTAAGGAACACATGGTCACCAACCTGAAATTCCACGCTCCTGTGTTTCAGGTTTGAGTAACTCTTCTGGCGACTCTGGGAGACGAGCATTCGAGCTCTAATATTCTCAACTGCTTCATTGGTCCTCTGAACCATCTTAGGACCTAAGTACCTCCTCTCACCTGTCTCATCCCAATGGATAGGTGATCTACACTTTCTCCCATAAAGCATCTCATACGGAGCCACTCTGATAGTCGCCTTATAACTGTTGTTGTACGCGAACTCAATCAAAGGGAGATATTTACTCCAAGATCCTCCAAAATCTTGCACACAGGCTCGCAATATGTCTTCCAATATTTGAATTGTCCTCTCAGACTGTCCATCTGTCTGAGGATGATAAGCGATACTAAACCGTAACTGCGTGCCCATAGCCTTCTGCAGACTCTCCCAAAACTTAGAGGTGAAGGTGAGGTCCCTGTCAGATACTATCGACCTTCGAGCCCCATGAAGTCGAATGATTTCCTTCACATATAACTCAGCATACTGCTCCACAGTATAAGTCGTCCTGACAGGTAAAAAGTGGGCGGACTTGGTATACCTTTTCACAATTACCCACACCAAGTCATGCTGTCCCACGGTCTTCAGTAAACCAACCACGAAGTACATGGTGATATCCTCCCACTTCCACTCTGGAATCCCTAGAGGCTGCAGCAACCCTGCTGGCCTCTAGTGTTTAGCCTTGACCTGCTGACAAGTTAAGCACTTGGACACATAATCCACCACATCCCTCTTCATGCCCGACCACCAATACAAGGCTCTCAGATCTTAGTACATCTTCGTCTTACCTGGATGTAAGGAATAGGGAGTGGTATGCAATTCATCTAAGATCTCCCGCCAGATATCAGAATCTATCAGAACACAGATCCGACCCTTGTACCTCAGTAACCCCATCTCCGAGATGGAGAAGTCCTTAGCCGTTCTGACTAAGACATTTTCCCTGTGACCCTTCAACTGGAAATCATTCTCCTGTGCTTCCTTGATCCTCTCAAGGAGCGTAGACTGAAGAGTGAAGTTGGCTAATTGACCAACCACCAACTCTATACCCACTCTAGACATCTCCTCCGCTAGCTTATCAGATATCTGTCTTGAACTGAACAACTGTCCTGGGCCTTTCCGACTCAATGCATCAGCAACCACATTAGCCTTCCCAGGATGGTATAGGATATCACAATCATAATCCTTAACCAATTCTAGCCACCATCTCTGGCACATATTCAGATCCTTCTGAGTAAAGAAGTACTTCAAACTCTTATGGTCGGTGTATATCTCGCACTTCTCTCCATACAGATAATGCCTCCAAATCTTAAGTGCGAATACCACCGCTGCCAATTCTAGATCATGCGTGGGATATCTCTGCTCATACTCCTTTTTTTGTCTCTATGTGTAGGCTATCACCTTCCCAGCTTGCATTAGCACACACCCTAAACTCTGTCTAGAAGCATCACAATAAACCACGAACTTCTCATTGTCTGTTGGCAAACTCAACACTGGTGCGGTGATCAGTCGCCGCTTTAACTCTTTGAAGCTGTTCTCACATCTGTCTATCCAAACATACTTTGTCTTCTTCTTTGTCAACTTTGTCAATGGCATAGCTATCCCGGAGAACCCCTCAACAAACCGCTGATAATATCCTGCCAATCCCAGAAAACTCCTCACTTCAGGAACACTGCTCGGTCTAGGCCAATCTCTCACTGCCTCTATCTTACTTGGGTTAACTAGGATCCCCTCCTTACTAACGATATGGCCCATAAATGTAACTGGCAGTAACCAGAACTCACACTTGCTGAACTAAGCATATAACCTATGCTCCCTCAACTGCTGCAACACCAAACGTAGATGTTGCTCATGCTTTGTCTCTGACTGAGAGTACACTAGAATATCTTCGATGAACACAATCACAAACTTGTCCAAATAGTCCTTGAAAACCCTATTCATCATGTCCATAAAAGCTGCGGAAAATGGTCTTTGGTATGTCCTCCTCCTTGATCCTTAACTGATGGTAACTTGACCGGAGATCAATCTTGGAAAACATTGTCCTTCCCTGTAGCTGGTCAAACAAATCATTGATCCTAGGCAGTGGATACTTATTCTTAATAGTCAACTTGTTCAGCTCCCTGTGGTCAATACACATCCTAAGAGATCCATCCTTCTTCTTGACAAACAACACTGGAGCACCCCATGGCGAGAAACTCGGTCTGATAAACCCCAAATCCAGTAACTCTTGCAACTGAATCTTCAACTCTGCTGGAGCCATTCTGTAAGGTATCCTAGATACTGGCTCCGCTCCTGGTATCAACTCTATAACAAAATCAATCTCCTGCTGCAGTGGCAGCCCTGGCAGATCTGCTGGAAATAAATCTGGAAACTCACATACTAATCTGGTCTGCCCCGGTCCAGCCGACACAACCTTAGAGGTATCCACAACATTCGCTAAGAATCTTATGCAACCTCCTTGCATTAGGTCTTTAGCCTTCAGTGCTAAAATCATAGGTACTCGCGGTCCACTAACTGTCCCCACGAATACAAAAGGTACCTCCCCTTCTGGTTCAAAAGTCACCATCCTGCGCTTGCAGTCAATCGTCGCCCCATACTTCGATAGCCAATCCATCCCTAGGATCATATCGAAGTCATCTATCACTAGCCCAATCAGATCAGCAAACAACTCCCTACCATCTACCTCTACTGGTAAAGCTCTAATCCATCTCCTAGAGACTACCAATTCCCCAGTCGGCAACAAATTCTGAAAACCCCTAGCATACAAAACACTAGGTCTACACAGCTGATCTATCACTCTAGCAGACACAAACGAATGAGTAGTTCCTGAATCAAACAATGCAGTATAAAAAGAACCAGCACTAGAAATCTGACCTGTCACAACCGAGGGGCTAGCCTCTACCTTAGTCTGAGTCAAAGTAAACACTCTGGCAGGAGCGAGACTGTCACCCTGCTTCGGCTCCTCTTTCCTAGCTTGTGGGCAGTCCTTCTTCAGATGATTGGCACTCCCACATATAAAGCAGGCCATAATCCTGCACTCACCCTGGTGTCGTCGTCTGCACCGTGGACACACTGGAAAGCTCCTCCAGTTGTCACCTCCGCCCTGACGGCCACTAAAAGCACCACGTGCCCTCCTATCCGAGCTAGGAGGAACAAAAGAATCTGGGGCCTTCCTATTCTGTGTTGGAAATGTGCCCTGAAAGCATATGTAGTAGAAATTGTTTTTATGAAATAAATAAATGAATTGAATTTGTTATGCATATATTTTATGAACTATATTATTCTGTGATAATATTAAGTAAATATCAGGAAAATTCCTAAGTTCATATATGTGATCTCAAACACGTATTGGTACGGGAGGATTGTGTTTGAGATAAATGAACTTGAATAGTTCGCAGTAAAATAAAGTTATGGAATCTTTAGATTAATTACTGCAAGTACGGTCCACTAGTATTATGAATACATGTGATCTAGATCTGGATCACTAGTATGGTAGGACACTTTAGTGGATGTGCTTTATATATTAGAGAATATATAGAACTGGACCAGATATGTTTATTAATACTTAGTTAAATACCATTTCAAAGTATTAATTAAATATATCAACTGATGATCATATACAAATAGATCTTAATCCTGAAGTTACTATGAACTCCTGTTTATGTTATATGAGTTCTTTGATTCACGTGTTAGGGTCCGTCAAAATGATCAGGCTAGAAACTTTTGTTTTGGGAACTCATTAATGTAGATGGCTGGGGACATAGTATACAGATATGGAATCTATGCCTTCTCGCAAGAGATTGAATGATGGTTCTCTTAAGGGTTAACTTTTGGGACTGAAAGGTTATTGAGCTCAAATTCATAATTTAGTTATGAATTAACCTTCACTAGTAGAGTCAATGGTTCTTAAGGAAACGAGAGATAATTAAAATGGTAAAACGGTAATTTAATTCCCAATTAATTATGAACCATTATTAGAGGGTCAAGTTGTATGCAATGATTATATCAATGGACGCTTTATGATTATAAAGTACTCAGTAAATGAAATGTTTATAATTACAAGAGTGCAGTCTCATATTTATAGTGGAATAATCATGAGATTAATAAATTAAGATTATTCAATTAAAGAGTTTAATTAATAATCTCAAATATATTGGAGCTTGGAATTATAGGTCCATAGGTCCCCATAGCGGCTCTATCAACACTGTTCAAGGTAAGAGTTGATATGAAGGGAAAATAGTTTAAAGACATATTTAAGAAGAAATTTGTTCTTCAGGCCAAATATGCTATTATATGATAATAGTGATTAATTAATTAATTACAAATTAGTTGTAGTTAACAAAATTAATTAATATTTAATTATTGTATAATTTTTGAAATTATATTAAATAATTAAATTAATTTTGAAATTTAATTAAATAATTAATTAATTATAGTTTTCAAAATTATAATAAATTAAATATTTATTTTCAAAAATTTAGGATTTAATTAATTGGTAGAATTAATTAAATATCTTTATTTGAGTGGGAGATAATAATCTGATAAGTTCAAATTGGATTTGAATTTAAAAGATTAATATTTATTCAAATAATTAATTATATTTGATAATTAATTAAAAAGATAATTAATTTGAATTCAAATTTGAATTAGTTATCAGGTTGTTAGATCTTATCTGACAAAGTAGTTTGAATAAATAATTAAATAAAAATTGAAAAACCAACATCCCTAAAAATTAGGAACGCTACATGTTCACACACAGTCCATGGACTGTGTGTGGCATGTAGGGCAATTTTCAGGGATGGGATTTTCATTTTTATTTATTTAATTAATTAATTAATAGATAATTCAAAATTTGGTTTTTGGATTTTTTCATTAATAGAATAATTAATTAATTAAAAAGTAAATTGTAAAATGGTTATAGATTTATTTTTTAAAATTTGAATATTTTCTTTTAAGTATGAATAATCAAAAAATATTTAGATGTGTGTGAGACAACTTTGAACATTCGCTCTGTCAAAAAATAGAACGATAGTTTTCTCTCCATGAAAATAAAGAACCGATTCTCAGGCCTATTCTCTTGATCTCATGTGTTGAGTACATCAAGTAGAATCACAAATAAACTATCCTTCATTCTCTAAGTGCCCACACACTTCTTGAGGTGTAGAGAACACTTTGGAAGATCTTGGTGTGAGTACGTGGGAGCGGCTTGGATAGGAAGATCGTTCTAAATACGAAAAGATAGCAAGGATACTTGATAGGCTTCAAGAGGTATGAATTCTATCCTTATCTTGTTTATGATTAATGTATATATATTAATGGATCCGCATATTTAAATGTAGTTTAAATATGTTACAAAGTTTTTGTTGTACACTGGGCCAACCACACCACCATTCCGCTGCGTATTAGGAAACTCGTTCCTAACATTCTGCTCACTGGAGCCACTACCCCGACTGGATCCAATAAAATGAGGCACCATCCTCCTGGCATTGCGCCTAACAGCACTCTCTCTCCAAATCTGGTCCTCGGCCCCCTCAGCAGTGCAAGCCTTGTCTACAACCTGAGCATAGGTAGTAGTCTCTGGGTCTAAAGTGATCTTCACATCACGGCCGATCATAACATTCAATCCCTGTACAAATCTGTCTCTTCTTGTCGCATCTGTCAGCACTAAATCTGGTGCAAACTTCGCCAATCGATCAAATTTTAGAGCATACTCTGTCACGGTCAACCGGTTCTGAGTCAGGTTGATGAACACATCAACCTTCGCAGCTCGAACTGCAACACTGTAGTATTTTTCATTAAAGATGTTCCTGAACTCTTCCCAAATCATAACTGTCACATTTCGCCTCTGAACTACTACATCCCACCAGATGCGGGCATCCTCTCTGAACATGTAGCTTGCACAAGCTACCCTCTCGTTCCCCTCAACCCTCATAAAATCTAGAATGGAGGAGATCATGTTCATCCACTGCTCTGCCCGCAGTGAGTCTGGTCCAACCTCAAAGGTGGGAGGATGCTACTTTCTAAATCTCTTATATAAGGGTTCCCACCTGTTTTCCACAACAGATTGAACCAGCACTGGCGCCACAAGTTACTGGACTGGCAACCCAGTGACCTGTGGAGGGGACTGCTGCCTCAACTGTCGAAGTTCCACCTATGTTCGTTGCAATCTTACTTCCATTTCGGCAAACATCTGTTGCCAATTCTGTGGGGCGGGTGGAGGATCCTGACCCTGGTTGTCATCCTCAGCCCTACTGCCGCAGAGTCTCGATGATTGTCGAGGCATCTCAACAAATATGCCTGCAATCAATGACACCGCTCATCAGGCATGATAACAACATCCAAAACCACCTCCCAATCACATCAGTCAACCAGAAACAACAATCCACATAACATACCAATAGCATATAACACTCAACGGGCCATGCTCTGGCATCATGCATATGTTAACTCATTCATCATGCTTTATATGAAATAAACTGGCAAACAGGGCATTTAAACACATATTCAAACATATAAGTCAATTATTACCAACCAACCTTGAGTCGAGCTTATCACTGACAGCGAGCGTACATGTTCGGTCATTCTCCAAAAACCATAAACCTTGGCTTGCTCTGATACCAAGTTGTAACGCCCTACTGCCTTAGAGTCGTTACTAAGTGAGTTTAAAACATGCAATTTACTCGCTAATCGATGTTTTAAGACAAAAGTGTAAATAAACCGTAATCAGAGTCATAAACTTTGAAAATAAATCATTTACTGAAATTATTAAGCATTTAACATTTGAGATCCCAAAATACTGTTTAGAAATATTTATAACTCAAAAATGTAATCAGAGTCGGCTAAACGACAAAATTCAGGTTTAGCACAATCATCTCCCAAAAATACCCTGGCCATGGCAGCCAGGCAGGCCGAACATGTACGTGCCGCTTCATGCTCTCTGTACTCATGGTTGGTCGTCTTTCCCTTTGCCCTTACCTGCACCATAGAGCACCCGTGAGCCAAAGCCCAGCAAGAAAACCCTCACAAGCAGATAACATATGTATATTACACACTTAACATATAAACAAGCCGCCATCACGCTAAACACATACGACCATGCCATCCTAGGCGCGTACCAGGCCCTGGGTTCGTGGTCCACACTGTGAGGATATCCCAGGCATCCTTTAGGGTCTCACCCTGGCAACTCGCACTCTGCGTGCTAAATGTTGCTTCCGGCCCCTTGCTGTTCTCGACCTTTGCCATTCCCGGTCCTCGCCGTTCCCGGCTCTTGCCGTTCATTCATTTATGTGAACACATAATATAACTAAATAGATACTTAAACACATATAAATCCAATCAAAGGGCTACGCCCCGCAACACAGTCAGATAGGGTCGAGCCCTGCAACACAATCATATAGGGCAGTGCCCTGCAACACAAGCTCTATGGGAACAGTAGTTTTCTTACCTGTGTCCCGAGCTTTCCAAGCACCGATGTCCTGAGCACAGTCCCCTAGTCTGAACCTCGCAGAAACCCTAGCCACAATGCACCAACAATATCCATCCATCAAGCTCTAATCCAATAAATAACTTTAGGTCATAATTCTAGTCTCCAGGACATTGAATTCTATCAATCCGAGTGATAAAATCTATCCCGAACTTTAACTATTGAATTCCCGAGCTTAAAACCTTTTTAAAGTCAAAAAATGCACTAAGCGCCGCCGCCCTAAGAACTCATGCCACGACCCCCAGCTCAACCCGAGGCCCTGCCTCATTTTAGCGTACACGCCTCGCGGCCCTTCCTGAAGGGCGCCACGATGCGCCTCCATTTCCAGACGCCCAAATGCTCTAAGGGGCCGCGACTCAGCAAGAACAGCGTCGCGGCCCGACCCCTAGAGCCCATAAAATCTCACCATTTTTACCACAAAAACCAATCCAATTAACCCCAAAATCAAACCAACAATCCAAACCATTAATCATAGAAGCTCTACTATGTTTTCAGTAACAAAACCTAACAAAGAACTAGCTCAAAACCTCATCAAATCTCAAGAATGATCCTTCACCCAACACACATGCAAAACTCTAACATTTCAGCAGAAAACCAGCTGCAATCCAACACAACTCAATCATATTAAAAAGCTTACCTTAGACAAAAGAGAATCCCTAAATCAGTTCTCTAGGCTCCAAGCCTCTAGCTCCCAAAATCCCAACTGAAATTCCTTAGTCTTTGATTAGATTCACAAAGGTTTCCCCAAGCTTCCAAAGAATGAAACTCCAAGAGAGAGAGAGACAGAAGGGGGGTCGGTTCCTTTTTTTCCTAAAGGTTTCTTTTAGTTTTGTTTTATTTAACTCAAGTTCCTAAGGTTACCTTAAGGCTCGGGGTACCAAAAACGTCCCCGACCCAAAATGGTAAATTTCCCAAATATTCCCTCCTAAACATTCTATCTTCAAATATATCTCAAAATATTTATTTTCATAACCCGACAACCCCATAAAACGTCCAATACCCAAAATACCCCTCGACTCACCCCGAGTCGGAGTTTCGACCATGTTGTGACTTTCTAGCTAATCGCTCCCTAGGACTGTCTCGGATCGTGCAACATAGATATATCGCAAGTATATCACAATTACTACAATTATCACATTATGCCCTCAACAGGCTAGAATTACAAACATGCCCCTAGTAACCAAACGGGGCCCACATGCATATTTAATTCACCTAAACATGCATCACTAATCACATATTCACACAAGTTCACATATTATAACAATAAATCACTTATTGCCCTCTAGGCACGCTAATCAAAGCCCTAAGCCTTATTAGCAAATTTTGGGTCATTACAAAACTACTCCAACAATACTTACAGACCTCCCAATGACCCTGGTCACCACACACACACAGATTATGGCCTAAGAATTTTTAGTCGTCCTGCTTTGTGCCTACCACAATCAATCACCTCTTCTGTCAAGTATGCCTCAAAGCTGGTCACTCGACTGTTGTTTGCCACTATAGGTTCGACAAGAAATTTGTTACCCCAAAGCCTGGTGTCTCTCAACCACGTGCCTATCTCAGTGAGCAAGATTATAAGTATGACCCTTAAGCTCATGTTACAACATCTATTGCTAACTTTGGTGAGCAATAGATGGTATGCCGATTCTGGAGCTACAAATCATGTTGCTTTTGGTATGGAAAACTTGGATTCTACAGCTCCATACAATGGGTCTAAATCTATTGCAGTTGGTCATGGTAAAAAGCTTCTTATCTCTCACATTGGTAACGCCACTCTTCCCTCTACCTCTACTTGTCCTTTAAAGTTAAATTCAGTTTTAAAGGTTCCTGAAATTACTAAGAATTTAGTTAGTGTTTCAAAACTCACCAAGGATAATGATGTTTATGTTGAGTTTCACAAAACTTGTTGCTTTGCTAAGGACAAACAAACGGGGACTGTATTGCTCAGAGGGAAGACTAAAGGAGGACTCTACTTGCTTGGTGATGTTGCTGATGCCAAAGGGCCAACACTTCAGTGCAATCTAGCTACTATTAAGAGTTATGGTTCTGGTTCTTGTACTTGTACTAGTGTCGATAAAGTGACATCAAACTCTTGTATTGATTTTCAAAGTGATAATAAAGAGTTAGATACTTCTTTTTCGTATGAAAGTTTTGTCTCTACTACTGGTCAAGATATCAATTTATGGCACTCCAAACTTGGGCATCCGACCCCTCGCACACTCACTAAAATACTGTCAACCATTCCTCATTCGGGGTCCTCAAAACCTTAAAATTCTGTGAGGCTTGTCAAAAGGGAAAGAGCCATTGACTTCCCTTTCCATTGTCTACAAGTAGAGCCACTAAACCCCTTGAGTTGATCCATACCGATTTATGGGGATCAGCCCATGTCTCTTCCATTGAAGGTTTTTCGATATTATGTTCACTTTATGGATGATTTCAATCGTTGTACTTGGATTTTTCCATTGATGTTGAAGTCTCAAGCTTTTGATGTCTTTGTCAAATTTAAAGGCCTTGTGGAAAAACAATTTGGATTGCCTATAAAGGTGTTCAAGTAGATTGGGGTGGTGAATATAGGCCTTTGACTCGGTTCTTGATTGACCAAGGTATCAAGTTTCAACATCCATGTCCACATACTTATGAACAAAATGGACGTGCTGAAAGAAAACATCGCCACATTAATGAAGCGGGTCTCACTCTCCTTGCACAATCCGGCTTGGGCCTCTCCTATTGGTGGCATGTTTTTCAAGTTGCAGTATATTCTATTAACTAGCTGCCTACTTCTGTTTTGGATGACATCTCTCCCTTTGAGTCCTTATTTTGCAAAGTTCCGGATTATCACTTTCTCAAGACATTCGGGTGTGCTTGCTACCCACATTTACGACCTTATTACAGCCATAAACTTCATTTCAGAACAGAACAATGTATATTTCTTGGGTACTCTTTGCAACACAAAGGTTTTCTATGTCAAGTCAAGCTGGCCGAATCTATATAGCTCGAAATGTAGTCTTTGATGAGACATCATTTCCTGCATTACAACAGAGCCATTCCTCTCTAGTACAACACTCTCCACCTACATTGCTACTGATGTTAACTCATTTGTCTTTACTTCTGAGCAAAATTCTGCACCACTCACTCCAGTCATTCCTGACACAACACCTACGGCTGAGCCATCTCCTTCTACTGATCTACCAGCACCTACTACAGTCCCTACTACCTCGGCAACTGCAGTTTCAGTCCCACCACTTTCTATAGTACCAGCCCGAACACATACTATGGCCACACGTTCTCAACATGGCATTCGGAAACCCAAAGCCGATTCAGCCACCAAGCACCTTTTGCCTGAATCCTTGCTACCTCAAGAACCCACGTCCATTAAGCAAGCTTTGGCCCATCCTGAGTGGTACAAGTCAATGCAACAAGAATATAAGGCCTTAATGCAAACGGATACATGGACTCTTGTTCCCCATCACTCAGACATGAATCTTGTTGACAATAAATGGGTCTTCGGTGTAAAATTGAATCTTGATGGTACACTTGATCGATACAAGTTATGATTGGTTGCAAAGGTTATCTCCAAACACCCGGTATTGATTATGAAGACACATTCAGCCTACCACAGTGAGGGTTGTTCTTACACTTGCTATTTCCTCTAATTGGGATGTAAGGCAGCTTGATGTCTCAAATGCTTTTCTCAATGGCCATCTAAGTGAGACAGTGTTTATGCAGTAGCCACAAGGATTTGTGGATCCGGAAAAACCAACCCATGTGTGTAAGTTGAATAAAGCACTTTATGGATTGAAACAAGCTCCTAGAGCTTGGAATGATAAACTCAAGCAAGTGTTGTTTCAGTGGGGCTTCAAAGCCTCTAAATCAGATTAATCTCTGTTTGTATATGGCTTGGGACAACAACTAGTCATTCTATTAGTATATGTTGATGATATACTAATCACATGACCCAACAAATCTCTTATTGCCTATGTTATTGCAAATTTAAACAAGTCATTTTCACTAAAGGACTTGGGCTTAGTTCACTATTTCTTGGGTGTGGAAATATGTAAAACCTTTGCTGGTTTGAATATATCCCAGACTAAATATGTCACAGATCTTTTGGTCAAACTCAACATGGAAGGAGCCAAGTCTGTCCCTAGTCCGACTAGTTCAGCTCATAAGCTTTCTCTGACTGAAGGTGTGCCATTTGTCGATGCTTTTCTCTATAGAAGTACAATGGGAGCTCTACAATATCTCACTTTCACAAGATCAGATGTTGCACTTATCATTAACAAGCTCAGTCTATTCATTCATGCTCCAATTGATGTGCATTGGGAAGCCTGCAAACGACTGCTGCGATATTTGAAGGCTACAGTTACTGATGGTTTACTTCTACGACCAGCTGTTTCTATGTCTCTTAATGGCTACTCTGATACAAATTGGGCAAGTTGCCCTGATGATAGACGATCTACTGGTGGTTACGCCATGTTCTTGGGAGGAAACTTGGTGTCTTAGTCTGCCAAAAAGCAACAAGTTGTGGCACGATCCAGCACAGAGAGTGGGTTCCGCGCCTTGGCAAATGCTTCTCCAGAGGTAAAGTGGTTGGTGTCTTTGTTGTCTGAATTACATGTTTCGTTACCTGAGCCACCTACCATATGGGTAGACAATCAAAGTGCAACTGCCTTAGCTGCTGACCCAGTGTTTCATGCACGCTTTAAGCACATCGAGATAATTCTTCACTTTGTTAGAGACCAAATTGTGGAGAAATCTCTTGCTATTCGTTATATACCCTCTGTGGACTAAATTGCAGATGCATTGACTAAACCACTACCTATTGATCGTTTTCAGTACCTCAAATCCAAGCTAAAAGTGGTTCCAACACCCTTTCGCTTAAGGGGATATGATAACCATAACAAAAGTTGTTCTCTTTAACTGTCTTTTTTGTTAAAGTTGTTACATTGGTTGATTAGTTGTAAAACTGTTATTACAACTGAAGATTAGTAAATTGTTTTATTTTAATCAATTCTTGTAACACCTTATATGTACTCAGCTATAAATAAAGGCAGTCCTTATTTTTTCTCGTTGTAATTTTGAAACAACATTATAAGGAATTTTACTCAAATTCTCTAAATAGTTCTGGTTTCTTTAGTTCCTTTATCATTTAACAATCAGCATCCCACACGATTTTAGGGAATTGGTTATTCTATTTGAATTTTGAATGCAACAGAAGTGAGTCTATACATAGTGACTTCAGTGCATGTATTCTAAACGAGATATCATATGATGATCCAAGTGTTGTCAAATTGTAAACTCAGGTTCATCTGATTCTAACAAAAGTGTTTTATCCACGTAAATTATTAATACTTACAAATTGATTATTTATCCTTCTAGGTGTCCTGCTTATGAATTAACCAAACTAACACTTTTAATAGATGATGAGTTTAAGAAATAATTTTCACCTTATTGAGATCTTTGTACTTGATGAGTTTATATATTACACCGGTCTTTTGTCCAAAAAAAATCAAATTAACTACAATATTTTTTTAAAAATTAATCTATATATAATTAGAGGGGAATTCTTTTACAGGGGTTTCACTTTAAGCTCTACCAGTGGGGTTCTCATTATTTTCGACCCATGAATAGTTTTCAATGTGATTTTTTTTATGATCGTGTATATTGTAGCTATTTAGAGCATCCTGCAAATTCTCAGAAAATTCAGAATAATTTACAGTATCGAAAACTAAGTTTAAATATGTTGTTGCACGCGTTACTCATTTTTTTTATGCGGTTGGAAAACAACATGTTTAAACTTAGTTTTTGGTACTGTAAAATATTCAAAATTTTCTGAAAATTTGCAAGATTATCTAAATAGCTACAATATACACGGTCATAAGAAAAAATCGCGCCAAAAACTATTCACGGGTCGAGAAACACTGAAAACCCTACCGATAGGGCTTAAAGTGAAACCCTATAGAAAAATTGTTTATTAATTAGATAGGTTAGTTGTATTGGAATATAACATATTTCTGATTGCTGGGATTCAACCCAATTAGAATTAGCTGTTGAATTTTGAGAGATTGATAACAGATTTTGCACTCTTATTTAGATTATTTTTAAAAAAAAAAAAAAAACTTATTTTAAATATTTGAGAGAGAATATTGAAAGAAGCAAGAAAAAAAAAAAAGAAAAGAAGAAACTATAACACTTTTTTTACTTTAATAAATAAAAAATAAAGGAAATTTGTTTTGTTTTTTTAAGGTCATTTTTGTTAGGATGTCATTTAGCTCGAAATTTATCCGTATTTATGAAAATCTTCCATTGTTCTTGCTTGGTCTTGTTCCCGAGAACCAGAAAACTGTCACTCACTTGCTCTAAACCCCACTAAAACCCCAGAAACCCAAGATTCGAATTTTCTAACCAGCCAAGCACTCTCTCCGAGACTCCGGGACCTATCCGATGTCCGCTAATGTCCGCTGTGTTCAGAACACTTTCCAGGTACACTCTCCCCAAATCTTAAGCTCTCAAAGCCTCGAGTTTTTGGATCAGTTTTTACCTTTCTCTTCTCCCGATTCCAACTCTTCGAGCTCGCTTAACGCAAACGAACGGCGTAAAATCGCTGCTGGGTTATCGAAGATAGTTAAAGTCCGGAAAAGTCATCTATTGAAGGTTTTTTCTAGAGAGTTTTCTCCATTGGTGCTTGTTCGGTTAATGGAGCTTTTGGGTTCCCGAGAAACTGCATTTTCATTCTTTAAACTTGCATTTAGAGACTATTCTGATAAAACTGTGAGATCTTGTTGTGTTGCTGCACATAATTTAGCGGCCAGAAATCTCCGGTTCTATGCCCAGGATGTGATTTCTTGTGTTATTGCTAGAATTGGTGTTAATAGAAGTAGAGATGTTGTGGGGTTTATGTGGGAAGGTCACCAAGAATTCGAGACGGATTTCTCTGTTCTTGATACGCTTATGCGGAGTTATATGAATGTGGGAATGGCAAATGAGGCACTGGAGGTTTTGACTAAGATGTGGGAGGTGGAAGTGAGGCCTAGTGCTTCAGCTATTAATGTTCTGTTTAAGCTGTTGCTTAGAATTGGTGATTATGGTAGTGTGTGGAAGTTGTTTCGGGACATGGTTCGTAAGGGGCCATTTCCAACTAATTATACTTTTAACATGTTGATTCTTGGATTTTGTCGAAAAGGGTTTCTCAGCATTGGAGAGAATTTATTACATGTGATGCGGAAGTTCCGCTGTGAACCAGATGTTTTTACTTATAACATTGTGATCAATGCTAATTGTGTTAGGGGGCAGACTAAAGTTGCACTCAAATGGATGCGTTTAATGATTGCAACTGGTTGTCAACCAAGTATTGTGACCTTTAATACAGTCGTAAATGCTTTGTGCAAGGAGGGAAATTTTGTGGAAGCAAGGAGGCTTTTTGATGCAATCCATGAGGCTAATGTTTCTCCAAATACCATAATATACAATACCATCATTGATGGGTATGTTAAGTCAGGGGATATTGGTCAGGCTAACATGTTGTATGAAGAAATGAAGTACAAAGGTTTATCTCCTGATGGCATAACCTTTAATATATTGATTTCAGGTCATTACAAGTATGGAAAGAAAGAGGACGGAAAGAGGTTGTTGAGGGAATTAGCTTTATCAGGATTGTTTTCTGATAGTTCATCATACGATATTTCAATTGGTGCTTTGTGCTGGGCAGGTCAATTGGATGAGGCCATGGCATTGTTAGAGAGTATGCTTGAGAAGGGAATACCTCTCAGTGTGGTTGCTTTTAATTCAATCATTGCAGCTTATAGCTGGGAAGGATCGGAAGAAAAAGCATACAATGCCTATAAGATTATGACCAGATATAGTCTAAGTCCATCATCTTCCACATGTAGTTCTTTGATTATGGGCTTGTCCAAGAAGGGGAGGCTAAATGAAGCAAGGGAACTTTTGTGTAAAATGTTAGAAAGGCAACTTCCTATTAATAGAGTGGCTTTCACGGTGCTGTTAGATGGTTACTTGAGGGTGGCAGACTTAAATGGCGCCCAAAGCCTGTGGAATGAGATGCAAGAGAGAGGGATATTTCCTGATGCTGTTGCCTTCTCAGCCTTTATTAATGGACTTTCTAAAGCAGGTTTGATGGAGGAAGCACATGACTTATTATTAGAGATGTCAAGGATAGGTTTGGTGCCTAATAATTTTGTATACAGTTCTTTGGTTCAAGGGTTTTTAAACTGTGGTAACCTGAACGAAGCATTGAAGCTAGAGAAAGAGATGAGGCAAAAGGGTCTCCTTCCAGATATCTTCATGGTAAACATGATCATTAATGGGTTTTGTAAACAGCGAAGAATGGATTTAGCAATGGAAAAATTTATGGAGATGCATCTGAGTGGACTGGGACCAGATATCATTACGTTTAACACGTTAATTGGTGGTTATTGTAAAGCATTTGACATGGTTTCTGCAGATGAGATTGTGTACACAATGTATGCTAGTGGGTGTGACCCGGATATCACAACCTATAATATCTACGCCCATGGTTTCTGTAGCAATAGAAAAATAAATCGAGCAGTGAAGATGCTTGATGAACTGGTTTTGGCAGGTATAGTTCCAGATACAGTAACATATAACACTTTGTTGAATGGCGCATGCGGTGACATATTGGATAGAGCTCTGATTTTGACTGGAAAACTGCTTAAGATGGCTTTTGTTCCGAATGTTGTTACGACCAATGTATTGTTGACTCACTTCTGCAAGCAGGGGATGCCAGAGAGGGCCCTAATGTGGGGTCAAAAGTTGAGTGAGATTTCCTTTGATTTTGATGAAATTACCTATAAAATAATGGGCAGGGCCTATCATAGCATAGAAAAAAATGCAAATGTTGGCTTAAGAGAAACATCTGGAAAAGGTTTTTTCTTGGATTCCCTTATGTACATTACGTATGATTATTTTTGTAGAAATAGATCATCTCAGGAAGTAAACCAGAATCCTCTTACACTAACTGAATGTAGGTTTAAGGGATCCTGAAACATGCCAAAATTGGTTCATGTCTCTGACTTGTCTTTCCTTTCTCAAATTTTGAGCATCTTCAGTCCATGACATTCAAGCAGCAGCTATAAAGAATGAGCGACATGCTTGGATTGCAATGGATCAACAGAAAAATTGAAAAGCACAACATGGAGATAGGAGTGGGAAAGATAAATGGAACTGAAGCTATGAGAAAAAGATGGTATGGTTTAGAAGGGTTGTTTTACAAATGTTTCTTAGAAGGAGTATATTTGCAGCGTCGAACATGAACATATTAAGATTATTACTAGATATCGTTATTATAATTCTGTGTGGCTCAGCAATGTCAAAGAAGCTAGATAACAGACTCTAACTGTATATGATTTCCCTCAACTTGGCCAACTCCAAAATGTTGATCCTTCAAGGTACTGGGTTTTTACTGCACCTTTTTTTCCCACATAATAGAAATATTTGGGGTTTAGGTGGCCTTACTCTGTGCTGTTATTTTATATTACAGGATGGGAAACTTGAGATTTAGCACCAACCTTGTTGGTAGAAAAATTGTGTCAGTGACATATGATGTCTCTTCTATAGCCATTGTTGCTGAGCATCATTCAACCGAAGTTTGGATGTAGTACTTTGCAAATGAGTAATATTTTCTCTCCTTATAAATATTTGTAATAATCCAATTAACTTGTAAGATAATTTTGCCTTTTTTTTCACTCCGTAATTATTTTTAAATTCAGTATGCAGAAGCACCTCATAGACAGTAAAATCCAGCTGAGAGGATCAATTTTTGTTCCTTTAGCTAGGCTAATGCGTGCAGAAGGTCCAATTGCACCAAATGTAGGACACTTTTCTGGGTATCCAAACCTTGTGGTTCACTGGTTAGTTTGTTGTCCTGTACCATGGCTTTTCAGCCTATTAGAAAATTACAAGTTTTATTTATTTATTTTAACCATGGAGTCTCAGCATAAATGTACTTGGTCCTAACAGAACAACTAACTTTCCCAAAACCAAACTCAGCCACTCAATTAACCACATCACCTTAGTTTCTGCTATATTGTCTATCCCTGCACCTAGAAGAAAGCCAGACGGACTTGTAGCCTAACAGTTAATTTGTAAGAATATCAGAAAATATACACATGTATGCCCTCAGATTATATCATTCTCTATAATTGTTAGACAATACAAGTATGTTACTTTGAGATAACTTAGGATGTACATGCATATTACAAGAAAGGAAAAACACAATTATACAGATTACAGACAAGGGCCAAATGGGACTTTGCTTGCATTACACTGAAATGAGTTTATTGCTTAGATTTTTCAAATTCATTGAAATTTATTTGTTTTACTCCAAAAGTGGTTTCGTGATCTGGGTTGTTCTTGGATTTGAATTTGGTTGACTTTTAAGTAAAGTTGAAAATGTTTCAGAATCTTATGATACTTTTATGGACATTCTGTAGCAAAGAATGCAGACAAGATCAAATAAGAGTTTGATGAGGCAAAGGAAAAGAGCTGGAAAATGTGTAGTAGATTAAATCAGACACCAATAAGGACTCTAATAAAAAAAAAAGAGAATCAGAATCAATCTTATTCTTAACATCATTGTCCTAAAAAAGTTGCAATTGGTATGCCATAGATGTAAACTTATGTAATCCCATCCTTTTATTATTCCTTCTTCTTCTCTTTTATAATTTTTGCTTTCTAGAATGTCCCTTTAGCTTTTCTATGTTAAAAATTAAAATCGGAAAATATTCTATTTGATTCTAATTAAAATTTTTAATGTATTTATATTTCGTTGTTTTGTTTATGGAAACTGAGAAGAAACATAGCAAAAAAAGAGGTACAAGTAAAGAGGCTCTAAGCAAAATGGCTGAATTATTCCCTTTTAAAAATTGGCTGTTTAGAAATAAAATTTTGTATATTATTGAAGAAAGTATTAATTTAGGCACCTACTCAAATTTTTCAACTACTAAACTCTAACAATCATTAGGCAAATTAATGAAATTTCACAATGGGCATGAAGCAAAATCTGTGACAAAATTAAGAAAAAAATAATACTCCTTTTCAATGTTTGTAGAAAGGTTTAAAGAGATTTTGTTTCTTTTACTATGTTCTAAAAGGAAAACAAGAAAAATAGTACTTATGAAGAGAATTTAGATTCACTCCTGGATTGTTTACATTATTTTAGGTTATATTATTCTTATACTTTTTCTTCATTATTAGTAAAATTAGCAATACAGTATAGGCATTTATGTTGATATATTTAACCAAAAAGACAACTGAAAACACAACCACATTTTTTAGTATGATCGACACATTTATTTATTTTTTTCTTTTTCATTTTATATGTGTAAATATTAAATGTTTTGTACTAATTTGGTATCCATTAATGTCATGATAATATTCCACGAGTACATAGAGATTAAGAGTAGTATGCCCTGATGTTCAGTCCGGGTCTTTTATGCAGTTTGAGTATAGCTGGCTAGCTAAGAACAGTACTAAAGGATCTATAAGTTGATATCTCCTCTGCGAAGGCAGTGCGACTCCCCAGGTAATCACACGAGCTGAGGAATACGAATCATGAAGACACGATTTGGAGACGCATATAAAGCATCGCGTCCTAGACGCGAGCTGGTGCTATGTCCCGGTCAAGGTACGCTAAAGATCTGCCATTTCCAGGAGCATTTGTAAACCCGGATACGTTATATATAAATGTGCGTGGTCAGACATTACATGTCCGTTTATCCCTGAATTCTCGGATACGTAACATAAATGTGCATGATCAGACATCACATGTCTGATTATGTCAGACGACCCATGATCATTTTTACCTAATGATTAGACCATACCTTAATGTAAATTATAATATCCATCATTTGTGTAAGACAAGTAACGGGAAGGATTTGTATTCACGTGATGACCCCACCTCTATCCTGGGATGGTTCTTCTATAAATACCAAGACCTTGGATAAGAAAGGGGTTAGGTTTTTTCTCTGTAATGCAAATACTCTACCAAAATATAGAGAGATATACAGTAATAATATTGACTCGTGGATTAGGGGGATTTTAGACTCCGAACCACGTAAAAAGAAACGAGTGTTCTTAATATTTCTTTATTAACATCCTTAAGTGTTATTTTCCTGATTACGGTTTATCCTTAAACACTAATTTATTCCAGCTAATTTCGTAATACACTGATGGCGAAAAACTGCGTCAACAATTTGGTGCTTTCATTGAGAGCTGCAAATTAGTGCTATCGAAAAAGATTAAGAACAAAGTTCATCATGGTGGTCACTCGTTCAAGGCACAGTAACAAAACGGATTAGCATGGTGGGTAGGAGGCTCACCATACCACTGTTTCCGGCGAACAAAGCCCAGAGATTTAGCAGCGGTCGGGAAAGCAACCGATGGGGCACGACGATACTGGAAGTTCAACACCTCTACCATCGAATCCGAACCCGGATTCCTTGACTGTAGTGGAAATGGAGAACATGCAGTTGAGGAGCCATCTAGCCAAAGCAAACAAGCAAATCGAGGAGGTCTTGGCTCGGCTACCCCCTTTTGCAACTGACGTTAACGTCGGAAAGAGGCAAGGCGAGACTCGTAAGTCTCGCTGGGATAGTCGACCCAGGCCAAGTTGATCGGTTAGAACCTCAACCACGAGTTCTACGCCCATGTCACGAGATCACCAGGGAACCCCGTTTGGCAACTTTCCCAGGGATCATCAATGAACCAGCTGATCGGTCAGAACCTCGACTCCAAGTTCAGCACCACCATCAAGTGTGCCCAGGAGCGCCCATGGCAACCCACGTAGTAGGTCAAGGGAAAACTCTCAAAGACAACATGTCCCAACCGACCTCCTTGCACCACGATCGGATCGCCAGACACAGGGAATCAGAAATGGTGGAGCAGAGAGACCACGAGCTAATTTGGTCCGACCTGATGGGACAAGGATCGCTTCACCGATTAGACATCCTCCGTCACTGATAAGGCATCCATCTCCACCTCATTCAGCTCGAAACGCTCCTACCTACGGAAACAGCAGGAGGAATCCTCCTCCAGCGACCCCTGCTCATGTCCCGCGAGCACGCGGGAATATCCCAGATCCTCATCCTTGACCGCAAGCTCTGAGCTTCTCTAATAGAAGCTATTGGACAGAGGGTCGTCGAAGTGATAGGACCAGCGCAGATTTGAGGAATCAGCTGAGTTCAGCTCAAAAAATCCTCAAGTTGATCCGCAGACCGACTTGCGAGATCGCCTGAATTCACAGAGGAGAAATCCAGTTCGTGATGGAGTCAGTGGCACTCACCACAAGGGAAGTCCTTCAAAAGTACATGATAACGGGAATGTCCCACCAAACCAGGCTCGAGCTTGGAGGGACAATAACCCGCCGAATGTGTACGGCCAAACGGGAGCTGTTGAACAGCCCCAGGGAGCCAAAGACCAAACCCTCGAGAGATTAGCTCAGATGAAGGAGCTAATGAAAAGACTCCTATCAGAGAAGGAAAAAGACGAGTATGACTCAAGGGACAAGCTCGAGCTCTTTGCCCCCAACATCGCAGCAACACCATACCCGCCAAGTTTCAGGATGCCCCACTTATCAAAATTCGATGGAGATGGGGATCCGTCCGACCACTTGGGAATGTTCAATACTCTGATGATGGCCCATAATATCGGACCTAAGTTGAGGTGCTTGGTATTCCCTTCAACTCTGGTCGGACCGGCCAGGCAATGGTTCAAGCAATACAAAAGACATTCTATCAGCTCGTGGAAGAGTTTCTCCGCTGACTTTAAGAGAGCGTTCCGAGCTTCTCAAGCAGCTTGTATCAAGGCAGACTCCCTTGCAAACGTAAAGCAGCAGCCCGAAGAGCCTCTGAAAGCTTACTTGAGTAGGTTTGCCAACATTGCTACGCGAGCTAGAGACGCATATTAAAGTTCTAGGTTTATGGCGATGAGAACAGGAATCCTTGTTGGGGGCGACCTTTGGAGAGAAATTCAAAGAAAGGGTGTCAACACCGTGGACGAGTTCCTGAACATGGCTCAAAGGTGGATCAACTTGGAAGAGGCTCGAGCTTCGGTCGCCGAAACCAGTCAAGTCCCTGCCCAACCCGTTGGAGCAGTAACGGATGTTGCAGCT
This sequence comes from Humulus lupulus, assembly GCF_963169125.1. Lineage (NCBI taxonomy): Eukaryota > Viridiplantae > Streptophyta > Magnoliopsida > Rosales > Cannabaceae > Humulus > Humulus lupulus. The sequence continues at coordinate 26,900,075 of NC_084802.1, read as the reverse complement.
ACGGCTCAAATCGTTACCCAGAATAACCAAGAGGGAGGTAACAAGAGGAAGGGAAGTGGTGAAGGTAGCCAAAACGGTTCAAAGAAAAATAAGCCCGTGGAGAAGTTCAAACCAATCTATGCTACTTACGCCAACCTCACGGATACCAGAGAGTGCATCTTCTTGGCAAATTATGCCCGCCTTCTGTGGAAGAAGCCGGAGCCTCTAAAAAATCAAAGGGGGAAGAGAAACCCTTCAAAATTTTGTCGATTCCACAATGACATTGGTCACAACACCGATGACTGTAGGCACTTGAAGGATGAGATTGAGATGCTCATCAGGGTCGGGCCTCTGGCTCAGTATGCCCGGAATCGAATCACTCCTAATCAGCTCACTGGGCAAAACATTCAATTAGCTCTGGAAGCCCCCGCAAATCAGACCGGAGTTCAGGTGAATTAGGATACCCCTCCTCCGATAACAGGAGGAGAGATAACAACCATCTCCAGAGGCTCTCATCTGGCAGGAACGAGCAAAAATGCCTAGAAGAGGTATGTCAATGATCTGAGGTCTCACAATGGAGTTGAGTTCGTCCCGGAGCAGCGTTTATCTAAGTAGTAACGATTGGAGAAGCAACCAATCAGTTTTACTGAATAAGATGCCAGTCATGTCCAGTTCCCGCATAACGACCCTCTGGTCATAACCGTCCAGCTCGCCAATCGGAGAGTTAGACAGACACTGGTTGATAACGGGAGTTCTATGAACTTGCTATTCAAGTCCACACTGGAGAAAATGGGATTGTCTGTGATCGAGCTGAAGGCAACCTCCATGATGCTGTATGGATTTTCTGGCGAGAGATCGGCTGCTATCGGAATGATCGAGTTAGTGATAACCTTGGGCGAGGGACCACGAACTATTTCCAAGCTGCTCGAGTTTGTGGTCGTCGATTGTCCAACCGTGTACAATGCAATCTTGGGAAGACCCACGCTGATGGCATTCAAAGCCATAACATATGTCCGCCACCTCGTGATCAAATTCCCCTCATCTACGGGAATATGTACTGTCTAAGGCGATCAACTTGCTGCTAGGGAATGCTATAGCATTTCCATGAAGGGAAAATCACAACCCGGGCAGCAGACAATGGCCGTGCGGGATGGGGGCAAGGAATCCTAGGAAGTGAGAATTGATCCTGGGATGGAAGAACCTCAGCAAGTCAGTGGCAGAGGTACCATCCCAAGCGATGATATTGATCCACGAATAGGCGAAGATAGATCCGAGCTCCAGGCTATCGAAGAACTCGAAGAAGTAAACATCGACCCCAAAGATGCTTCAAGGGTGGTTAAGCTCGGGAAAAATCTTGACGCTAAGAGAAATGCGGAGCTGGTAAAATTTTAACATAAAAATCTAGATGTCTTTGCTTGGTCCCATGAAGACATTGTTAAGAACGAGTTTCCTAATACACAGCGGAATGGTGGAGGGGTTGGCCCAGTGTATAACAAAAATTTTGTAACATATTTAAACTACCTTTAAATATGCCGATCCATTAATATACATACATTAATCATAAGCAAGATAATAATAGAAATCATACCTCTTAAAGCTTATCAAGTGTCCTTGCTATCTTTTCGTATTTAGAACGATCTTCCTATCCAAGTCGCTCCCACGTACTCACACCAAGATCTTCCAAAGCGTTCTCTATACCTTTAGAAGTGTGTGGGCACTTAGAGAAAGAAGGATAGTTTATTTGTGATTCTACTTGATGTACTCAACACATGAGATCAAGAGAATAGACATGAGAATTGGTTCTTTATTTTTTAGGGAGAGAAAACTATCGTTCTATTTTTCACAGAGCGAATGTTCTGAGTTGTCTCACATATCTAAATATTTTTCTGATTAGTCATACTTAAAAGAAAATATTCAAATTTAAAAATAAATCTGTAATCATTTTACAATTTACTTTTTAATTAATTAATTATTCTATTAATGAAAAAATCCAAAAACTAATTTTTGAATTATCCAATAATTAATTAAATTAAATTAATAAAATTGAAAATCATATCCTTGAAATTTACCCTACACGCCACACACAGTCCACTGTGTGTGCACGTGTAGCCTCCCTAATTTTAGGGATGTTGTTTTTCAATTTTTATTTAATTATTTATTCAAATTGCTTTGTCACATAAGATTTAACAACCTGATAACTAATTCAAATTTAAATTAATTATCTTTTTAATTAATTATCAAATATAATTAATTATTTGAATAAATATTAATCTTTTAAATTCAAATCCAATTTGAACTTATCAGATTATTATCTCCCACTCAAATAAAGATATTTAATTAATTCGATATTTAATTAATTCTACCAATTAATTAAATCCAATATTTTTTAAAATAAATATTTAATTTATTATAATTTCGAAAATTATAATTATTTAATTATTTAATTAAATTTCGAAATTAATTTAATTATTTAATATAATTTCAAAAATTATAAAATAATTAAATATTAATTAATTTTGTTAACTACAACTAATTTGTAATTAATTAATTAATCGCTATTATCATATAATTGCATATTTGGCCTGAAGAACAAATTTCTTCTTAAATGTGTCTTTAAACTATTTTTCCCTTTCATATCAACTCTTACCTTGAACAGTGTTGATAGAGCCGATATGGGGACCTATGGACCTATAATTCCAAGTTCCAATAAATTTGAGATTATTAATTAAACTCTTTAATTAAATAATCTTAATTTATTAATCTCATGATTATTCCACTATAAATATGAGACTGCACTCTTGTAATTATAGATATTTCTTTTACTGAGTACTTTATAATCATAAAGCGTCCATTGATATAATCATTGCATACAACTTGACCCTCTAATAATGGTTCATAATTAATCGGGAATAAAATTACCGTTTTACCCTTTTAATTATCTCTTGTTTCCTTAAGTACCATTGACTCTACTAGTGAAGGTTAATTCATAACTAAATTATGAATTTGAGCTCAATAACCTTTCAATCCCAAAAGTCAACCATTAAGAGAACCATTATTCATTCTCTTGCGAGAAGGCATAGATTCCATATCTGTATACTATGTCCCCAGCCATCTACATTAATGAGTTTCCAAAACAAAAATTTCTAGCCTGATCATTCTGACAGACCCTAACAAGTGAATCAAAGAACTCATATAACATAAACAGGAGTTCATAGTAACTTCAGGATTAAGATCTATTTGTATATGATCATCAATTGATATATTTAATTAATACTTCGAAACGGTATTTAACTAAGTATTAATAAACATATCTGATCCAGTTCTATATATTCTCTAATATATAAAGCACATCCACTAAAGTGTCTTACCACACTAGTGATCCGGATCTAGATCACATGTATTCATAATACTAGTGGATCGTACTTGCAGCAATTAATCTAAAGATTCCATAACTTTATTTTATTGCGAACTATTCAAGTTCATTTATCTCAAACACAATCCTCCCGTACCAATACGTGTTTGAGATCACATGTATGAACTTAGGAATTTTCCTGATATTTACATAATATTATCACAGAATAATATAGTCCATAAAATATATGCATAACAAATTCAATTTATTTATTTATTTCATAAAGCAATGTCTACTACATATGCCTTCAAGGCACATTTCCAACAGACATGGTAGGGATCAGTCCAAGTATCATCATGCATAGCCTCAACTTGGACAAAAGCATGCCTGCGAAATCCCAGAAACAGAGGCGTCTGGGTACAACCCAAGCTGAGGCCCTGAAAGAAGAAGTAGCTCGGCTTTTAAAATGCAGTTTTATTCGTGAGGCAAAATACCCGATCTGGGTCGCCAATCCTGTCCTGGTCCCAAAGCCAAATAGGAAATGGCAGACCTGCATCGATTTCTCTGATTTGAACAAAGTCTGTCTTAAGGATTGTTTCCCCTTGCCAAGGATTGACCAATTGGTGGATGCCACCGCGGGGCACGAGCTCATGTCCTTCATGGATGCCTACTCTAGATATAACCAGATCGCTATGAACCCCACGGACTAGGAGCATACTAGCTTTATGACTTCGACCAACGTTTACTGTTATAAGGTCATGCCCTTTGGGCTAGAGAACGCTGGGGCGACCTACTAGAGATTGGTCAACAGAATGTTCGTTGATCAGATCGGGAAAAACATGGAAGTGTATGTTGATGATATGTTGGTCAAATCAAAAAGTGCCAATAACCATGTCTCCGATCTGAAGGAATGTTTTGGGATTCTAAGGAGGTATAGTATGAGGTTAAACCTCCAGAAGTGTACTTTCGGAGTGGCATCGGGAAAATTTCTGGGATTCATAGTCAACACCAGGGGGATAGAGGCGAACCCCGACAAAATCAGATCGCTGCTAGAAATGCCTTTGCCCAGGTCGCACAAAGATGTCCAATGTAGTGCCCCGATTTTCCTAATAAGGGTTAGGACCTTGATTAGGAGGCCGGGAGGGCCATAATTGAGTTACGATGCTATTTAATGAGCATATGCATGTTTATGTGAATTATATTATTATATGATGGTAAATGCATGCATATGGGGGTATTTATGAATATAGGGGTATTTTGGTCATTTGGCCGCTGTGGGCGTAATTATGTATTTTGGGTGCATGGTTGTGATTAATTAATATAGTCACATTATAAGGTGGATTGGTTCGAGCTATTCGGTATGAGACGATCATGAAATGTAAGTGTTCGGTCTAGTCATAACTGGTTTAAGTTCGGGGCTCGGGGTGAGTCTCAGGGTCATTTTGATGATTAGAACATTACCGGGAATTAAAGGGTAATGGGATATGATTTATTGGCATTTGAGAATATTGAGAGTAGTGGGACTTTGAGGGTGTTAATTATAATTAACAAGATAGGTTGGAAAGGACGATTTTGCCCTTGCGAAGGCTTTAGAAACTTTTAATGACCTAGGGGCATTTAGGTCATATGGTTTGGATTTATATTGACTTTTAAGGCTATAGAATTCATAACAAAAACAGAGCATCATCCTCATCTCCTTCCTTCTCTCCCGTACATGTTTTTTTTCCCTTCATTTTCCTTTGAACTTTAAGAACCCAAACCGAGGCAACAAGCTAGGAGATCAAAGGTGGGAGCTTAGAAACTTAGTTCAACCATTGAAGAGGGTTTAATCCCAAGTTTGAGGTAAGTTTCAGCCATGAAATCTCTAATTTTACTCTGTTTTTTATTTAAGTTTTAGTTTGTGATTTCTTGATGGAAAGTTTGGATTAATGAAAGCTAGGTTGGTGTTTATCTTGGGTTTTGATGAGGGTGAGTTGTAGATGATGTTTAGTGGTTGAATTGGGTGTTAGGTTGAGGCTTGGGACTGGTTTGAAGGTTTGGTTTCAAGGAAAAACGCAGGGGAAGAAAGGTTGATACTTGCTGTTTTGCATAAAGGGCCGCGGCATGGCTATGGTGAGCCGCGGCCTGAGTGGATTTCTGGGGAGGCTTTGCCTCTGTCTGAGGGGCGAGCCGCGGCACAGCTAGGGAGGGCCGCGGCCCATAGAGGCATTTTTGGCCAGAAATAGGTTTTTGACTTGGGGATGCTAGCCTTAGGCCTCGGGGTCAATCTTACTACTTGGTTTAGTTTGGATTGTTGTCCCGGAGGCTAGATTTGGTTTGGAAACCTATGTTGATCATTTTTATTGATGGTATCCTATATTTTTTTATGACTAGGTGACCGCTAAAGGAATAAAAGTTAATTGTTCTCAAGGGTCATTCTCTTATTGGTTCTAGCTCGAATCTGAGGTAAGAAAACTGCACCCTGTGTATATGTGACATGCATGGCTATTCTTGATGCATGTTGGTTGATTATTAAACGTGACATGCATGGCTATTATTGGTGCATGTTGGATTGTTAAATATAATGCATATGATGCATGAGAAATATGTGATTAGGACATGCTTTATATACTGAGTATGGTATCGTTCAGAGCTTGAGCCTCTGTATTCGTGCATAGTCTTAACTGTACTAGTACTTGTTAGGTAAGCATGCTGAATACCTTGTTATGGATATTGGATATGTGATATATGTTTGGTGGCATGGCTTACTTGTGTGTGGCACTGACTTACTAGTCAGAATCGACAATGGTGTTAGATCCATCTGTGAGGCTGTGATTTACTAGTCAAGTTCACAATGGGTTGAACATTGGTCGTGTTCTACTGACCTAAGAGTCAGAAATGGCACAGCGTTGTGAATGCCGAGCCAAATGAAGATTAGATCTAATCGATACCAGCAAGAATGACTCATATGGGGTATTAACGCTGGACCAACCATAAGGTCGACGAAATTATAAGTGCTTGGCTAGTCTGAGACTAGTTATTCAGAGCCAGGGCATATGGCCCGGTGACTGTTTGTCACATGGATAGGGAACGCTGTTCCATAGTTATGACTCTAGAGTCAGGAGGAAGGTTATGTTGGTGACTAATCACCATGCACCTATCCTGCTAAATCTAGTGAGATGCTCACTTATTTGTTAAGCCCTGGTGATCCTATCGTCACATGGCAAAAAGGGTGCTGTCCCCATATTTGTGACTTTAGTGATAGTCACCTATTTGTTTGGATTGTTGGTCCTGAATAAGTAATACAATCACTGTTGATATTATATCATGTTATATTGTGTTTTCTTGCTGGGCTTCGACTCACGGGTGCTATGTGGTGCAGGTAAAGGCAAAAGAAAGCTGGACCATCCTTGAGTTGGAGAGCTTTGGTGATGAGGTGTACATATGCAGCTGCTCGTCCACCACGGCCGAGGTTGAGAAGGAACCAGGGTTAAACCCTGTTTTGCCGCATAGAACGGCATGTTGTAAATATTTTCTTGTAATAGATTCTAAAATTATAATTTTGGGATCCCAACATATATATTAAACGTTCTAATGAAACGTTACATCTTATCCAAAGTTTTAATCCCCAAACCGCTAATCATACTTAGTTACACGATTTTGGCCAAATGACTCGATTAGCGAGTTTAGCACTGTTTACAAGGCACACCGTAACGGTCCCTGGAGTTGGGGCGTTACATCCAAAGTCTGATAGGAAGAGTGGCAACCCTTAATCGGTTTATTTCTAAGTCCACTGACAAGTGTTTGCCATTCTATAACTTGCTCCAGGGAAACAAAAAGTTTGAATGGACTGATGAGTGCGAGCAGGCTTTCCTCGATCCAAAGACACATTTGGCCGAGCCACCAGTATTGTCTAAACCAATGGCAGGAGAGCCCCTTTTTATTTATTTAGCTGTGACGGAAAGTGCAGCCAACTCCGTGCCGGTCTGGGAAGAGGACTGAGTTCAAAAGCTAGTATATTATATAAGCAAAAGACTTCTCGGAGCAGAATCTCGATATCCTTTAATGGAAAAGATGGTGTTCTGCCTTATTACGGCCTCCAGGAAGCTTAGGTCGTATTTTCAATCCCATTCAATCCACGTCATGACCGATCAGCCTTTAAGGCAGGTGCTGCAGAAACCTGAGGCATCGGGACGTCTGTCGAAATGGGCGGTCGAGCTCAGCCAGTTCGAGATACTGTACGTACCCCGAACTACGATCAAAAGCCAAGCCCTGGCTGATTTCATGGCTAAATGCATTGGATTCCAGGAGGAGCCCTTGAGAGAACCGGTGCAGGAATTATGGAGAATCTTTGTGGACGGGTCATCTAACGAGAACGAGTCCAGAGCTGGGATTATCTTAATATCCCCAGAAGGGCATCGTTTCCACTCCGCGTTGCGGTTCGGGTTCGTGGCATCCAACAACGAACCCGAGTACGAAGCCTTATTGGCCGGGCTTAGAGTGGCGAAGGAGTTGAAGGCCAGAGCCGTCCAATGCTACAGCGATTCCCAGCTCGTGTTAAACCAAGTGTCTGGGGAATATCAAGTGCGGGGGCCCAAGATGGCGGCTTACCTGGCCAAAGTGAAGAAGGAGCTGTCCGAGTTTGAATATGGCCTAGTCGAGCAGATCACTCGCGAGCAGAATGCCAATGCCAATGCTTTGGCTAGACTCGCCACCTCCAAGGAAGCTGAAACTCTGAGCATAGCACCAATGGAATTCTTGGAAAATCCGAGTGTGGCAGAAAGTACGATGGAGGTCGAGATGATCGATATCAGGCCGACCTGGATGACTCCCACAATATAGTATCTTACGACAGGGAAATTTCCTGATGAGTGAAAAGACGCGAGGAGAATACTCTATCAAGCTTCAAGGTATACAATCATAGACAGGACGCTGTACCGACGTGGCCATTCCTTGCCTCTTTAGCGGTGTGTTCTGTCAGAGGAAGCCAAAACTATTTTGCAGGAGGTGCATGAAGGCTTCTGTGGGGATCATGCTGGGGGGCAAAACCTGGCCTTAAAAATACTAAGGCAGGGGTATTATTGGCCTACTTTATCAAAGGATTCCACCTCCTATGTCCAAAATTGTGACAAATGCCAGCGGTTTACCACGGTCGCCCAAGCTCCACCAACCGAGCTGAAAATGATATCATCCCCATGTCCATTCGCGGTGTGGGGAATCGATTTAATTGGAGCCCTGCCCACGAGAAAAGGAGGAGTTCGCTATGCATTAGTGCCCATCGATTATTTCACAAAGTGGGTGGAAGCGGAGCCCCTAGCAACAATTACCTCAAAAAGGGTTCTCAACTTTGTAGCCAAGAGTATTGTTTGTCGTTTTGGACTGCCTAGAAAGATTGTATCAGACAATGGAACTCAGTTCGATAGCGATCTCTTCACCGAATTTTGTGAGAAGCATGGCATAATTAAGAGTTTCTCTTCGGTGGCTTACCCACAGACCAACAGTCAGGTCGAGGCCGTGAATAAGACACTCAAAGTGAGCCTTAAGAAAAGGTTGGATGAGGCCAAGGGAGTCTGGCCCGAGCAGCTATCGCAGGTGCTGTGGGCGTACCGAACCTCCCACCGAACTTCTACGGGGCACACCCCTTTCTCCTTGACTTTCGAAAGTGAAGTCGTCCTTCCCGTCGAAACAAAAATAACCACACACAAGCTCCAGACCTTCAGCCAGGAATGGAATGCAAGTTGCTTAGCGCGTCCCTCGACCTAATTGATGAAAAATGAGAAAATTTGCAGCTACAGCTCGCGCATTACCAGCAAAAAATTACTCGTTATTTTAATTCGAAGGTCAAGAGGCATATCTTTGGTTTAGGCGACCTGGTGCTCCGAAGGGTCTTTTTGGCAAGCAAGGACCCCAAAGATGGTGCTTTGGGTCCGAGCTGGGAAAGGACCTATCTATAACGACCCGAATTTGCTAATCGGGCTTAGGGCCTTGATTAGTGTGCCTGGAGGGCAATAAGTGATTTATTATGCTTTAATGTGTTAATGGGTGAATTAATGTGAATATATGATAGTGATGCATGTTTAGTGAGTTAAATGTGCATGTGGGCCCCGTCTGGATATTAGGGGTATGAATGTGATGTATGTTATGTATATATGTGAAATGTCTGTGCGGCACGATCCGAGACAGTCTTGGGGAGCGGTTAGCCAGAGGGTCACAACGAGGTTGAGACTCGGACTCGGGGTGAGTTGAGGGGTAATTTGGGTACTAGGTGTGTTATGGGATTATCGGGACATGAAAATAAATATTTGGAAATATATTTGATGATAGAATGTCTAGGCGGGAATATTGAGGAAATTTACCATTTTGCCCTCGGGGACGTTTTTGTACCCCGAGCCTTGAGGTAACCCTTTAGACTTAAGTCAAATAAAACAAAAAGGGGAAATATTTAGAAGCTATAGAAACCGACCTACTCTCTTTTCTTTCAGCTAAGGATAGTTTTATCTCTTCCTTCCTCATTCACTCTCTAAGATAAACACAAGGAAAACTAAGGGAATCAACTTGAAGGTGTAGGGGAATTCAGCTGTGATATTATAGGAGCTTGAAGCTTAAGGCTTGAGGATCAACTACAGGGATTGAATTCAGCAAGGTAAGCAATAATTATTGGGATTATGTTGAGAATTGTTACTGGTTTGCTAGAATATGCATGCTAGGTAAGTTTGACATGTTCTTGAGTATTTTAGTTGGGTTTTGGAGCAGATTTTGATGGGGTTTTAGTGTTGATATTGAGCTGGTATGTATGTGTTAAATATCTGAGTTTGATGGGTGAGTTTTGGGTGAATTAGCTTGAGGAAAGGTGTGGAAAAATGGTGGAAAATCTGGGTTCGGAGGTGAGAGTCGCGGCTCTAGGAGGGGTGCGCCGCAGCCCGTGATCGCGCGCGGCCATGGGAGGCCGAGAAGGTTCATGCGCTCCGCGGCGCTTGGTGGGCGCGCCGCGGCCCGTGTGGGGGTCAGTGTGGTGCTAGCCTCTGTTTTGAGGCTAGCCGCGGCTCTTGAGGGTGGGGCCGCGGCCCTTAGTGCCAGTTTGCATTTTTAAGGGTGTTTAGGCTTGGGAATTCAATGGTTAAGGCTCGAGATAGATTTTATCACCCGAATTGATAGAATTCAAGGTTACGGAGGTTAGGGTTGTGGCTCGAAGTTATTCATTGGATTAGAACTTGATGACTGGATATTGGTGATGTGTTGTGACTAGGGATTTCGGCGAGGCTCCAGTTAGAGGAATATGCTCGGGACATCGGTGCTCGGAGAGCTCGGGACTCAGGTAAGAAAACCCCTGTTCCCATAGAGCTTATGTGTAGGGCTGATCCCAATGTGTTTGAATGGATTGATATGCAGGGCCGAGCCCAATATGTTAGAACTATTGAGCGTAGCTCTCTTTATCTGTTTATGCTAGAATTATGTACTTGTTGTTATATCATGTATGAAATTATGTGAGTGATCAGCAAGAGCCGGGAACGGTGTAGACCGAGGACGGCGAGGGGCCGGGAACAGCGTCAGGCACGTTGAGTGCAAGGCCGAGAACGGCAAGGGGTCGGGAGCAGCATTGAGCACGTGGGGTGCGAGTTGCCAGGGCGAGTTCCTAGAAGGATACCTGGGATATCCTCACGGCGTGGTTCGCGAATCCAGGGCTTGGTAAACGCCTGGGACGGCTAGGCCGTATGTGTTTAGCCAATTGGTGGCCTATTTTTTTATGCCTGATGTATGTGTTGCATATGTTATCTGTTTGTGGGTTTTCTTGCTGGACTTCGGCTCACAGATGCTCTGTGGTGCAGGTAAGGGTAAAGAGAAGATCAACCAACCATGAGTATAGCGGGCGTGGGGCGGCGTGTACATGTTTGGCCAGCCTGGCTGCCACGGCCAGGGGATTTTGGGAGATGCTTGTAAATAAACTCTGATTTTATCGTCTAGTCGACTTGGTTTAATTAATATGTTGTAAACATTTCTAAGCTGTATTTCGGGATCCCGAGTGTAATCCTTTTATGATTTTCTATGGAAATTATTATTTCTAAAGTTTTTCCTCTGTTTATGGCTTAATTACACTGTTTGATCTAAAACATCGATTAGCGAGTTGAGAGCACGTTTTTAAACTCACTTGTAACGGCTCTAAGGAGGTAGGGCGTTACACTATCAAATAGTGGAAGTCATATAGGAGGGAACCTTCAAATTAGCTCGACTTAATGGAGAAACAATTCCACGGACCTGGAATGCTATGCACTTAAAGAAGTACTATCAATGATCATACTACCTGTCTATGTAAGGCTTAGTAAATAAAGCTGTTTAATTTAAGAAATGAAACAATCATTGTGTATTTCTTGTGTTTTTATATGATTTCATCTACGTGTTAGTTCAGGTGATAGTGTTGGTCCAAAGCAATCAAGAAAGTTCACTTTCTGACTGGGGGGCATATAACCCAAGTAGAGGTCCAAAACTTGGAAGTTAGTAAAATTGATTAACCAAGTATTTTTTCTAAACACGAAGTGTCAATAAAACTAATACGAACTAAGTTTTAATTAAATATCCTGGATACAACCAGGTCTGAAACTTGGAAGTTAGTAAATTGATTAACCGAGTGTTTTTTCTCTTTCTAAAAAACCCGAAGTGTCAATAAAACTAACACAAACTAAGTTTTAATTATATATCCTGGATACAACCAGGTCCGAAACTTGGAAGTTAGTAAATTGATTAACCAAGTGTTTTTTCTAAAAAACGCGAAGTGTCAATAAAACTAACACGAACTAAGTTTTAATTAAAAATCCTGGATACAACCAGGTTCGAAACTTGGAAGTTAGTAAATTGATTAACCAAGTGTTTTTTTCTAAAAAACACGAAGTGTCAATAAAACTAACACGAACTAAGTTTTAATAAAATATCCTGGATACAACCAGGCCCGAAACTTGAAAGTTGGTAAAATTGATTAACTAGTTTTTTCTAAAAAATGCGAGGTGTCGATAAAACTAACACAAACTAAGTTTTAATTAAAAATCCCGGATACAACCGGGTCCAAGGCCTGATACTTAATAGGTAGGATATAAATCAACATCAATTTTGGTTACGACCAAAATTAAAGTATCTATCTCGACCTAAGAGTCGTTTCCTAAAGATTTTAAATGTACAAGTCTGAAGCATAAGAAAACATAAGGAAATGGATAAAAAAAATAGATACTGAAATTATAAATAATCTGTCTCGAGGAAAATAACCTCGTGCTAAGCCAAAAACGGCAAATGTTTACAAACAAAAGAGGTGTAAAAATTAAACAAAGGAAAAAGAAAATTAAGCCCCTCCAGGGCGCTCTGAGGACGTCACTGTTAGGTTCATTTTAGGTTTGTTTTAGAGATCGTTTTAGGTTGTGTTTTTAGTTATTTAGGATTGTTTAGTGCAGATTTATGCTTGTTTTCTTTTTGTTTCAGGTTTTAATGGTCAATTACATAATATGGAGTGAAATGAGAAGAAACATGTTAAATATGATAAATAAGATGGATTTCGTGTTGATTGTGGAGTTTCAAGACATTATGTGTGGAAAATACTACATTGAAGATGCTCAACACACGTCGTTTATGCTCTATAACGCAAGTCTGAAACTTCAAGCCGCATTTTTACCATGATGCATTCACTTTCTGGAAACACTTCTAGAAATAGAAGTTGTATATATTTCTCTTAGCTTTCCATAGCTTTTTGAATCATTCAATTCGGAGTTATATCGAAGGAGTTATGATCAAAATACGATGAGATGACGCTGCAGGCTGTTCGAACCGAGTTTTGTCGGTTCTGACTTTAGCGCTACAGCGCCATAATAAGAGCGCTACAGCGCTAGTGCACCATATTTTGAAGCATTTTGGCACTGTTAATAGCGCTATAGCGCTCCAGATGTAGCGCTACAGCGCTAGAGATGCGATTTTCACATTTTTTACCACTTTTTGAATGGCAATTTGGTCCTTTCACTTGGGAACTTTGGTAGGGATTTTTGAGAAACATATAATGCGACTGAAAGGAGGTCTGGGAGGGAGAACGACGGCTGGAGTAAGAACACCATATTGGAGGATTCGTCCCTGAGTTTTCTTCATCTTTTTCTGTCAATTTTCATGTTTGTAATTGAACAAGTTTTTGGCTAGAATGAATATCATAGGCTAAATTTTCTTTTAGGGCTTTTATGTGAATCTTTTGGAAACCCTTGTTATGGTTTAATGCAAAATTGATATTCTTCTTCATCTCTTTCAATTCCTTGCAATCTATGTTAATTGTGCGATTATTGATTGATCACCTCTAATTGCTATTTTATGAATCAAATTAAAATCTGAAAAGTGAAATTTGATATGCTTTGATTGTTTGGATGCAAATTTAATTTAGAACGAAAGTATCTAGGTTATTTGCTTATTTTCTGAGTTGTGTGGCTAATGCCCCCTACATGATTCAACTTACCATAGAAATATAGGAAGTTGTCATTTAGATTGAATTTCATAAGTCTTGACCAGATTATGAATTGTTGTTGCAACTTATTCTTGAATAGAGAGGAGGTATAGATGCTTGCATTAGGAAATAACAGGGTGGAAAAATAGAGAATCATAATTGTCCTAATTGTATTCTCTTTGTTAATTTTTTTAATTCTTCATTGCGCTTCGTTAGTATTTTTCTTAGTTTAAACTCTCTGATAATTGTTTAATCAAATAGAATTAAAGGATTAATTGATTGGTAATTGATAAATCAGTCCTTCAGGACGATACTTGGTTTTTACCATTTTATTACGAACTGCGACTGTGTGCACTTGCATAGCTATAAATATCGCAACAGTCACCTCCTCAGTCTCCTGCCCGCCAGCGATGGAGGTTTCCCCAGTCTTGGACTGCTCTTACTGTGCTCGGGCCTTGAACTTCTCAAGATAGAGATCCCACATGTCAGAGGGAAAAATGGAGAAGTTGCCTTCTTGGTTGTAGGCCCAACAATGGTAGAGCATTCTCTCCATGGAGGATATTGAGGCCGCCTTCTCCTCCTTAGTAGCAGCCTCCGCCTCCAACTGCTTGGCCTTGACCTCCGTGAGCTCGGCCTATAGGGCAGCTAGGGAAGCCTTTGCTGTTTGCTCGCCCTCTTGAGCCGCTGTTAAGGCAGCCTTTGCAGCCTGCTCGCCTTCTTGGGCCGCCGTCAGGGCGGCTTTGGCGCTTAATTCGCCTTGTTGAGCAGCTGCGAGGGCAGCTTGGGAAGCAGACAGCGCGGCCTGAGCGGTCTGGAGCTCGGCCTTGAGCTCTTCATTCTTGGCCCTGGCCCGAGCTATGCTGCGATGTTGAGCCAAGACCGCCTGCAAAAAGTAAGAAAGTCGTTAGGCACATACTAGGATAAAATTTAAAAAAATGTATACTAAGTCAAGGAAAGTCGACTTACTATGAGGTTCATTCCCAGCACGGATTCCATGACATTCTCCGGGCTCCTCTCCTCGATCGCCCTCAGGTCCGTCGGTTTGGCCTTATAGAAGTGCTCCACCGTGTGGTTCGCCGTCTCGTAGATGGTCCCCCGAAAGGTGTCTGGAATTTGCTCTAGGTCCTTAGCATTGACCGGGATGCGAACGGTGGGGGCAGGGATGATCGGAGCTGGGGGATCAACAAGTGATGCCTGGTCCCGAGCAGGACTGAAAGGAAACCGGGGAGGAGGTGGAGGCAGACCCCTCTTGTATTGAGCAACAGCAGCTAGAGCTGTTGAGCTCTGGTCCTTCCCCTTAGCCGGGGATTTTGAGGTCGTTCCTGCCACGGGTGGCACCTTCTTGGATGAGAACCGGGGCTTCTTTACAGTCGGCCCTGAGCTGGATTGCCCTTCCTGAAACATCGCGCGGATGTCGAGAATCCCTTGTTGAGCCATCTCCTCGTCTGAAAAAGAAAGGGAAGTACATAAGTATGTGTACAAATCCTCCAGTCCACAAAGTATGTATGCATGTGTAGGATATAACAAAAATTCCTACCCTCCAAGCTAGAGGAGGAGTCTACTGCCACAACCTCTGGACTTGGAACCACTATAGGAGAAGGGGAACCTAAGTCTATAACTTCTCGGATCAGGGTAGGCTCGGGCTTAGGTTCTACCTCATGGCTGGATTCTTCCACATATTGCCTAAGCCCGAGGGCAACGACACCTTGGAGAAGGTAAGGCCAGGACCTAAGGTTGGTTCCGTACTCTTCGAAAAGGGCCGACCGAAAAGAGAGGGTGTTATCTACGACTATAGTTCCCCTAGGATGGCCCATGTCATGGCGAACCACTAAGTGATCCACACACTGGAGTAGGGTTATGTTGCGGTCAGGGTCATGGGGGTGGTGGTGCATGAGTTGTTTTGGGTTAAACCTAACTAACCTAAGGTCAACAACAACCCTATCTAAGTCCCTAAAGGGATACAGGTTACCTTGGCTGGAGGGGCCGGCTGCTGCCCCCGACGAAGCTCGTTCCATGTCTGGGTCCCGAGCGGGCTCAGGAGCTCGTCTCTTTCGCACGAGAAGCACCTCGGCCTCTTCTTGTTCTTCATCATCATCAGCCTCAACGCCCCCTTCGGGGATGGACGCTAGCTCGCGGACGACCGGGTGGTTATCCCGAGTCCTCCTCAAGGCCAGAGTCTGGCCTTCAGCAATCAACTTACACACCAACATCGTGTCATCAGACACGAGCTGGCGGTAATCCTTCTCTCTGAACGGAAGCCCCGCCAAAGTGTCGTATTGACCACCAAGGGTCACGGATTTGGTCGCCCTCGTAAAAATGGCTACACGGAGATACTCTAGTCAGTATACACGCGAGAAGACTAAGTACGGAAAGAATAATTAAGCGAGCTAGGAAAGGAAAGAAGACTTACGAGGACGGTTGAAATATTGGTGTTCGCAGTTGCGAAACCCATTCGACATAAAGAACTGGTCTTTAAAGTCGTTTGGGTGGCTGGGCAGCTCGATGACTGCGGGTGAGTTCGGGAACCAGGTCAGATAGTAGAACTCGTCGCCTCGTCCCCGTTGATCCGGGCTGGCCTTGAGGCAGAAGAAATAGAGAATGTCCGCAGGGGTGGGGACCTCCCACTCATGTTTCAAGAAAAGGTACTTCAGCCCCGCCAACAGCCGATACGAGTTCGGGGGGAGCTGGAACGGTGCCAACTGCACATAGTTGAGGAAGTCGGCGAAATACTGGTCGAGGGGAAAGAAGGCCCCAACCTTTAGGTGCTCATCACTCCAGGCCGCAAAATCGTCCTGGAGTGGTGCGCAGCTCCTCTCCCCTTAGAAGGGAGGTCGGGCGATGAGGACACCAGTCCCAACCTCGATATTGTGGGACAGCATGATCTTGTTGACCCTTCCTTGGGTCGTGATGTTAAAGGTTATCCTCTCCACCTCGAAGAAGGCATCAGGTCCTACTACGACCTCCTCCTCCACCACGGGGCCGAACTAGGGGATGGGGGACTCAGAGGCAACCTCTTTTCCTTTGTTGGCCCGTTGAGATGATGAGCCAGTTGCGTTCTTCATGGGCGCGCTTTTCTTGGGTGCCATTAGCTCGCCTATCGAACAAGAACGATGAAACTCTTAGTAGGCGACCTAGGATTGTTATACAGGCAAGAAATAACAGAGGTTGAGGATTCTAACACACGAGCTGATGCAATCTCAGCCCGCGGTGTAGTGCCACACGCTACCTATGCTACGCGCCTAGGTTTCCCAGTAGACCCCTGATGTTTAGGGATCCGTGTGTCAGAAAATCAGGCCACCACCCTCCTTGGGAAGCGATTTAGAGCAAAACCGCCCAAGAAGCGTAGCCCATAAGCAACCTAGTATCGAGCCCTAAAAACATATTATCTTCTACAAGCCGAATGGGTATTTTCTAAAAAATTTCCCAGGAATCACCCAAAGATTTACCCAATTTATGAACATCACAATCCTAGATATATTTTAGAAACTACTCAATAAACCTAAACCGAAACCTATGTACCAAAAACGTTTGGAAATAACCTAATGCTAATGACGGTGAAGTGCAGATTAGCATGATAAAGAAAGAAGAGAAACACACAAAAACCAGTAAAAGAAAAGTTCCAGTAAAACAAAAAAACTTACAGTGTATTCTTCGACGAAAGGAATGAGCAACGTAGAAGGAAAGTTCCTGAAGAGATCCTTGGTGATTGGGTTTCCGAAGGTTTTGGTGGCAGATTTATGGGATTTAATGAGAAAAGGAAGAAGGGTTTTTGAAGTTCAGAAGAGAAAAAATGAGGAAAAGTTTCGAATAAAAGGTGATGAACACTGAAAATTACCAGCCCTATTTATACGTAATAGGCATAAAGAAACGTGGACCGCCCGATCAAGCTAATGTGAGATACGAGGGTCATGTTTCGAAAGATTAAACGGCGGCAAAAAGGTGGCCAGGCCATTTAATACAATCCTCGAAACCCGAACAGACGCCAATCACGGCGTTCCACGTGTCCAGTACTCAAGTAATGAATAAGCATGGATAATCGCAACAGAAGTTTAAGAGTCCCCACCGTGTCAGTCAGAGGATGACGTCATAAGACACGGGCAGGGACTTGGGGGGCAAATGTACGCCCTGATATTCAGCCCGGGTCTTTTATGCAGCTCGAGTACAGCTGGCTAACTAAGAACAGTACTAAAGGATCTACAAGTAGATATCTCCTCTGTGAAGGCAGTGCGACTCCTCAGGTAATCACACGAGCTAAGGAATACAAAGCATGAAGACACGATCTGGAGACGCATATAAAGCATCGCGTCCTAGATGCGAGCTGGTGCTATGTCCCAGTCAGGGAACGCTGAAGATCTGCATTTCCAGGAGCCTTTGTAAACCCGGATACGTTATATATAAACGTGTGTGGTCAGACATTACATGTCTGTTTATCCCTGAATTCTCGGACACGTAATATAAACGTACATGATCAGGCATCACTTGTCTAATTATGCCAGACGACTCATAATCATTTTTACCTAATGATTAGACCATACCTTAATGTAAATTATAATATCCATCATTTGAGTAAGACAAGTAACAGGAATTATTTGTATTCACGTGATAACCCCGGCCCCTATCCTGGGATGGTTTTTCTATAAATATCAAGACCTTGGATAAGAAAGGGGTTGTGTTTTTTCTCTGTAATGCAAATACTCTGCCAAAATATATAGAGATATACAGTAATAATATTGACTTGTAGACTAGAAGAATTTTAGACTCCGAACCACGTAAAAAGAAACGAGTGTTCTTAATATTTATTTATTAACATCCTTAAGTGTTATTTTCCTAATTACGGTTTATCCTTAAGCACTAATTTATTCCAGTTAATTTCGTAATACACTGTTGGCGAAAAAATGCGTCAACAAGTGTAATTAACACTTTTTTTTTAAAAGGGAATTTCATTAATGGTTAGACAAAGTTCAATATTGAAATAGCCTAATAAAAATCTCAAGAAAAAGATAATCCAAATAGGGCTATTTAAGCCATTAACTAGTAATACAAACTCAAATTGACAGCTAAATCAGAATCCATACATCTGATTACCAGTGAGTCTACTTTTTTTTAAATGAGACACTTTGACAGGGTCTAAGGAACTTGCCTCAAGGGTGAAAGCCCAAAGAAATCTAAAAGCAGAGTTAAAGACCAGATACAAAATTATGGCAAGCCAATAGAATCATCTTTGTCTTACGAAGGATGGCTACAAGCACAATTATCCAACTACTAAAAACACAGTTACTGTTATCAACCAAAATAAGATGAAGATCCACTAGCTAGCTTTGATGGGTTGTAGCCTGGTAAGTGACATGTTCACTTTCTGAGGAAGAGCACATCTATGCATCTACATATTTATCACCAACATCTCAGTACACAACATAAAATCGTGATTAGTACCACCATAACAACAACAATACAAGTAAACTTTTCATCAAAATTATTAAAACAACATATACATAAGTTAAGTCATGTTTAGATTTTTTAACATAAAAAGAAGCAGCAACACAACTATTGTATTGGATTCATTCTCTAATAGATGATTCAGAATATAGTTCAATGAATCATGTATAGTTATCAAGTATTCACTCACTGTGATTTTTCTTTGTTGTGTTCAAGAATCCATGATGACCTCTCTAATGAACAATGAAACCTAAAACCAAACTAAAAATAATTGTGTTTGTTGGATGGATCAATAAGATAAAAACAAGAATCGCACAATTTAATCATAAGAATAGTATTGTAATAACTAAAGACCATAAAGGTTTTTTTTTTTTTTCTAAAAAAAAAATTCTCCAAAAAAGTGGAACTATGTGTATATTTCACCTTTTTATATTCATGAAGCAGTCCATTGAATCCTAAGCAAGCATTATCACAATCCTCTTTTTCCCTTTGCTTTTGATCCATATAGGGATGTTGCTACTCAATCATGAAAATTCCTGAAACAAAGTATAGAAAGTAAAATAGTTTATTAGAAGAATATATCATATTGAAACAAAAAACAAGGTTAATACAAATTAATCATTTGTGATTGACAACTATTGATCCCAAATAGTGACAAAGCAAAGCTGCCAGAGGGATCACATACTCATGTTAGTGCTAGTTCTACCCACTATAATTAGTTAATCCCACTCACTTGAATATAAACTATGCAAATGTAAATAATAACTACCATGTTCAGTTTTTAGTTGATGTCAAAGTTACAATCGATGCTCATATGACCCATCCAAGGAGATTCATCCTTCAACTTTAGCTTTTTTTGGGGGGGTTAAAACTTTAGTAATCACACTGCAATGTTGATCACTTCACAATTAAACTGAAAAAATAAAGATAAGATGATATCATTTCAAAAGAAATGCAACTACTATAAGTCCAAAATCAAACTAGTAATAACAACATACTGCAACCACTGAAATCAGTGTACATATTAAGTGCAAACTTTTTTAAATAAAAAAAAAGAAATTGAAGATAATATTAATCACAAGTCCTAAGGAGTATTGATAAGGATTATTTCCAACCACTTGTAAGCAAGAATCTAGTAAAGGTAAAATGAGATTCAAATTGGAAAAACAATTTACCACTCCTTGCCCTCTCAAAGGTTTCCCAATAATTACCTCAATGCAGCCCTCCCAGAGTTTCATCTCTTCTTTGATCTTGATTCTGTTAAAACCACCAACATAAGCAATAGATAAATCTAAAGCTTAGTGTAATAACAAATAACAATAAAAACACAAGAACTTGAGGATTGAAGAACACAAAGTACTATAAAAGGAGAAAAATAAATGAAATGAGAAACACTTCCAGATCGCATAAATACAATAATAAAAAAAAAGAGAGAAAGAGATACATAAACTCACATGTACAATTAAGGGGAAACTTCAATTACAATATCTTTGTTCCAACTTGGGACAATCGATAATAGAAATATGCTTCAAGCTGCTTAAGTTCCCCGAAAATGATGTCAAATTGGGACAATGTTTTATAATACAGTAGACTTAAGGAGAGGAAGGTTCACTCCCCTCTAACAGTGATGTCAAATTGGGGCACTCATTCATCTTAAAAGACTTAAAGGGAAGGAAGGTTTTCAATCTCTTCTAGCAGTGATGTCAAATTGGGGCAATCAAACATATTGATAGTGATAAACTTAAGAGAATTTTAGCACTGATGTCAAATTGGGGTAACTATATATGTTAATAAATTCAAGGGAATGAAGATTCTCAATCCATTGTGGCAGTGATGCAGAAAACCATGGACAAAGATGAAAAATCCATGAGTCAAAAAAGAGAATATAGTACACTATTCTTTCATGGTGTTGCTAAGGCCAATCTTTTCCTGTAGTAAAAAGCTAAATAATTAAATGAAAACACTAGAATAAATCCATAATTAATGTTATGAACAAAAAAGGATGAAGACTCACTAGCAAGATTGCTAGCTTTGATGGTTGTATGTAACATGAGCAACGTCTGAGTAGCATCACCATCACAGCACAAGAACAATAAAAGTTAGATATTAAAAATTTAAAAGAAAAAAACAACAGATACTATAATACGTCATGTACAAATTTCATAAATCACGTGTAGTTCATAACTTCTTTCTCACCACGTACTTCCTTGCTGTGTTCTAGAATCCATGAAGATCCCTCTAATATATATGAACAATGAAACCTGAAACTAAATTAAAAATAGTAATGAGTTTGTTGGATTAATCCATTCAGATAAAAATAACTAGCTTAATTAAAATGAATTCTCCAAAAAAGTTAAACTAAAAGTATATTTCACCTTTTTACATTCATTAAGCAGCCCTTGAATCAAAGAAAATATTCTCAAGGTCCCTCTTTTTTTGTGCTTGCTTATGATCCATAAAGGGTAGTCTGAACTTTGGTGTTGTATTTTATCTGTCTTTTGTAAAAGCTATGAGTACTTATTGCTACTCAATCATGAAAACTCCTGAAAGAAAGTGAATAAAGTAAAATAGATGGGTTGATTAGAGAATTCAGTCATAGAAACAAGATATATACAAATCATATATGATTGACACCAAGACTTTTTATTAAGTGTATTACTAACAAGCTAATCTTTGTTTTTTTGAGGATGAGAAAACAAAATTGTTCTGCAGTGACAAAACAAGCAGGAAGAGGATTGCATATTCTTAAAAGCCAATTCTTCATCCAAGAACAGGAAGGCCTACCCAATGTAATCCATTATCATTAGCTCAAAACGCAACTAGTACTAACAACATATTGTAACTAAGCAAATCAGTTCACAAAAGATTTATTAAAAAAAAAATCCAAAACTTGGAAATAACCCAAAGTTTTATTATATTTACTATAAAAATGATTAAGAGGAATTCGAGCACATAACAAATTAGCATCACATGCGCCATTTACAAACAAGGGAGAAGCTACACTCGGATTATGTCAAAGTACTTGTCTGCAAGAATCTAGTAAAGATAAGATGAAGAATAAGCACAATTAAAGCATAAAAAAATGTATTTCTTTGGGAAAACAATTTACCACTCCCTGCCCTAGCATAGGTTTTCCGATAACTTCAATGCAAGCCTTCCCAAAGTTTCAGGTCTTCTTTGATCCAGTTTCTGGTTAAAACCACAAGTAAGAAACAAGTTAATAGATAAAACTAAAGCTTACTGTAATAACAAATAACATTAAAAAAAAACAAAAGATTTGAGATTAAGGAAGGCAGAAATTAAAGGGGAGAAAACAAAAAATGATATTTTAAGACAACATTAGCAAAGGAATTAAATAAATTAGAGAAAAGAACTCTTCAGATTAGCATAAATTGGTGTCATCAGCGTCTGGGTTTAATTTTATACTCAGTGATGCTTGTGATCTTTGCGACCTCTTTTCTAGATAGAGATCAAAACTCATATTACCAATTATGAAAATTCAGTTTGCATCAATTGTTTAGTAACATTAAAAAGTACTCACCATGAATGTTCCTCAATCCCCCATCATTTTCCACGTTTCTTCTAATGGCTTTAATTTACCTCCGCTCATGAGTTCAATACATGGAAACAATGGCATTGAAGTGAGGTTATGGCCACAATATGCTGTTAGATTGGAAAGATGAGGTTACGTTTCGTTCTCAGAGTTTCAGCTCTTCTTTCATCGTGTTTCTGGTTAAAACCAATAACATAAAGAAATCCCCATAAAAAAAAAATACCAAAGCTTAATGAATAATATATACAAAAAAAAAAAAAAAGAGGACTGAAGAACACAAAGTATTAAAACGGGAAAAAAACATCAAAAATGATATTTTAAGACCACAGTAGGTAAGAGAAGTTTATAATTTATACTAAACTTGAAAACTTAATCTATTTGGGCACTATTTTGTTACGATTAAAAATATATATATATATATTTTTTTTGGAGGAGATTGTGTTATGAGTTGTCATATTCAACTCACAAGTACAAGTATACTCTTTATATGAATTGTGGGTGCGTCTTGAACTAAGTATTTTTTTCTAAAATGGTATTCATTATATAACAAATAATTAAATTACTCAAAACAAAGTCAAACAATTTGTTGTATATATTCTTTTATTTATTTATTTACATTATTATTGTACACTTTACTTAATTTTCTAAATTATGTATTAATAAATTTATGTTTTGTAGAAGTGTTATTTTGGTCGATTACCAATTTGGATCATTTATTTTTTTAAATTAAATTTTAGACTTCATATTTTGTCAAAATGTTAAAAATATTAAATTGATTATTTGAACATTATATTTTGATTGATTACCTATAATGTCCTAGATAGCTAAAACCATTACACTGTGTATTTTAAATAATGTTGGACTTGCTAATCAAGTCATTTTGATATAACACATGTATCTAAGGATAATTGTTGGATTAGTGTATAAAGATTTTGATCATATGAATAGTTGTTTTCGTTAAAAAGTTTGAGTCTATACATGGGATCCCAAAATAAACATTTACAAGTGTACGCCCTGGTTTTCCCACGGGCTGATTAGCAGGTCGAGCCTCGGACTAATCAAGGTTAGTCCGTAAACTTCCCCAGGTCGGAGATCCTGTTTTCCAGGTCGTACCCCCTTAGCTCGAGGTATCCTCAAGAACTCGCCAAGGCTGCCCAAGACTGGGGGAAGGAATCCTTGAGGCCGAAGGTTGGGTCAGGGAAGCAGTTCGTGGTGCGAGCTGCAGCTCGTAGATCTCTGACCCTTTGTAAAGTCAACACACGCAAGATAAACGTGCATATATCTGACATCACGTGTCCGATATCTCCCTGACTTCTCGGACACGCAGCAGGAACGGGCGTATTCAGACACCCACGGCTGGGTTGGGCCGTGTGGCCCATTATCTCCTTATCTATCGATTTGACCATACTCATGTGTCAGGTTTAGGAATTAATCATGAATGTCATAGAGTTGATATGACAAATAAGAAGGTCACGGGATGACCTCCTTACCAACTTCCAGGTGCCTTCTCCTATAAATATGGAGACCCTGGGAGTTGATAAGGGTTGGAAAAAATAGTCTCATAAGAGACATACACTTTGTAACCAAAAATCCAGAATATATCAATAATATTGACTAGTGGAGTAGAAGGATTTTAACATTTGAACCACTTAAAAACATGTCTTGAGTCACCTAGTTCATTCTCTAAGATTTCATCTGTGACGGTTCTACTTTCAGCACTAATCCCTTTCTCTTCTTCTCTTAATTACCTGTTGGCGAAGAACCGCATCAACAGTTTGGTGCTTTCATTGAGAGCAAGTTCAATTAGTGCTGCCACAAACATCCAATTATGGTGACCACTCGATCCAGGCATGGCAACGAAATAGAGCAGCAGGATGGGCAGGAGGCCCACCATATTGCCATCCCTGATGAACAAATTCCTGAAGTCCAACAGAGGCCAGGAAAGCAGCCAGCGGGCCAAGACGACACTGGTAGCTCAGCACCCCGGCCACCTAATCCGAACCCGTGTTATTATACTGCGGTGGAGATGGAGAATGCTCAACTGAGGAGCCAGTTAGCAACAGCCGGTCGGCAAATCCAGGATATTCTGGCCCGACTACCCCCTCTCACAACCAACGTTAACGTTGGAGAGAGGCAAGGTGAGGCTCCTAAGTCTCACCGGGGTAATCGGCCCAGACATAGCCGGTCGGGTAGGCCTCATGCAGCCAACTCCACCCCTTCATCACACCATCAAGAGGCAAACTTCAGGGAAATGCCTGGGGTCGGACAACAGCAATACAGCCGTTCGGTCAGGACGTCAACTCCTAGTTCTCAACCTTCCTCGGGAACGCTCCGGAGAGCTCGAGGAAGCTCCCGAAGGAGATCCGGGGCGGGCCAGTAGCGCCAGCCCGTCCTGCGCCTCGTCCAGCTCACCTAGGGCGGGACCAGCAAGCTGGCAGGGCCGAAAGGCCCCCGCCAAATTTGATCCGTCCGGACGAAACTAGGATCGCCTCCCCAGTCAGGCATCCTCCTTCTCTAATCAGATATCCGTTTCCTCGGCCTTTCCGAGACATCCCGGCTTACGGAAGTAATAGGAGAGACCCACCATCAGCGGGACCTTCCCGGCATAGCAGGGCGCCTGGAGAAAGCTCAGGACCTCACCACCAAAGGCGGATTCCAAGCCTATCCGGCAGGAGTCATTGGAGCGGCAGCCACCGGAGTGATCTCTCCGGAGGAGACCTGCGTCAGCGACTGAGTTCGGCACAAAGCCACCAGACCACCCAGGGAGGCGACCTTCGAGATCGCCTCAACTCTCACAGAGAGGACAGGGCTAGGGATGGTAGTCAGGCCTGCTCGGCGGGAGTCCAATCCGAAGTACGTAACGGAGGGAATGTCCCAAATAACCTATCTCAAGATAGGAGGGGCAACAACCCACCTAATATGTACAATGGGTCCGGAGCTGTGGAACAGCCCCGGAATAACCCAGGATCTCAGGACCAAACCCTCGAGCGTCTAACTCAGATGGAGGAGCTGATGAGGAAGCTCCTAACAGAAAAAGAAAAAAGACGAGTATGATTCGGGCGACGAAATGGAACTCTTCGCCCCCAATATAGCAGCGACGGCATACCCATCTGGTTTCCGTATGCCCCACTTGTCAAAGTTCAACGGGGACGGGGACCCGTCGGATCATTTGGGGATGTTCAACATTGGCCCGGAGCTGCGTTGCTTGATCTTCCCTTCCACACTGATCGGACCTGCCAGGTAGTGGTTCAAGCAAAGTAAAAGACAGTCAATTAGCTCCTGGAAGACTTTTTCAGCTGACTTCAAAAGGGCATTCCGCGCCTCCTAGGTGCCCGAGTCCAAGCCGATTCCCTAGCTAACGTGAGACAGCAGCCCGGTGAAACGCTAAAAGCCTACTTGAGCAGATTCGCGAATGTCGCTGCTCGAGCCCGAGACGCTGACGATAGCTCTAAGCTCATGGCCATGAGAATCGGAATCCTGGTCGGGGGAGACCTGTGGAAAGATATTCAGAGGAAGGGAGTCAGCTCGGTTAACGAATTCCTTAACAGAGCCCAAGAGTGGATAAACTTAGAAGAAGCTGAAGCTTCAGCCGCGGGGACCAGCCAGGTTCCCGAGAAGCCCGCTGGAGCGGGAACGGAGATCGCGGTGGCAATCCCCGACGACGCACAGAACAACCAGCCCGGCGGTGGAAAAAGAAAGGGAAACGGTGAAAACAGCCAGCACGGTCAAAAGAAGAATAAGTCCGTGGATAAATTCAAGCCCGTGTTCACAGCATATACCGAGCTCACCCAGTCCAGGGAAAGCATCTTCCTAGCCAACTCTACTCGGGTCCCCTGGAAGAGGCCGGAGCCATTGAAACACCACAAGGGAAAGAGAGATACTTCAAAGTTCTGCCGTTTCCATAACGACGTCAGCCACAATACCGACGATTGCAGGCATCTAAAAGATGAAATCGAGACTCTCATCCGAGCAGGCCCTTTGGCGCAATATTCGCGAAACAGGGTCCCAGCGGGTCGACCAACTCCAGAAGTCCCAGCCAGTCAGCCCGGGCCTCGGGTAGATCAGGACGTCCCTCCTCCCATAATCGAGGGAGAGATATCCACCATCTCTGGAGGACCGCACATGGCTGGCACGAGCAGAGGCGCCCAGAAAAGGTATGTGAATGAGTTAAAGGCCCACAACGGAGCGGAGTTCACCCCGGAGCAGCGTCAGTCAAAACAGCAGCGGTTAGAGAAGCAACCGATTACTTTTACGGAGGAAGACGCAGGTCACGTTCAATTCCCCCATAATGATCCCTTGGTCGTAGCAGTCCAGCTCGCCAACCGAAAAGTGAGGAGAGTGTTGGTGGACAACGGAAGCTCGATGAACCTTTTATTCTGATCCACATTAGAAAAGATGGGTCTAACCGTCGCAGAGCTAAAGGCGACATCCATGATGCTATATGGTTTTTCGGGAGAAGGATCGGCAACGATAGGGACGATCGAGCTGGTGATCACCCTAGGAGAAGAGTCTCGGACAGTCTCCAAGCTACTTGAGTTCGTGGTCATTGACTGCTCCGCTGCCTACAACGCCATTTTGGGCCGACCTGCGCTCATAGCTTTCGAGGCCATCACTTCCGTTCGACACCTCGCCATGAAGTTCCCTACTTCAACAGGAATCTGTACCATCAAGGGCGATCAGCTCGCTGCCAGGGAATGCTACAGCATTTACATGAAGGGAAAGTCTAAACCCGGGCAGCTGGCAATGGCCATTCAGGGCGAGGAGGAATCTCAGGGACCCTTGGCGGCTCCTGAGATTGAAAAACCTCAGAAGACCGAAGAGGAAAAGATCGCCTTGAGCGAGGACATTGACCCCCGAGTAGCGAGGACAGATTCGAGCTCCAGGCTATTGAGGAGCTCGAGGAGGTGAACATTGATTAACAAAATCCATCACGGACGGTTAAGCTTGGGAAGAACCTTTGCGACAAGAGAAAGGCGGAGCTGATTGCGTTTCTGAAGAATAGCTTGGACGTATTCGCATGGTCCCACGAGGACATGGTGGGGATTAGTCCGAGTGTCATCATGCATACGCTCCATCTGGATAAAAGCATTCCTGCCAAGTCTCAAAAGCAGAGGCGTTTAGAAACAACCCGAGCCGAGGCCCTAGAAGAAGAGGTGGCCCGGCTAAAAAAGTGTGGCTTTATCCGCGAAGCCAAATTTCCAATTTGGGTCGCCAACCCCGTGCTAGTTCCAAAGCCCAACGGGAAATGGCGGACTTGCATTGATTTCTCCGACCTGAATAAGGCCTGCCCCAAGGATTGCTTTCCATTGCCTAGGATCGATCAGCTGTTGGATGCTACGGTGGGGCACGAGCTCATGACCTTCATGGATGCGTACTCAGGCTACAATCAGATCGCGATGAACCCGGCGGACCAGGAGCATACCAGCTTCATGACCCCAACGAATGTCTATTGCTATAAGGTCATGCCATTTGGTCTGAAGAATGTTGGACTACCTATCAGAGGCTAGTAAACAGAATGTTCGCGGACCAGATCGGAAAGAACATGGAGGTGTATGTTGATGACATGCTCGTCAAATCAAAGACTGCCGACAACCATGTTTTCGACCTGGAAGAATGTTTTAAAATATTACGGGAATACGACATGAGGCTTAATCCTCAGAAATGCACGTTCGGTGTCGCATCAGGGAAATTCCTGGGGTTCATAGTCAATACCCGAGGAATCGAGGCAAACCCCGACAAAATCAGGTCGCTGATCGAGCTTCCTTCCCCCAGGTCGCGGAAAGACGTCCAAGGCCTCACAGGAAGAGTGGCAGCACTCAACCGGTTCATTTCCAAATCGACCGACAAGTGTTTGCCCTTTTACAACCTGCTCCGGGGAAATAAGAAATTTGAGTGGACAGTAGAGTGCGAAAGCGCATTCCTCGATCTGAAGGCGCATCTAGCTGAACCGCCCGTGCTGTCCAAGCCCAGGGCAGGAGAACCTCTTTTCCTCTACATGGCCATCACAGAGGATGCAGCTAGCGCCGTGCTAGTACGAGAAGAGGACCAAGTTCAAAAGCCAGTCTACTACATCAGCAAGAGACTCCTCGGAGCAGAGTCACGGTACCCACTGATGGAAAAATTGGCGTTTTGCCTAATCACAGCCTCGCGAAAGCTCAGACCGTATTTCCAGACCCACTCGGTACATGTCATGACCGATCAACCTCTAAGGCAGGTTTTGCAAAAGCCTGAAGCATCGGGACATTTGTTAAAGTGGGCAGTTGAGCTCAGCCAGTTCGAGATTTTCTATACTCCACGAACTGCCATAAAAAGTTAGGCGTTGGCTGACTTCGTGGCGGAGTGCACGGGATTCCAGGAGGATCCATCAGAAGGCCTACGTCAAGTCGCCTCGCCGCATTCGCCGTGGAAGATCTTCGTTGATGGTTCATCTAACGAGAGCGGCTCCGGGGCTGGAATCATCCTAATATCCCCCGAGGGACATAGGTTCCACTCGGCGCTAAGGTTCGGGTTCAAGGCGCCCAACAATGAGGCAGAGTAGGAAGCCTTGTTAGCCGGGCTAAGGGTAGCTCAGGAGTTAAAGGCGACCTCCGTCCAATGCTTCAGTGACTCCTAGCTCGTGGTAAACCAGGTTCTGGGCGAATATCAGGCGCGGGGACCCAAGATGGCCGCCTATTTGGCGAAGGTAAAAACTGAGCTGTCCAAATTTGAGCGAGGATCGATTGAACAGATACCTCGGGAACAGAACGCCAACGCAGATGCTCTCGCAAAACTCGCCACCTCGGGAGAGACAGAAACCCTGGGGTTAGTGCCAATAGAATTCTTAAAAGAACCAAGTATAGAGGGAGATCGAGCAGAGGTCGAGATGATTGATGCCAGGCCGACCTGGATGACCCCCATTCTTGAGTATCTCGTCGAAGGTAAGCTGCCTGAAGAGCGTAGCGACGCACGGCGAGTCTTGTATCAAGCTCCGAGGTACACGCTGGTCGATGGTGTGTTGTACCGACGTGGGCATTCCCTACCTCTCCTCTGGTGCGTTCATCCAGATGAGGCACAAGCCATCTTGCAATACATTCACGAAGGATTCTGCGGAGATCATGCTGGGGGGCAAAGCCTGGCCTTGAAGGTTCTCAGGCAAGGTTATTTCTGGCCAACTCTGTCCAAAGACTCGATTTCATATGTGAAAAAGTGCGACAAGTGCCAGCGCTTCGCTGCGGTTGCCCGAGCTCCTCCAGTCGAACTGAAAATGATCTCAGCCCCTTGGCCATTCGTCGTTTGGGGGATAGATTTAGTAGGCGCCCTGCCTACCGGAAAGGGCGGGGTCCGCTACGCTGTGGTAGCCATCGACTATTTTACTAAGTGGGTCGAGGCAGAGCCGTTGGCAACAATAACATCGAAGAAGGTACTCGACTTTGTGGTTAAAAGCATCATCTGTCGGTTCGGCCTGCCAAAGAAGATTGTCTCCGACAACGGCACTCAGTTCGACAGCGACCTATTCACTGAGTTTTGTGAAAGGCACGGGATTGTGAAAAGCTTCTCCTCTGTGGCCTATCCTCAGGCAAACGGCCAGGTCGAGGCTGTCAACAAAACTCTAAAGGCGAGCCTCAAGAAGAGGCTAGATGAGGCAAAGGGGATCTGGCCAGAACAGCTCCCCCAGGTCCTTTGGGCATACCGGACCTCACATCGAACTCCTACGGGTCACACTCCTTTCTCCCTAACCTTTGGGAGTGAAGCAGTCCTCCCCGTGGAAATTAAAGTTCTGTCGCATAGGGTCCAGTCTTACGACCAGGATAGAAACCACGAGCTCCTATGCCATTCCCTGGACCTTATCGATGAAAGGCGAGAGGATTCGCAACTCTAGCTCGCCCATTACCAGCAAAAGATCGCTCGCTACTTCAACGTTAAAGTCAAAAAACGAACCTTTAGCGTTGGCGACTTGGTCCTAAGAAGAGTCTTCCTGGCCGGAAAAGATCCCAAGGATGGAGTCTTAGGACCGAACTAGGAAGGACCATACCAGGTCATTGAAGTCATCAAGGAAGGAACTTATAAGTTAGCTCGACTTGATGGAGGGGCAGTCCCACGGACTTGGAACGCCATCCATTTGAAGAAATATTATCAATGATCCACTTGTAAGGTCTGGAAGGCCACTTTTTATGTATAAATAAGAATCAAGTTTTTCTTTTTTGCAAGTGCAATCTTAAAGTAACCGAAAGACCCTTTCCCAGTTACTTGGGGGGCATATGGTACCTGGATATAACCAGCTCTCCTTAACGACTTAGGTGTTGATTCTTATCAATGTATAAGGGTTAACGCGAACTAAGTCCTATCCTGGTTTTAACCGGGTCATAAAACTTAGAAGTTAACTTAAAATTATTGATCGTGGTTCTTCTTAAAGAGCACGAGATATGGATAAAAAGTTAACACGAACTAAGTTTTCAAAATAAGCTCCTGGTTTTAACCGAGTCATAAAACTTAGAAGTTAACTTAAAATTATTGATCGTGGTTCTTCTTAAAGAGCACGAGATATGGATAAAAAGTTAACACGAACTAAGATTTCAAAATAAGCTCCTGGTTTTAACCGGGTCATAAAACTTAGAAGTTAACTTAAATTTATTGATCGTGGTTCTTCTTAAAGGGCCCTGGATATAAATAACGGTTAACATGAACTAAGTTTATTAAACAACAAAATATGTATATTATAGCCGAAAGCATGAAGAAATACCCAAGTTAAAATTGCAAGGCAAATTGTCTCGAGGAAAGAATACCTCGTGCTAAAGATTACATGAAATACTTCAAAATAAAAAGAAAGAAAAAAAAAAGAAACGCTCTAAGCCCCGTCGGTCGGCCCCTTGGAGGTCGCAGTCTCATCCTGCTCCGCCGCACCAGAGGCTTCCCCAGTCTCCGAAGGCGACACCTCTTTGTCAAAGCGGGCCTGGAACTTCACTAACAAGCGCGCCCAGATACCCGACGGCATGAAGGAGAAGTAAGCCTCCGGATTGTGGGCCCAGCAACGATAGAACAGTTCCTGCATGGACCGTTCCGAGGTGGCCCGTTCAGCTTCAAGGGCGGCCTGGGCCTCGGTCTTCGCTGCCTCGAGGTCAGTTCGCGAGGTGGCCAGGGATGTCTCAAGCTCTTTGACCTTCGAGCGGGTCCTCTCTAACTCGGCCCTGAAGGTCGCCAGCGCATCCTTCGCCACGTGAGCCTCCTGGAGGGCGGTCTGGCGACCAGCCTTCATCTCCTCGAGCTGAGCTCTGGTCCTGGCGATGCCTCGATGTACGGCAGCGATGCCCTGTGAGAAACGGGAGAAAAATCGGCTAAGTGGAAAAATAAGGCGATGTGTGTGAGGGATAAAGCCTTAAAAGAATGGGGCAGCTTACCGTTAGGGCCATGTCCATCGATGACTCTATTACGTGGACCGGGCTCAGTGTCTCAATAGCCCGAAGCTCCTTCTCTTTGAACTTGTAGAAGTGTTTGACGGCGTAGCTCGTCGACTCATACACCGTCCCCCGGAAGGCTTCTGGGATCTTCTCCAGATCTGGGGCGTCAACCGTGATGCGTACATCGGGGGCCACTGCAGCCTGGGGTACGACCTCCATTCCCACGTCCTGGGCGGCTAAGGGAGATCGCTGGGTCGGCGGGGGCATGTGTCCTGCTCCGCCAGGAAGAAGAGTTGCCCCCCCGACCTGTGATGGTGGGGTTTTTTCCTTCTCCTTCGCCGGGGATTTGGTGGAGCCCCCAGCCGTGCTCTTGGACCCTCGGAGCCTTTTCAATCTTGGCCCTGCCGGGGGACTCCCCCCGAAGTCTATGTCCCGCAGATTATCCTCGGGCTGAGACATAACTTCTGCGAAAACAGAAAACATAGTTATTACAAGTTAGCAATCAGGCAGAAATAAAAGCAAAAGGTTAAAGGCAAAAAATTATACGAATACTAGAGGAGCCCTACCCCCCGAACTGGAAGAACCTAAGACGATTATTTCCCGAATAGGCGCAAGTTCGGGGCCCGGTTCTGAATCGGGACTAGACTCTTCTACATACTGCCTAAGCCCCGGAGCATAGATGCCTCTCTGGAGTGATGGCCATGTGCGTAAATTGGTCCCATACTCCTAAAAAATGATCGACCTAAAAGCTAGGGTGTTATCTACTACTATGGTACCCCTAGGCCGACTATCCTGGTGATCCAGCACGAGCCGGTCAACACAATGGAGCAGGAGTGTGTTCAGGTCCGGGTTCCTTTGGTGGCGATGGACGATCTGCCTAGGATTGAACCTAACCAGCCGGGGGTCCGCAGTGGCCCTATCTATATTCCTAAGCAAGAAAGGGTTACCTTGGCCGGAAGGACCCGCGGCTGCTCCGGATTGGATCCTCTCTTCGTCCATCCCTTGGGCGACCTCCAAGTTCCTCTTCCTATTCTTCACGAGCGGAACTTCAGCTGTTTCGTCCTCCTCGTCCTCCTCTTCCGCGACCTCCTCCATGGTGATAGGTCTGTTTGCGCGAGCTGGGGGCGGCCCCCGAAGCCTCTTCAGGTTCAGAGTCTGATTTGGAAAAATCAGTTTGTAGAACACCATCGTCTCGTCCGTCACGAGCACGCGGTAGTCTTTTTCACTGGGGGGCAAGCCCGCCAGTGTTTCATATTGACCCCCGAGGGTCGCAGACTTCTCGGTCCTCGCGTAGATGGCTGCAAGATTTGGTTGAAATCAGAATGGAATACGGGAGGAGCTAAAATTAAACAACACTTAAAAGGCGAGCTAGGGTCAGGGTTCACTTACGAGGACGATTGAAGTAGTGGTGCTCACAATTCCGGAACCCAGTTGACATGAAGAATTGGTCCTTGAAGTCATTTGGATGGCTTGGCAGCTCAATGATCGCCACCGTATTAGGAAAACGGGTTAAATAGTAAAACCCGTCACCTCGCCCCCGCTGATCCGGGCTGACTTTGAGGCAAAAGAAATATAAAATATCAGCAGGAGTAGGGACCTCCCACTCCTGCTTCTTGAACAAGTACCTCAACCCTGCCAGCAGACGGTAGGAGTTGGGGGGGAGCTGAAAAGGGGCCAACCCCACGTAGTTCAGAAAATAGAGTTATTTTACCACTTTTTATGTGCTAATTGTTGCTTAATTCTTGAGTTTTTAATTGATTTATTAAGTTTTTAAGTAATTTTGAATTTATTAGGTTTATTTTGATTTTTTATATTTTTGTGTGTTTTTATAGTTATTTTGTTGTATATATTGTAGTTTAATTATTTAAATTATTGTAGTTTAATTTGTGGTAAAAAAAATGTTATATTATTGAGCTTAAGTGTTAAATATAATTAAGTTATAATTAATATTTTCAAAAAATTAAATTGATTTATTTTATAATTGAAAATATTGTATTATGATTTATTTTATATTTATTTTGTAGGGAATTTAGGCTCTTGAAAAGCAATGAAAATGATGAAAAAAGATGGCATTTTTGTGAAGAATAGCAAAGGAAATTGGTATTTTCCCAAGCAATTTGGGCCCATAAGCACAAGGCCCAATGCCAAGCTTCACCAAGCATCTCACATGAGCTTCCTTCTCCCCAACGTGGCTGAAGCATTTCCCTCACATATGCCAATTCACATATGCCAATCACATATATGCCCATCACTTAGCATCATTCCAACTTCTTCAGCATCTCCACGTGACAAGCTCTTCCAAGCCCAAACGTGGGCCTTCCTCCCCATGCATGCATGAGGCCCATTTCCTTCAAGGCCCATTTCATTCACCAAGCTGCCTTGCACCACTTCAGCCCATTCGGCCCAGCCCCAAAGCCAGCCGAATTCACCTGCCACCAACACCTTCAGCCACCTCTTGAGCCCACCATTTTTTATTTTGTCCCCTATGACAAAAATGCCACATTTTTACCCACTTTTCTACACATTTTTCACCCAAAATCATCATCACTCCTATAATTTACCCCTATTTACCATATTATTATTAATTTAATCAATTTACTTAATTTAAATTGATTATTTTAATAATCTCATTTTGGCTTTGAAGACCATTTTAGGGTGCTTAATGTTTTGGTTACCATCTTTTTCTCTCATTTTCTCTCTACCATTGTCTCTTCCATTTGGGTTTTTCAAGAGCATTTTGCAAGTATGTATGTGTTTTATTTTGTAATTTCTACTCTAGTTATGTGCTTCTAATCTTTTTCATAAGATTATTAAGATAATGATGAAGCAACTTGTAACTAGGTAATATTTATGTTGTATGTTGATTTCCCTTGTAATACAACAAAGTTTATGGATTTTTCTTCTACATATATTTCTTTCATCTTAAATATCTTGTATTTTAGATTGTTAGAACATATTTACACTTTGTTCTTCATTAGTGCATAAACCTAATATTCTTTGTGTAAGATGTGTCATTAAATTGTACACATCCATGCTTAGAACAAAAATATTATGTTTTGCCTTATAAATAATGTTCATTGATTTATTTGTTATTTCATTAGATTGATTTACACTAAATGCTTTGAAATTATAATTTTGAAAAGTGAAGAAAAATCCTATCTTTTTATAAGAAAATTGTGCTTAAAATTATAAATATTTTTGGAAAATGATAGTTTAAATTATTTCAACTATCACTAAAACTTGGGAATCAATATACTAATAAATATTATTAAACTTACATTTTGTGGATTCTAATATCTTAATAATCTTTTCTTTTAACACTTATTGTCAAATCATTATTGGTTTATTTTCATTCTCTTAAATAGCTTTATTTTTCAATCTTTTATTTCATGTTCATAATATTAAAACTCATCAATTTTTGGAACTAGGTTAGAATTTATTACTTTTGACTTAAAATAGTTTTCTTTTTTATTTTAGACAACTCCCTTGGGTTCGATCTCATGCTTACACGAAAACTATTCTATAAATACGATTCGTGCGCTTGCGAGTATAAATTTTTAAACATACCCGTTTTGGGTCTATCAAGTTTTTGGCGCCGTTGCCGGGGAGTTGCAAGAGAAAAGAAACGAAAATTATCTCAAGGTTAGTAAATTCTTCTACTAGTTATTTTAATTTTTGCACTTAAAATATATATATATGTATATCTATAAAAAGTTTAAAAAAGAAAAGGATAAAAAGAAAATTTGGGACGGTTCAACCACCCATAAAAAATATACTTATATATTTATATTTATTGTCTTTTTTTTTTAGTGACGGCATTTGTGCCTCCTATCTATCATTTTAAATTTTATAGTCGATGACACTTGTGCCTCCTAATTTTGTTATAATTTTGTTGTAATTTTATTTCTTTTATATCTTTGTTAGTTGACGGCACTTGTGCCTCCTAACATTTGTTGTAATTTTCTTTATTTATATTGTTGTAATTTTTATTTTATTTAATTTCCGCAAATTACTAGTTGATGGCAATTTTGCCTCCTAGCCCTCTATCTTATTTTTAAGTTGATGGCACTTGTGCCTCCTAATTTTTACCTTAATTTTGTTATGGTTGATGGCATGCTATGCCTCCCTACTCTTGCTTAAATTTTAGTCTTATTTAATTTTTGCCTTATTTTTCTTTGTCTTCTATAATATTTTAGTGTAATATTGTGAAAAATACTTGAAAAAAAAAAAAAAAAACTTAAATCTTGTCCTTTCACCATAAGCAATTTTTGCTTAAAGGAAATTTGAACAAAATTCCCAATCCGCCTCTACTAATTAACCTCGGGGAGTTGTTAGTAGTGCGCGAGTAAGTGGAATCAAATAGGCCTGGGGACAAGTAAACCATAAGAATTATATTGTTGTGAAATCTCTAAAAATTCTAAGTATGCTCTGTGGTTGCGGTTTTAACTGATCTTCCACATCAGAAAATTGCTTGTTTGAGATTATCCTTGTTGCCTTGTGTGTGAAAATTGTATGCATCATTGGGAACGTAATTCTAAAAAACGATTAGTAAAAAGACGTTTATCTTTATTTGAAATTGAAAGTGTTAGTAAAAATTTGAGCATCATGGAACCTATTGCTAATATTGTTGATGAAAATGCTGTGCCTGAAAAAACTTTGCTTGAATATTTTGCACCTATTTCATCTAATGCTCCTTCATGCATTGTTTTACCTACTACTTCTGCTACTCATTTTGAGCTTAAACCCGCAATCATTCAATTATTGCCATCTTTTTATGGGTTAGATAGAGAGGATCCTTACATGCATGTCAAAGATTTCTTAGAAATTTGCTCAACATTTAAATTTTAAAATTTTTCCGATGAGTCGGTCAAACTAAGATTGTTCCCTTTTTCATTAAAAGGCAAATCAAAAGCTTGGTTAAATTCCCTTCCCACGGGGTTTATAACTACATGGGATCAACTTTATAATAAATTCTTACTGAAATTTTTTCCTATGTCTAAAACTGATAGTCTAAGGAGAGAAATCTCCGAGTTTTTTCAAAAAGATAATGAAGAGTTTTATGAATGTTGGGAAAGATTTAAAGATTTATTATTAAAATGTCCTCATCATGGTTTTGAAAAATGGAGACTTGTAAAATATTTTTATGATGGTTTGACTCCCTCTAATCGTCAAATGATTCAATCTATGCATACTGGAAAATTTTTAAAATTTCAAGGACAAGAGGCGTGGGACGCCCTTGAAGATTTATCTGTCAATTCACAACAATGGAATTATTTTGATCCTAGGTCTAGGTCAACTAATTCACCAAAAAGAGGAGGAAGGTATGAAGTAAAAGAAGAATTAGACTTAAGAACATCCTAAGACAAATTAGCGAGAAAAGTAGAAGCTTTAGCCATAAGCCAAACTATAAACTCTCCAATTCAACCTAGAAAAGATGTTTGTTCTATATGTTCTAGTCCTTGCCATAATGCCCAATCATGCCCTTCCTACCAAGAAGCCTTTTCTGAGGAGGCCAATGCTCTTCATTCTTATGGGAAACCAAATGATAGCCCATTTTCGTCCACCTACAATCCAAATTGGAGAAACCATCCAAACTTTTCATGGAGACAAAACCAACCCCAAATGAATCAAGGGCACCAATACAACACACAAAACCAAGCTCATGCCCCACAAAATCAACCATATCCGCAACAAAGAAAACCTTCCTTAGAAGATACTTTACAACAATTTATGCAATCCACCCAACAAATCCTACAAAATCAATCTCAATCTATTACCAAACTCGAGATGCAAGTAGGACAACTCGCCACTGCTTTAGCTGATAGAGAGAAAGGAACATTCCCTAGTCAACCTATCCCTAATCCAAAAGGTCAATATGAGATAGGAAAGTCTAGTCATAATGGAGAAGTCAAATCAATTTCAACTCTTAGGTCTGGAAAGAAAATTGTCAAACCCGATTACATACCCGAGGTTGAAAACGAAAAAGAAAAAGAAAAGAGTCAGCCTTCTAGTTCTAATCTCAATGACTCATCAAACAAAGAAATTCCAATCCATCCTTTCATTCCAAAAGCCCCATTCCCACAAAGATTACTTCCAATTAAAAAGGGCGGCCAATATAATGACATCTTAGAAGTTTTTAAACAAGTTAGTATCAACATCCCTTTCTTAGATGCCATTAAACAAATTCCTGCCTACTCCAAATTTTTAAAGGATCTTTGTACTGTTAAAAGAAACACTAATGTTCCTAAAAAGGCGTTTTTAACTGAACAAGCTAGTTCCATTATTCAATATAAGAGTCTTGTTAAATATAAAGATCCTGGGTGTCCCACAATTTCATGCATTATTGGTGATCATTTTATTAACAAAGCTTTACTTGATTTAGGTGCTAGTGTGAATTTATTGCCTTATTCTGTTTATAAGCAACTTGGTCTTGGTGAGCTAAAACCTACCTCTATAACTCTTCAATTAGCCGATCGTTCTGTGAAAATTCCTAGAGGCATTATAGAGGATGTTTTGATAAAAGTTGATAAATTTTATTTTCCTGTTGACTTCATTGTTCTTGATACTCAACCTGTGGAAAATATGCATGCTCAAATTCCTATCATTTTAGATAGACCATTCTTAGCTACATCTAATGCAATCATAAATTGTTGTAATGGTGTTTTGAAATTATCTTTTGGAAATATGACTGTTGAATTGAATGTTTTTAATGTTGCTAAATCTGTTGAGTGTGAGGAAATACATGAAGTTAACATGATAGATAGCATATGTGAAGATGATGGAAATGACTTACTTGATTTTTGTGAAAAATACTTTGGTATGAACTTGCATATTGATGACTTTAATGATGATGTGAATGCTTTGCTAGAGTCTATACCCTTAAATGAAACCAAAGTTGAACCTTTTTCACCCTTAGGTCATGTTCAATCAATTTCTGAGTCTCCAAAGTTAGACCTTAAACCTTTGCCAGAAAATTTAAAATATGCTTTTCTAGGAGAGTCTGAAACCTTACCTGTTATCATAGCATCCGCTTTAGATAAAGAACAAGAAGGTAAATTGTTAGATGTCCTTAGAAAACATAAAGAAGCCATAGGTTGGACCATTGGAGACATTAAAGGAATTAGCCCATCCATATGTATGCATAGAATCCATCTAGAAGAGAATGCTAAAACCTCTCGGGAATGTCAAAGAAGATTAAATCCCAATATGAAAGAAGTAGTTAGAGAAGAGGTCATAAAATTGTTAGACGTAGGTATCATTTACCCTATTTCTGATAGTCAATGGGTGAGTCCAGTTCAAGTTGTGCCTAAGAATTCTGGGATCACAGTTGTTGAAAATGAGAAAAATGAATTAATCCCTACTAGAATACAAACGGGGTGGAGAGTGTGTATAGATTATAGAAAGTTGAATAATGTTACTAGAAAAGATCATTTTCCATTACCTTTTATTGATCAAATGCTTGAACGATTAGCTGGCCATGCATATTATTGTTTTCTTGATGGGTATTCGGGGTATAACCAAATCCCCATCGCCCCAGAAGATCAAGAAAAGACTACTTTTACATGCCCTTTTGGAACTTTTGCATATCGTCGCATGCCCTTTGGATTATGCAATGCACCTGCGACTTTTCAAAGGTGTATGATTTCGATTTTTTTTGACATGGTTGAAAGATTTCTTGAAGTATTTATGGATGATTTTTCTGTGTTTGGTTCTTCCTTTGATGAATGTTTGCATCATCTTTCACTTGTTTTAATTCATTGCAAAGAGAAAAACCTTGTGCTTAACTGGGAAAAATGTCATTTTATGGTTAAAAAAGGAATTGTTTTAGGTCATGTAATCTCATCTGATGGAATAGAAGTTGATAAAGCTAAAGTTGATCTTATTTCAAAACTTCCCCCACCTAAAACTGTGAAAGAAATTAGATCATTCTTAGGCCATGCCGGTTTTTATAGAAGATTTATAAAAGACTTTAGCAAAATTTCTCGGCCTTTATGCCATTTACTTGGAAAAGAAAATGCTTTTGTCTTTGATAATAATTGCCATGTTGCCTTTGAAAAATTAAAAAATTTGATGACTACTGCACCCATTATTCGACCTCCTGATTGGAAAATACCTTTTGAAATAATGTGTGATGCTTCTGATTATGCTATAGGTGCTGTCTTAGGACAAAGACTTGAAAAAATACCTCATGTAATATACTATGCTAGCAAAACTTTAAATGATGCTCAATTAAATTACTCCACAACCGAAAAAGAATTGCTTGCTGTTGTCTTTGCATTAGAGAAATTTAGATCTTATCTGTTAGGGTCTAAAATTATTGTCTACTCTGATCATGCTGCATTAAAATATCTCTTATCAAAAAAAGATGCTAAGTCTCGTTTGATCCGTTGGATCCTGCTTTTACAAGAATTCGACTTAGAAATACGTGATAAAAAAGGATCTGAAAATGTTGTTGCTGATCATTTATCTAGACTAGTTGTTGAAACTATACATGATCCCACTCCTATCACTGAAACTTTTCCTGATGAACAATTAATGTATATTTCTTCATTGCCTTGGTATGATGATATTGTTAATTATTTGGTCACTAATGAAATACCATCTCATTGGTCTAAGCATGATAAATCTAAATTTTATTCTGAGGTGAAAAACTTTATTTGGGATGATCCTTACTTGTTTAAATACTGCCCTGATCAAATAATTAGAAGATGCATTCCAAACTGTGATCAATCTAAAATCATATCTTTTTGTCATGATCATGCATGTGGAGGACATTTTGGTGGTAAGAAAACAGCTGCTAAAGTTTTACAATGTGGTTTTTATTGGCCTACTATCTTTCATGATACATATGTTTATTGTAAAGCTTGTGAACGTTGCCAAAAGTTAGGAAGTTTAACTAAAAGAAACATGATGCCTTTAAATCCTATTCTTATTATTGACATATTTGATGTTTGGGGCATTGATTTTATGGGACCATTTCCTAACTCTTTTGGTAATCTTTATATTCTTGTTGGAGTTGATTATGTGTCTAAATGGGTTGAAGCTATTGCATGCCACACTAATGACCACAAAGTTGTGCTTCGGTTTTTAAAAGAAAATATATTTTCCCGTTTTGGTTCACCACGTGCTATAATTAGTGATAACGGTACACACTTTTGTAATAAGCCATTTGAACATTTGATGAAACAATATGACATTACACATAAAGTCTCAACACCATATCACCCACAAACTAGTGGTCAAGTTGAAGTGTCTAATAAGGAAGTTAAGCACATTTTAGAAAAAACTGTGAATCCTACTAGGAAAGATTGGTCCTTAAGACTCACTGATGCATTATGGGCGTATCGTACCGCGTACAAAACACCCATTGGCATGTCACCCTACAGACTTGTGTATGGGAAGGCGTGCCACTTACCTGTTGAGTTAGAACATAGAGCCTTTTGGGCAATTAAGCAGTTAAACTTTTCTTTAGACAAGGCAGGTGAGAAACGAAAACTTCAACTCAATGAACTAGACGAAATTAGGAATGATGCATATGACTATTCAAAAAAGTATAAGGATCGCATGAAATTTTACCATGACAAAAATATTTGAGAAAAGATTTTTCCCCAGGTCAGAAAGTCCTTTTATACAATTCTCGTTTGCATTTATTCCCGGGAAAGTTACGCTCTAGGTGGTCCGGTCCTTACATTGTTCGTATTGTTTTTCCACATGGAGCTATTGAAATTGAAAATCCTAAAAATGGTGATATATTTAAAGTTAATGGACAAAGATTAAAACCATTTTTAGAATTAAAAACTGATGAAGTGGATGAGATACTCCTTGAGGACCCTGTTTACCATGCTCTTTAATTCCTGTGTGATCTTAATAACTTGTGTTTTATTTATATTGTTGTTTTATGTGTGATTTAATTTTTGTTAGTTGTATCTTGTTCTCTCTTCGCGATTCACAATATCGAGGTACGACCATTCTAAACTTTACACTCTTGTCAATTTTAATTTATATTTATATTTTGATACATTGAGGACAATGCTTAAATTAAGTTTGGGGGTATCGAGTTTATTGTGTTTATGCTTTGCATTGTTTTTAATGTTTTGTGTTTTATTTATGTTATTTATGTTTGTTTGAAAAAAAAAATATATATTATGTTGTTGTTTTGTTAATTTTTTTTTAAAATTTTAATTTGTTCATTTTTATAAAAATTCAAAAAAAATATAAAAAAAAAAAAAAATTTGGTGATATTTTTCATTTTCAATGATAAAAATCTTGATTGAGTTTGAGTTTAATTCTCTTAAAAATATGAATAATTCTTAAGATTTGTTTTTAATTATAAGGTCAATTTTGCTTATAACAAAAATTACATTTTTCATAACAAGAACACTCTTATTTCCTATAAGTTTAAGGGAAAAATAATTTTAATGAAAACATTTTTTCTAAAAGAAAAATTGACAATTTAATTAATTACATAAGCTTAACTGTTATTCATAACAATTTTTGAGAATTATTTTCATTGTGCAATTTTTGAGAAAATCCTTTTTATATCACTAATAAAAAAAAATGTGTTTTAATTTTTCTTTTGCTTGAGGACTAGCAAAACTTTAAGTTTGGGGGTGTGATAACTCTACAAAATAGAGTTATTTTACCACTTTTTATGTGCTAATTGTTGCTTAATTCTTGAGTTTTTAATTGATTTATTAAGTTTTTAAGTAATTTTGAATTTATTAGGTTTATTTTGATTTTTTATATTTTTGTGTGTTTTTATAGTTATTTTGTTGTAATATATTGTAGTTTAATTATTTAAATTATTGTAGTTTAATTTGTGGTAAAAAAATGTTATATTATTGAGCTTAAGTGTTAAATATAATTAAGTTATAATTAATATTTTCAAAAAATTAAATTGATTTATTTTATAATTGAAAATATTGTATTATGATTTATTTTATATTTATTTTGTAGGGAATTTAGGCTCTTGAAAAGCAATGAAAATGATGAAAAAAGATGGCATTTTTGTGAAGAATAGCAAAGGAAATTGGTATTTTCCCAAGCAATTTGGGCCCATAAGCACAAGGCCCAATGCCAAGCTTCACCAAGCATCTCACATGAGCTTCCTTCTCCCCAACGTGGCTGAAGCATTTCCCTCACATATGCCAATTCACATATGCCAATCACATATATGCCCATCACTTAGCATCATTCCAACTTCTTCAGCATCTCCACGTGACAAGCTCTTCCAAGCCCAAACGTGGGCCTTCCTCCCCATGCATGCATGAGGCCCATTTCCTTCAAGACCCATTTCCTTCACCAAGCTGCCTTGCACCACTTCAGCCCATTCGGCCCA
The DNA here is from genome assembly GCF_963169125.1 of Humulus lupulus. NCBI lineage: Eukaryota > Viridiplantae > Streptophyta > Magnoliopsida > Rosales > Cannabaceae > Humulus > Humulus lupulus. The sequence continues at coordinate 26,856,605 of NC_084802.1, read as the reverse complement.
GCCCCAAAGCCAGCCGAATTCACCTGCCACCAACACCTTCAGCCACCTCTTGAGCCCACCATTTTTCATTTTGTCCCCTATGACAAAAATGCCACCTTTTTACTCACTTTTCTACACATTTTTCACCCAAAATCATCATCACTCCTATAATTTATCCCTATTTACCATATTATTATTAATTTAATCAATTTACTTAATTTAAATTGATTATTTTAATAATCTCATTTTGGCTATAAATAAGGGTTTTGAAGACCATTTTAGGGTGCTTAATGTTTTGGTTACCATCTTTTTCTCTCATTTTCTCTCTACCATTCTCTCTTCCATTTGGGATTTTCAAGAGCATTTTGCAAGTATGTATGTGTTTTATTTTGTAATTTCTACTCTAGTTATGTGCTTCTAATCTTTTTCATAAGATTATTAAGATCATGATGAAGCAACTTGTAACTAGGTAATATTTATGTTGTATGTTGATTTCCCTTGTAATACAACAAAGTTTATGGATTTTTCTTCTACATATATTTCTTTCATCTTAAATATCTTGTATTTTAGATTGTTAGAACATATTTACACTTTGTTCTTCATTAGTGCATAAACATAATATTCTTTGTGTAAGATGTGTCATTAAATTGTATACATCCATGCTTAGAACAAAAATATTATGTTTTGCCTTATAAATAATGTTCATTGATTTATTTGTTATTTCATTAGATTGATTTACACTAAATGCTTTGAAATTATAATTTTGAAAAGTGAAGAAAAATCCTATCTTTTTATAAGAAAATTGTGCTTAAAATTATAAATATTTTTGGAAAATGATAGTTTAAATTATTTTAACTATCACTAAAACTTGGGAATCAATATACTAATAAATATTATTAAACTTACATTTTGTGGATTCTAGTATCTTAATAATCTTTTCTTTTAACACTTATTGTCAAATCATTATTGGTTTATTTTCATTCTCTTAAATAGCTTTATTTTTCAATCTTTTATTTCATGTTCATAATATTAAAACGCATCAATCTTTGGAACTAGGTTAGAATTTATTACTTTTGACTTAAAATAGTTTTCTTTTTTATTTTAGACAACTCCCTTGGGTTCGATCTCGTGCTTACACGAAAACTATTCTATAAATACGATTCGTGCGCTTGCGAGTATAAATTTTTAAACATACCCGTTTTGGGTCTATCAGCAGCTCAATGATCGCCGCTGTATTAGGAAAACGGGTTAAATAGTAAAACCCGCCACCTCGCCCCCGCTGATCCGGGCTGGCTTTGAGGCAAAAGAAATATAAAATATCAGCAGGAGTAGGGACCTCCCACTCCTGCTTCTTGAACAAGTACCTCAACCCTGCCAGCAGACGGTAGGAGTTGGGGGGGAGCTGAAAAGGGGCCAACCCCACGTAGTTCAGAAAATCAGCGAAGTACTGGTCCAGGGGGAGGAAGGCCCCTGCCTTGAAGTGTTCACCACTCCAGGCCGCAAACGATTCGTCTAGCGGCGTACAGCTCCGCTCGCCCTCTGCAGCAGGTCGGGCTATGACTGAGGCTTTCCCCAATGGGATCTTGTGGGTGAGGAAGAGTTTGTTGATCTTCACCTGATCGGTTACCTTTGAGACGATTCTCTCCGCCTCAAAGAATGCGTCGGGGGCCACCTCGACTTGTTTCTCCACGGCCGGCCCAAAATGGGAGATCGGCGAGCTGGGCATCACCGCCTTTCCCTTCTCCTGCCGAGAGGTCGAGCTTCTAACGTTCTTCTGAGGGAGGTTCTTTTTTGGAGCCATCTGGTCGCCTAGTGAACACAAGAAAACATTTTAGAAAAGGCGACCCAAGCGGGAGGAAGAATAATTATTATTTGCACGAGCTGAGGAAAGCTCAGCTCGTGGGAAGTGGAACCACACGGTTCAGTGAACACGCGCGTATGCTCCCAACAGATCCCAGATTACTCGGAATTCGCGTGTCAGGAGGTTCAGAGTGAAATTTTCCTTGGGAGGAAAGTTTCAGTAGGCAGGAATTGCAAAACCGCCCATGAGGCGTGTTCCCTAAGCTACCCGGTTTTGCACCCAAAATTCCCCAAAACTCCTACCTAGGAAATGTCCCAGAAAAAGCATCCTGAAACCCAGACTCTAAGGCGATTTCCTACAACCAATATGTCCTAGCCTAAAGAGGGTTGTCACCCTCCTTATCCACGCAACCCAGAAAACCTTTGCATGCGGCTACAGTAATTTTTTTTACCTAAGCTACAGTAGCATGTTTTCAAAATGAACAGGGTCAAGAAACTTACAGTATATGGCTGGAAGGTTGAAGAGAATGCTGCGTTGATAGGGGTTCCGTCGGTGAAATAGCTTCCAAAGCTTCGGAGAAACTCGTGCGCCTAAGCTTCTTGAACAATGAGAATGGCAGCAACGAAGGCGAGGGTTTCGTTTTTCTGAAAGTTAGAGAGGGAAGAAGGAAAGAAAGTTGGGAAATTTTGAATGAAGGGGTGGCCCGTGCGTAGGGTGGCCACCCCCTTTTTATATACGTGAAGGATCACGTGTAGAAGGCTCTTGGATGACCCTAGTGAGGGATCCGAGGCCTTCCACTCGAAATACAAAACGACGGCTGGGCTTAGACTAGGCCATTTAATGCGATTCTCGTGAAACGTACCGTCACCACCCACGGCGTTCCACGTATCAGACGCCTGCACAAAAAGTGGAGTGTGAAGGGTTGTGGGGAAGTCTAAAAGCCCCTACTGTGGTCTTCTATATATGACGTCATATACCACGAGCAGGAGCTTGGAGGGCAGATGTACGCCCTGGTTTTCCCACGGGCTGATTAGTAGGTTGAGCCTCGGACTAATCAAGGTTAGTCCGTAAACTTCCCCAGGTCGGAGATCCTGTTTTCCAGGTCGTACCCCCTTAGCTCGAGGTATCCTCAAGAACTCGCCAAGGCTGCCCAAGACTGGGGGAAGGAATCCTTGAGGCCGAAGGTTGGGTCAGGGAAGCAGCTCGTGGTGTGAGCTGCAGCTCGTAGATCTCTGACCCTTTGTAAAGTCAACACACGCAAGATAAACGTGCCTATATCTGACATCACGTGTACGATATCTCCCTGACTTCTCGGACACGTAGCAGGAATGTGCGTATTCAGACACCCATGGCTGGGTTGGGCCGTGCGGCCCATTATCTCCTTATCTATCGATTTTACCATACTCATGTGTCAGGTTTAGGAATTAATCATGAATGTCACAGAGTTGATATGACAAATAAGAAGGTCACGTGATGACCTCCTTACCAACTTCCAGGTGCCTTCTCCTATAAATATGGAGAACCTGGGAGTTGATAAGGGTTGGAAAAAATAGTCTCATAAGAGATATACACTTTGTAACCAAAAATCCAGAATATATCAATAATATTGACTAGTGGAGTAGAAGGATTTTAACCTTTGAACCACTTAAAAACGTGTCTTGAGTCACCTAGTTCATTCTCTAAGATTTCATCTGTGACGGTTCTACTTTAAGCACTAATCCCTTTCTCTTCTTCTCTTAATTACCTGTTGGTGAAGAACCGCGTCAACAACAAGGCATTTACAACTTCAAAAGTAATTACAATGTAAGTTGGCCTAAATAGAAAAATTAAGCTTTTGGCTCTAGTCTCTATTGTTGAATCATCGGTCGTGGCAATCGAGCAGCGACAAATGTACACGCCGCCCCTAAAGCTCTCCAACTCATGGCTGGTCCAACTTCCCATTTCCCTATCCTGCACCACATAGCACCCGTGAGCTAAGGCTCAATAAGAAAACTTAAATCAACAGATTCAATAAGTAACAGAATATAAATAATAAGCTTAGCAGCAACAATCTGCTTAAACAAACACTTAATCCAATTTAACAATCAATGAGTTAGACAAATGCAGTCTGCACTTCTGATTATTTAAGTGACGTTCTGGTGAACCAAGTGCATATTGCACTCCCAGGTTGCCCTAGCCCAATGGCATGCGTTATGCACGTGTACTGCCGTCCCCGACGCCCTTAGGCTAAGCGTTCAAATTAGATATAATCAAACATATAGATTGCATAACGCATAATGAGATGCAACATATATAAGCATGCCTAACCAGATAATTACAAATAGAGTCATAGTCACATTTATTATCAAGGCCTGTGCCCTAACCACAAGTAGGGTGCATTTTTCTTACCTCGAGTTTCGTGCGATAGAAAATACGGCCTCAAGTACGATCTTAATCTCGAGCCTTGCGATAATCTAGTCATAACACAAACATACTCTTATTAGGGATTGACTTAAAATACCGAGCCTCACCCTAGACCCAATTCTTAAGATTACTATTCCCAGTTGCCGGGACCCAATTAGAAATATCCCCCGAGCCCCCAAGTGGGCCACCAAATTGATTCCTGAACTCCCCGAACCCTAATCCTAAAATCAGCAAAACCATATTTTGGGGCACCTGGGGCAGTTGCGCCTGCAGAAAGTTTGGGCTTTCTGAGGTACTGGCGCGGTCACGCCCTAGCCCAACGCAGTCACGCCACTAACTTTGAAACTCAAAATTAAAACTAATTCCTAAGGTTCTTGGCCTCTAGTGCAGTCACGCCACAACCTAGAGCGGTCGCGCTAGGTCACTAGAAACCCAAAAATACCCAGAAAATCACTATGTTCTTCCCCAAAACCAAAAGCTGTGATTCCCTTGCAAAATCAAACCTGAAAACTCGACCCAACCAGGTATTTTCAGCAGGTTAATGACCACAACACGTCCTATACACTCCTAACAACCTAACACCACTATTAACATAACACCAAAACTTACTCAAACTCATAAACACAACAAAACACCAACCATTGAACAAATGGGAGCCAACGTTTAGAAACTTACCCAAATCCGAGAATCTAAGTCTGAATTGTGGGCTTTAAACTCAATTTCAAGCTTGGAACAACCACCAAACCACGTTTCCTCCAACAAACCAACACAAAAACCCCCTAGAAACCTCAATTCCATCAGAATCTATCTCAACTTCAACTTAATCAAGAACACTATAATTGAAATGAAAAACAGAGTAAATGGGTCCTTACCTTATCTGAATTTCGAAACGCCTAGAGGGGGGATGATTATGCAGCTCCTAGTCCTTCTCAATACCCTAAATTTCCAAGAAAATTTCTCAAATTCAAGCCTTTGTGTTTTGTGTTCTTGGGAGAGTTCTTGAGAGTAACCAAAGAGGAGAGAGAGATAGCTTACAACGTAAATGGGAAGGAGCGAAAGACTTAGACTAGATTTCACTATCCTTAAGGTCAAAAGATCAAATTACCCTTCCTTCCAATACCCCTTCTTAATAAATCCCAAGGTCGAAATGGTAATTTAGCCTAAAAATTCCCACTAACCTCAAATTATACCTCAAAGTCTCAGTTTAATTCACTAATCTTCCACTCATAATTATTTTCCTCAAATATATCTCATATTCCATTAATTTCCAGAATACACAAAATTACCAAAATACCCATTCGCTCACCCTGAGCCGGGTATAAATTTCTGTTGTGACTTTTCCGCTAAATCGCTCGAATGGATCGACCTAGGCAAATTATTGCAAATATATCCACATAATAATGTGGTCTCAACACATAACACATATAATTACAATTATACCCTTAACAGGTAAAAATTATAAAAATGCCCATTTTCCACAAGAACGGGACCACAATCGTATTTAATACACATAATCATGCATAAATAGTTATATCTTAATACAACTCATATATTTTACATAATCACACATATATTAAATTAAATCCATATATAAACCCATTTATGCCCTCCCGACACTCTAATAAAGGCATTAAGCCTTATTAGCAAATTTGAGACATTACATTACCTACTTTGACCCTTTATTTTTAAAAATAACCTTTGGACCATGTATGTATTCAAAAGTTTAAAAATTCTTAATAAAAGTAAATTATATATATATAATTTATGTTTTGTGTAAGAGTTCACACCATTTTGAACCTTGTATTTTAGCCAATTACTTGTTTGGAGCTTTTATTTTAAGAAATTAACATTTGGACCTCATGTTTTGCCAAAAGTTTTTTTCATGATAGTTGTTGACCTGTGAAATTGGCCAACGGTCATATGTACAATATATGACACCTTTTGAATGAAATAAGTAATATAAATGACAGAATACGATTATCTTAAGTAAACACACATAAATTTATAGTGGTTCAGCCCTGTTTTGATGAACAGTAATAACCTAATCCACTTAGTCTTTAGTATTGAGTTATTCGACAATTACAAGTATGAACTTAGTAATTCACTTCTCATGAGAGTTTTTGCAGTCTAAAAAAGGGTTCCAAAAAAAAGCCCCTTTTTATGAAGCCCTGGGTCCTTTATTTATAGTACCCAGGAGCTGTTACACAATCAGTCGTACTAGAGATCGTGGTTTGGTACACGATCGTTGTGAGTGGAGATAAGTGTCACCTTCCCACGATTATGAGATCGTGGGTCTTCTCTTGTTTCTATAGATCGTGGTGGATAATGCACGATAGAAACATCTGGGAGATATTAAGTCTCTGTTGGTATGTCAGACTTAGGTGCTAGGCCCGATGACTAATGTTTGGGTGCTGGACCTGTGACCTTCTGGGTGCTGGGCTTGTTGATCTTCGGGGTGCTAGGCCTGTTGATCTTAGTTTGAACGAGAGTAATTATTCTCAGTGAAGTGTACCTGGGGGTTTAGGCCGACCATCCTATGGAGGATAGGGTCAGGCCGACCACCCCGGGGTATGGTTAGGCCGACCATCCCTAGGGGGTACAAGGATTGCTTGGGCTGACCACCCCTAGGGGGTATAGGACCTGCTTGGGCTGACCACCCCTAAAGGGTATAGGCTCGGTCGACTTTCCTATAGGTCTTGGACCTATCTTTTTTGTCCGTCGGTGTTTTCTCAATACTTTGTTGTTTTTCCCTGATTGGTGATGTCACGTGTCACATTCTCATTCGCCACATCATTCTTGTATTTTTTAGGGATAACATTTTCCCCTCTAGTTTATTGTAATGTACTCAACATTATGGTAAACTTGATCTAGGCCCGAGAAACATACCGTAGCAATACTTAGACAGTCAAGTCCCTCGGGACATTACATAGTACTTTTTACTATCGATACTTTGCTCGGTACAAATTTTTCAGGGAAATTAGTAATTCCTAAAAATAATTAGGTTTTTCAAGGAAAATTAATTTCCTAAAAATCCAATATATTTTTCAAGGAAATTTGACATCCTAAAATTATAATATATTTTTCAAGGAGTTTTTAAGGTCCTAAAAATATATTATATTTTTCAAGGATATTAATTCCTAAAAATAATAAATATTTTTCAAGGAATTTGATTTCCTAAAATTATAAATATTTTTCAAGGAATTTTAAATTCCTAAATATATAGATATTTTTCAAGGAATTTAAATTTAAACTATATTACATATTTTTTAAGGAAATTTGAATTCCTAAAAATATCTTAAAATATCTTGTCTGATTGAGAGGTTATAAATAGATCTCTCTTTCATCACTGCTCCATGCGCCACTCTCACCTTTTCCTCTGCTCCATGCGCCACTTTTAGAAGGATCTAGGTATGATTTTTCCAGGTCTTCATCAAACTCAGATATTTGGTAAGTATTCTCTTCTACTCATCACACCATTTAATTTACATGTGCTTAGATTCATAAAAGACACTTTGTTCAAGCTTTCTCTGTAAAATTCCTTAGCTGTGTGATTTCCAGGGTTAGAAACCCTATACTGAGCGATTTCCAAGGAGAGGCCGAGCACCTCATTGGCATGGCCCAAGTACTTCTCTAGAGGCTTTAGCCGAGCACTCCCTTAGAGCCCAGGCTTGGGCCGAGCACTCCCTTAGAGGCTTGGGCTGAGCACTCCCTTAGAGCCCTTGGGCCGAGCACTCCCTTAGAGCTGATGGGCCGAGTACTCATAATTCACAGGCCAAGTACTCATTTCCTTCCTTTAAGCAATATCCAGACCTAGAATTAGGGCTAGGCCAAGTACTCATAGGCACTGGGTACTCGGGCGATTTTCAGGCATAGGCACTGGGTTGGGCCGACCACCTATAGATCACAGGTCGGGTACTCCCTTTCCTTCCCTTAGGCAGTTTCCAGGCCTAGAATTAGGGATAGGCCAACTACCTTAGGGGCTCATGGACCGAGGACCTCCTTGGCATGGGCCAAACATTCCCTTTCCTCTGGTTGGGCGATTTCCAGGGATAGAATTATGGCTAGGCCGACCACCCTAGGGGTCCTCAGGCCGAGTACCCCTTTCCTTAAACAATTATCAGGGATTCAGGGTGGTCGCCCCAAGCATAAGCTGGCCACCTGGGATCCCAAAAAATGTTTTGGAGTATTGATCGATCCTTATGCACCTTTCTGAAGCTTACTTCCTTGGGGTGGTCGGCCTATGCTTAAGCTCACTGGGCTGACCCCCCGTCTTGCTCTTGATTCCTTTCTTTTGACTCTTTAGTTCAGGAAGTTGCCCCCACTCTGTTGGCTCCATTATGCTCATTTACTAACTTTAATCTTTATCTTCTCAGTTGCAGATGTCTAGCTCTTCTTCATCAGACAAGTCAGTAGGTAAGCGTAATCCTTAAGAGTTTTTGGAAAGGTTGAAAAGGATTCTTCCGCGTTCCGCTTTATACTTATTCAGTGAAGAAGATTTCTTAAAGAGGTACTGTCCAATTGCAAGAATGAAACAGACAACTCGATAACCCTCTGAAGACGATCCTCAGATTGCCAAGCATATTACTCAGGGCTCCTCGTTGGACTCTTCTTGGATTACTTCTCAACACAGTATGCCTTGTGGTTCTCAAAGCACTCAAGGTACACCTCAGCAGAGTCATTCTTCTCAGCGGGATAGGTCAGGTCAGCGAGAACCATTGCAACGGCCTTCGCATCGAGATAATAGTCGGTTTCCCCATCAATCTTCTTCTAGGAAAGCATGCACCGAGGGCTCTTGTCGCCATACTACTCATCCTCAGGAGCGTCCCAATCACAGATTCCGTCCTAAGGTAGTTCGCCCTCCTTCCATGAGCAAAACAGTCTCACAAGCTGAGCAGCAGAAGAAGAGACGAAAAAAGGAGTTCTATTCATCAAATTCTAGGGCCACCTTCACCAATGAGATCATATGGAAACCGGTTGAGAAGCCTCGCCTTGCTGATTATGAGGTTGTTTGGTTCAAGGGGGCTACCTCTAACATGACCGAGGAGAAGGTAAAGAATTTGAGGAAGACCTTTGACCTCTCCGAGGTTTCCATCATTATCCCTAGTCTAGATGACAGAGCTGAGGATCCCCTTTTGGGCATGTGCGCTTGGACACGCTCTGCCATTAGGTCTGGGGCTTTGCTTCCTCTTCATCCGTACTTCCGAAGTGTAGTAGACTATTTTGGTATTAGTCCTTCTCAACTGGCTCCTAATGCGATCTTGGCTTTGTCGGCATTGTTCATCATCTATCACCGCAGACAGTGGGATGCCCCAGTGCCTCATGAGATCCACTATCTATTTGACTTGAAGACAAACGCTTCTCAGCGCAACTCGAGATATTTCCACTTCCACCATTATATGAGTGAGGGTACTAACACCTTTTTAGAAGAGATCTCTGGAAATAGCAAGACATTCAGATATGCCGATAACTATTTCTTTACCAAGGATGCTGAGGCTAACTTCTCCAAGTTCAAGCACGTTGGGCCCTTTTATAGACCACTCCCGACTCCGACTATGACCGTTAGGGCCAAGGCACTGATTTCCATGACCCCTGAGGAGAAGAATGTCAAAATCCTTGTTACTCCGGAGAACCTTAGGAAGGTGGGGCTGTTTCCTCCTACCATTTCAGAAGTTCCGGATGACGATGGTCCCGAGCTCGTGATATCCATAGACTCCCCGGGACCTATTCATGTCGAGGAGATACCCTCTTCGCCGGTGCTAGTCGGGCATGAGGGTCATGAGGTGGGTGCATCTGTTGCATACTCATCACTAGCTTCAAACGACTTTGATGAGGATAAGTTCGAACTCGAATCACATTCAGAAGGTTCGACACTTTATCACTTTTATTTTATGGTTCATCGGTACTTAATATTCTTCTAACATTTGATCTTCTTTTGCAGGCTCAGACATGTTTGGTTTCGTCCATACTCAGTAGAGGTCGACTCCCACCGAGGCTAGCCCTTCTATTCGAGCGGTAAATTGGGCCAGGGTTGAGGCTGATTCGGTCATGGGGGTTCCTCTTGAGGTGTCCCCTCCGACTCCTTTGACGCCCAATCCACTTCCTTTGGCGTCTAGCCCTGTCGCAGAGGTAGATCCATCTTTGCCTACACTAGTTTCTCCCTCTTTCAATGATGCGCGTGCGTCTTGCTCTACGCCTGCCCCTTTATCTGAGCTGCATCAGTCTGCTATAGAGAACTTAAGCCCCCTCATGGACCGAGCATCGCATCTGGAGCAAACAACAACAGCCTTTAATGGGATCAAGAATGAGGACCTGAACACCATTCTCACAAAGTCACTCTTAGACATTCAGAGTGTGAGTCATTTATAGTTCTCTTCTCGTCTATTTAGCTTGTGTTCTGTTTATCTAACACTTGTATGTTCTTTTCAGCCATCGATGCTGGTCTCTCATGTTCGTGATCAGTCTGTGGAGTGTAATTCTATGCTCTCCAACCTTCGTTCTGAGCTTGAAGTCGTCCGCCAAGAGGTACTGGACCTTAGGCGCATTCTCGGCTTTAGGGATGCTGACATTGCCTCAAAGGACGAAGAGATCAATACCCTTCGCAGTACCGCGGAGCTCAAACAGAAAGAAGTGGCCGAGTTGACTTCCAAGATAACCCAAGCGGAGAGGGAACTTGCTGATTGGCTCCAACAGTCTGAAGCTGAGAAAGAGAAGCTGTAACGCCCTAAACTCCAGGGACCATTATGGTACCCATTTTAAACAGTGCTAAACTCGCCAACCGAGTCACTTGGCCATAATCGTGTAACTAAGTATGATTAGCAGTTTAGGGTTAAAAAATTTGTCACATAAGAAATAACGTTTCACTAGAATGTTTACTGTATACATTGGGATCCCAAAACATAATTTAAAGGTTAATTACAACAAAATGTTTACAACCAGCCGATCTAAGCGGCAAAATAGGGTTTAACCCTAGTTCCTCTTTCAACCCTTGGCCATGGTGATCGAGCAACCGCATATGTACACATCGTCACCTAAGCTCTCCAACTCAAGGATGGTCGAGCTCTCTTTTGCCTTTACCTGCACCACATAGCACCCGTGACCCGAAGCCCAGCAAGAAAACTCAATATGCTCATGAACAGTAATAACATGTCATCAAATTGTAATGTGCATGCATAGCAGTAATAACCCTACTCATGCATGCAAGCAGGTACAAATACATGTTTGTGAAGTCCTGCGCTCTGAGTAGATGACTAATAAGTCTCTCGCTCTAAAGTAGATGACTAATAAGCCTCTCTAAGTTAGATGAATAATAAGTCATTTGTTGATCAGTTGACTAATAAGTCACTCTCTAAATAGATGACTGATAAGTCCATCTCAGTCAGATGACTAGTAAGTCTATCCCGGTCAGAAGACTAATAAGTCTATCTCGGTCAGATGACTAATAAGTCTATCTCGATTAGATGACTAATAAGTCTATCTCGATGAGATGACTAATAAGTCTATCTTGATGAGATGACTAATAAGTCCATCTCGATTAGATGACTAATAAGTCTATCTCAGTCAGATGACTAATAATTCCATCTCGATTAGATGACTAATAAGTCCATCCCGGTCAGATGACTAATAAGTCTATCTCGATTAGATGACTAATAAGTCTATCTCGATTAGATGACTAATAATTCTATCTCGGTCTGATGACTAATAATTCAATCTCGGAGGTCCCATACCCTCCTAGCCATGTGATGTGTAGGTCACCTTAGCCTTTCTAGCTTTAGCTCTAAGTAACTAGCCCTTAGACTAGACAAGCGCTTTTAGTTTTCATTGAACTTGAGGTCGGTCTGGCATTAATGCTCATGATGAGTCATTCAATGTAGATGTCGATTAGACCTAATCTTTATCGGCTTGTGTTAAACACTCTACAACCATCCTTGACTCATAAGTCAATGCCATACGTCCATTGCTCAGTACCACTGCCGAACTTGACTAGTAAGTCACAGCTTCATAGTCAATACTGACATCAATGTCGATCCCTGACTAATAAGTCAGTGCTTTCCTCAATGAGGTAATGCAAACAGACATATATCATATGTCAAATATTTATATATAAGGCAGTTAACATTCTTAATCAATAATCAGAAGCATAATTATAATCACGCACAAATACAAAGACTCAAGCTCTGATCGATCTCAATTTCAACATTCATCCCATTCCCTAACCTCATGTATCTTATGCATCACATGCATCACATACTGGGTGCAATTTTCTTACCTTTGGTCCAAGCACAGGTTACCAATAAACGAGCAACAAGCATGATCCTGATTCTAAGTCCCTAGTGATAACCTAGTCACAACCATAATATAAAACATCATCAAAATGAGAAATAAAAGGTTCCCGGACCAAGACCTAGCCTCTGAGACATCGAATCCTACTAAACTGGGTAGTAGGAACGATCCTGAGGCCTAAGGTTTGAGTTCCCATGATCAAAACATCGATTTGGCCACAAATGGCCTAAAGCGTCGTGGCCCCCCCTTCCAAGCATCGCAGTCCTCAGGCCCATCAGCACCATCACCCACCTGCAACAAGCTCGGGCCGCGGCGCCCAAGAACAGGGCCGCGGCCCCACCTCGAAACCCAGCCAAAACCTCGTTTTTACCATTTTAAATCCTTCCAAAAACCTACCCAAACATCTCCAAACTCAAAATCAAAGTTCCCAAACATCCCCATGATCCAAAACCAACAAAACCCAAGTCTCAAATCATCCAAAAACTCATCAAAATACAAAATCTAATTCAAGCTTAAAAACTTTAAAAATTTAGAACTTAAAACTTGGATTACCTTCGATTATGTCATTTCCCAACTAAATCCTCTGGCTAATAAGCTTCTAATCTTTCCTAAAATCGCTATGCCTCGATCCTCGCTTGAATCCGAGTCCTAGAACTCAAGTTTCCTTTGAAAATGCAATCGGGTGTCGAAAATGGAACTTTGAGGGAGAGAGAACTTACTGAACGTTTTTTTAATTTCTTAACAGGTTACTTCAAGCTTAAGTAGCCTCAAACAAAACCTAACGCTCGAGGTCCCGAAAACGTCCCCGGGGGCAAAATAGTCAAAACTTCCAGAATTTCCCCCTGATCTTACTAACTCCCAATTTATCATCAAATACTTATTCTCCTTACCCAATAACCCGGTAATGTGCTAAATACCCCTTGACTCACTCCAAGTCAAGAATAAATCTTGTTGTGACTACTCCACTAGCTTACCTCCTAGGATCATCTCGTGCTGAGTAACCCTAGCGTGACCAAATAATAATGAAACACCACACATATACCAAATATGCCCGAAATGGCCAAAATATGAAAATCACCCAATTAATCAGAAATGTGTTCACATGCATATTTAATACACCTAAACATGCATATAATCATTTAATAACATAATAAATCAATTATGGCCCTCCCACCTCCTAATCAAGGTCCTAAATCTTATTAGGGATTTTGGGGCATTACAACTATCCCCTCCTTACAGAAATTTCGTCCTCGAAATTTATCTGAACTACCCGGAATATAAATTTCGCACAACTGATTCCAGTTTCCCAGGTCGTTCCCTCGACCTCACTGTCTCTGCAACATACTTTAATTCAAGGTATAACTTTGTTCCTCAGAACCTTGTTCCTTCTGTCAAAATCTAAACTGGCTACTTAGCCTAAATTCCCAGATTCTCATAACTCAACTCATGAGTTTCTTTTAACTCGTGTCCTCAACATGAAGATATAGAATACACTGTATACAATTAACAGAGCCAATGATAAGGCCAATCCAAAGTCAACTTGACCAGTCCTATCTAGGACTCACACAGACATATTAATCTAGGGCTTAACTTGTTCTTACCTCTTCACCCCTTTCCATGGTGATATTTGAAGGGAGATACAATTTTTAACTTGGAACTTCATGTTCCTGCATCTCAAATCAACATAACTTTTCCATTTACTCTGAGAAGCGAGCTTCCAGAATCCAACCTTTTCAAAAACACAATGATCCCCTGAACTACCTCAGGATCCAGATATAATATCTCATTCATCTTATAAGATGTTCGTCCAATAATAATTGGATAACTTTTTCTCTCTCTGATTTACCATCAGTCTGAGAGAAATAACATGTGCTGAATTCCATCTATATACTCATGGCCTTCTACAACTTTCCTCAAAACTTGGAAGTAAAAATGAGTCCTCATCTGATAAGATAGATCCCAAATTCCATGAAGGCACACTACCTCTTTCACATAGAGGTCTGAAAACTAATCAGTTGTATTATTTATCTTTACTGATAGAATTGAATTCGCTTTAAAATACTGGTCCATAATGGCTTAATCCAGATCACGCTGACCCACTATCCTAGGCATCCCCCCGCAAAACCCATCGCGATGCTTTCTTATTTCCATTATGGAATACTCAAAGGCTACCATAGCCTTACTGGTTTCTGATACCCTGTCTTGACCTGTTATCAGGTTAGGAACTTTGCCACGTATACCATTATGTCTCTCTCCATCCCAGGCCACCACTATAAAGCTTTCATATCCTGTTAAATTTCCATGATGTCTGGATGAAGGGAAAAAAAAAAGTAGCATGAGATTCATCCAGAATCTCCCATCTAATCCCAATGTCCATCGAATCCCAAATCCGATCCTTATACCACAATAAACTCATACCTGACACTACATAACCCTTGGCTAATCCAGCTAAGACTCTGCCCTCAATTCTGCCATCTACAGTTCACTTAAATGTCTTCCTTTTGATCTTTTCTGAAATAACAATCTTAAATATAAAGCTGGCCACCTGGCCCACCAGAAACTCTACCCTAGTCCTGGTCAGATCCATTAATCAACATGATGCATAGGCACTTATTTTTTCCTATACAAATTGATTATGATCTATAAGAAGACTCAGAACTCTTTCCCAAAACACATGCAATATCCTGCCCGTCCAAGGAAACTCCTGCCCCTAAGGCGTTCCTTGACCTTGGCAAACTTCTGCAGAGAATATACCATAATACCATTGATTAAGACGATCACAAATCCAATTCAGGTAATCCTTGAATACTCTATTCATCTAATCCATTAAAACAACTTGGAATTAACCAAATCCTCAAAATTATACTCAGCACTCCCAGTGCCCTTATCTAATATAGAAATAATCCTCTACATATCCTTCTCCCTGATCTCTACCTGTTAATAACTAGATCAAAGATCCACCTTAGAGAATACCATCATACTCAATAACTGAGCCTTTAGGTCTTACCACTTTGCTGAAGTCGTTCAAAATAGTGCCCTAGGCCTGATTCCATCCTTGGCATAAATCCAATCACCATTCTATCCTCTTTGTGAAAGTAATCCTGATAATTTCCTGGAAGCATATCTAGAAAATCACAGACTAATCCAGTCTGTCCAAGCCCCACTAGCACAACCTAAGTGGTATCCACCACACTAGCTAAGAGCTCTATGCATCCTCCTGCAATAGATCTCTAGCTCTAAGTATAGATATCATTAGCATACCAAATCCATGCATCGTGCCAGCTACCACAAGGGTTTCCCACTCTCAAACCCAAGGGTTACTATCCTTTCCTTGCAATTTAGCATTGCCTCACACTTGGTTAACCAATCCACATCGAGGATTATACTGAAGTCAGTTATAACCAACTTTATCACAACATAATCATGCAACTTTCCATCCCTGAGGAACCAGCCTCAATCTCAGTCTCGGTCTCTGACTCCGACCGCCTCAGAATGAACACTCGAGCTAGAGTCGAGCTGTCCATCCCTTTTTGCTCATCTGCTCCTTGCCTTGGGAAATCTCTCGTGAAATTCCCAACCATTCCACATAAATAACATGCCTTTTCTTGGCATTCTCCCAGATGATGTCTCTTACACTAGGCACATTTTGGATAAGTCATCCAACTCTTTTTCTTGCTCGCTCCAAGAAATGGAGGTGTCATTGCCTAAGCTCCGTGATTTCTAGCACTCTTCTCATTTCTTATGCTCTCAACAGCAAGAGCCTTCCCTACCACCTGAGCGTAGGTGGAGATTTCATGCACTGGGGCAACTCTAATGCCCTGAGCTATCCTAGAATTCAATCCTTGGATAAATTTTTCCTTTCGAGCTACATCAGTGGGTACCACGTCAAAAGTAAACTCGACCAACCCATAAAATCTATTAACATACTCGGTTACTGTTGCATTTCCCTGAACCAGGTTCATAAACTCATTCATCTTAGCAGTCTGGGTCGCATCACAGTAATACCTTTCATTGAACAACTGCCAAAAATCTTTCCAATCCATTGCAGTTGTATCTCATGTCTGGGATACTACTTCCCACCACATCTGGGCATCATCCTGCAATACATAAGTAGCATAGATCACCCTATCGTGACCCAACAACCCCATACTATCAAGAATGGAATTGATCATGCCCATCCATTGCTCAACTCTGAATGGATCTAGGCCTCCCTCGAAGACTGGAGGGTAAAACTCCTGGAATCTTGCACAAAGATATTCCCATCTGTTCTCAACCCTAGGCTGAGCCAGAATTGATGTCGCTCCTGGCATAACAAAGGAAGAGATGTTCCCCGACAGATTCTGTTGTTGCTTCAAACACCTAATCTCTTCCTCCTGTCTCTACAATCTTACTTGCACATCTGTAAGCATTTGCTGGAAATTCTGAGGGGCAGATGAAGAACTCAACCCCTGGCTGAAACTCCCAGCCTCTATATAACCACCACCTGGCCTCATTATCTGCCTTGGATACATACACGCTGATTGAATCTGCAGTCAATAACTTGACCCATTAAATATGATGAGCATATCAAGAGATTTCTCCCCACGGGAACAATCTTACCACACCACATTAAAAAATCACTGCAGTGCTAAAAACATGCTCATGGCATTCATACATTAATTATAATCCCTGCTCTTCCAACATTCACACCATGCCTCCAATTCCAGCATGCAAATATCACAATTATATATGTTCATGGAGCAGGTAATCATATGATCACATTCATATATATATATATATATGCACGGAGCATGCAATCATAAAGTCAAGAGCCAGGCTCTATCAGAATCTCATGCTCCCTAATACAATGTGCATGTAACGCATTTACATTCTATTTAATCAGTTAAGCACATAACTACAGAAATAGTTACCATTCCCCGAGTGAAGCTATCTTCAGTGATGAGTGTACATGTCTAGCTTGTCTTCAGGAACCCTTAAACCTTGGCTCGCTCTGATACCAAATTGTAACGCCCTAAACTCCAGGGACCGTTACGGTGCGCATTTTAAACAGTGCTAAACTCGCTAATCAAGTCACTTGGCCATAATCGTGTAACTAAGTATGATTAGCAGTTTAGGGTAAAAAAATTTGCCACATAAGATATAACGTTTCACTAGAATGTTTACTGTATACATTGGAATCCCAAAACATAATTTAAAGGTTAATTACAACAAAATATTTACAACCAGCTGATCTACGCAGCAAAATAGGGTTTAACCCTAGTTCCTATTGCAACCCTCGGCCGTGGTGGTCGAGTAGCCACATATGTACACATCGTCACCTAAGCTCTCTAACTCAAGGATGGTCCAGCTTTCTTTTTCCTTTACCTGCACCACCGTGAGCCAAAGTCCAGCAAGAAAACTCAATATGCTCATGAACAATAATAACATGTCATCAAATCGTAATGTGCATGCCTAGCAGTAATAACCCTACTCATGCATGCAAGCAGGTACAAATACATGTTTGTGAAGTCCTGCACTCTGAGTAGATGACTAATAAGTCTCTCGCTCTGAAGTAGATGACCAATAAGTCTCTCTGAGGTACTAATAAGTCATTCCTTGATCAGTTGACTAATAAGTCACTCTCTAAATAGATGACTGATAAGTCCATCTCGGTCAAATAACTAGAAAGTCTATCCCGGTCAGATGACTAATAAGTCTATCTCGATTAGATGACTAATAATTCTATCTCAGTCAGATGACTAATAAGTCCATCTCGATTAGATGACTAATAAGTCCATCCCAGTCAGATGACTAATAAGTCTATCTCGATTAGATGACTAATAACTCTATCTCGATTAGATGAATAATAATTCTATCTCGGTCAGATGACTAATAAGTCTATCTCGGAGGTCCTATACCCTCCTAGCCATGTGACGTGTAGGTCACCTTAGCCTTTCCGGCTTTGGCTCGAAGTAACTAGCCCTTAGACTAGACAAGCGCTTTTAGTTTTCATCGAACTTGAGGTCGGTCCGGCATTAATGCTCATGATGAGTCATTCAATACAGATGTCGATTAGATCTAATCTTTATCGGCTTACGTTAAACGCGCTACAACCTTCCTTGACTCATAAGTCAATGCCATACGACCAATGCTTGGTACCACTGTCAAACTTGACTTGTAAGTCACAGCTTCACAGTCAATACTGACACTAATGTCGATCCCTGACTAATAAGTCAGTGCTTTCCTCAACGAGGTAATGCAAACAAACATATATCATATGTCAAATATTTAGATATAAGGCATTTACCATGCTTAATCAATAATCAGAAGCATAATTATAATCATGCACAAATAAAAAGACTCAAGCTCTGATCAATCTCAATTTCAACATTCATGCCATGCCCTAACCTCATGTATCTTATGCATCACATGCATCACATACTGGGTGCAATTTTCTTACCTTTGGTCCAAGCACAGGTTACCACTAAACGAGCCACAAGCACGATCCTGATTCTAAGTCCCTAGTGATAACCTAGTCACAACCATAATATAAAACATCATCAAAATGAGAAATAAAAGGTTCCCGGACCAAGACCTAGCCTCTGAGACATCGAATCCTACTAAACTGGGTAGTAGGAATGATCCTGAGGCCTAAGGTTTGAGTTCCCATGATCAAAACATCGATTTGGCCACAAATGGCCTCAAGCGCCGTGGCCCCCCTTCCCAACGTCGCAGCCCTCAGGCCCATCAGCACCATCACCCACCTGCAATAAGCACGGGCCGCGGTGCCCAAGAACAGGGCTGCGGCCCCACCTCGAAACCCAGCCAAAACCTCATTTTACCATTTTAAATCATTCCAAAAACCTACCCAAACATCTCCAAACTCAAAATCAAAGTTCCCAAACATCCCCATGATCCAAAAACAACAAAACCCAAGTCTCAAATCATCCAAAAACTCATCAAAATACAAAATCCAATTCAAGCTTAAAAACTTAGAACTTAAAACTTGAATTACCTTCGATTATGTCGTTTCCCAACTAAATCCTCCAGCTAATAAGCTTCTAATCTTTCCTAGAATCGCTATGCCTCAATCCTTGCTTGAATCTGAGTCTTAGAATGCAAGTTTCCTTTGAAAATGCAATCGGGTGTCGCAAATAGAACTTTGAGGGAGAGAGAACTTACTGAATGTTCTTTTTATTTCTTAACAGGTTACTTCAAGCTTAAGTAGCCTCAAACAAAACCTAACGCTCAGGGTCCCGAAAACATCCCCGGGGGCAAAATAGTCAAAACTTCCAGAATTTCCCTCTGATCTTACTAACTCCCAATTTATCATTAAATACTTATTCCCATTACCCAATAACCCGGTAATGTGCTAAATACCCCTTGACTCACTCCGAGTCAAGAATAAATCCTGTTGTGACTACTCCACTAGCTTACCTCCTAGGATCGTCTCATGCTAAGTAACCCTAGCGTAACCAAATAATAATGAAACACCACACATATACCACATATAAGCCAAATATGCCCAAAATGGCCAAAATATGAAAATCACCCAATTAATCAGAAATGGGTGCAAATGCATATTTAATACACCTAACACATGCATATACTCATTTAATAACATAATAAATCAATTATGGCCCTCTCGACCTCCTAATCAAGGTCCTAAACCTTATTAGGGATTTTGGGGCATTATAGAAGCTGATTGCCGAGATGGACTAATTGCGGTAGGATTTTCTTGTCAAGAAGGAGCAAGAGATCAAAGCTTCTCGGGACAAGGCTCGAGAGGAGTATTCAGAGGCGGACTTCTCTTGCTTTTATATGATCTGGAAGTCCAACAAAGATCTGAACTTGGATTTCCTTCTCGAGAAGACGCGAGCGAAAGAGCTTTGGAAGTGTTTGGCTCGTAAGGCTGCCAAGGCTCAGGGAAGTCTACCAGATGATACTCCTTGCCTTAGTTAGTCTTCTTGGTCTTTTATTATGTTTTTCCTCTCATGCCATTGGTGGGGACCTTGTACTTGACAGTGGTTACATATGACATTTTATGCCTTTATGCCCTTTTGTTATGAGTACTCAGTGTATTGATTGGAATTTTTTATTTCCAATGCTTACTAAGTATATCAACTCACAACCCTCAGTGTATTTTGCGTGCCATACTAACCTTACTCTTTTACGTTTTTCATGCTAACAACCATGGTAATGTTAGTAGTATAGTACTTCACCAATTACCATGAACAAAATGGTCAGATCGACCACCCCATAGGTGATAGGCCGACTGATGGAACCAAAACGGGTATGTTTTAAATATTTATACTCGCAAGCGCATGAATCGTATATGGAATATAGTGTTCGTGTAAGCACGAGATCGAACCCAAAGGAGTTATCTAAAATAAAAAAGAAAACTATTTTAAATCAAAAGTAATAAATTCTAACCTAGCTCCAAAGATTGATGAGTTTTAATATTATGAACATAAAATAAAAGATTGAAAAATAAAGCTATTTAAGAGAATAAAAATAAAGCAATAATGATTTGAAAATAAGTGTTAAAAGAAAATATTATTAAGATACTAGAATCCACAAAATGTAAGTTTAATAATATTTATTAGTATATTGATTCCCAAGTTTTAGTGATAGTTAAAATAAATCAAACTATCATTTTCAAAATAGATTTATAATTTTAAGCACAAATTACTTCTAAAAAGATAGGATTTTTCTCCACTTTTCAAAATTATAATTTCAAAGCATTTAGTGTAAATCAATCTAATGAAATGACAAATAAATCAACGAACATTATTTATAAGGCAAAACATAATATTTTTGTTCTAAACATGGATGTGTACAATTTAATGACACATCTTACACAAAGAATATTAGGCTTTTGCACTAATGAAGAACAAAGTGTAAATATTATCTAACAATCCAAAATATGAGATATTAAAGATGAAAGACATATATGAAGAAGAAAAATCCATAAACTTTGTTGCATTACAAGGGAAATCAACATACAACATAAATATTACCTAGTTACAAGTTGCTTCATCATGATCTTAATAATCTTATGAAAAAGATTAGAAGCACATAACTAGAGTAGAAATTACAAAATAAATGACATACATATTGCAAAATGCTCTTGAAAAACCAAAAATGGAAGAGAGAATGGTAGAGAGAAAATGGGAGAAAAGAAGATGGTAACCAAAAATTAAGCACCCTAAAATGGTCTTGAAATTCCATATTTATAGCCAAAGTGAGATTATTAAAATAATCAATTTAAATTAATTAAATTGATTAGATTAATTAAATAAAATAAATATGGTATATAAAGGTAAATTATAGGGTGTAATGATGATGTTGTGGTGAAAAATGTGTAGAAAAATGGGTAAAAAGTTGGCATTTTGGACATAGGGGACATTGTGGGCTCAAGATGATTATAGGGCCTGGAACAGGCGGCTGTGCCGTGTGTCTTGGGCTGGGGTGGCAGGTGGTTTCGACTAGCTGAAGGAAGCATGCATCTGGGGTCACGGTGGTGAGAGTCAGCTGCTTGGGCGTGAGGTGATGCTGAGAAGTGCTGGGTCGTACTGCTGGCAGGGAGGAGAGGCTGATTGAAGGGATTGCTTCGTGGGCCTGGCTGGGCAGTGGAGGAAATGGTGGGCCGGCTGGGCAGTGGGCCTTTGAAAAATGCCAAAATCTCTTTTTCTTTTTCCACAAAAATGCCACAAATGAAATAATTTTCCTACAAAATAAATTATAAACTAAATTAAAATTAAATTTTTTCATTAATAAAATATACCATATAACTCCCATGAAAACATTAATTAAAATTTAATTTACATAACATTTAATTTCAATAAAATCATATTTTTAGCATTCAAAATAACAATACTAATTTTAAATAATTCAATTACAACATAACACAATAGAATATCTATAAAAACATATAAAAATCTAGAAAATTACAATAAGACTAATAAATGCAAAATTACTTAAAAACTTAATAAATCAATTAAGAATTCAAGAACTAAGCAACAATTAGCACATAAAAAGTGGTAAAATAACTCTATTTTGTAGAGTTATCACCGACTACCCTATAGGGTTGATGGACTGGCCGACCACCCTGTAAGGGACATGGCTAGGAGTCTCCGTACCAATGCCTTTTTTGTTTTTGTTTTTGCACTTTCGGAACATATGTTGAACAAATGTCCTAGAAAAACTTGAGCTTGCTTAGTACTTAAGGTCACACCCTCATTGCTTGTGTATAACACAATCAGTATGCACTATATGCCCCCCATGTGATCATGGGTTTAAAAGCCTTGGTCACTTGCTACTTGACCATGCCTTGCTTCGAGCATTTAGACACATAGTACTATCCTTTTCACCCAATGATTCAAGCAGCAAATGCTTGTCCCTCATTGGTAGTCGAGTGATGGTTTCTTACTCAGTAGTAATAATATCTATACATAGATGCATATTGTGTAGCAAGTGTTGATCACGATCTACGTAATCTCTCATGTACTCGTTATAATGATTGTAGACAGAAATGTCTAAGTTGGACCAACTGGATCTAGGTGGGCTAATCGAGCCTGTAACGAGTCTTAGATCAAATTATCGATCGGTCCCTCAAGGACCAGATTTGATGATGATCCAATAATAGCGACCGGTCCTCAGACCAGTCTCTTTTGTTGATCGTATAGGTTGATAGGTTCCCCAAGAACCAAGATCAAACGTGATCAAATAGTTGGCGACAAGGTCCTCAGACCAATCTCTCTTTTGGATCGTATGGGTTGATAGGTCCCTCAAGGACTAGAATCAAACATGATCCAATATTTGGGCGACAAGGTCCTAGGACCTGTCTCTCGTTTGGATCGTATGGGTCGATAGGTCCCTCAAGGACCAGAATTGAACATGATCCAATATTTGGCGACAAGGTCTTAGGACCTGTCTCTCATTTGGATCGTATGGCTCGATAGGTCCCTCAAGGAATAGAATCGAACATGATCCCACATTTGGGCGACAAGGTCTTAGGACCTGTCTCTCTTTTGGATCGTATGGGTCGATAGGTCCCTCAAGGACCAGAATCGAACATGATCCAATATTTGGCGACCAGGTCCTTGGACCGTCTCTTATGTTGATCGTATGGGTCGATAGGCTCCTCAAGAACCAAGATCGAACATGATCCAATGGAGTTGACAGGTCTAAAGGACAAATCCTTCGTTGAAAGAAATTTAAAGAGTTAATTGAAACTTAAGAAATTAAATTCATTCATTCATTGAAGCACAATGGATGTTACATTGATTATTCGAGAGTAATACATTTGCCTCCTGCTTGGCTATGCTTCTTTCCGCCAAGGATTCGATGGGAACGAAATTCAGGGTGTTCGCATCTTTGGCACTAGGAAGCTTGGCTAAGGCATCAACATTGGAATTCTGCTCCATCGAGACTTGTGTAATCGAGTATCTCTTGAACTATGTCAATAAGTCCTTCACCTTGTTCAGGTACTGCACCATCCTAAGTCCCTTAGCTTGATACTCCCCTAGTACCTGGTACACTACTAGCTGGGAATCGCTGAATATCTCCAGGGACTATGCATGCAAATCCTGAGACAAGCGTAATCCTGCTAATAATGCCTCGTACTCAGCCTCATTGTTTGAAGCATTGAATCCAAATCTGAGAGCGCAATGGATTCGATGATTCTCCGGAGTGACCAGTATGATTCCTGCGCCTGAGTTGTGTTCATTGGATGCTCCATCAACATATAGCTTCCATACAGGAGTATCTCCTTCCTTCTCGGTATATCTACTTTCTGATTGGTCGAAAGGGTCTTCAAGGTTGGTGCCTTCAACTATGAAGTCGGCCAATGCTTGTCCTTTTATCGCCGTTCTCGAATGATAAATGATATCAAACTGTCCTAATTCCACTGCCCACTTGAGTAATCATCCCGAGGCCTCTGGTTTCTGAAGAACCTGTCTCAGCAGTTGATCGGTCAGGATTCGGATTGAGTGAGCTTTGAAATATGGATGCAACTTTCAAGAGGCGATTACTAAACAGTAGGCTAGTTTTTCAAGAGGGGGATACCTAGACTCCGCACCTACTAGCCTTTTACTCATATAGTATACAGGGTGTTGTACCTTGTTCTCTTCCTTTATCAAAGTAGCACTGATTGCATGCTCGGTGATTGCCAAATAGATGAATAATACTTCACCATCTATTGGCTTTGCTAGGACGAGAGGTTGGGTGAGGTGCTCCTTCAGGGCTTGGAAAGCCTCCTCACACTCCTCGGTCCATTGGATCTTCTTGCTGCCCCCAAGCAAGTTAAAGAAAGGGACACATTTGTCCGTAGACTTTGATATGAACCTACTGAGGGCAGCTACTCTCTCGGTTAAGCTTTGCACTTCTTTGATTGTGGTAAGTGACTTCATGTCGATCAATGCTTTGATCTTCTCAGGGTTAGCCTCAATTCCATGTGAATTGACTATGTATCTGAGAAACTTACCAGAACCAACTCCAAACGAGCACTTTAGAGGGTTTAGCTTCATGCTATACTTTCTAAGTGTTGCAAAGCATTCCTCCAAGTCTTGAACATGTCCTCCAGCTTCTTTGGACTTGACCAACATGTCATCGACGTATACCTCCATATTTTTGCCAATCAAATCTCGAAACATGCCATTCACTAAACGCTGGTAGGTGGCTCCTGCGTTCTTCAAGCCGAATGGCATCACCTTATAACAGTACAATTCCTTGCCTGGTCGAAAGCTAGTATGTTCCTCATCGGGAGGGTGCATACTTATTTGATTATACCTAGAATACACATCCATGAATGAGAGTATTTCATGTCCTGCCGTTGCATCGACCAGTTAGTCTATTCTAGGTAATGGGAAGCAATCTTTGGGGCAGGCCTTATTCAAATCTGTGAAGTCCACGCAGGTCCTCCACTTCCCGTTTGATTTTGGGACCAACACGGGGTTTGATACCCAATCAGGGTAGTAGGCCTCCCTTATAAAATCGTTTACCCTTAGCCGCTCGACCTCCTCCTTTAGGGCTTGAGATCGGTCTTTGTCAAGCAGTCTCCTTTTTTGTTGCACTGGTGGGTAGTTCTTGTCTATATTGAGGACATGACTTATTACGGATGGAGAAATTCCAACCATGTCCTTATGTGACCAAGCAAAGACGTCCTAGTTTTTCTTCAAAAATTCCACCAATTATGCTTTAGTTTCCACCTTTAACTCTTTCCCGACTTTGATTACCCTAGTCAGGTCCTCCTCATCTAGTAGGACTTCGTCAAGATCTTCGACTGGTTCTACCCCCATGACGTCATCCCCAAAGCGAGGATCAATGTCGTTTCCCTCGCTTTGGGAAACTTGCTATAATAACAAATCTTCGTTAAAAGGAGCCCTCAGCTCCAGTAGAATGTTTCTCTCAACGTCAACCTCCATGTTGACAACCTCATCGGTTCCTTTATCCTATTCGCAGCAGGTTACTATCGTGTTGTTTACGCATGGTCCTTTCTTTGCCTTGGCTACTGATACATTATAACATTCTCGTGCCTCCCTTTGGTTACCCTGTACGCATCCTTGCCATGCGCTGGTGGGAAACTTCAAAGATAGATGCCAGATAGGCACTGCTGCGTGTAATGCCAACAAGAGGGGTCTCTCGAGCACCACATTGTAAGCTGATGAGCAATCTACCACCAGGAACTCTGTAATCACAATCTCGTGCTTGGGGGCATCCTCCACTGTGACAGGTAGTTTGATAGTTCCTGCTGGTGCTAGGCATTCTCCCGTGAACCCATATATCACTTGGGAACACGGTGTCAAGTCCTTGACCGTGAGCTTCATCTTCTCAAGGGATGATTTGTAGATGATATCTACCGAGCTTCCCGTATCCACCAAGCATCTCTTCACTCGGGCATTGGCGATTTGAATGGTAAAGACCAGAGGGTCATTGTGGGAGTACCTCACGTGCCTGGTGTCATCCTATGTAAAAGTGAGAGTTTCACTTTCATACTTTGGATTTTTTGGAGATCGCTCCTCAACTGCCATACACTGGGAAGACTCCCCTACCTCATGTCTGAGGGTCCTTGCATATCGCTCCCGGGCATTGTTACTGTTGCTTGCTATGTGGGGCCCTCCACATATGGTGTCCAATGTGAAGTCTACAGCTGCCGGCTCCAGTGGACTCCTTTGCCTTCGAAATTCTGGATTTCTGCTCGGGGTCTCGGTCTTGCCTCGGTACCTCGAGAGTTTTCTTGATCGGAGAAGAAATTCTATCTCATCCTTCAATTGTTTGCACTCGTTTGTGTCGTGCCCATAATCATTATGGAAACGACAAACTTATTCTTGTCCTTCTTTCCTTTTGGGCACAAGGGTGGTGGCTTTCGGAACGGTACCTCCTGGTATGTTGCCAAGTAAATCTCAGCCCTTGATGTTGTCAAGATGGTATAATTGGTGAACCTGGGCTGTAAGGGTTGATGCTTAGCTTGTTTGTCAGCGGGTGCTGACTTAGCTTTCTTCTCTCCACTCTGCTTGGCCCCTGAGGTATTCCTCTTCTTTCTGTTGCCCCCACTGCTGCCCTGAGGGTTCGCGCTATTTTTATCCTTCTTAATAGAGGTCGGATGGTTTATGCCTTTTTCTTCCTTCATGATAGCATCATTTAGCTTCATGTATTTGTCGGCCCGGTCTAAGAACTCTTGCAAGGTATTGATAGTGTATACTATCCCACAAGGGACTTCGATAGGTTATTCTTGCCGAGATGGCAACAAATTTCCCTTCATCTCCTACCGTGGCTGCTCGGTTTGCATCTCTCATGAATCTTTGAATGTATTCTTTCAGGGACTCATCTTTCCCTTGCTTGATGTCAACTAGTTGATTGGCATAAACTGGTTAAATATGCCCGGCACTAAAGACTTTGCAGAATTCCTTCCTGAAATGCTCCCAGGAAGTGATGGATCCAGGTTTGAATTTCCAATACCATTCCTGAGCTGAGTCGGAGAGAGTGGTAGGGAATACCCTGCACCTATAATCATGCTCCACATCGAGCAACTCCATTTGATCCTCGAACTTCCCAATATGTCGTACTGGGTCCTCCTTCCCAGTGTATGTTGGGAGTTTCGAGGTCTTGTATTTCGGTGGTGGTTGAGCAGCTTGGATATTAGCACTGAAAGGACTCCCACTTCTATGTGCCAACTCGATGTTGGAAAGTTTCTTTGTCAGACCTTGGATAGCCATGATGAGTGCATCTATTTGAGCCTGTACTACTGGTGGGATCATTGCCCCAGGTGGGGTAGAGGTTCCTGGTACCTCCTCCTGAGCGCTGGTCCGCCTATTGATGACCTCCCTCAAATCTTGAGGTTGTGCATCTTTCCCCAGCCTATCGAACACAGTGCTTGTATTATTCATCGGTTCTTTTCCCTTGCGAGACTGAGGGTGTAGGGGTGGTAGGTCTGCATTGCCCCTGTCGGTGCAACCTTGCCCCCGAGCCTCTCCTCCTGCATGACTTAGAGACTTAGAGCGACCGTTTCCATTCCTGTCACGCCTCTCAGATGTTTGGCCCTCATCTCCGGCGTTGTTTCGTCGGTCCCCCTGAGAGGGGGCCTTCGGATTGGTAATACTCCTACTCCTAGATGGAGTGTTATTCGTCTTAGTCATGGAGGAGGCAGTCTTGGACTGTGCCTCCTGGGAAAGTGGTTCTGAGAGTGTCCTTGGGGTCCTACTCCTCCCCTGGGACTCCCTGTTACTATGGTCTCGCATTCCTACTGCTTTGGTCCGAGCCTCCTTCGCTGCCTGAGCAGCAGCTTCCGCGTTAGCTTGGGCTAACTAAGTAGCCGCCTCTAAGGCCACAGCAGCCTCCTGGTGCCTCCGGTTAGCCTCCTGCTCCTTCTGGATCATCTTCTGGACCTGTTCATCGATCTCCCGTTGTTGTCGTTCCATAGTCACCCTTTTAAGGGCAATTTCTGCAGAAAAGGCCTTCTGCCTTGCCAGAAATTGCACCATCTCCTCTTGGTGAACGTCCTGTGGATCTTCTGCCTCAGGTTGATCTCCAACCTCCACCTGAGGTTCGTTAACGGGATCTATGGGATCCTGGGTGGTGGAATCCCTGGGAGCAGTCTTCTTGGTCTGACTGGGTTTTGGAGGCATCGTAAAAATGACGAAAGTGTGTTTCTGGATTTCGTACTCTCAACGAAAGCACCAAAATGTTGACCTATGAAATTGGCCAACGGTCTTAAGTATAATAGACGACACCTTTTGAACGAAATAAGTAATATAAATGATAGAATACGATTATCTTAAGTAAACACACAGAAATTTATAGTGGTTCAGCCCTGTTCTGATGAACAGTAATAACCTAATCCACTTAGTCTTTAGTATTGAGTTATTCGACAATTACAAGTATGAACTTAGTAATTCACTTCTCAGGAGAGTTTTTCTAGTCCAAAAAAGAGTTCCAAAAAAAGTCCCTTTTATGAAGCCTTGGGTCCTTTATTTATAGTACCAGGGCTGTTACACGATTAGTCGTATTGGAGATAGTGGTTTGGTACATGATCGTTGTGAATGGAGATACGTGTCACCTTCCCACGATTATGAGATCGTGGGTCTTCTCTTGTTTCTATAGATCGTGGTGGATAATGCACGATAGAAATGTCTGGGAGATATTAAGTCTTTGTTGGTATGTCAGACTTAGGTGCTAGGCGCGATGACCAAAGTTTGGGTGCTGGACCTGTGACCTTCTGGGTGCTGGGCCTGTTGATCTTCGGGGTGCTAGGCTTATTGATCTTAGTTTGAACGAGAGTAATTATTCTCAGTGAAGTGTACCTGGGGGTTTAGGCCGACCATCCTATGGAGGATAGGGTCAGGCCGACCACCCCTAATTTCCTTGGGCATATTGGACCGACCACCTCGGGGTATGGTCAGGCCGACCACCCCTAGGGGGTACAAGGCTTGCTTGGGCCGACCACCCCTAGGGGGTATAGGGCCTGCTTGGGTCGACTACCCCTAGGGGGTATAGGCTCAGTCGACTTTCCTATAGGTCTTGGAATTATCGTTTTTGCTCGTCGGTGTTTTCTTAATACTTTATTGTTTTTCCTTGATTGGTGATGTCACGTATCACATTCTCATTCGCCGCGTCATTCTTGTATTTTTGAGGGATAACAATAGTGTTCATTGTATAGCAAACTTGCAGGATTTCGAGAAATCCTAAATAATTAAACTGTAAAAAATAAAGTAACAACTTGTTGTACGCATACTTTGTTTATTTATTATTTTGGTTGATTACCCATTTAGACCATTTATTTTTAAAAATTAACTTTTCGACATCGTAGTTTGTCAAAAAGTTAAAATAAGAATAAATAGATAAATTATTTGAACACTGTATTTTGCCCGATTACCCATTACGACCCTTTAATTTTAAAAATTAACATTTTGAGTATGTATTTATTTAAGGTTAAATTATATATATATATATTTATATCATTTATGTTTTCTGTAAGGGTACACACCATTTTGAATATTGTATCTTAGCCAATTAGTCGTTTGGACCTTTTATTTTTATAAATTAACTTGTGGATTTCGTGTTTTATCAAAATCTTAAAAATATGAATATATAGATAAATTATTTGAACAACATGTATTTTGACTGATTACTCGTTTAGACCCTTTATTGTAAAAAACTAATTTTTAGATCCCGTGTTATGTTAAAGGCTAAAAATATAAATATATATTATTCATTTATTTATTATTATATATATATTTAATTTCTATCTATTATAATTATTATTCAAATAAAAATGAGAAAAAAAGAGAAAATAGATAATTCAAATTTAAATTGTATACATAGGTTGGTTGTTATTTTGAGATTTTTTATTTTATTTTATTCTCTTTATACATATATTCATTAAAAAAATTGAATGTGTATTGGTTAGGTAGGATTTTTAAATTAGATATTTAATTAATTATGATTTGTCAATTTTTTTAAAATTAGATATTTAATTTGATTAAATTTATGCTATAGATTGTACATAGATTATTTAATAAAAAAAATATATATATAATCAAATTTGAATTATATATGATCTTAAGATATGAAGTGTGTAAGGAGTAAATACATGGTTTTTAGTAAATAGTAATAATATATTTTTTATTATTATTAGTAATAGTTTTTAGATCAAATTAATAATAATACCTTGATTAGTTATTTTTAGACTCTCAAGAACTTGATGATTCAAATGCTATTATGACCATTGCTGCAAATATGCTTACATATTTTTTTACAGGTATGTTTATTAATAGTAAATGTATTGGTTACTTTTTTCATATTCCAATGCAAAACAAAAGCACTGACACAAAAGAATACAAGAGTTTATCTCTTTAACAAAGAGAAAGAAAGCATAAATATAAATATAAATAAAAAATCAAAAAATTATCGAAATACTAAATAATATCAATTATGT
The DNA here is from genome assembly GCF_963169125.1 of Humulus lupulus. Lineage (NCBI taxonomy): Eukaryota > Viridiplantae > Streptophyta > Magnoliopsida > Rosales > Cannabaceae > Humulus > Humulus lupulus. Next base: position 26,825,727 of record NC_084802.1, on the reverse strand, counting down.
TATTACTTTGATTTAAACAATATCTTTTAAATATCTTATTTTATTTTAAACTAATGTGGTTTGAGAAGGTTTTAGAGAGTCGCATCATCTTCTTTGAATTTGACTTACATTAAATAAAATAATATATAATATTTTAGTTATTTTAAATTTAATTTTTAGATAATTTATGAGATAATATTTTATAAATATCTTCTTGCAATATAATAAACATTTAAATTCAATTAAACATTTATTTGAATTTAAGTTACATTAAATAAAATAATATATTATATTTTAGTTATTTTTAATTTAATTTTTAAATTATCTATAATGACTAATTAATTAATTATTATAAATATTTTAGTTTTTTTCTTCTATAATTTAAATCCATGTTTTACGTTATTTAAAATATTAGAAAAATATTTATAATATAGATTTAGGTTTACGGTTATATAATAGATTTTAAAGCTATTAAATATATGCATGATACTTATTTATATTGGTTTATGGTTATAGTAGATTTTAAAGCTCTTAAATAAATATATATGTATATGATACCTACTATTTATATTTTTATTATTAATTAATAATTTAACTATTTTTGTGACTATATGATTATTAGAAAATTAATTAAATAGCTATAAATTAGGAAAAATATAATAAAAAAATAAGAAAGAATGAAAAAAATAAACAGTGTTTTGTAGAGATTTTAGAGTGCATTTGTGGTAGTGTAGCTAACTTCACTTATTTACAGTAAATATAAATTAACATATATATATATATATGTTACATTTTCAAATATTAAATTGTGATATAAATAAACAATTACTTTGAATTTTTTTAATGGTTATAGAAGTTACTATCACAATAAAAGAAACCACCATCTTTCTTGTAAAAATTTGGATTGAACATCTCCCCTAACTTTCGCCACAAAGTAATATTTGATGTGATCAAACTATATATAAAATTTAACAAAAGTTAATAATGCAATAAATATAAAAATAAAATAAAATATGACATTTAAGAAAAAACAAAATTCATTAATAAACATATATATTTGTAATATTACTTTTATCGATTAAGTTATACTGATTTGTTAAAACTTTGATGTTTCTTTTTCCAACCACCTCCAACATTCTCAATATCACCCACACCACATAAACATCTAACAATATCTAAAACATGATAGAAAAATAAGATAAATATGTTAAAATATAAAGATCAATAATTTAAAATAAAAACTTAAAAGATGAATAAACATTAATAATTGAATAAATACCTGAGTGGATTGTGTTATCATTAATACGTAAATGAATCAAATTTGGAGATATGTATTAGAAATCATTGAAGTTGAAAGAGTTTAAAGAGAAGAAGAAAAAAAAAAAAAATTAGAGTAAAGGAAAATATGAGATTAATAGAGAATGTTTAGAATATATATTTATTTTTAATTTAAATAATAACATCTTATTTAATTATTTAAATTAAAAAAATTACATTTATTACTATTATAAATTATATTAAATAATAGAGTGGTTTAAAGAGATTTTATGGTGCATTTAAATAATAATATCTTATTTAAATTTAAAAAATTATATTTATTATTATTATAAATTAGATTAAATGATAGAGTGGTAGGAATAGATTTTAGAGTGACATATTATCATTAATTTTTAATAATTAAGTAGTTAAGAAGTGGAATCATAATTAATTACTATCATTATAATTATTAATTAATAAAAAAAAATATTTTGATGAGATTTTAGAGTCTTACACCTTATCCTTTATATAAATATATTCATCAGTGTGATCTAGTTCCGGGTTAAAAAGATATGAAATGAAAAAGTAGAAAGAAATTAAGGGCCTATACAATCAGGATTCTATTTTATGAATTTAGAAACAGAAAAGCCAAAATCTGAAAACGATAATATCACGTTTTCATTTTATCCAATCCAAAAATAAAAAACATCCAAAATTTGACTTTTTTGTTTAAAAATGCATTAAATTTGACTTAAATATTTAATAATATATTTCAGTTACATATTTCATTAGAAGTGCTATTTAGATGTGTTTATTATAAATCTTAAAAATTTAAGCATTTTTTGTACTTAAATTCAAGTAATTTTATAATTATTTATTAATTATAAAATAATGTATTTGATTATAAATTAAAAAGATACAAAAAAAAATATATTTAGAGTTCAATGGGTAGATAATGTAAATATTAAAAAATATAAAGATATTATTGATAATTAAAAGTAAAAATTTAAAAAGAATAAAACATATTAAAAAAATATATTATTGTATGTAAATGATATAAGGAAATTTAGTTTGATAAATTAAAATTTAATATCATGCAATATTTCTTTACAATTATTAAATTAGTTTTCAGATTTAACTGAACTAATTATATATTATGATATTATTATATTTTCAAATTTTTTTATCAATCATAGATTCAATATTTTAAAACTAAAAAATAATTCACAGTGAACCAATTATATGTTTAGTCATAATATTTAGATTTTCATTTCAAAATAATAATTTTTAAAATTATTATTTTTCAACCACTCACTAATCAAGCCCTAAAATCGCACAAATATAAATATATATATATATATAAAGGAGAGCTTCAAGGAGATTATGTGGCATTCTTCAATCTCTTCAAATCACTAATTCTATTTGCTCCATTAATCTAATTTTTTTTAATTTTTAAATTCATATACATTATCTTTGATTTTAACACCTAATAAACTTACAAAAATTTAAATAAGATAATAAACTACTTACAAAAATAAACTTACAAAAATTAAAATAAGATAATAAACTACTTACAAAATTTATGGAGAGATATTTATATAATTTGATTATTATAAATTAAATGAGCTATGGAGAGATATTTATATAATTTGATTAGGGTGACTTTATTATCACACGTAATTTAATTTGAGTAATTCTGTAGATTGAAAAATATCTTTGATTATGGTGACATTATCATTTCAATTACAGTAATTTAATTATAAATTAAATGAGCTATGGAGAGATATTTTTAATTAATTATAATAAAATAAAGGACAAAATATTACATACAAAAAGAGCACTCGATTTCTTAAAACAATAAAAAACCAAACAAAAAAGGTTGTTACTTTCTTTAAAATCTATGATTCTAAATCAGTGATCCTCTCTAAACTAAAATACCTAATGTGATATACAATCATACAACTTACATTTAAGAAATAGCATAAGCTTACATCAGGCAATTAACGTAGACCCCCTCTATATATTATTATATGTGGCATTCTATAATCTCTTCAAAACACTAATTCTATTTTCTCCATTAATCTAATTTTTTAATTCATTTACAAAATCCATTATTTTAAAAAAAATTTAAATTCATATACATTATCTCTCTACAATATCTTCAAAGCACTAATTCTTTTTCTCCATTAATCTATTTTTTCAATTCATTTACAAAGATTATGTGGCATTCTACAATCTCTTTACAGCAATAATTCTATTTTCTCCATTAATCTAATTTTTTAATTCATTTACAAAATCCATTATTATTTTTTAATTTTTAAATTCATATACATTATCTCTCTACAATATCTTCAAAGCACTAATTCTTTTCTCCATTAATCTATTTTTTTAATTCATTTACAAAATTCATTATCTTTTTTTTTTTTAATTTTTAAATTCATATACATTATCTTTGATTTTAACACCTAATAAACTTACAAAATTTTAAATAAGATATTTATATAAGATAATTTTTGAGTTACTATTATTAACAAAGAATAGAAATAGTGCCTTGAATGGGTAATTTGTTACTAATTTGTAATATTATTAATTAAAAATGCGTAATTTAATTTAAGTAATTCGGTAGATTGAGAAATATCTTTGATTAGGGTGACATTATCATTTCAATTACAGTAATTTTATTATTATAAATTAAATAAGCTATGGAGAGATATTTTCGAATCCAAAATCAACAAGAAAGATTTTAATTAATTATAATAAAATAAATGACAAAATATTACATACAAAAAGAGCACCCGATTTCTTAAAACAATAAAAAGCCAAACAAAAAAGGCTGTTACTTTCTTTAAAATCTATGATTCTAAATCAATGATCCTCTCTAAAGTAAAATACCTAATGTGATATAGAATCATACAACTTACATTTAAGAAATAGCATAAGCTTACAGCAGGCAATTAACGTAAACCCCCTCTATATATTATTATATGTGGCATTCTATAATCTCTTCAAAACACTAATTCTATTTTCTCCATTAATCTAATTTTTTAATTCATTTACAAAATCCATTATTTTAAAAAAAATTTAAATTCATATACATTATCTCTCTACAATATCTTCAAAGCACTAATTCTTTTTCTCCATTAATCTATTTTTTCAATTCATTTACAAAGATTATGTGGCATTCTACAATCTCTTTACAGCAATAATTCTATTTTCTCCATTAATCTAATTTTTTAATTCATTTACAAAATCCATTATTATTTTTTAATTTTTAAATTCATATACATTATCTCTCTACAATATCTTCAAAGCACTAATTCTTTTCTCCATTAATCTATTTTTTTAATTCATTTACAAAATTCATTATCTTTTTTTTTTTAATTTTTAAATTCATATACATTATCTTTGATTTTAACACCTAATAAACTTACAAAATTTTAAATAAGATATTTATATAAGATAATTTTTGAGTTACTATTATTAACAAAGAATAGAAATAGTGCCTTGAATGGGTAATTTGTTACTAATTTGTAATATTATTAATTAAAAATGCGTAATTTAATTTAAGTAATTCGGTAGATTGAGAAATATCTTTAATTAGGGTGACCTTATCATTTCAATTAGAGTAATTTTATTATTATAAATTAAATAAGCTATGGAGAGATATTTTCGAATCCAAAATCAACAAGAAAGATTTTAATTAATTATAATAAAATAAATGACAAAATATTACATACAAAAAGAGCACCCGATTTCTTAAAACAATAAAAAACCAAACAAAAAAGGCTGTTACTTTCTTTAAAATCTATGATTCTAAATCAATGATCCTCTCTAAAGTAAAATACTTAATGTGATATAGAATCATACAACTTACATTTAAGAAATAGCATAAGCTTACAGCAGGCAATTAACGTAGACCCCCTCTATATATTATTATATAAAAATATGAAGTACATGATATTATTATGGTGTAACCATATGTTGATTTTTATACCATTTAATTATTATATAAATTAATAATATTATATATAAATATCTCTTCATGATTTTATATATATATATATATATATATTCTACACCTTCTCTATAACTCATATTTTCTTCTACTCTATTTTTTTTTCTCTTCTTCTCTCTAAACTCATTCAATAATTTTCATAATGAAGTATTCTTTTCTTTTCGACTTAAACAATGATAGAGATGATTGGATGGTAAGGATCAGAGTTTGTAGAGTGTGGGAGTCTGTCAATACTAAGAAGAATGGAGAATTAATTAGTATGGATATGATTTTTATATATGAGAAGGTTGAATCAAAATTTCTTTTCTCAGTTTTTTTTTTTATATTTAATAAAAAAGCTCAAACAACAAGTTACCGTTCATGGACTTAATATTGTCCAGTTCGAGGATAAAATAGGTATTATAATACTTTTCTTACCATATTCACTTGGACGAAATTACATCATTTATTTGTTAATATATTATTATTTGTTCAATTGACAGCTCATTATACAACACCTTGGAATTTTGGAATCCCTTCATACACATGTCAATATTGTGGTGCCATTTTATGGTATGAGGAACGGACAAAGAAAACACAAAAGGTGTCACATCCCAAATTCACATTTTGTTGGATGGAAGGACGTGTGCAGGTACCATTATTGAAAGAAGCACCCCCTTTACTTAAATTTCTCTTAGGACCAGAATCTGGACAAAAAGGGTTTAAATTTCGAAAAAATATAAGAGCTTATAACTCCATGTTTGCATTCACATCAATGGGTGGCCGAGTTGATACGTCTATCAATCAATCAGTAGGTCCTTATACTTTTTGGATGAGTGGTCAGAATTATCATCACATTGGTTCTTTGTTGCCAGCACTACACCAAACACCCATTACCATAACACATGAGTATAATAGTATTATAAAAGAGTTATGGTTTATGTGAAAAATTTCGGGCGGCAAAGTAAAATAAAGTACCGCCAACCAAAATGACTAAGTTTTTTCTAGTTTCCCGTGTACCCATTTCCCATTTCCCCTTACCCATTTCTTCTTCTTCAATCTTTCTCTTCACCTCTCGGTCTCTCTCGGTCTATCTCTCTCGGTCATTCCCGTAGGCTAGTAGCTCTCTCGGTCTCTCCCTTGAGCCGCTGGATCACACCACGACTTGTACGAGGTGCGCTGCTCCTTCTCCCTCACGCGATTCCTGCTACTCTATGTCCTCCATGCCGACATCTCTCATGCTGGAAGCAAGAACCCAGGCAAGAGTACTCTGACCTCCGTTTGTCTATGTGAGGTATTTTATTAATTCAGATTTCAATTTAATATCAGATAATCAATGTGTATATATATATGTATATTTGTTTTACATCGTATGAGAGTTATTCTGCTTGCTAGCTATACATATCATAGGGTCTCATTCAACACATTTTTAGTAGAGGGATTTTTTGAGAAATACCTTTCGGATACTGAGAAAGAGCAGAGGGTTTTCTGTTCTTTAGTTTCATTTTATTTATTTTACTTTTTTTTTTTTACATATAGTACACGTGTGTGTTTATTCATTTTGTTATATTTATTCGTTGTCACAAGAAAGTAGCAATTATGAGAAATCAAAATGGTTGGATGCGTTTTCTCTATTCTCTTTTCTCTATATAAATTAAATAATTCAAGGCTTGGTTGTATAAATAAATAAATCAGATTGAGCATGATAATAATTATCTGGCATACCACATGTTCGATAAAAGTCCAAAGTAAAACACATATGTTAATCCCTGAAACTCATGAATTCTTCTTCTTCAGAATCTGAATTGCAATCACGGAGTAGTGTTCCTTCTTCCTGGTTTGATTCTCATCTTTCATTTTCTCATATCTTAAATAATTTTAGTAATTTTTATTTTTCTTCTGAGATTTTAATATATTTCCAAACACTAGATCATGTTTATGTATTCTCATGTTGATATTTAGATGATATAAATCTATACTAAAATTTCTTTGGTTGTGTTTCCACTTGATTATGATTTGGGTTTTGAATTTTTTTAATATATGTATAGATCGATTATATGCCCTTTCAGCTTGTTGACTTTGCATTTGATATAAACTGTGATATGGTGTTTTGTTCTTCCTTTGGATGCCGTGTTTGCTTTGGTTTTTTTTTTTTTTATGTGATATTTCAGACTTTTGCTTTGTATGTTAGATTTTACTATCAGCGACCGAATATGGCTATTGTCTTTTTAAACTTTAATTTTTATCTTTCTTTTGTTTTGTAGTTTCCAAAGACTCTGTAGATTGTAGTGACTTTGTTATCTGATTCAGTTTCTTTAATAGAGTATGAGTTCCCCTGTGTTTTACCTTTTTTTTTTTTGTTATTTGGAAGAGTTCCTCTGTATTTGCCTAGGCTCATTTCAGCGTTAAATGGATATTGATTCAGTGTTAGCAAGTTCTTATTATATATATTTATATATAAAGTATGGATCCACCTGCTTTCACTTTAGTTCCAGATGTCTCATTACAATCATAACAACACACTCTCCTCTCACTCAGGTAACTTTAACACCTTTTTGTTGCTTCATTTTCACTATCTATGGGAGATATATATAAATATATATATATATAACTTCAACACATTTGTCCATTTGTGTTGTATCTACACATTTGTCTTTTGTAGCAATCAACTACTTATATTAAAATTAAATAACGTGGGTGTTAGCTAGTTGTTATTATATTTAGTTATATATATATATATTAAATAATGTGATATCCGTATATGCTATAAAGAAATCAATAATGTGGGTGCTAGCTAGTTTTTATTGTTTTTATGATTTTTTATATTTAATTATATGTGTATTAAATAATGGGGGTGCCTTTATCCATTATAAAGGAATCAATAATGTAAGTGCCTGCTCTCTTTTTTTCCTCCAAACGTTCTAAGAAATGGGTGCATGCTGATGAATGATGATCTTAGTCCAATTATTCCCATGGATACAACTTCATTTCCTGTGTCTTGCAAGTAGTTTAATCTATTGTAGATCGCAACTATCCAATATTTTTACATACAATTTAATAGATATTTTTTAATTGCTCATTTCGAGACCCTTGTTTCACCTTTCAAATGAGAGTTCAAGATTACAAAGGGGGAGGACAAGATCTTATTTATGAATTTATTTATATTTACATTAGTAAAAGACAATATAAAGGAAGAAATTATTATGCATGAAGACAAACTATATAGATATTGTGCCTGGATTATAATCCAAAGTCATTCTTATATCATTTTGTTTATAGCAAATGCTACATTATTATTCTATTTGTTGTATAGAGTGGAGACTCAATTAGCTATTTGTATAGAGTGGAGACAACATTTGTTGGAGTATATATATAGTATTTATTAGTCATGTTGTGTCTCAAGTTATGTTTCTCTGTCTTTTTCTTGGTTGATGGTGTTTCGTGCTATTATTGGAGAACTTGTTTATATGTTTCTAATCTTTCATTTGTGTATTTTTTTTATTGGTGTTTTGTTTGTTGCATGTATTTTTGTTTATGCTTTAGTACTGCATAACTTTTTATGTGGCTGTGTTTTTGTTAAACTGCTCTGCTAAAGCCATATAGCATTTTTTACTGATGCTTGGTGATTATACTAGAGTGACCTTTGGTATTTGTTTTTCAATTGATGTTGGTTGTTAGTCATTGTTGGACTCTGTAGCTTGGTGGTTATTTCAGAGCTTAAAAGGGAAGGCTTCTTCAAATATTAATCCTCTTATAGAAAAATTTATATATGTTTAAATGGGATTTAAATCAATCAATATGTTTTTTGTGTGAATGTGTAAATGTGTAAATGACAACTATTTTTTTCAGTTAGTTATTCCATCACCATTGTCAAAGTGGTGTTTCAGTTGAACCGACCACCATGTAGAGATTTAGAATCAAAGATGTATCACAAGTTGCTAGGTACTTGTGAGGGCATATTAGTTTAAATGTTCATTAACTTTGTGTACTTGAAAATTAAAGTTCTAATAAATGAAATTTTCAGCAGCATATTTTGATGTATTTGTACATTTGAATCACTTGAATGGTATTGCATCTTGCAAGATTTAATTGTTATTCACATATTTGTAAATAGTTAAAAGTTTGGGTGAAAAAATGTATATGTTGACTTAAAATATTACTTCCACTAACTAGTGAATTATTGGAAATTTTTATGTAGTTTGTTAGAATATACTTTGGACAACAGTAGCGTAAAGGCCTATTCAATATAAGGTACTGTTATATAACCACCAACCTACATTCCACGTTTCAACTGAATACTATTCAAGGTGACTATGTTTGTTATTTCAGTTTTGTTCTGTTTTACCCTGAGTTTAGTTTCTCTTAATTTCTTGTACTAGAGTTGTGAGCTCTCATTGTAGTGTGGATAGTTAACCACTCTTTCTGTGTGTATAAATAGCTCATCCCTCCATTGGAATCAATACGATTTCAAAGCATTCATGCTAAAATTCTTCTCTTGTTCTCAAATTCTTGTTTTCTCTGTTTTCTTCCTGGTTTAGCCTTATTATGTTTTCCTAACACAATAAATCAGCTGCAAATCAACTGGGATGGAGCCTGACACCTGTCTGCTGCTGGAAGGTCCAAAGGGGAGATATTTAGCAGCCATTGTAGTGTTTTGATGTTTTGTATTTTCTGCTTTCTAGGCTCGCTTGGAGTCAATTGAAGCTGTGAATAAAGTTTTGGAAGAGGCTAACAAGCGCGTCCAACCCAATGGAACTGGTACATTCTATCATGTGTTTAAATTCTCTCTCCCTCTATTGTTATTATTTATTATTGTACATGCTATTCAGCCTCCTTTATATCCTCCCATTTGTTAATTATTGTTTAATGTTTATTTTCAGCTGAATTGTTTGGTGCTCTAAGGGGTCGTCTAGGTGACAACAACAAAAATTTAGTCATGGCAACATTGGTAATGTTGCATGTGCAATGGGTCCAGCTGTTGAGAAAGCAAGCAAGGTTGATTTCTAATTCATGATCGCTAATTTTATGTAGTGTACTCTTTAGATATTATTGGTTCTTGTTGCCATTCTGGTCGTTTCCTCTTATATTTTGTTATGGAACTATCATTATGTTCATTAAACTTTTAAATGAAAATTAGAAACCCTTGTGAGATGCAACCCTTACAAGAAGGAAATTATATGCATTGGTTCTGATGAATTTAGAAGCAACTGTTCATTCTCCTGTTTCAGCAAAGCCAAGCAGCACCTAATTCTTTTACATGCTGAACTGATGATTTAACAAAACATACACTCTTTATTATATTTGTTTATTTACTCGTTTTACACTCTTTATTATTGAATTTGTTATGACAGGGAATTTAATGTACATAGTTTATGGGTGTCTTTGTAACTTCTTATGTATAACATAATGCTTCCATGGAAATGCCAAATTAATATTGGTGGAAGAGATTTTTCTTTCTAGAGTTTTTTGTTTTAATAAATTAATATTCTTTAGCAATGCCAGTATTGTGATTCTAGTGTCCATGTTCTGTTAGTGTCTACTGGAAATTTGATATGTTATTACTCATAAGTTTACCATGGATAAAACTTCACCATTTCATATCAACATCATAGTGTGGTTCTAGTTTTCGTATTAAGCAATTGCTGAAACATTTGTGTAATTATTATTTTCAGGTTTCACTTTTAAATATTGTGGTTGAGTTGAAGAAGTGCTTCATTCGACATTCAATGGAGGAATCCAAAGTAGATGGTTTTTTGTAGGCATCAAAGCAGTATAAGAATTTTTTTTCTATGCTCTTTTGTCAAAATTAACAAAACTTAACTTGTAGTTAACTTGTTATGTTAGAACAGTATCTGGAATTATGTTTCTTGATGCTATGACTTTGTCATGTATATGATTTATAAGTAAAATTGAGCATGAAGAAATGTTGTAAGTTTATTTATGGTACTAGCATTTGTGGAGTATGCTATTATTTTAGACCTTAGAAGTTGATGGAATCCTTGGGTTACTTTGTGCGAGTTGTGATTTATTTCTTTACTTATTTTGAAAAGGTGAGACTTGTTATTCTACGCTCTTTTAATTGTTATCTTCATTTTGATGACCATGTTAGTTTTCTTTCATACTGAAGAAAATTATAATGCCAATATATCCAGATAAATAAAAGGCATGTTGCTGATTTTCAGTGTTCCTGTATCTTTACTATTGTACTATGGGAGTTATCTATCTAAGACTGTGATTATGTCTTCGCAGTATATTGTATTACTCAATGCCCAGATAAGTATTTGCTGATGGTTAAATTAATAATACTGATTTATTGCAGATGGTAAGAATGTTGGATATACTAGCAGAATATATGTCACATAGAGGGTTTTAATTTCAAAGGCTAGATGGCAGCACTAAGGCTGAACTGTGTCATCAAGCAATGGGTCATTTTAATGCACCTGGTAGTGATGATTTCTGCTTCCTTCTTTCAACTCGGGCAGGTGGCCTAGGTATCAACCTTGCAACAGCAGATACAGTTATCATATTTGATTCGGACTAGAACCCTCAAAATGACCTACAGGTTTAATTTCTTTTGGGTATTTTATGTTATTTTTTATGGGTTTTTTCATTGCAGAATATAATCAGAGAAAATGGTTTTACTTAATTAATGCGTTCATTTTCAGGCAATGAGTAGAGCTCATAGAATCGGCCAACAAGAAGTTGTGAACATCTACAGATTTGTCACAAGCAAAAGTGTTGAGGAAGATATCTTGGAGCGAGCTAAGAAAAGATGGTTGATGATATTCTCTTCAAATTCTTGAGAAATTTGTTTGCTTTATAGAGTCTAATAATGCCTTTTGTTTTCTCTCACAAGTTTTACTTACATCTCTACATGTATCATTTAGGTTCTTGACCACCTGGTGATTCAGAAATTGAATGCAGAAGGCAGATTGGAGAAGAAAGAAGCAAAGAAGGGGAGTTATTTTGACAAGGTACAGGTCCTGTGGGGGTGTTTTGAAATAGTTTCCTGAATTAGTTGGATTATGTACAAATTTTTTTTCTGTTAAAAAATGATAAAGTAGATTATCAGTGGGTGATTAGTTGTGGTTATCTTTCCACTGGCCCTTCAAATCCTTTCCCAGGCCCCTAATTCTCTTTCTCTGTACATCAATATTTAATGCAATGTAGAGTTTCTATACTATTCAATTGCCTTCTTTGACAGGTGTGTTCTATAGAGCAGTCAGCTGAGAGTTGAAAGATCGCTGCGAGAAATTATTTAAAGGCAGTAAGAAGTTTATGTAAGTGTTTCAACATTACTCGCACACAAATTCCAATGAGAAAAGTTGATTTATTTATTTTTTTATTTTTTTGGAATTCTTTAGAATGTTGAAAATGGTCTTGTTTTGGTGAAACAGAAAGTAGTGAGAGTGAAGTTTAGATTCTTTCCAGGAGTGCAAATAGGAATTGTGGAGAAAATGTACAGGCTTAAGTTTCAATAAACTTTAATGAGAATTGATTTCAACAACTCATATCGACTCCTAAAAAAGGTAGTTAAAACCGACTAGACTTCTAACAATATGGTCTTTTACTAACTAACATTACTCTTGATCTGACAATAGAATAGCAAAAGTACCCCAGGTAGTTAAAACAAACTAGAATTCTAACAATGTGTTCTTTTACTAACATTACTCTTGATCTTACTTAAACACATTAAACTTTTGATGACTAAAGTCTTAAGAATTTCTTTTCTTTATGATTTATTTAGATCAGAGGAACAATGTATACTAATTTTTTTTTATTCAGCAGTACCTCAACAAGCCCTGTGATGGAAAAACTCAATGTTGGAAACAATGCCTTGGCCTGATGATTACTTTCCTTTTTTTTTCCACGGTTCTTTAGTTTGTTTCTAGATTACTTTGTGCCTGATGATGAAAACTTTTATTTTTGTATTGATATGTGCATTGATTTCATTTTGAGCCTCTATCTTTTCTGCTCTCACCATCTTTGGTACTCACCATGATCCATTATTTTATTTTATTTATTTATTTATTACTATTTTCTCATGTTGGCTGTGGTGATGATGATCTGTGTTTGCTGTTGGTGGTGGTGAATGCCAAAGGTGATGGTTGAAGTGGTGGTGTTTAAACCTTGAAGATGTGATTGGTTCTTAATGAATTTTCAATGTTCATGAAATTTCTAGCATTAATCTCTGAAGGCATTTATATATTAAAATGGTCTCTTTTTATAGCTACAAAATATATATTTTATTGCCTTATGTAATAATATGAAGATATTGTCATTTTTTTTTGTTAGTTTTCACTTTCTTTGCATGCTTATTTGCCCTGTGATGGGAAATCTAATTTTCAGAAGCAGTTTCATGGTTTTGCATTATAAGCCTTGTCTCTCTCTCTCTCTCTCTCTATACATACATACATACATACATATATATTGCTCTCTCTCTCTCAACTTTTTCACCAGAAAAAGTCTATTTTACAGAATCTATTGTGAGTGCTCTTAAGGATTATAATGAAAATTCTCATGTACACTGTTAATGACCATATTAGCTTATGAGATCTGAGGGCTTTTGAATATCTAAGTTTGTTATTCTCTGTTTTATAATGCTTTATCACCTGTTAATAGATTAGAGGAAGAATTATTTAAAGATTACCTTTATTATTAATCTGTTTTATAATGCATGTTTTTGAACACTACTTGACAATGCCTTTGATGCTTTTGTATCAAGTAACTTGAACCTGTTTGCAGTGCATTCTTGTTTACATTGGATTTGTTTTTGTCTATATCTAATTTGGCCCATCTTTGCTTCTTAGATTATGAACTTTTTTTTTGGCCTGATGATGATATTTGTCCTCTGTTTTTGCTAGTCTATTTAGTTTTGTTTCCTTAACTGAAATATATGAGTACTGCCCTGTTTTTGTTTCTCAGTCAAGTGAAAAGCTTTGGAGCTTATTTGTTTAATGGTCATTAACTACATGAGGTGTTCCTCTTATTTAGTATTTTAATTTATATTAGACTGAGCATAAACTTCTTAGTTGCATGAGTGATCTTTTTGAAAGTTTTTTTAAGTTATGATAGGTTTCTTACATTTTGTGGTGTATCTCTCTGTTTAGAGATAGAGTTCATCTCTTAAATTAACAAAATTTTCCTTTAGATTAGATTGTATTAGTGTTGATAATCCAAAAGTCTGTTAGAAAAAGCTTTGTCTTAATTTGTTATTGCTTTGTTTGTCTTTATTTTGTTATTTTATTTTATCTTGTCTATAATTTTCTGGTTGTGTAGTTCCCTCAAGCCTTGTTCACTTATATGACCCATCCTTGAGTGCCATAGTTGCATCTCATTTTCTTGAACTTTAATAGCATCAACTTCAACAATAGATACAGTTTACCCATCTAACACATACAATCCATTTACTTTATTCCATTTCATAACTAGCAGTGAGCCTTTAGTATTCTTTATGATGCCAGGTTGTACTATTATGGTTCATCTCCATGGCTGCCAGATTATTGTTTAGCCGTATCCATACATAGATATATATATATACATAATTTTAGACCTTATGTTATAAGCTACTGCATTCATACATATATATTTGGATATAATTGTAGATTTTCTATCTGTTATAAGCTACTGAATTCATACTTAAAGTCTCCAATTTTTTGAGCTCTCTTAATTCTCATTAAAAAATCTCTCTCCTCAAAAGCTAATTTATTTTCGAACCATATAATAGTACATAACCAACTTACAACATAGTGACACATAAGAATTTTCTTTTTCTTTTTTATTAGGGTGTGACTATCAACACAAATGCCTGTTATGCTTATTCTATGTATATATAAACTTTTATTTTCACTGATATGTTATGCTTATTCTTTGTACGATAAAAGAGATGTTTGCTTGAGTTGAGTTGAGTTGCTTATTTAAACTTTATATGCTTACAGGTGGAAACTAGCTTAAGTCTTATGTTCTTAATAATAATAAAGACTTTTTTTTTACAATGTGCAGGTATATTGAGATGATTTCTTTGGAGCAACTCTTGACAATATTTGTAGTTGAGGCCTTTAGAATGGAAGAATGTATTTCACTAATTTTTGTATACATTTCTTGTTTTGTATTTAGTGATAAATGAATCTGAATTGGGAATAAATTATGTTGTAATATGACTTCTTAAGCCTAGACTAGTAGATTAAATATTGTAATTACATTTGAGTAATTAATAAAAATCTATTTATGTTACCTTATTTGGCTTCAACTTTCATATTTATTTTCCTAGTTTTGAAAGTAAAAAAAGATTATGTTTCTCTAAGCTAATATAACACGTGTTATACTAAAGTGTAGTATAACACAAAAAAAGTGTTATACTAAAGTGTAGGATAACACAAAAAAAGTGTTATACTAAAGTGTAGTATAACACAAAAAAAGTGTTATAGTATCGACTATAAATAACATAATTAAACACTTATCTATATATTAAAATAACATAGAAATTGTGTTATCGTTGACAGTACAATAACACATCTGTATAACACTGATAAAGTGTTATGTAAAGTACCCTGACCTACGATAACATAGTCTGTCTTAACACATCAGAAAGTGTTATCGTAGGTTTTGATAACACATTTTTGGTGTTATTAAAAACATTTTTTCTTGTAGTGCAGAAGTTGGGAAAAAACCACAGTTTGCTCAACTATATATATATGACATTGAAAATGAGATAGGAAACCGAATGGATACACTACTAAGACATGGGAGGAAGACAGAGATTGAACACGAAATCGTTCATGAATTATCTCAAATGTTGGATCATCATAATAATTTGGTCAAATCCTTTAGAATGGCAAGGGATAGATTCAAAGCACAACCAGAATCTACGTTTCGTTAACGCCTCCTAAGTAGCAGGACAACAGATGGTCGTCAATACAATATGCCAACATCATCTGAAGTAGCAGGCTTAATAGTTGGTGATTTTAGTGAAGCGAACTTCGAACGTGACGTTATTGTGGAGCACCGAACTAAAGGAATTAAGAGAATCACAGTTCTACATCCAAGTTTCATGTCTATGACGTACCCATTAATACACCCTTATGGTGAAGATGGATATAGACTTGGGATACCTTTGAGAGACGTAACTGAAAGCTCTTTTAAAAGGCAAAAGTTGACAATGAGGCAACATTATTGCTTTAGGTTGCAGCAAAGATTAAATGAGGGTCATACTCTTCTTCGATCTGGTAGACTAATGCAACAATATATAGTTGATTCTTACATGGCAATTGAAGAAGAAAGATTTCGTTGGATACGAAATAACCAAAAAAAACTCAGATCAGACCTTTTTTTCTAGTTTAATGGACGCTATTCATCGTGGTGATTCAGATTGCTCAAAAGTGGGGAAATCAATTATTTTGCCTTCGTCACACACTGGGGGACCACGATATAGAGTACAAAATTATCAAGATGCTATGGCAATTTGTAAATGGGCAGGATATCCTGATTTATTTCTTACTTTCATTTGCAACCCAAAGTGGCCAGAAATAAATGATATGATCCATTTAATAGGCAAAAAAGATGATAACAATCGGGTCGATATCATATGCAGAGTATTTGAGATAAAGCTATTCCAACTAATGCACGATCTGAAAAAAGAACAACCGTTTGGAAAGATAATTGCATGTAAGTTTATTTCACATTTGTATCTGTACGCCCTGATTTTCCCACGGGCTGATTAGCAGGCCGAGTTGCTGACTAATCACAATTAGTCCATGAACATCCCCAAGACCGGAGCTCCTGCTTTGAGGTCGTACCTTCTTAGCTCGAGCAATCCCTAAGGACACGCCAAGGTTGCCCAGGACTGGGGGAAAGAACCTGAAGGCCGAAGGTTGGGTCAGGGGAGCAGCTCGTGGCACGAGCTATATACGGAGCTCTGACCCTCTGTAAAGTCAACACACGGAAGATAAACGTGCGTATATCTGACATCACGTGTCCGATATCTCCCTGACTTCTCGGACACGCAGCAGGAATGTGCATGTTCAGAAACCCACGGCTGGGTTGGGCCGTGCGGCCCATTATCTCCTTACCTATCGATTTGACCATACTTATGTGTCAGGTTTAGGAATTAATCATGAATGTCATAGAGTTGATATGAAAAATAATAAGGTCACGGGATGACCTCCTTACCAACTTCCAGGTGCCTTCTCCTATAAATATGGAGAACCTGGGAGTTGATAAGGGTTGGGAAAATAATCTCTGAATAGATATATGCTTTGTAACCAAATACCCAGAGTATATCAATAATATTGACTAGTGGAGTAGAAGGATTTTAACCTTCGAACCACTCAAAAACGTGTCTTGAGTCACCTAGTTCATTCTCTAAGATTTTATATCTGCGACGGTTCTATATTCAGCACTAATCCCTCTCTCTTCTTCTCTTAATTACCTGTTGGTGAAGAACCGCGTCAACAGTTTGGTGCTTTCATTGAGAGCAAGTTCGATTAGTGCTGCTACAAACATCCAGCCATGGCGACTACTCGATCCAGGCATGGCAACGAGACAGAACAGCATGATGGGCAGGAGGCTCATCATATCGCCATCCCTGATGAACAAATTCCTGAAGTCCAGCAACGGCCAGGAAAGCAACCAGCGGGCCAAGACGATATTGGTAGTTCGGCGCCCCGGCCACCTAATCCGAACCCGTGTTATTATACTGCGGTGGAGATGGAGAAAGCTCAGCTGAGGAGCCAGTTAGCAACTGCTAGTCGAAAAATCTAGGATATCTTGGCCCGATTACCCCCTCTCACAACTAACGCTAACGTTGGAGAGAGGCAAGGTGAGGCTCCTAAGTCTCGCCGAGGTAGTCGGTCCAGGCAGAGCCGTTCGGATAGACTTCCAGCAGCCAACTCCACCCCTTCATCGCACCATCGAGACGCAAACTTCGGGGAAATGCCTGGGACCAGACAACAGCAATACAGCCGTTCGGTTAGGACGTCGACTCCTAGCTCTCAACCATCCACGAGGACGCCCAGGAGAGCTCGAGGAAATTCCCGGAGGAGATCCGAGGAGGGCCAAAGACGTCAGCTCGTCCCCGAAGACCGTCCTGCGCCTCGTCCAGGTCTCCCGGCGCGGGACCAGCAAGCTGGCAGGGCAGAAAGGCCCCCACCAAATTTGATCCGTCTAGACGGAACCAGGATCGCTTCTCCAGTCAGGCATCCTCCATCTCCGATCAGATATCCGTCTACTCCTCGGCCCGTCCGAGACATCCCAGCTTACGGGAGTAGTAGGAGAAACCCACCATCAGCGGGACCTTCCCGGCGTAGTAGGGCGCCGAAAGAAAGCCCAGGTCCTCACCACCAAAGACGGACTCCAAGTCTATCCAGCAGGAGTCATTGGACCGGTAGTCGCCGGAGTGATCTCTCTAGAGGAGATCTACGTCAGCGACTAAGTTCGGCACAAAGCCACCAGACCACCCAGGGAGGTGACCTTCGAGATCACCTCAACTCTCACAGAGAGGACCGGGCTAGAGATGGTAGTCAGGCTTGCTCGGGGGGGGGGGGGGGCCCGATCCGAAGTACGTAACGGAGGGAATGTCCCAAATAACCTATCTCAAGATAGGAGGGGCAATAACCCACCTAATATGTACAATGGATCCGGAGCTGCTGAACAGCCTCGGAATAACCAAGGATCTCAAGATCAAACCCTCGAGCGCCTCACTTAGATGGAGGAATTGATGAAGAAGCTCTTATCAGAAAAGGAAAAAGACGAATATGATTCGGGAGACGAGATGGAACTCTTCGCCCCCAACATAGCAGCGACGGCATACCCACCTGGTTTCCGTATGCCTCATTTATCAAAGTTCAACGGGGACGGAGATCCGTCAGACCATTTAGGGATGTTCAACACCCTAATGATGGCCCATAATATTGGCCCGGAGCTGAGATGCTTGATCTTCCCCTCCACACTGACTGGACCTGCCGGACAGTGGTTCAAGCAAAGTAAAAAAACAGTCAATCAGCTCCTGGAAGGCCTTCTCAGCTGACTTCAAAAGGGCATTCCGCGCCTCCCAGGCCGCCCGTGTTCAAGCCGACTCCCTGGCCAATGTGAGACAGCAGCCCTACGAGACGCTGAAGGCCTACCTGAGCAGATTCGCGAACTTCGCTGCCCGAGCTAGGGACGCGGATGATAGCTCCAAGCTCATGGCCATGAGAACTGGAATCCTTTTCGGAGGAGACCTATGGAAGGATATACAGAGGAAGGGAGTCAGCTCGGTTAACGAATTCCTTAACAGAGCCCAAGAATGGATAAACTTGGAAGAAGCAGAAGCCTCAGCCGCGGGAACCAGCCAGGTTCTCGAGCAGCCCACCGGAGTAAGGACAGAGGTTGTGGCAGCGACCCCAGGCGTCATACAGAACAACCAGCCGGGTGGAGGCAAAAGAAAGGGAAATGGCGAAAACAATCAGCAAGGCCAAAAGAAGAATAAGTCTGTAGACAAGTTTAAGCCCGTGTTTGCGACATATACCGAACTCACCCAGTCCAGGGAAAGTATCTTCCTGGCCAACTCTACTCGGGTCCCCTGGAAGAGGCCGGAACCATTGAAACACCACAAGGGAAAGAGAGACACTTCCAAGTTTTGCCGTTTTCATAACGACGTCGGCCACAATACCGACGATTGCAGGCATCTCAAAGATGAGATAGAGACTCTCATCCGAGCCGGCCCCTTGGCTCAATACTCACGGAACAGGGTCCCAGCAAGTCGACCTGCTCCAGACGTCCCAGCCAGTCAGCCTGGGGCTCGGATAGATCAGGACGTCCCTCCTCCCGTGATCGGAGGAGAGATATCCACCATCTCTGGAGGACCGCATATGGCTGGCACGAGCAGAGGCACCCAGAAGAGATACGTGAACGAACTAAAAGCTCACAGCGGAGTGGAGTTCGTCCCGGAGCAGCGTCAGTCAAAACAACAACGATTAGAGAAGCAACCGATCACTTTCACGGAGGAAGATGCAGGCCATGTCCAGCTCCCTCACAATGATCCCTTGGTTGTAACAGTCCAGCTCGCCAATCGGAAAGTCAGAAGGGTGCTGGTGGACAACGGGAGTTCGGTGAACCTTTTATTCCGATCCACCTTAGAGAAGATGGGACTGACTGTCGCCGATCTAAAGGCGACCTCCATGATGCTGTATGGCTTTTCGGGAGAAGGATCGGCAGCAATAGGGACGATCGAGCTAGTGATCACCCTAGGGGAAGAATCTCGGACAGTCTCTAAACTACTTGAGTTCGTGGTCATTGACTGCTCCGCTGCCTACAACGCCATTTTGGGCCGACCTACGCTCATAGCTTTCGAGGCTATCACTTCCATTCGACACCTCGCCATGAAATTCCCTACTTCAACAGGAATCTGCACCATCAAGGGCAATCAGCTCGCTGCCAGGGAATGCTACAACATTTCCATGAAGGGAAAATCTAAACCCGGGCAGCTGGCTATGGCCATTCTGAGTGAAAAGGAATCCCAGGAGCCCTTGGCGGCTCCTGAGATTGAAAAACCTCAAAACGCCCAAGGGGAAAGTGTCGCCCTTAGTGAGGACATTGACCCCCGAATAGGCGAAGACAGGTCCGAGCTCCAGGCTATTGAGGAGCTCGAGGAGGTGAACCTTGATCCACAAAATCCGTCACGGACGGTCAAGCTCGGGAAAAACCTCTGTAGCAAGAGGAAGGCAGAGCTGATTACGTTCCTCCGGGCTAGTTTAGATGTATTCGCATGGTCGCACGAAGACATGGTAGGGATCAGCCTGAGTGTCATCATGCACACGCTCCATCTGGTCAAAAGCGTTCCTGCCAAGTCTCAGAAGCAAAGACGTCTAGGAACAACTCGAGCTGAAGCCCTTGAAGAAGAAGTGGCCCGACTCAAAAAATGTGGTTTCATCCGAGAAGCGAAATTTCCTATTTGGGTCGCCAACCCCGTGCTAGTTCCAAAGCCCAACGGGAAATGGAGGACCTGCGTTGATTTCTCCGATCTGAATAAAGCCTGCCCCAAGACTCTATCCTCAGGCGAATGGCCAGGTCGAGGCTGTCAACAAGACTCTAAAGGCGAGCCTCAAGAAAAGATTAGATGAGGCAAAGGGGGTCTGGCCAGAACAGCTCCCCCAGGTCCTATGGGCATACCGGACCTCGCATCGGACTCCTACGGGTCATACTCCTTTCTCCCTAGCCTTTGGGAGTGAAGCAGTCCTCCCCGTGGAAGTTGAGGTTCTGTCGCATAGAGTCCAGTCCTACGACCAAGATCGGAACCATGAGCTCCTGTGCCATTCCCTCGATCTAATTGATGAAAGGCGAGAGGATTCACAAATTCAGTTCGCCCATTATCAGCAGAAGATCACTCGCTACTTCAACTCTAAAGTCAAAAAACGCGCCTTTAGCGTTGGCGACTTGGTCCTAAGGAGAGTTTTCCTGGCCGGAAAAGATCCCAAAGATGGAGTGTTGAGACCAAACTGGGAAGGACCATACCAGGTCATCGAAGTCATAAAGGAAGGAACTATAAGTTAGCCCGACTTGATGGGGGAGCCATACCACGGACCTGGAACGCCATCCACTTAAAGAAATATTATCAATGATCCACTTGTAAGGCCTGGAAGGCCACTTTCTATATATTAATAAAAAATCAACTTTTTACGCACATTTGCAATTGTAATCTTAAAGTAACCACGAAAGACCCTTTCCCAGTTACTTGGGGGGCATATGGTACCTGGATATAACCAGGTCTCCTTAACGACTTAGATGTTGATTTTTATCTATGGATCATTGCTCTTCCTAAAGAGCTCGAGACACGGATAAGGGTTAACGCCAACTAAGTCCTATCCTGGTTTTAACTGGGTCATAAAACTTGGAAGTTAACTTAAATTTATTGATCGTGGTTCTTCTTAAAGAACTCGAGATATAGATAAAAGTTAACACGAACTAAGTTTTCAAAATAAGTTTCTGGTTTTAACTGGGTCATAAAACTTGGAAGTTAACTTAAATTTATTAATCGTGGTTCTTCTTAAAGAACTCGAGATATGGATAAAAGTTAACACGAACTAAGTTTTCAAAATAAGTTCCTGGTTTTAACTGGGTCATAAAACTTGGAAGTTAACTTAAATTTATTTATCGTAGTTCTTCTTAAAGAACTCGAGATATGGATAAAAGTTAACACGAACTAAGTTTTCAAAATAAGTTCCTGGTTTTAACTGGGTCATAAAACTTGGAAGTTAACTTAAATTTATTGATCGTGGTTCTTCTTAAAGAACTCGAGATATGGATAAAAGTTAACACGAACTAAGTTTTCAAAATAAGTTCCTGGTTTTAACTGGGTCATAAAACTTGGAAGTTAACTTAAACTTATTGATCGTGGTTCTTTTTAAAGAACTCGAGATATGGATAAAAGTTAACACGAACTAAGTTTTTTAAAATATATATATATAATGTAGCCAAAAGCATGAAAAAAGCCTAAGTTAAAAAGTGTGGATTAAAAGCAAAGCGTCTCGAGGTGAATGCACCTCATCCAAAGGTTACACAAAATACTTAAAAATATCCGAAGGTAAAGAAGGAAAAAGCGTCCTAGGCCCCATCGGTTGGCCCCTTGGAGGTCGCTGTCTCACCATGCTCCGCCGCGCCAGAGGCTTCCCCAGTCTCCGAGGGCGGGGCCTCTTTGTCGAGGCGAGCTTGGAACTTCACCAGTAGGCGCGCCCAGAGACTCGGTGGCATGAAAGAGAAGTCAGCCTCCGGGTTGTGGATCCAGCAATGGTAGAACAGATCCTGCATTGACTGCTCCGAGGTGGTCCGTTTAGCTTCCAGGGCGGCCTGGGCCTCAGTCTTCGCTGCCTCGAGGTTTGTCCGCGAGGTGGCAAGGGAGGTCTCGAGCTCTTGGACCTTTGAGCGTGTCCTCTCCAACTCGGCCTTCGAGGTTGCCAACGCGTCCTTTGCCGCCTGAGCCTCCTGGAGAGCGGCCTGGTGCTCGGTCCTCATTTCCTCGAGCTGAGCTCTGGCCCTGGTGATGCTCCGATGGATTGCAGCGACGCCCTACGAGAAATGAAAGATAAATTGGCTAAGTGGAAAAATAAGGCGATATGCAGAGGTAAAAGCTTTAAAAGAACGGGGAAGCTTACCGTTAGGGTCATGCCCATTGAAGACTCTATTACGTCAACCGGGCTCATTGTCTCAATAGCCCGGAGCTCCTTCTCTTTGAACTTGTAAAAATGGCTGACGGCGTAGTTCGCCGATTCGTACACCGTTCCCTAGAAGGCCTCTGGGATCTTCTCCAGGTCCTGGGGATCGACTGGGATGCGTACCTCGGGGGCTACCACGACCGGAGTCCCGATCTCCATTCCTCCGTCTTGGGGGGCAGGCGGAACTCGCTGAGGCGGTGGAGGCATTTGTCCTGCTCCGGCAACTGGAAGGATCGCCCCTAAGACCTGGGCTAGCGGGGTTTTCTCCTTCTCCTTTGCTGGAGATTTCGTGGAGACCCCGGCAGAGCTCTTGGAACCCCGGAGCCTTTTCAGTCTTGGCCCGGCTGGGGGGTTCCCCCCAAAGACTATGCCCCGTAAGCTATCCTCAGGCTAAGACATCTCTTCTGTCAAACGAAAAACATGGTTATTACAAGTTAGCAATCATACAAAGATAAGGACAAAAGTTTAAAGCTAAAAAGCATGTGAATACTGAGGGAGCCCTACCCCCCGAGCTGGAAGAACCTAAGACGATTATTTCACGAACTGGCGCAGGTTCTAGGTCCGGTTCTGACTCAGGGCTAAGCCCCAGAGCATAGATACCCCTCTGGAGTGATGGCCATGTGCGTAGGTTGGTCCCATACTCCTCGAATAAGATCGACCTAAAAGCTAGGGTGTTATCTACTACTACGGTACCCCTAGGTCGGCTCTCTTGGTGATCCAGCACGAGCCGGTCAACACAATGGAGCAGGAGTGTGTTCAGGTCCGGGTCCCTTCGGTGACGGTGGACGATCTGCCTAGGATTGAACCTAACCAGCCGGGGGTCTGCAGTGGCCCTATCTAGATGCTTAAACAAGTAAGGGTTACCTTGGCCGGAAGGACCCGCGGCTGCTCCGGATTGGATCCTCTCCTCCAAGGCCCTCTTCCTATTCCTCACGAGCGGAACTTCGGCCGCCTCGTCCTCCTTGTCTTCCTCTACCGCGACCTCCTCCACGATGATAGGTCTGTTGTCGCGGGCTAGGGGCGGCCCCCGGGGCCTCTTCAGGTTCAGAGTCTGATTTGGGAAAATCAGTTTGCAGAACACCATCGTCTTGTTCGTCGCGAGCACGCGATAGTCCTTCTCACTGGGGGGCAAGCCCGCCAGTGTTTCATATTGGCCCCCGAGGGTCACAGACTTTTCGGTCCTCGCGTAGATGGCTGCAAGATTGGCTGGAATCAGAATGGAATACGGAAGGAGCTAAGATAAAATAACACTTAAAAGGCGAGCTAAGATCGGAGATTACTTACGAGGACGATTGAAGTAGTGGTGGTCGCAGTTCCGGAACCCAGTCGACATGAAGAACTGGTCCTTGAAGTCATTTGGGTGGCTGGGCAGCTCGATGACCGCCGCCGTATTGGGAAAACGGGTTAAATAGTAAAACCCGCCACCTCGCCCCCGCTGATCCGGGCTGGCTTTGAGGCAAAAGAAATATAAAATACCAGCAGGGGTAAGGACCTCCCACTCCTGCTTCTTGAATAAATACATCAACCCTGCCAGCAGACGGTACGAGTTGGGGGGGAGCTGAAAAGGGGCCAACCCCACGTAGTTCAGGAAATTAGCGAAGTACTGATCCAGTGGAAGGAAGGCCCCTGCCTTGAAGTGTTCACCACTCCAGGCCGCGAACGATTCATCGAGCGGCGTGCAGCTCCTCTCGCCATCCGAGGCAGGTCGGGCAATAACGGAGGCTTTCCCCAGTGGAATGTTGTGACTGAGGAAGAGTTTGTTGATCTTTGTCTGGTCGGTTATCTTTGAGACGATTCTCTCCGCCTCAAAGAATGCGTCGGGGGCCACCTCGACCTCCTTCTCCACAGCCGGCCCGAAGCGGGGGATCGGGGAGCTGAGCATCACCGCCTTTCCCTTTTCCTGCTGGGAGGCCGAGCTTCCAACGTTCTTCTGGGGGAGGTTCTTTTTTGGAGCCATCTGGTCGCCTAGCGAACAAAAGAAAACACTTTAGAAAAGGCCACCCAAGCAGGAGAAAGAAGCAATTATTATTTGCACGAGCTGAGGTAAGCCCAGCTCGTGGAGAGTGGAACCACGCGGTTCAGTGAACACGCGCGTATACTCCCAACAGATCCCAGATTACTCAGAATTCGCGTGTCAGGGGGTTCAGAATAGAATTTGCCTTGGGGGGGGGGGAAGTTTCAATAGGCAGAAAATTACAAAACCGCTTAAAGGCGTGTTCCCTAAGCTACCTGGTTTCGCACCCAAAAATTCCCAAAACTCCTACCCAGAAATTTTTCCAGAAAAAGCATCCTGAAACCCATACTCTAAAGCGATTTCCTACAACAAATGTGCCCTAACCTAAAAAGGGCTGTCACCCCCCATATTCACACACCCCAGAAAACGCTTGCATGCGGCTACAGTGAAAACTTTTACCTAAGCTACAGTAGCATGTTTTCAAAGTGAACAGGGTCAGGAAGCTTACAGTGTATGGCTGGGAGGTAGACGAGGGCGTTGCGTTGGTAGGAGCTTCGTCGGTGTAGTAGCTTCCAAAGCTTTGGAGAAATCCGTGCGCCTAAGCTTCGTGAACGATGAAAATGGCAGCAACAGGGTTGAGGGTTTCGTTCTTCTGAAATATGGAGAGGGAAGAAGAAAGGAGATTTGGGAAATTTCGAATGAAAGGGTGGCCCGTGCGTAGGGTGGCCACCCCCTTTTTATATACGTGAAGGATCACGTGTAGAAGGCTCTTGGATGGCCCTGGTGAAGGATCCGAGGCCTTCCACTCGAAATACGAAATGACGGCTGGGCATAGGCTAGGCCATTAAATGCGGTTCTCGTAAAACGTACCGTCACCACCCACGACGGTCCACGTATTAGACGCCTGCTTAAGGAGTGGAATGCGAAGAGTTTATGGGGAAGTCTAAAAGCCCCCACTGTGGTCTTATATACGACGTCATGTACCACGAGCAGGAGCTTGGGGGGCAGATGTACGCCCTGATTTTCCCACGGGCTGATTAGCAGGCCGAGTTGTTGACTAATCACAATTAGTCCATGAACATCCCCAAGACCGGAGCTCCCACTTCGAGGTCGTACCTTCTTAGCTCGAGCAATCCCTAAGGACACGCCAAGGTTTCCCAGGACTGGGGGAAAGAACCTGAAGGCCGAAGGTCGGGTCAGGGGAGCAGCTCGTGGCACGAACTATATACGGAGCTCTGACCCTCTGTAAAGTCAACACACGCAAGATAAACGTGCGTATATCTGACATCACGTGTCCGATATCTCCCTGACTTCTCGGACACGCAGCAGGAACGTGCATGTTCAGAAACCCACGGCTGGGTTGGGCCGTGCGGCCCATTATCTCCTTACCTATCGATTTGACCATACTTATGTGTCAGGTTTAGGAATTAATCATGAATGTCACAGAGTTGATATGACAAATAATAAGGTCACGAGATGACCTCCTTACCAACTTCCAAGTGCCTTCTCCTATAAATATGGAGAACCTGGGAGTTGATAAGGGTTGGGAAAATAGTCTCTGAATAGATATATGCTTTGTAACCAAATACCCAGAGTATATCAATAATATTGACTAGTGGAGTAGAAGGATTTTAACCTTCGAACCACTCAAAAACGTGTCTTGAGTCACCTAGTTCATTCTCTAAGATTTTATATCTGCGACGGTTCTATATTCAGCACTAATCCCTTTCTCTTCTTCTCTTAATTACCTGTTGGTGAAGAACCGCGTCAACAGTATCCACAATGAACTCAACTCAATTGTTTATAAAAAATGTTTTTACCAACAATAATTTCACAATTCCCACCAAAATTTCTAAATTTTAAGTTTTTATCTATGTTGTCGCAGGTATATACACAATTGAGTTCCAAAAAAGAGGACTGCCTCATGCACACATACTACTTTTCTTGCATTCGACATTGAAAAATCCTTCAGCAGACCATATTGATAATATAATAAGTGCGGAAATCCCGGACTTAAATGTTGATCCTGATGGTTATAATGCCGTCAATAAATTTATGATTCATGGACCTTGTGGAAAACTTAATTCAAACTCTCCATGTATGATGCAAGATAGGTGCACAAAACATTTTCCAAAAAAATTCAATGATCAAATGACCATCGACATAGATGGCTTTCCAGTCTACAAAAGGAGAAATAAAGATATTCATGTCGAAAAGAAAGGTGTCCTTTTAGATAATCGATATGTAGTCCCTTATCAAAGGAATTTGGTTGTCAAATTTGATGCACATATTAATGTCGAGCTTTGCAATTACTCTAGATCAGTCAAATACCTTTTCAAATTTGTTCATAAAGGGTCTGACAGAACTACTGCAACAATGGAATCTATTGACACTACCAAAGAAATAGATGAGATAAAAGCATATTTGGATTGCAGATATATCTCGGCAACTGAAGCTTGCTGGAGAATATTCCAATTTGACATACATTACAGATAGCCAACAGTTGAAAGATTACCATTCCATTTACCTGGAGAGCACACAGTAATATTCGAAGAAAACAAATGTGTTGAAAATGTTGTTTGCATACCTGGAATAGAAAAAACAAAGTTCACTCAAT
Organism: Humulus lupulus; assembly: GCF_963169125.1. NCBI lineage: Eukaryota > Viridiplantae > Streptophyta > Magnoliopsida > Rosales > Cannabaceae > Humulus > Humulus lupulus. Next base: position 26,797,741 of record NC_084802.1, on the reverse strand, counting down.
GGTTGGAGGCAAACAAGAATTATGATGATGCATGAGATCTAACTTATTCGGATTTCCCTATAAGTTGGGTTTGGAATTCAAAGGAGAAAACATGGACTAGGAGAAAAAATGGATTGGCAATTGGAAGAATTTACTTCGCGCATCCTTCGACTGGAGAATGCTTCTATTTGAGAATGTTGTTAAATTTTGTCAAAGGGAGCACTTCTTATGAAAGTATTAGAACAATAAATGGGGTGACATATCCTAATTTTAAAGGCGCATGCTATGCTTTGGGATTGTTAGACGATGATAAAGAGTGGATAGATTGCTTGACTGAAGCTGCAATATGGGCAACTGGAAAAGAATTAAGACATCTTTTCGTCACGATACTTATTCACTGTCAGGTTTCTGATGCATCACAACTTTGGAAATCTATTTATATTGCATTGTCAGAAGACATAACTTCATTGCAAAGGAAGAGATTTAGAATGAATGATCTTAAGTTAACTGAACAACAAGTTGAAGCATACACATTGTTCGAGATTGAAAGTATCATGCTGAAGATGGGAAAAAGTTTGAAAGATATAGATGCAATGCCCATGCCTAATCCATCTTTGATAAGAGACTCGGGTAATAGATTGGTTAATGAAGAGCTTGATTATGACCGAGATCAATTAAAGATATTGCATGAGAAATCATTTGCTGCTCTAAATCCTTGCCAAAAATTAGCTTATAAAGCAATAGTACATTCAGTAGAGAATGAACAAGGCAATTTATTTTTTATCAATGGACATGGTGGTAGTGGTAAAACATTTTTATGGAATACAATAACTGCAAAGCTCAGATCACAATAAAAAATAGTCTTGCCTGTAGCAACTTCAGGCATAACTGCTTTGTTATTGCCTAATGGTAGGACAGCTCATTCACGATTTCATATTCCCTTGAATGTTACAGCAGAGTCGACTTGTGAAATTCGACAAGGCACCCTACTAGCTGGACTTCTTGTGAAAACTTCTTTGATCATTTGGGATGAAGCACCTATGGCAAATAAGTTATGCTTTGAAGCTTTGGATAAGACCTTAAGAGATATTCTAAGAACAAGGTTTGAAAATAGCTCTAACAAACCTTTTGGAGAACTTACAATAGTGTGTGGTGGTGATTTCCGACAAATATTACCAGTTGTCCCAAAAGGTACAAGAGCTGATATTGTTGATGCTAATCTTAACTCATCATATTTGTGGCCATTTTTCAAAATATATGAGCTCAACCAAAATATGAGGCTATATAATGGAAGCTTGACTGGTTTTGAGGCTGCCAAAATAGCTTCTTTTGACAAATGGATGTTGCAGATTGGAGATGGTTCATTATATGATGACATTGATAGACAATTAATTAAGCTTCCTTCTGATATCGCCATAAATCCATCTCAAGATCCAATGAAATCCATAATTAAAGTTATCTACCCATCACTTTTACAAAAGTACAATGATCCTACATATTTGACAGAAAGAGAAATATTAACACCAAAAAATGAAATGGTCTATGAACTAAATGACAAGATTATGAATATTATACCAGGTGAAGGGAGAACATATTTTAGCTCAGACAGTATATGCAAAGCAAGTGTAAAGACAAATGATGAAGATCTTTTGTATCCAGCTGAATGTTTGCATGGTTTGAAATTTAATGGCATCCCTAATCATGAGATGCGACTTAAGGAAGGTGCTCCTGTAATGCTCCTTAGAAATCTAAATCAAACAGAAGGCCTATGCAATGGCACAAGATTGATTATCAGGCATCTTGGTAAATGGTCCATTAGAAGCGACATCATTTCTGGAACAAATATTGGTGAAAATGTCACAATTCCAAGAATTATCATGTCTCCCAATGAATCAAGATGGCCATTCAAGCTTAATAGACGACAACTTCCCTTGGCACCATGTTTTGCCATGACAATCAACAAAATCCAAGGACAATCTCATAAACATGTTGGCTTGTACCTCCCTAAGCAAGTATTCACCCACGATCAATTATATGTTGCTGTGTCCCGAGTTACCACAAGAGAAGGATTAATCATACTAAATGCTGATGATGAGGTGGGAGACCCAACCTTAATAAAAAATATTGTTTACAAAGAAGTATTTCAAAATACCCACTCATAGAAAATCTATTTATTCTAGAAAATGATATAGTCTCCTTATTCATGTCCTTCAAATTCTTACCTTATAAGGTATAAATTTTACTGGTTTTAATAAAATAAATTCTCCATTCCTGCTATTGTACATAGTTCAATTCTATCTTTAGCAATATATATATTTTGAAGCTACATGTGTGTTGACGCCGTTTTTCGTCAACAGTGAAAGAAGAGCACGTAAACAATAACTGATAATGGCCAATTTAAATAAGACAATATAAACACACGATTTTTACGTAGTTCAACAGTTAAATCTGCCTAGTCCACGAGTCTCTATTATTAATACTCAAGATTATCTCTGAGAATTATTCAGGAATGAATTCTTCAGAGTTTTCTCTCAAGGATCAGAATTTTCGGTCCATCACAATGGTGCTTAACCTCTCTATTTATAGAGAAATATGCATAATACTATCGCACATATTTTGGGTAGTTACTCTTTTTGTGTATATGAAATAAATGGCTTTTAATGCCTATAATCAGATATAAAAGGAAACGTCCCCTGAAGACCAGGGGACGTATAACTGTCCAAATAATATCCCACGATTCTAGGGGATTTACAGTAATAAATGAGGATTACATTTCGTATTTACATCACTTATAGATATTCAAGGTGGTTATCATATATCTCCAAGGCTTTAGCTTCCCAGGTTTCCCGCCATCTTTCGAGCTAGAGACATCTCCCGAGGTCACGTGGCTTTCGAGATCGTATGTGCGTCGAGCTCGGGACCCCTGATCCGAGGCCATCCCTGAAGATGGATGCATCTCCGGAGCCACCTTTTCGAGATCATGAACACTCCGAGGTCACCATATTCGAGGTCGTCTATGTCCTGCAGGCTCGATATTTAATCCTGGAGCATATTTCCAACCTTATGAGTCCGCTTGTTTGCGAATCCGAATTTCGAGGTCATATTTAACATAGCTCAAAATCTGGGTGTAACATCTTGCCCCCTCAAAAGTATTTGTTCGAATCCTAAGAGAAGGAAACTTTTGAACTACTTTCTTTGAGAATTGCACCATCACACTTTTGAAAATGGACACGCGTCAGCTGGGTATTGCTCATTTTTTGGTACTTGAGTACCTTGGAAACATGCCCACGATCATCCGTCTGCCACCATTTCGGCGCCATCTTGTCATTGATTCCCATCCGTCCAATCTAGCAAGGATTTCATCCAACGCCCCGGATTAATCCCCCCTTTTCCATCTATATATACGAGACCTCACTCTTCATCTTCATTTTTACCTTCGTTCACCAAAAACAAGAAAAGAAGAAAAATGAAACCATAGACCTCTTTATAAAGTTTCTATTCTGTGCATGTTTTCTCGGCCAAAGAAACAAAGAAACCCCGGTCTGTTCGAGTCCATGAGTTCTTATTTGCAACCTCTTCTTCAATCGACAATCTCTCTGCAATCGCCATTATTGTGTAAGTATGCAATCTTCGTTTTCCATTTTGTCAGTTTTTATTCATGCGGTTCTTGCTGTTCTTGCTGTGTATGTGTATATACTAGTTTACATCCTTAGCATAATATGATAGGAGGTTTTGATCCGATAGGATCTTATGCTTTTTAGACTTCCATACTGGATTTATATCACTGGCTTATACCCAGTTTTCATATTTGAGTGAGGTTCCTATTTTCTGGGTTTTGAAATTTTTAAGCGACGTTTCTTGTACACTAACTTTTTGGGTAAAAAACATGGGCCTTGATAAATGCACGAAACCCAAGGCTGCCTTTCCTGGTTAACCGCCACTCTCTTTTCCCTTGATTTTCGGGATTTTCAAAAAAATTTCCACTCTCCTTCCTTTCCCGTGGAACGCACGTCCTGACTCTTTAATAAGGGTCTAAATTTATAGCTTGTTTTGCTTCTTAACCCCGAGCTCGTAAGTTCGAGCTCGGAACTCTTGCATGCATGGCCCTCACCATTTTTTCTTTCTCGTTAGATGTCACAGAATCTGGAAAGACGGTGAGGGTCGTTGCTGGCAATCCCTTACGAGCCAAAATCTCCGAGCCCAGAATCGCTGTTCGCCCGGAATCAACGTCGGATAGGAGAATATGAGCTTGCGCGCGAGCAAGAGGACATTCGAGCTCACTACCACCACCAGATAGACGAGGTCATAGAGGGGAAGAGGAGAGTTCTTCGGGAGGCCCTCTATCCGGAATCCAATCTAGGACCTAGGCCGATTCCTCTCGATCCTGCATTAAAGGTTACTGTCGCATACCATCCAGGAGAGCTCAACTTTTCGCTAATGGGGGAACCTTATTCCTCACAGCCGAGGAGAGAAATGTTTGAGGCCGAGCACTACTGGAGCTCGGTTACCACAACTAGCCAGATAACTGAAATCCTGGCTTTCCACGGCCTCAGCCTGTCAGACTCCTTGAAGTGTCGACCTCCAGTCGACCATGAACGAAGCTGCTTCGCCCCTGGGGGTCGCGACGCCAGTGTGAAATACGCGGCCTGGAGCCAGGAACACATGAGGGCAGGAGCTCTGTTGCCCTTGAAGTATTTTTTCAAGGACTTCACGAATTTCGTTGGGTTGGCCTCGTTCCAACTCAACACCAACTCTTACAGGGTACTGTCTGCCCTGAGGTCCTTATACCACGAGATGGGGTGGAAAGGACCTTCACCTCAAGAGATCTTGTATCTCTTTTGTCTGAAAAGTAACCCCTCCCGAGCTCGGGGAGGGGATGGCTTTTATTACCTCTCGAGCTATCCCAAGGAGAAGAAGTTCTTTGAAGATCTTCCCAATCATCCGCCCGATTTCAAAAGGGCCTTCTTCTGGACAGACGGTCTGTCCCCGTCTCGACACTATTCGTTCAGGCGGATTCGTAAGTATTCTTGTTATCTTTATTTCTGTGCTCATGACTTTAGCTCTTAGATCCGTACTTAGTAGAAATATGTTGTCTTTCAGCCAATTTTCAGCGTCCTACTCCCGACGATACAATGAAGGAGCATAGAGAGACCCTGCTCCAACTCCCACATGGCAGGAGGTCTCTCTTATACCTTTTACACGAGGATAAGCTCTGAAAGTGCGGGCTTCTGGGGAAGGGCCAGTCCACCTTTGACTGGTCCAATAAAAAATATGAACACTGGGAGCAGGTGCCACTGCCCACAGGCGCCCTTCCTCTGAGGAGAGAAACGAGGTCGCCACTTCCAGTTCGCCCGAGGAGTCCGTTGTCTGGGAATGAGGCTAATGATGAAGCCTCGAGCTCGGATTCAGATGAAGGTAAAGTCCTTCCTACCTCGAGAATGTGGTCCCCCACCTTACTAAAACACAAGCCCAATAGGTTAGTCTCGTGCCCACAGGATAAATACCATTTCTACATATGGAGTTGGGTAGATGACTGTGTCCATAGGTTTGATAGTGGGCTCGGGAAATACGACACCATGTACACCACAGACGAGATGTGGAACGGGATAGCCGTTCAGTATGGGACCAACGATTATAGGGACCTTTCGAGGTTATCGCCCACATATAGGGAAGGCACTCCCCCCGCCTCCTCCGAAGACGGGGGAATTTCATGGTCCCCAAGTTCGAGCTCGGGGGAGAGTTCCAGTTAGGTTTCTTCTATCATCACTTTATATGTCTGTGATACTGAAAAAACTTGTATGCTTCTCTATTATTAACTCATTCTGTGTTGTGACTCGTGCAAGCAAGATGGACTCCGACCTCGACAACATCATTGATGGCGCTGGCGCCAAGAGGAGCAAACATCCCAGAGCGGGGTCGTTTAAGTCCGACCGGCCGGGTAAAGGTCCCAAGAGGTCCAAGAAAACCCCTCCTCCTGCTCCGCCGGCTTCGAGCTCCATCGCCGCGACGACTTCTCAGGCCGGCGCATCCACAACGGTGCCGTCCTCTCAGGTTGTCGCCTCTGCTATGGCGCCGACTTCGCTGGTTGGTCCCTCCATTATGGCTGAGTCCCAACCTCCTGTGGTGGTTCAGTCATCCTTAGTTCCGCCTTCCAGAAGGCCTTCTGCTTATCGATCTCAGAAGCTATCAATTTCCACCCACATGGATGCATATGTGGTCGATAATGCCGCTGGGTCCCACGGATCTACGCTGGTATCGGATGTTATGTCCCGGATCAGCCAGAGCTATGGCAGTCTCAAAGCTCCCCAATGGAAGTGCTTAAATGACACCCGAGACTGCACTGTTCTCTACGAGAAGAGCATCGAGCATACTGCCGCGGTGAGTATCTTTCTATAGTCCTTCCTTTTCTGCTTATAATCACACTGACCTGGAGCTAATGGTGGTTTGTTCCTTTTTTCAGGCTCTTTCCTTCACTGCCCAGCTCAACTATAAGCTGAACAATGAGATCCACTCGAGCAAGTCTCATGCTCAGGAGGCGAAGGATCTCTAGCTCAAAGCATGCAATGATCTGAAGGCAGCGAATGTGGAGCTTGGGGTAGGAGCCAAGGAACGTGAGGACATGGCCACCGAGCTCGGGAAGCTGAAAGCTGAGGTCGAGGAGCATAAGAAGGAGATCACCCAGCTTCAGGAGACCAACAAGAAGCTTGAAGAGGAAAAGGCTGCCACCTTTGACATAATGGAGGATGCAAAAGCTCGTCTCCTTGCTGAGTATAAAGAGAAGAAGGAACAAGCGGTTGACTCAGCCATGTACCGAATGTGGGCCTTCAATGAAAATCTGGACACCAGCTTCTTAGGTCCTCACAAGGCGACATTTCTCGACAGGTGGAATGCTTGGCTCGAGAAGGAAGAGGCTGAGCAGCTCGAGAAGGAGAATACTGCTCGGGATGCCGTTCTGGAGGGAGCCCAGGAGGATAGCCATGCTATTCGTCCTGAGGAATCTGGTGCTGCAGATGCTGAGAAGGCCAAGGAGACTCCTCTTCCTTGACTCTGATTTCGGGGGAACCATTTATTGGGGCTGCGTCCCCTTATTTCTGTAATTATTTTTATTTATGTCCTCGGGGCTGATACAATTTCTTTAGATATTACTTATATATGCTTTACATTTCTTGGCTCGAAATATTTGGCACATTTTATATTGATGAATCAGTTATGTTTATTTAGTCATACAAACATATTATGGATTTAGGTTCGAAGCTCAATGCATTCATGCACAGTTTGTTCAAATTATCCACTTCCGACCTCGTTATTTTTCAAGGTCGGGTATTACTTTAACCATGAACCCGAAAGTACTTATATGGTATGTAATGTGAATGATTTGGTTATATCTTTTTTGTTTAGTCACTTTTCCTCATCCTCAGTTTTTGTTCTGAGGTTAAGAGTTCGAAACTATCTTCTTTAAGATATTCCAGTCTCGATTTCGAAATAGGTTTAGGTTCCTACTTACCATCGATTAGTTTTTTTCTTTTGGCTGGTTTTTTCCAAACCTATTAAGTTTGCACATCTGGTTAACTCCAAATGTTTTCAGTTTTTGATAATTCGGTTATGTCCGAACTATCTCAGCTTGCGTATTTGGTTATATCCAAGTACTTTATATATTTTTGATAATTCGGTTATGTCCGAACTATCTAAGCTCGTGTATTTGGTTACATCCAAATACTTTATATGTTTTTGATAATTCGGTTATATCCGAACTATCTAGGCTCGCGTATTTGGTTATATCCAAATACTTTATATATCTTTGATAATTCAGTTAAGTCTAAACTATCTAAGCTCGCGTATTTGGTTACATCCAAATACTTTATATTTTTTGTATATGTTATTTTATTTTTTAAGCTGATGGTATATGTACCAATGATGCCCCCTTAATATCCTATGAGTGTGACCATAGGTTATTAAATTAAGAGAGATTGCAAAAATAAAAAGAAATAACATATTTGAACGAAATGGATCTTTTATTTGATGACATTCAAAAACAAATAAGCTAATACAAATAGAAACTCATGGTTATAGGCAACACTTTTCCTACACTACTGATAGTAAGGTCTAAGGTGTTCGCCATTCCATGCTCGCGGTACTAGGCTCCTGTCCAATCTCGCAAGTTTGTACACACCAGGTCGGATGACTGACTCTATCTGGTATGGTCCTTCCCAGTTTGGCCCGAGCACTCCAGCTGCCGGATCTCAAGTTGCCAAGAATACGCGTCTTAACACCAGATCTCCCATTCCGAATTTTCGATCTCGAACCCTCTTGTTGAAATATCTGGTAGTTCGTTGCTGGTAGGCAGCGTTTCTCAGCTGGGCCTCTTCTTTTTTTTCTTCAATCAAGTCTAAGGTCTCCTCGAGCTGAGTATGGTTTGAATTTCGGTCGTAAATCTGAGTTCGAATCGTTGGGATTTTGACTTCTATGGGTAACATTGCCTCGCAGCCGTATGCTAGAGAGAACGGGGTATGTCCTGTCGAGGTTCGAGCCGTTGTCCTATATCCCCAAAGGACTTGGGGCAATTCCTCGGGCCACCGTCCCTTTGCTTCCTCCAACTTTTTCTTTAGAGAACTCTTGAGAGTTTTGTTCACAGCTTCGACCTGGCCATTCGCTTGAGGGTGAGCCACTGATGAAAAACTCTTTATTATACCGTTCTTTTCACAAAAATTGGTGAATAGGTCCCAATCGAACTGGGTTCCGTTATCGGATACGATCTTCCTCGGCACTCCGTATCGGCACACGATGCTTTTTACAACGAAATCAAGGATCTTCTTTGAGGGTATAGTTGCCAACGGTTCAGCCTCCGTCCATTTTGTGAAGTAATCCACGACGACTATAGCATATTTCACTCCGCCTTTGCCAGTCGGGAGAGAGCCTATGAGGTCGATGCCCCATATCGCGAAAGGCCATGGGGATGTCAACATGGTCAGCTCGGATGGTGGGGCTCGGGGTATCGTGGCGAATCTCTGGCATTTGTCACACTTCTTCACATACTCGAAAGAATCCGTTTTAATGGTTGGCCAGAAATATCCCTGGCGTATGATCTTCTTGGATAGGCTATGCCCCCCGGTGTGATCTCCGCAGAACCCTTCATGAATTTCTTCAATGATTTTCTTAGCTTCGGGAGGGGTTACGCACCTGAGTAACGGCATGGAATATCCCCTTCGGTATAGCCTTCCATCCAAGATTGTGTAACGGGGAAGCTGATACATCAACTTTCGAGCTTGGTTCCAATCTTTTGGAAGAACTCCATTTTCGAGATAATCAACTATGGGGGTCATCCAGGTCGGCTCTGTTTCGATCATACACACATCTTCCTCTTCTGGCTCGTTAGTGCTAGGTTCTGATAGGTGTTCTACGGGCACAACACTCAACTCTTCATTTTCGGTGGACGTGGCGAGTCGAGCTAAGGCATCTGCATTCGAGTTCTGCTTGCGGGGAACCTGTTCGATTGTATAGAATTCGAAACACTCTAACGCAGATTTTGCCTTCTCCAAATAAGCTGCCATTCTCGTGCCACGAGCCTGATATTCACCCAAGATTTGATTAACCACGAGCTGGGAGTCACTGTAGCAATGTATAGCTTTAGCTTTGAGCTCCTTAGCTATACGAAGTCCTGTGAGTAGGGCCTCGTATTCTGCCTCATTATTCGATGCTTTAAAGTCAAATCTTAGGGCAGAATGAAATCTGCTTCCTGCGGGGGTAACCAAAATGACCCTTGCCCTTGCTCCATTTTCATTTGACGAGCCGTCGCCGTAAAGTTTCCACAGCTCGTGGGCCGTGGTTATTACCTCGTTGTCGGCTATACCCGTACATTCCACTATAAAGTCCGCCAATGCCTGTGCCTTAATGGTCGTTCTTGGGTGGTAGGTGATCTCGAACTGTCCGAGCTCAACAGCCCATTTAAGAAGCCGACCTGAAGCTTCTGGTTTAGATAGGACTTGCCTAAGTGGTTGATCAGTCAGTACATGGATAGGATGTGCCTGAAAGTAGGGGTGGAGCTTACGGGATGAATGAATTAGATTGAGCGCGAGTTTCTCCATCAATGGGTACCTTGACTCTGCCCCCAGTAATCTTTTACTGATGTAATAAACGGGTCTTTGCACCCTCTCTTCTTCTCGGACGAGCACCACACTTATCGCGTGTTCGGAGGTTGAAAGGTATAGGTACAGTATTTCTCCCATTTCAGGTTTTGACAGGATGGGTGGTTCCGCAAGGTGCTTTTTGAGCTCCTGAAAGGCCAGCTCGCATTCCTCTGTCCATTCAAATTTCTTACCTCCTCTCAGTAAGTTAAAAAATTGAAGACCACGATCTGTAGATTTCGAGATGAATCTGCTTAGGGCTGCCATCCTACCAGTCAGGCTTTGGACATCTTTGTGCCTTCGAGGTGAGGGCATATCAATCAGGGCCTTGATCTTGTCGGGGTTAGCCTCAATTCCATGGGAGTTCACAATAAAGCCCAGGAATTTTCCTGAAGATACCCCAAAAGTGCATTTCTGAGGATTTAGCTTCATGTTATACTTCCTGAGCACGCCGAAGCACTCTTCAAGGTCATCAACATGGTTCTTGTTGAGCTGTGACTTTACAAGCATGTCATCAACATAAACCTCCATGTTGTTCCCTATTTGTTCTGAAAACATCATGTTTACGAGCCGCTGGTATGTGGCTCCAGCATTCTTGAGCCCGAATGGCATGACATTATAGCAATATAGCCCTTTATCTGTGATGAAGCTCGTGTGTTCTTGGTCGGGGGCATGCATGGGAATCTGGTTATATCCAGAATAGGCATCCATGAACGACATCAGGCCATGCCCTGCCGTGGCATCTACGAGCTGGTCAATCCTTGGTAACGGAAAACAGTCTTTTGGGCAAGCTTTGTTGAGATCCGAATAGTCAATACAGGTTCTCCATGTCCCATTGGGCTTTGGGACCAACACCGGATTGGCTACCCAGTCAGTGTAAAAGGCGTCCCTAATGAAATGGTTTGCCTTTAACATGTCAACCTCCTCCTTCAGTGTTTTCTTTCTGTTTTCGTCCAGCTGTCTTTGCTTTTGTTGCTTTGGGGGAAAGCTTTTGTCTATGTTTAGAGTGTGGCTTGCTACATTCGGGCTTATTCCTACCATGTCTGAGTGCGACCACGCGAAGACATCCTGGTTTTTCTTCAGAAAGCAAATTAATTGCTATTTTGCCTCATCTTGGAGGTGTTTTCCGATCTTCACTTTCTTCGAGGTATCAGTTTCTTCGAGCTCCTCTAAAGGTTCGAGGTCAGCTTTCTCCTCAATCCTCGGATCAATCTCCTCGTCAATTTCTAAAACTGTTCCGTCTTTGTTTTGTATGATAACGAGTGCTTGAGCGCTCGTTTGTTTCTTTCCCCTCAAGGAGATGCTATAGCATTCTCTCCCTGCCAACTGGTCTCATTTTAATGTCCCGACTCCGCTGGGGGTCGGGAACTTAAGGGATAGATGCCGTACTGATGAAACTGCCCCCAGCCCGACCAGGGCGGGTCTCCCGAGCAGCACATTGTAGGCGGATGGTAAGTCTACCACCACGAGCTCCATTATCTTGGTCACCGAGACTGGATAGTCTCCCAAGGTCACGGGGAGTTCAATGGATCCCATACAGGTAGTTCCTTCTCCTGAAAAGTCGTACAAAGTAGTTGCACATGCTTTCAGGTCGCGAAGGGAGAGTCCCATCTTCTCGAGGGTTGCTTTATAGAGGATGTTGATTGAGCTCCCATTATCTATGAGAACTCGGTGGACCCTTTTATTGGCCAACTGAAGAGTAATGACCAGCGGATCATGATGAGGGAATTGAACATGGGAGGCGTCTTCCTCGGTGAAGGTTATTGGTTGCGTCTCAATCCTCTGGCTTTTTGGTGCCCTGGGTTCGGGTTCATAAGGAGACCCATCCCCTGTCTTCAACTCGTTAACATACCTCTTTTGGGCATTCCTGCCCCGTCCTGCGAGGTGAGGCCCTCCCGAGATGGTTATTACATCCTCTCCATCTATTGGCGGGGGCCTATCTTCTTCCCGAGATCGGGAGTTATTGTTTTGTGTGGTCGGAGGCGCGGCTACTCTCTGGCTCGCGGCCGCCTGACCAGTACTCTGGTTTTTGACATAATGCCGGAAGTAACCTCTCGAGATCAACCCTTCGATCTCGTCCTTCAGTTGTCGACATTCATCGGTTGTATGTCCGGTGTCTCTGTGGAACCGACAATATTTACTGGAATCCCTCTTGGATTTTTGATTTCTCATCAGGTCAGGACGCCTAAAGGGGACCTGGTTCTCATTAGCCAGGTATATGTTCTCTTGAGACTTATTGAGCTCGGTGTATACCTTATACACGGAGAAATACCTCTCCCCTTTCTTTTTCTTTCCTCCCTCAGCTTCGGGGTTACTTCCTTATTAAATCTTGTTAAGTAACTCTTCAATGTTTCGCCCGGTTGCTGCCGGACGTTAGTTAAGGTGGATGCTTCTGGTCTGACCCCCACCATTGCTCTGAACTGCTTCTTAAAGTCTTTGGACAACTGCTCCCATGAGGTTATTGAGTGTCTCTTATACTTTTCGAACAACTTTTGGCAGGTCCTGCCAATGATGTTGGAAACAACATGCACCTGAGCTCGTAACCCACGTTACTGGCTCTCATGATAGTGTTGAACGTGCTGAGGTGACTACACGGGTCGGTCTTTCCTTCAAACGTAGGGACGTGAGGAATCCGAAACCCTTGAGGAAATTGAGTGTCAGAAATATGGGGAGCAAACGGCTCGAGCTCCTCATCAGAGTCCTCATATCGACCATTTCCTCATTCATTCTTTAAAAGCCTAAAGGCTCTTTCGAGCTGATCGATTCTTTCTTGGACTGGGTCAGTAGGAGGTGCTGTCTGGAATTGACTATCATTGATAGTGATTCCAGGCTCGCGTCTCCGCAAGGGATCTCTACGTTTATTCAAGCGATCCCTCAGGTCCGGATTTGTTTGATCTCCATTCCCCCGACTCTGATTCAGATGATTTCGCAGGTCGGGACGATTCTTGCGACTTCCAGTATTCTTACGACCTCGGTCGTGTTTACTGACGGACCTGGTCTCTCCGGACTCATAACTGGTGAAACTCATTGCTCGGTTGTTTCGCGATGAATTCTTTCCACGTCGCCTCATCTCCGCAGTGCGAGACCGAGACGTCTGACTTCTCTCAGATGGAGCGCCTCTCCGCTCCTGGAAAGTCTCTCTGTTTCCCTGTCTTTCAACCGCACGCCCTTGATCCTGATCTCGAACAGGTTGAGCATTTCTGCGTGGGGGCGAAGGATATCTTATGGGTGACGAAGGGAACCGTATAGGCGACGGTGGCTGCCACCCTTGTCGCGGTCTAGAGGGTCCAGAATTTGCCCGAGATGGGTTAGTCGCATTCGGTGCGCTCCCAGGTACCTGAGTCCGAGCCTCTATAGTGGTTCAGTTATTCTCAGCTCCTGCAGGCACTTCTACAGGCGGGTTAGCCAGGGCCCGAGCTTGAGTACTCCTCTGGGGCCTAGGTGGAGCGGATGGCTCCGCTGGTGCCGGAGGTTGAGTCGGCCTCCTTGTGGCAGCATCCTTTCGTGGACGCCCGCGGGGCCTCCGGGGAGGAACATGTACGTCCCTTGGAGGAGGGACTTGGTTTTCGCGCGGAGGCGGGGGCTGAGCCACCTGCGCCTCTGCGGCTATCCTTGTCAACTCCTCATTCCGTTTGTTGGCCTCTGCCAACAGCTGCTTCAGTTGCCGGTTTTCAAGTTCTACAATGGGAACGTACCGCTTAGGATTGTAGTACATATCCTCATCTCTTGGTGGAGGAGGTGGTCCCCGGGAATCAGAGGACCCACTTCTCTCTTCAACATTCGGGTTCTCCATTGGTTGTTTTCCAGGACGTCTTGGGTAATTTTCCTCAGGGGTGTTCTGATTGTTTGTGGCCATGATTTTCTCAGGGATGAATGCTTAAGGATCTCAATGAAAGCACCAAACTGTTGACGCCGTTTTTCGTCAACAGTGAAAGAAGAGCACGTAAACAATAACTGATAATGGCCAATTTAAATAAGACACTATAAACACACGATTTTTACGTGGTTCAGCAGTTAAATCTGCCTAGTCCACGAGTCTCTGTTATTAATACTCAAGATTATCTCTGAGAATTCTTCAGGAATGAATTCTTCAGAGTTTTCTCTCAAGGATCAGAATTTTCGGTCCATTACAATGGTGCTTAACCTCTCTATTTATAGAGAAATATGCAGAATACTATCCCACATATTTTGGGTAGTTACTCTTTTTGTGCATATGAAATAAATGGCTTTTAATGCCTATAATCAGATATAAAAGGAAACGTCCCCTGAAGACCAGGGGACGTATAACTGTCCAAATAATATCCCACGATTCTAGGGGATTTACAGTAATAAATGAGGATTACATTTCGTATTTACATCACTTATAGATATTCAAGGTGGTTATCATATATCTCCAAGGCTTTAGCTTCCCAGGTTTCCCGCCATCTTTCGAGCTAGAAACATCTCCCGAGGTCACGTGGCTTTCGAGATCGTATGTGCGTCGAGCTCGGGACCCCTGATCCGAGGCCATCCCTGAAGATGGATGCGTCTCCGGAGCCACCTTTTCGAGATCATGAACACTCCGAGGTCACCATATTCGAGGTCGTCTATGTCCTGCAGGCTCGATATTTAATCCTGTAGCATATTTCCAGCCTTATGAGTCCGCTTGTTTGCGAATCTGAATTTCGAGGTCATATTTAATATAGCTCGAAATCTGGGTGTAACAATGTGTTTATATTATTGTAAATTACAATATTAACTTCATTACACAAACATAGTAGTAAAAAAAAAAATGAGTATTAACTAATTTCAATATTATTCCTTACCTTATTTGTTTCACAACTCATCTAATCAAAATAATACTACATATGATTTTTTTTCCCCAAATCGTGAATTACATTAACTCTTTTATTTATTTACTAAATATAATATTCATTGTTATTCTAAAATGAATCAACAAATATGTATATATATATAAATGATTCTCAAACATCAAAAGATCATGATTCATATTATGTTACTCATTTAGTGTAAATGTTAACAACTCCTTAAATTATAAATTCTAAATATATATATAAAAAAAAACTTAAAATTTAAAAAAAAAAAACCAAAATCTTATTTTTCAAAAAATAATTATAATACTAATTATTATAAATACCTGGCGAGCCGCGGCTATATTGCCTAGTTCATTAATAAAAGAAAAAAAGAAAAGGGTAAGATGAACTCACGTGTACAATGGAGCGAGAAAGTTCAATTATAGCATCTTTGTTCCAACTTGGGGCAATACATAATATGATACTTTTTAAAATTACTCAAGTTGCGTGGAAGTGATATCAAATTGGGGCAGTTGCATATATTGGTAGTCTCAAGGGAAGGAAGGTTTCCAATCTCTTCAATCCCTTCTAGTGCTGCTGTCAAATTGGAGCAGTGACGTATCCTGAAATCTTGAAGGGAAGGAAGGTTTCCAATTCCTGGAAGCAGTGAAGTCACTGGGCAATTATCTATGGTGACAGACTCGAGGGAAGGAAGGTTACCAATGCCTTTTAGCAATGAAATCAACTTGGGGCAGCCGTATATATAGACAGACTTAAGGGAAGGAAGGTTCCCAACCCCTTCCAGTAGTGATGTCAAATTGGGGCAGCTATATATCGTGATAGACTCAAGGGAAGGAAGGTTCTCTCTCCCTTCCGGAAGTGTTGTCAAATCGCGGCATTCCTTAATGGTGATTGACTTGAGGAATGAAATGTTGGCTTGAGTGTTCTTCCCCCTCATCATTATCCACGTTTCTTGGAATGACTTTGAACTACTTGCAGTGAGATCAAGTGTTTCAATACATGGAAACAAGGGCATTGAAGTGAGGTTAGGGCACTTCCATATGTTTAGATCGGAAAGACGAGGAAATGATCTAATCCCATTACCATCTGATCCCCTCTTCCACCACCACCACTTGAGATTTGGACATTTTTCAATACAAAGACTCACCAGGGATGGAAAGAACAAGTGGGCATCATCAAAGTATTCATCTTCGGCCGAGGAGCACATGTACGCTGCTTCAACAGAATTAATGTTAAGTTCCTTGAGAGAACGCAATTGATCTAATTTTGGGAGATATTGGCAATTCTTACATTCGTATAACTCCAATAGAACAAGGTTATCCAATGAAGAAAGCCAACCTCCGAACTCACGCCCATGAAATTCCACACTTGCAACTCTTTTACACTGGAAGGTGGCTGCAAACCTTCTAGTGCCATCTCCTCATTTTCCATCATATTATTGCCATCATCAACTTCTTCCCACTTTAAAATCAACAGTTGAAGATTATGCTTCCCTTCACAAATGACTCGCTTTAAAGTTGGTGCCGTGGATTTTGATGCAACATAGTTTGTGTGTCTCAGTCTTTCAATTCTTAAGCCTCCTTGTAAGTTGTTAATAAGGTTGCTCACTTCAGGAAACCCACTCGACTCAGATGCAACAAATCTATCTAATGTGTGAAGGGAAGTCATATACCCAAATTCAGGGGGCATCTCTGTCAAACTTGAACATCCTTCAATAATAAGATGCCTTAAGTTGACTAATTTCTTCATGTTTCGAGGTAATCTAACAAGGTTTTCACAACCTACGAGATTTAGAGTCTGCAAATTCTGTAATCTTACCAAAGAGCTTGGAAGCGTTTTTAATTCAGAATCATAAGAAAGATTAAGATATCTCAAATGTTCCAATTCACACAAATTCTTTGGCAACACCTCAATGTCCATGCGGGAAAGACTCAAAGCTCGTACACACTTAAACTTGGACAAATAATCCTCAAGTTTAGAGAAGCCCAAATATCGACAATTATGTAAAAGAAAAGTTCGAAGTCTTTTTTGTTGAGAAAAGAATTCTAAAATCTCACTTGATTTGTGGGTTTCTAGATCAAAATCAAAATCAGCTAATGACATGTGAAGATGTTTTCCATTAGAGATTTTAGTATTCTGATTGATTATGACACTATCTGATCCCGCCACCAAAACAGCCACATCATGCATGAGGTCATGCATTTTACATGAAATTATTATGTCACCAAAATTATGCAGGCTGCCTTGTTTTGGTTCTTGAAAAAAGGATCTCCATAGGAGATTTATAAAATACTCATAGCCATTATCTTCAAGACATTGGTTTTTGTGATCAGAGCATTTTATAAATCCTTGTGCCATCCAAAGTTGAATCAACTCACCCACACAAATTTCATGATCTTTTGGAAACAAACTACAGAAAGCAAAACAATGCTTCAAATGTGAAGGGAGATGGTTATAACTTAGCTTGAGGGTGGGTAAGATGTAATTTTCATTTGATCTATTTTTGCAAATTCACTATTCAGAAACCATGACAACTCCTTTTCTGGGTTTTGAGACTGCCATAATCTTACCTGCAATAATCTTCCTATTGTCCTTATGGCCAAAGGAACTCCCTTGCACTTTTCTACAACCTCCATCCCTAGCTCCATTATTTTTGAGCCCTCAACCGGCTCTTGTTCTTTCTCGAATGCCATTCTTTTGAATAAGTACCAAGACATATCTTTGCTCAAACCTTTTACTTTAAATGGCTGAACTGTCTGAGTTATCCTAGAAACCATTTCACTGCGAGTAGTTACTAAGACTCTACTACCCCTTCCTCCACACTTTAACAACATCTCCAATTTATGCCATTCTTCACCATGCTCATTCCACACATCATCCAATACTAAGAGGTATTTCTTTCCACTTAGCTTACTTCTAAGTTCATTTTGTAACTGTTCCAACTCAAGGTTTCCTAGATTGGTACAAGTATCCGACTTTATAATTTTTGCAACTAGTAAATCGACATCAAAAACATCAGAAACACACACCCACATTTTGAGTTCAAAATGTTTTTGGACTTTCTCATCATTGTAAACATATTGAGCTAGTGTGGTTTTTCCTAACCCTCCAATACCTACTATTGGAATGAAAGACACATCCTCTTCAAACTCCATTTCCACCAACAATTGAATAATTTCCTTCTTTTCATCCTCTCTCCCAATAACTTCCTCTTCACTCACATAAGAGTAGGTCTCCCTCATACTACTTCCACTAGCAACTATTGTTTCTTTTGGACGATGAGTTAAGTTAAAGTTGTTGCTAACGACTCTTGTATCATCTAGTTTTTCTCTTATATCTTTAATCTGATGACCCATCTTAATACGAAAAACTAGCTGATTAGAGCTGGAGAAGAAAACACGTACCTGTCTGGTGAATTTATTCCCAGACATCACTCTACGTTGCATAGCTTTTGTATGAAACTTGTCCACCAAGTCATCAGCAACAAAAAATGCGTCTCCAAGCTGTTTGAGCCAAGCTTTGACACTATTATCGACAGCCATCTTCTGTTCTGCATCAAGAAGTACACCTTTAACTATGTTTGTCGTATCAACAAGTTTCTGAAACTCGTCCTTCACACAGTAAAGCACTCCAACCTCTTCGAATGCTGCAGAATGCAACATCTCAACAAGACTTTCAGCAACATTGAATAAAACTCCTTCGGCCATTGTTGTTTTAGAAGGTGAGATAAAGCAGGCAAGTATGTTTTTTGAGTAATTAATGTCTTAGTTTGAGATGAGTAATGACATATAAGAAAATGAAAATAAACAATACATATATTTATTGGTTTATATAAGCACCACGACTTTATTTCATCTTGACTTATAGGCATCATTGATGTAATCAAGTCCCACTGCTTTATTATTTCTTGTCTTTTAGGTATCATTGAAAACTGATTGAGCCCACTGCTTTTGAATTGTGTGTGTAGGGGATTTTTCTCAAATGATTTGTTTGATCTTTTCTTCGGGGGGAATATTGTTTTTATTATCCACAAAGAATAAATTGCTTCCATGTTATTTTGATATCAATTCATTCAAGTGGTCATGCCAAAGGAAAGAAAAAGAAATAAATAGATAATAATAGTGGTAGTAGGCTTTGGTTGGCAACATTTTGCTTTAGAGAAGCTAGCTATAAAGATTAGCTTTACAGAGAATAACTTTTTACATTAAGCCTCTATGTTTGGTATGGAGGAAAGAAAATAAGAAAGATGGAAAAAGTAAAAGAAAGAAAAGAAATATATTTTCTCACCCACTTGTTTCGGAAGAGAGGAAATAAAGTTACTTTATTTTATTTGTTTGGTATTTGAGTTAAAATTTAGAGAAAAGAAATATATTTTGACATTTTAGCCCTTATATTTATATGTTGTTTATACTCATATTAATCTTTATATGTATTTTTTATTATTTTGACCCCAAAGTTTTATAAATTATTCTGCCTATTATTTAAAATTAGATATTTTTTTAAATAAATAATTATGTCTACCTTCTCTATTTTTTTTTCTTTTCTGACATATTCTTAAAATAAAACATATAAATAATAATGTTATAAAATTTAGACTAAAAGTAAATAAAGGAGCAAATATAAAAGCTAAAATTAATATATATTATTTTTGAGCGATATATAAAAATATGAAGATAAAATATAAATGAATGATTTTAACATAGAAAGTTAAAAAAAGTATTGTGAACAAATTAATAAAATAAATATAAATAGGATGTTTATATTGATAGTAGTAATGACATTCATATTCATGTATATATAAAATAAAAAAATATTTTAAAAGAATTAATTTATTAAAAAGGAAATAGAGAAAATGTAGGAGTAACACAAGATTATTTTAATGAAATAAAATTATTAAGCATTTTCTCCTATTTTCTCTCCAATTTGGAGAGAAAATATTTGTTGTCGATCCCACTTTTTTTTTTTCCTCTCACTTTTCTTTCCCTCCACATTTTCTCTTCTACCAAACAATATTCATTTTTGCTTCTCTCAAGTTTTCTCTCCAAAACTTTCTTTCCTCCTATTTTTCTTTCCTAACAGTGTGTTTGGTAAGATGGATTGATTGATTTAATAATGTGGATTGGGCTAATCCATCCTTAGCCAATATGTGTTTGGTATAGAAGGAAGTATTGAGGAAAGGATGGAGGTGTGGATTCTAAATCCATCAGGCCCTCCAAAATTAATCCTCTTATTAGGAGGGATTGTCAAGCTTAAAAAAAAGAGAAAAAAGTAAATTGATGGGAAGACATCTCATTACACATATATCTCTTTTTTGCCATTAATTCTAATTACAACAACGAATTCATCTTTCTGGAAGAGATTTGAAATCTTTGGAGAAAGCCTACCAAAATTCTCTACAAATTACAAAATACTTTTATGAGGTTTTTTTTTTTTTGCTTATTTTTTCCTTCCTATTTTTATTTATAAAATTATTTGATTATTTTTTATTTTAAAATTTATAATTTTTGATTTTGTTTGAGAAAAACTTGGAGAAAGAAGAAGGATTTTTTTTTTGTTAATTGTGTTTGAGAAGAAAAACTAGAGAACTAGAAAGAATCAATTTTTAAGATTTTTGTAGGTTGAGAAAATACGATATTTCCACAAAAAAAAAGTAAGAAGAAAGAAAGATTTTTGTAGTCTTCAACATGAATAGCATAAGAAAAAAAAAAAGGAAAACATAGTTATAACTCAGTACAAAAAATCTTAACAAACTTGATTATACTTTATGCTTTTATCTTTTTTAGTTTTTTTTTTGGGTCAAATGCAATTAAGGTTTGAAGACTTATGTACTTTTAGATTCTATATTTATATGTTTTAGATAAGAAAAACTGGTTAAATTTATCAATATATATATATACATTAATTTGAAAGATATTAACATTAACTTTACTATGAAATATTATTTTTTTTCATAGTTTTCTTTTATTTTTTGTACACGAACTCATGATAAGATCTATTTTTAGGTAATCATATTCTGAATACAAAAGAGTAATGCAATTTAATATATATATATATATATATTTTATGAATATGGCTGGAAAGACATGATAGATGTTAGAATTTATTCATCTTTTCTTATATTGTTAGATGATTGATTTTTTTTTTTTGTATTGAAAACACATGAAACTAGTTAGTATCTTGAAAATATTTGTACATTGTTTTGATGTATAACTAAAGTGTAATAAGTAGATGGATGAAGATGAAATTTTGGATCTAAGTATTGAGGAAATTTAATATGAAAATCATGAAGGGACTCAAATGGATATTGATGAGAAATATTTCATAAGCTTCCTTAGTAGTTGGGAATGTCAAAGACAAATGGCTGTTGTGCAAATAGTTTGTTATGTGGTGCACTTGCTTTATGTAATGAAACTAGGGAATTTTTCAAATTATATGGACAAAAGCCTTAGAAATAACAGTATTGAAAATGAAAATGTACAGAGTGAGCTCATGCTACGCCTTAGTACGAATGGAAAATGTTGTGATATAATTTGAATGAGTCCATTGGCATTTGGTAGGCTATGTGAATTATTACGAGACACTTGTCGCCTTAAGATAACAAAAACTCAATAGTGGAAGAACAAGTGGCCAAATTTCTATACATATTAGCACATAATGTGAAAAATAGAATGATGGTTTTCTTTTTTTGTTGATCTGGTGAGACAATGAGTCGATATTTTCATGAGGTGTTGCGTGCAGTAATTTCTATAGAAGATCAATTTTTAAGACAACCAAATGGAGCGGAAGTACCACAACAAATACTTAATAGTCAAAGATTCTATCTATACTTTAAGGTACTTAAGTATCTTGAGCAACTTATATATAAACTAGTGATGATTCTTATTTTAATAAAATAAAATATTTTTTTTTACATATTTTAGGATTGTGTTGGTGTAATTGATGAAACACATATTCGAGTGAAAGTATCGAAGAAGGATGCACCTCGATATCGCAGAAGAAAAGACTATACTACACAAAATGTTATGGCAGCATGTGACTTTGACATGAGATTTAGTTATGTCTTACCTGGTTGGTGATGGACCCAAAACGGATATGTTTAAATATTTATACTCGCAAGCGCACGAATCGTATTTATAGAATAGTTTTCGTGTAAGCACGAGGTCGAACCCAAATGAGTTGCCTAAAATAAAAAAGAAAACTATTTTAAATCAAAAGTAATAAATTCTAACCTAGTTCCAAAGATTGATGAGTTTTAATATTATGAACATAAAATAAAAGATTGAAAAATAAAGCTATTTAAGATAATGAAAATAAACCAATAATGATTTGACAATAAGTGTTAAAAGAAAAGATTATTAAGATACTAGAATGCACAAAATGTAAGTTTAATAATATTTATTAGTATATTGATTCCCAAGTTTTAGTGATAGTTAAAATAATTTAAACTATCCTTTTCCAAAAAGATTTATAATTTTAAACACAAATTTCTTATAAAAAGATAGGATTTTTCTTCACTTTTCAAAATTATAATTTCAAAGCATTTAGTGTAAATCAATCTAACGAAATAACAAATAAATCAATGAACATTATTTATAAGGCAAAACATAATATTTTTGTTCTAAGCATGGATGTGTACAATTTAATGACACATCTTACACAAAGAATATTATGTTTATGCACTAATGAAGAACAAAGTGTAAATATGTTCTAACAATCTAAAATACAAGATATTTAAGATGAAAGAAATATATGAAGAAGAAAAATCCATAAACTTTGTTGTATTACAAGGGAAATCAACATACAACATAAATATTACCTAGTTACAAGTTGCTTCATCATGATCTTAATAATCTTATGAAAAAGATTAGAAGCACATAACTAGAGTAGAAATTACAAAATAAATGACATACATACTTGCAAAATGCTCTTGAAAAACTCAAATGGAAGAGAGAATGATAGAGAGAAAATGGGAGACAAAAGATGGTAACCAAAAATTAAGCACCCCAAAATGGTCTTCAAAACTCTTATTTATAGCCAAAATGAGATTATTAAAATAATCAATTTAAATTAAGTAAATTGATTAAATTAATAATAATATGGTAAATAGGGGTAAATTGTAGGAGTGATGATGATTTTGGGGTAAAAAAGTGTGTAGAAAATGGGTAAAAAGGTGGCATTTTAGACAAGGGGACAATAAGCAAATTTATGGGCTCAAGAGGTGTTTGTACGGCAGTGACAGGCGGCTGGGAGGTTCGGGGCCTGCTGGGCAAGTTGGGGACCTGGGCCGGTTGGGTTGAAGAGGAGGAAGGCCCACGTTTGGGCTTGGAAGAGCATGCTGGGCATGATTTGGGCCTGGCTTCATATATGCGGCTGGGCATTGTCTTGGCGTGAAGGAGAGCTGCTGAAGAGATGGCTTGGGACTTGGTGGCATCAGGTGTGAAGTGATGTTGAATGGATGACAGCTGGCGGCTGGAGGATAATTTGCTGGAAGGGAAATGGCTGCTTGGTTGGAGACACCTGCTGAGCCTTGGGGCTGTGCCAGACGCAAGGCTGGGAGAGCCAGATGGGCTTCACGCTGGGCCTGGTGAGGAGAAAGGCTGAGATGCTTTCAAAAATGCCATTATCCATCTCTTTTTCAGCAAAAATGCCACTCTTTATCTTTATTTTTCTTGCTTTTCAAGAGCAAAAATACACCAAAATCCCTAACAAAAGAAACATAAATTAAATCAAATTCAAATATTTTCAATTATAAAATAAATCATATTAGTTCATTGAAAATATTAATTAAGACTTAATTTAATTGAACATTTAGTTTCACTAAAACAACATTTTTTATACCTCAAACTAAACAACATTAATTCAAATAATTAACTACAATATTTTACAACAAAATAACTATAAAAACACACAAAATTATATAAAGTCAAAATAAGACTAATAAATTTAAAATTACTTAAAAACTTAATAAGTTAATTAAAAACTCAAGAACTAAGCAACAATTAGCATATAAAATATGGTAAAATAACTCTATTTTGTAGAGTTATCAGTTGGGAAGGGATGAAATTTGATTTGAGAGTCATAAAAAAATGCTTTAGTGAGAGAAGATAAACTTATTATTCCTAAAGGTAAGATATGTTAAGTAAGATACAATTTTAGTTTGTAACTTAACTAAATTATGGTTTTTTTATAGGCAAATATTATTTGGTAGATGCTGGTTATATGTTACGAAGCCTTCTAACTCCTTATAGAGGAGTTCAATATCATTTGAAAGAATATTCAACATGTGCTCCTCAAAATTCTGAAGAATTGTGCAATCTAAGACATATTGCACTGCGAAATGTTATATATAGAACTTTTGGAGTTTTGAAAAAGTGATTTCCTATTATATCTGGAGCAACAGAACCACATTATCCAGTTGAGACAATTAGAAAAATTGTACTAGGGTGTTGCATACTACATAATTTTCTTATGGGTATAGATCCACATGAAAATCTAATCAGTGAAGTTGATCAAGAGATTTTAAGTCAAATTTCACAAGGAGATGAAGTTTATACAAGAATTAATGACGTCGAAGATGCTAAAAAAGGGGTAGCCATAAGAAATGATATAGCACAAAGGATGTGGAATGATTACAATAATGGTGGAGATTAATCTAGTATGGACATATGTTAAGAAATACTTCTTTTCTTTGAAAATTTCATTATTGCACTTTCCTATGAAACATTATTTTTTGATAAGTGAATATTAGTTTATCATGAGATTTATTATGCTATTAGAAAATCATTTTATTTTTAATTTATTTTGACAACTTGTGAATATGACTAAAAAAGCAAGCAACAACATTGAAGGAGATCAACCAAAGAAAGACATAGTGAAGTGGAGTGATCATATGGATGTTGTATTAATTGATTCATTATTGGAGAAACAAGTTAATGGAAATTGTGTTGATGGAAATTTTACATCAACTGCTTATAACAATGTGTTGAAAGTTTGTCGAGAAGAGCTCAAATATCCATTTCACAAAGAACATTTGAAGAATCGCATCAAAACTTTAAAGAGTCACTTCAATACTTGTCATGATATATTTAAAGGACTGAGTGAATTTTCTTGGAGTCCAACAACAAAGATGTTTGAGGCAGAGGCTTAAGTTTGGAATACTCTTTTAGAGGTTAGTTTTGTTTTTTCTTTCTTTCTTTCTTTTTGTATACTTATTAGTTATTCACTTGACATATTATGTTTTAAATGTGTTAGCCTCAAAAGCTGCTTTATAATTTTGATGTTTGATATGGTTTTGATTTATAAGGTGTTATATGTTTATTTTTATATTTGTGACTTTATATTTATTCTTGTGTTTATTTATATTACAAGCTATAAGGGAGGGTGCCTTGAGTGCAAAAGAAAAAAAAAATCCAACAATGGGAAAAATAGGGAAGTTCAACCCAATTTGTAGACTTGGATCGACAAGAAGAGGTAACATAAAAAAATCTTGACCCTCTTAATTCACACTTTAATTTTCATAGTGGAACCATACATAATAATTTAAAAAGAAAGGCATCTATGATGGATTCACAAGATACACAAGTTGAATTGATCCAATCTAGTATAAACAATGTCGTTGAAGCAATTAGAGAGGGTAATGCCATTGTTGAAAAATGGGTTGAAGTTCTTCACAAATCACGACCACGTATTTATTCAGAGGATGAAGTTTATGCAGAGCTAATTGAAATTGGTGTGCCTGATACTATAATACTAGATGTCTTCTTATTTTTTATCAATGGTGCACAAAAAATGCGAGCTTTTTTTGCAATACCAAGAGAGAAACGTTATGAATTGTTAGTGAAGTGGATGTATCCATCTAGTGAGCATTGAACTCACTTGAATGGAACTTTAACTCTAAACAACAATATGCCTTTTGGAAAGTACAATATAAATTATCTAACTATGGTGAAAGAGAACAAGCCACTGGCCAACATATGTGATAATATGCTTCAGAGAAAAATATGATTTATTTTTGGAATATTTTGACCTTTTAGAGGCTAATTTAGCTTGCACAACATTTTGGCTTTGTAATTTTTTTTTTATCATATATGTAAAACTCTTGAATATGAGCTACAATGTTTCCACTTGTGAAATGGGTCTTGACATTATTTATTTTATTATTATTAATTAAATATTATGTTAATGTATGTTTGATTATTTTTGCATTTGATTATATATGGACAAACATTTCTTACCAAATGATTACAATTTATGTGACGTCCCGTGTTTTGAACACGCGTTAGTAGCCGGTTTGAGCCAATGAAGAATTATGCGGAATATTATTTTGATAAATGATATTATATGAAATTATTTTATTTCGTGAATTTTTATAGCCGTTGTGATTATCTGGTAAAGGGTCTAGGCTTATGCAAATAAAGATTGATTTCTATTCTTTTATTGATAATAAAATGAGATTACAAAGAATTTGGGTTTTAATTAGGGCATAAAACCCCAAAAGACTCCCACTTGCACTAATTGAAACTAATGCCTTAATTCTACTAATCCCATTTCCTTGATATGCTTATCAAATGTAGCTTCTGGTAGTGTCTTTGTAAATGGATCCGCAAGATTGTCTTCAGTTGCAATCTTCATAACCTTCACATCTCCCCTGGCCACATATTCTCGAATAATGTGATATTTCCTTTATATATGCTTACTCCTCTTGTGACTTCGAGGTTCTTTTGAGTTGGCTATCGCTCCTGTATTGTCACAAAACAACACAAGCGGTTTATCCATTTTTGGAATAACACCAAGATTCGAATAGAACTTCTTTAGCTAGACTATTTCCTTAGCTCCTTCTGACGCGGCTATGTACTCAGCCTCCATGGTGGAATATGAGATTGCAGACTGCTTTACGCTTCTCCAAATCACAGCTCCACCCCCAAGAGTAAACACCGTTCCAGAAGTAGACTTTCTGTCATCGACATCAGTCTGAAAATCTGAATCGGTGTAGCCTACAGGGTTCAGAACACCGCCCTTGTAGACTAACATATAATCCCTAGTCCGTCTCAAATACTTCAGGATATGCTTAACTTCTATCCAATGTTCCGGTCTTGGGTTTGACTGATACCTGCTCACTACTCCCACTGCATAGCAGATATCTGGTCTAGTACACAACATGGCATACATTAGACTTCCAACTGCAGATGCGTAAGGAACTTTTCTCATTGCATCTTCCTCTTCAGGAGTTTGGGGAGACTGCTTCTTTGAAAGATGAATTCCATGGCGGGACGGTAGATGCTCTTTCTTGGAATTTGTCATTGAGAAACGTTCAAGCACTTTATTAATGTAAGCTGCTTGAGATAGAGCTAAAAGTTTATTCTTTCTATCCCTGATGATCTGGATACCTAGAACATAACTTGCTTCACCCAAATCCTTCATCTGGAATTAAGTGCTCAGCCAATTCTTCACATTTGATAATTTCTTTACATTGTTTCCAATGAGTAAGATATCATCTACATAAAGAACCATGAATACCACTATTTGATTTGCCTTCAGTTGGTAAACACAAGGCTCATCAATATTTTGTTCAAAGCCATAGGTTTTGATTATTTCATCAAACCTAAGATTCCAGGAACGAGAAGCTTGCTTAAGTCCATAGATGGACCTATTTAACTTACAAACTTTTCCTTCTTGTCCAAATACTTTAAATCCTTCTGGCTGATCTATATAAATGACTTCGTCAAGCTTTCCATTAAGAAAAGCTGTCTTGACGTCCATTTGCTAGATCTCATAGTCGAGAGCAACTGCTATGGATAGGAGGATGCGAATGGATTTAAGCATGGCTACCGGACTAAAAGTTTCCTCATAGTCCACGCCTTCTCTTTGGGTATAACCCTTTGCCACTAATCGAGCTTTATAAGTCTCGATATTTCCATCAACACCTCGTTTCTTCTTGTAGATCCACTTGCATCCTATGGCCCTAAAGTCACTAGGTGCTTCCACAAGATCCCAGGCAGAATTTGAGTACATAGACTCCATTTCCTGTTTCATGGCTTCGAGCCATAGAACTTTTTCAGGGCGAGCCATTGCTTGTTTGAAAGAAAACAGATCATAATCACTAGTGTCACCAACAACCATATTGGTTTCACCATCCAAACCATAGGGAACTGGGTTCCTAGAAACCCTCCCACTACGACGAGGCTCCGTGATTGTTTGCTCAGGAACAGTGGTACTTTCTTCATTTAAATCAACTTACGTCGATTGTACATGAAGAGTGGGAATTTCATCATCGACTTGCGTTGATGACGATGGAACATTGGTTGGAGTCAATTCTTTGACCATCTCCTCTAAAACTACTTTGCTGCGAGGTTTAAAGTTTTGGACATAGTCATTTTCTAGAAAAGTAGCATTTGTAGAAGTAAACACTTTATTTTCTGAATGACTATAGAAAAGTCCACCCCGAGTACCTTTAGGATAGCCAAAAAACATGCAAACTTTAGTTCACGGTTCTAGCTTTCCCTCCTTTTTCCCCAGGACGTGAGCGGGACACCCCCAGATTCTATAATGGCGTAAACTAGGTTCATGACCATTCCAGCGTTCTAAAGGTGTTTTGGGGATTTATTTTGACGGCACGACATTGAGAATGTCATTCGCGGTTTCAATTGCATGTCCCCGAACAAAGTTGGTAGAGTTGAGTAACTAAGCATGCATCTAACCATTTCCAATAAAGTTCTGTTCCGGCGTTCCGCTACACCATTTTGTTGCGGAGTACCTGGGGTAGTAAGTTGTGATAAAATCCCAAGTTCAGTTAAATGATCTTGGAACTGCATATCCAAATATTCTCCACCCCTATCAGATCACAAGATCTTTAACGTTTTACCTAATTGGTTCTGAGCCATTGCTAGGAATTCCTGAAACTTTGAAAATGTTTCTAATTTCCTATGCATTAGGTAAAGACATGAGTATCTAGAGTAATCGTCAATGAAAGTGACGAAATACTCAAAAGCACCCGTGGCTTGTACATTCAAAGGTCCACAAACATCTGAATGCACAAGACCAAGTGGTTCTTTGGCCCTATCACCCTTTGCAGAGAATGGACGCTTGGTCAGTTTGCCTTCTAGACAGGTAATTCACCTAAGGTGAGTTCCCTCAAAGGTCCGTCCTTTGTAAGTCTTTGAATCCTATCATAGCCAATGTGACCTAGTCTCAAGTGCCATAAATACGTCATATTATTGTTATCGGTCTTTTGACGTTTATTGGTCCTAGGTTTAGCTACTTTGATTAAATCATTGTTAAGAGCGAGGGGTTCATTAGGTCGCAGAATATATAGCTCGTTTTCCAAACATGCAATACACAATTGTGATCCATTAAAAGAAATAGATATATTAAAACTTGTGAAAGTCATAACAAATCGTTCTAATTGCAACATGGAAACTGGAATTAAATTTCTACTAAAATCTGGAATAAAAAATACATCTTTTAAAATTAAGTATTTATTTCTGAACTTCAGACGAGCTATTCCTCTAGCTTGGACCTTAACGAACACTCCGTTCCCAACTCTAAGCTTTAAGCCGCCTTCGTTCACTTCCTCCCACGATTCAAGAAGCTGTAAAGAGTTACAAACATGGTTGGTAGATCCAGAATCAATAATCCAAACGGATTTATCATTCGCTAAAACACATGTTTCCAAGATAAATGAACTATAATCGTTACCTTTGTTTTTAGCTGCTAGAAACTTGGGGCAATCTCGTTTCCAATGCCCCTTCTCTTTCCAATGAAAACATTTATCTTTACCTTTCTTGTTTTTCATGTTCTTCCCCTTAGGCGTCTGTGCACGTGGTTGTGCACTCGTCTTTGCAGCCTTTGCAGGCTTGGGGTTGTTGATTTGTCCACCTTTCCTCTTGTTTCTATTTTCGAAGACAAAGCTGGATGAGCTTCAACCTTAGCTAGATCAGCAGCAACATCAGTAGTCTTATGTTCTCCTCCTTTACTAGGTCCACCCATGACAGGTTCAATAATCTGAAGCTCGTTCATGAGCTGCGTTAGACTATAGTTGAGTTGAGCACGAACGTGCAGACACGGTGCCATCCGAGAATTTACGGTGCCATCACGAACATGCAGAGATGGTGATATCCAAGCATTTACGGTACCATCACGAGCATTGACGGTGCCATCACTAACGTGCGGACACGGTGCTCGTTCTGGGGATTCCTCAATCATGACGTATTCAGAGTTGTCACCAATCAACTCTATGTTGATATTATGATTCCAATTAAGGAAGTTTTCTGCAGTGAGTTTCTCCATCGAAAGTTGAGAAAGGATGGGAGTAGACACAGACACTACTTAACTTAAAACTACAAATTATCAATAAAATAGAAATTAATCACATTTGCCCAATAAAACTTCTATTCACACAAATTTCAAGAAATAGCACAACATATACCAAAAATATGTATGATATGAGAAAAAAATACCAAAAACAATCATATCTCTATTTCTTTAGGTTTTTAACTAATCTATGATATTCTTGTCCCGGTTGGTGAGAGTAAAAAATACCACTAGTTAAATAGAGTTGTAAACTCATTTAATAATGGACATTGTTATTAACAACCTACTATTCGATCAAAATAAGAAAACAAAATCTCTTATTTTATGAGCTAGACCCACGGTTTCAATAATCATAGATTTAGTCTTAGTAGTCACCGTAGGGGTAAGTCTAGTAGAATTTGACCTATAATTATCTATCTTTCGAAATCTAACCTTGTCAAAATAACTAATGAACACCTTCCGTAGGGGGACGAATCAAAGCGCCTCGAGGCCCCATTAAGCTATTGACTATGTTAAACCAACGGTGGAGATCGAATAAAATTCTTAAAATAAGCTCATTATAAAATTAAAATTAGTATTTTTATTATTTATTTTTAGAAAATTAATGACTATGGTTTTCCAAAAAAAATTAAACAGATTAAAATTTTTAAAACCAAAGTCCTATAATTTCTTATTAATTCTAAAGTGTCACATTGAAACAAATTCAATTAATTTAGAATTAATTTGTTGCTAATCAATATTTAGGTTCAACTAATATAATAAACCTATACAATTAAGTCCAACTCAGGTAAATGGGCCTTAACAATTGGGCTTGTATAGTGGAGGGTTGGGTCCAGTATGTCGTTCCCACTACAAAGGCCCCCATCTTCCATACAAGGCCCAAAAGACAGGAATTTAAATCTTCGTTTTATTAATTGATTAGGCCCATTATAGTCATGCAAAGCAAATGGGCATTCACAAGTGGAATCACCCACAAGAGAGGAATTTCAACTTTACATTTTCTAATGGGCCCAAATAAAACCTATCATTTTATGAATATTTTATTTGGCAAAATAGCATATATCTAACAAACATATGGACCACTATATGCATCTAAGCCCAATTGCAAAAATACCACATATAGTGCAAACAGACATGTTATAATTGGATGGGCCTAATCATGTTACTATATGAGCAATTCTATGAATTTATGCAAAAATACCACAATTTATTTTATTTGCAAAAATACCATAATTAATTATCTAGAATTTATCAAAAAAAAAAAAAATTCAAATTAATTAAATTTTTACAAAAAAAATAAGTCAATTTAAATGAAATTTATCAACAATTAACAATAGTTATTTTAAATTTCATTTATCAACAATCAACTTGGTTTTAGGTTAATTTGATAAAAAAAAAAAAATTAATTTAATTTAAATAGGATTTATCAACAATTAACCAAAGTTAATTTAAATCTCATTTATTAAAAAAAATATTTTATTAATTGGCTGAAAAAATGATAATTTTCAAAATTTAACCAATTTTAAAATTTAAAATCAATATCTAAACTATTTTCCAAAAATATCTTGTGTTGTTACAACTATTATCTAATATTTTAACCATTTAAAAATAATAAAATACAAATAGTTATAACAACCCTAAAATATCACAAATAGTTAAACAAATTCAAATATCCATAAAAATATCTAACTAACAATGTTCAAATTTCAAATAATTTAAATATTAAAAAAACTATAGAATAAAAAGATATTTATATTTTCAAATAAAGATTTAATAAAAATATCAAGAATTTAAATTAAAATATCTTAAATATCTAATATCATAATTCTAATATTTTAATATATTAAAAGATTTAAAATTAAGTTGTTAGTTTATTTTTAAATTTGAATTTGAATATTTATAGAAAATATATAATTATTTAAATCTCAACTAACAAAATATCTTATTTAAAAAAAAAATTTAAATGATAAAACAAAAAAGATATTTTTTTTAGTTTTGATTATAAATAATTTATTTCCACAAATAAATTTTTTCTTTTAATTTTAAAAAAAAAACTGGATGAACAGTACCCGAAATGGGTACTGTTCACCCTTGGCTGGGCTGGTGGTGGCGCGCGCGGGGGCTGGGGTGCGCGTGCGCGCATGGGAGCCAGTGCAAATTTTTTTCAAATTTTTTTTTTTCAAAATTTTTCAAAACAAAACCATTTTCTAATTAATTTTTAACATGTTTTACACAAAATAAAGCATATATAAAAATTAATAGCATAGAAAACACAATAAAATAACCTAAAAATTGCTAAAATTTACATAAAATCAATATGTTCATAAAAACATGAAAAAACCATCCAATTATTCAAACATATCAAATAATCCAATTTTAAACATGTTCATGCATGAAAATAAAGATTACCAAAGGCTCTGAGGCCAGTTGATGGAAAAAACTTATACAGGACCTTTATTTATTTTCATGTATATCTAATATTAAAAAAATTAATACGAGATAGCCTAAAACATGTTTCTAAAATTGAATTCAAAGAGAAACAAAGAATAGAATACTTACAGTATACACATCGGAATTAAAGAGTCATTCCTTCAGTTTCTCTAACTCTTGTATCTTCTCTGTCGCAGAGTATTATCAAGAAACTGAACCGATCTTCTATTTTCTTCACAATCTTCCAATGTATCCTTAGAACCACCTAGACTAGTGTGGGCAATTATCAACACATGAGATAGATATAGAGAGAAGAAGAGAAAATAACAAAGAGGCTTCGAAAAGGACTTGTGTTTAGAGAGAATCTAAAACTATCAGAAAATCTGACTCGTGACTTATCAAACTTATGTTTTGGCTTCTCTCTAAGCACTCCTTTTATAGAATCAATTATGCCATTTATTTTAATTAAAAAATAAATAAAATAATAGCCATTTTGAAGCCCTAGGTCGAAATTATCATGGGCTATAGGCCCGTGAAATTTCCCATTTAATTATAAGCCCATTGGACTTAAAATCAAGCCTGTATTATTTTTTATTGATTTAATTAATTAAATAATTATTTAAATCTTTTATCAAATTAATTATTTATAATTTGAACCTTGATTTAAACTTATTTATTAATTTAGATACCAATTTATCTTAATTAATAAATCTGTCATAA
This sequence comes from Humulus lupulus, assembly GCF_963169125.1. Lineage (NCBI taxonomy): Eukaryota > Viridiplantae > Streptophyta > Magnoliopsida > Rosales > Cannabaceae > Humulus > Humulus lupulus. The sequence continues at coordinate 26,764,368 of NC_084802.1, read as the reverse complement.
TTTCTCTTTTCTTCTCAAAATTACACAACTCTGTGAAACTATCCAAAATTGACCTGGTCAACTTTGATAATTCTAATTGATGATTAAATCAATTAATTGACACTATCTAGATGATTTTATCCAAGGTACAATGGGGATCATGGGCCTATGAAATCAAGCTCCAATAAGTTATCATAAATCTAACAAATAAATTTACTAACTTATTAATTCCTCGTGACTCCACTATAGACTTGGAATTGCACTCTTGAATTCATAGAACGCTCTATAACAAATATAGATATACTATTAATTATCCATTGTTACAACCATAATTGTCACTCAATCCTCTATAGACGGTCTACAATGAGATAGGACTAAAATACTATTTTATCCCTCATTGTATTTTATCCTTAAAACACTTAGTTCCTTGTAAATGGTATTTTAGTAAACTAATTCAATTACTAAAATGAGATCTCTATCATTTAACACCTTGAACCAAACTAAAAGGAAACCATCGTTTCACTTCTTAATCAGAAGCTATAGATGTTCATATCTATGATTAACACTCCCGCTCAATTATACTACCGAATTCCCAAGATGTAAGTATGGGCTAGTCCGTAGGGTAAGCTGGTAACGAACAAGTCAAAGAACTAAAATAATACAATCAGTTAGAATACTAACCACTCAGAATTGAGATTGAATTGACCTATGGTCAACTATATGATATGACTAGAATAGATAGTAACGGTATGTTTACTTATCTTATCAACTGTCAATATCGGTCCAGTCCGATGTAACAAATACATCCGATCTTATCTACTTTACTAATGTTCTGGAAAGAACATAACACTATAATGTGTAAGTATATCATATCGTAGATTGGCAAGTTAGTGTAAATCATGGGCACTGACTAATCTTAGGACTAACTTATTTTGAACATATAATCATATTTATATTCCACTGTGATTACGTCACTATAAATAAGATTAACTATATGCTCGGTGTAATGACCCGAATTCTCCGATGTTTTTAACGGCGTGAACAGTAGGCCAGGAGGGCCGTACTTGCTTAATTATGTTATTAATTGATTAAATGCATGTATATGTTGATTATATTATGATTGATGTGAAATGCATGCATATGTGTCCATATTTCTTTATACAGGGGTGTGATGGTAATTTGACCCGTTGAGGGTAAATTGATTATTTGTTCACATGTTGGTGATATAATTTGAGACCACATTATGATGTGGGTTTGTTCGAGCCATTTTGCATGAGGCGATCAAGGAATGTTAAATATCGGTTTGGTCATAACGGGCTTAAGCTCGGGGTGAGTCTCGGGGTGCTTTTAATGATTAGAGTGTTACCGGGTATTAAAGGGTAACGGGAGGTGAAATATTGGTGTTTGAGAATATTGAGATTAGCGGGAATTGGGAAGCGTTAACTATCATTAACGGTGTAGGTGGAAAATGTCAAAATTACCCTTGGGTGGTTTTAGAAGCTTTATTATGCTTAGGGGTATAATGGTCTTTTGGTATATGGATATATATGATGTATGGAAGGCTGTAAAACAGAACCCAAAACAGAGTTTGCTTCATCCTTCCCGTACCTTCCCTTCTCTTCATTTTCTTTGCTTCTCCTTTGGAGATTTTGAGCTCAAGGTGTGGAACTAAGCTAGGAGATCAAGGGGCTTAAGCTATAGACTTGGTTCAGCCATTGGAGAGGGTTCTATTCCAGGTTTGAGGTGAGTTTTATCCATTGTTTTACTGGTTTTGCTCTGTTTTCGTTCATGGATTTCAGCTCTTAATTTAGGTGTGGAAAGTTGGAATTAAGGGGAGTTCTTGGGATGTTTTACTTGGGTTATGATGAGGGATAGCTATGGGTGATGTTTGGTGGTTAGATGGGTGTTTGAAAGAGGTTTGGGTGGTGTTTAAAATGGGTTTTAAGGGTTGGTTCTAAGAGAAATCGTAGAGGAAGAAAAACGGGGTTTTTGGCTGAACTGGGTGTTGCGCCGCGGCATGGCAGGGGTGAGCCGCGGCCCTTGGTGGCTGCTGGGTTTAGGCGCCTCTGTCTGAGGGGCGGGCCGCGGCATGGACAAGGAGGGCCGCGGCCCTTAAGGCATTTTTGGGCAAAGTGAGCTTTTAAGCATGGGGATTCAAGTCTAAGGCCTCGGGATTGAACCTACTACCCGGTTGAGTAGTGTTTGAGGTCCCGGAGGTTAGGTTTTGGTTTGGGAACCTTTTATTATTCATTTTATTGATGGAATCCCATAATTTGGTTATGACCAGGTAATCGCTAAAGGACCAAAAAGGTCGATCGTTCTCAGGGTCACTCTTTTATTTATTCTTGCTCGAACCGGAGGTAAGAAAATTGCACCCAAAGTGTGACATGCATGGATATTTGTGAGGCATGTTGATTGTATAAATATGGACATGGATTGAATACAGAATCGACAAAAGTGTTAGTATCAGCTATGAGACTGTGACTTATTTGTCAGGCTCGGCAGTGTTACTGGACACAGGTCAGGAAGCGCTGACTTACTTGTCAGAACGGCCTTAGCGTGAATCACGCAAGCCAACAGAGATTAGATCTAATCGACCATTAGCATTGAATGACTCAAGGAGCATTAATGCCTGACCGACCCTGAGGGTCGATGAACAAACAGAGCCTGGAGGCTAGTGGCTTACCTATCAGCCACTCTCCCGCTACAAAACAGAGCTTGAAGGCTAGTGACTTATCCATCAGCCACTCTCCTGCTAGAATAGAGAGCTTGGAGGCTAGTGGCTTACTTAACAGCCACTCTCCCGCTAAAATCATGTGATGTTCATTTTCTTGTTGAAAGCTTTATGTTTAGTATGATTAAAATGATAATCATTTGATAATGTCATTGAAAAGTGTTATGTTTTCTTGCTGGGCCTTGGCTCATGGGTGCTATGTGGTGCAGGTAAAGGGAAAGAAAAGCTCACCTAGCCTTGAGTGGAGAGCAGATGTGGTGGTGTGACATATGCGGCCGCTTGACCGCCACGGTCATGGTGTTCTCAGAGGAACTAGGGGGTTTGCCCTATTTTTGCCGCTTAGGTCGGCGGGATTGTAAATTTAAAACTATAATGACCATTTTGAACTGAGAACCACTTGTAAATGTTTTGTTTAGCTCTGCAGAGCAGTTTGTAATAAAATCTCCATTTCCTTTTTATTGGTTTGTACCTTAACCTGTTAATCACACTTAGAGCATGTTTTTGACCAAAGGACTCAGGCAATGAGTCAAATTTCCGGTCCACCGTTCACCGTAACTATTCTGGGGTAGCCAAGGCGTTACACTCGGGATTTAATAGAAGTTTATATTAAACAAATAATCATGAAAATAAAACATGTGAGCAAAGTGATTGACCAAGTCAAAAAATGATTTCTATTCTTTTATTGATAATAAAACGAGATTACAAAGAATTTGAGTTTTAATTAGGGCATAAAACCCCAACAGTTATGATATGTATGAAAATTGGTTGTTGGGTGCTACCAAAGTGCTTGATTTTCTGTTATGGTTATTACTTGTGAAATTGTATGATAGGGTTGGAACATATCCAATACCCTAGTAAATGGTAGCTATATCTACCTTAGGTCGACCCATTACTGGGTTTTAGTATAATTGTGTGTAAGGCTATTCTTACTAAGCGTTGTCGCTTACCTAGTTGTTCATGTTGTAGGTAAGTGCAAAGGCAAAGTGGATCAGTGAACGTTAAAGTCTGCTTGCAGATATGTACATGTGGCCTTACCTGGGGAGGTTTTTGATGGATCACCATTTTAAAAAGAAAAAGCTGTAAGTTTGTTATTTCTTTTGGGATAATTGTTTTGTTACAACTCTGTGGAAGAGTAGTTGTATTTCTGTTTGCTAAACTAAAAGTGTGGGCACAAGATCTTTTTAATTTTTTTTTTATATGGATTTTCGGTACAATGAGTTAAAAGTAAAAAAATTTAAATTTCTGCATAATTTTGGTCTTGTATTCGTTGGGTCGTTACAATTTATCTTTAAATTTGGCAAAATTATTAAATTAAGTGCATAGTTTTTTGTATCTCGTTGAGTATATAATTTAGCCAAATTATCAATACTTTGTTTGTTTTAGATATATACTTGTCATAATGATTTTTTATAAAAAAAAAAATATTATGTTCAAAGCATCATCAATAGATCATATCATAATTTGCTCTAAACAATAGTATGGGTAATATAGTAAATGTGCTAATATATTTTCATCATCTCCTTCCTTTTTCTTTCTTCTACCAAACAATGGAGAGGGAATACTCTTTTCTTTCCTTCTAATTTACCAAACAACTTCTAAGTATAAACCAAATCCATCCATTCCATTCACTTTTTCACACAATATATACAATCCATCCTTATCTCTTTCCATCCTTACCAAACAAAGCATGATGTACATCGAAAATCTAACTAAACTTTTAAAATAATTGTTAAATTTTAAAAGCTCAAAAATATTTTTTTTAATGCTTCGCCAACCAAATACTTATCAAATTAATAAAACTTTCAGCAATGTTAAATAAAAACATCTTTGGCCGGCCATCATTTTTTGAAAGGTGATCAGGAAAATGATGCAAATATATATATATATTAATATTTATAACAGTGATGACAACACTTTAACTTTGTATGTGATGAAAAATATAATATATCTATTACTACTTATTAATAATTAATCGAACACCACTGCATTATTGTATCTTGACTTGTAGGGATCATTGATGTCATTGAGCAATTAATGTAATTGACTGTATGTTGGAACATGCTATTAAAATTGAGTCTTGTTTGAGACTTTTCGTAAAGCATTTGATCGTTTTTTTGCTTTGCTTTTTCACAAAGAAGAAATTTCCACCAAATTTAATTAAGTATCATTTCTTTCCAAAAAAAAAAAAGAAAAAAAAAACAATGAATGAAAAAGAAAGGAATGAAAAATCAAACTTCGGAATAACAATTGTGTGGATTGAAGACATTTTTCAATTGAGTAATGATTAGACACATAGAAATTGCACACATTATTTACACACAATGATGTGTAATTAATCTCAACCATACAATTAAAAATGATACCATTAAGGTGTTCCCGCTATAAGTTAGTTAGACAAATTAACGAATTAATAAACCCAGCAATTTCTTACCCGTATCTGCACGACTTACACTCCAAACTGCGTGACTTACGATCATAAAAGATAGATTGCTAGATTAATTAACTTGAAGGTTAATCTAAAATCTTATAACAGTAGTTGCCTTCAGATATGATCCATATTGCATACTATCTCTACTTCATAAATCTCTAAATGAAGGATTTATAAGAACATTTTTGATAATAAACACTCTGATATTTTATTATTTCGTAATTCTCTGCCTTACACAAAGAGAGATGATGACCTTATATAGCCATGTACTCAAGCATACAAACTTAACCAAACTTAACCCACCCTAGTCAAAACCAACCATAGTTGGGATAGGATAAGGGATAAGATTCCCCTAGACAAGATAAATGATAAGATTTCCCGACAAAAGCATAAAGGCTAAACAACAAAAGCATAAAGTAAAGCATAAAGATAAGGGATAAGATTCCCTGACCAAAGGCTAAAATACACAATATTTATTTAAAGATTGTTTCATGGCTGGCCCCATAGTCAGAGTTATATGTTGGGTCTTCATGAAGTGGGTCCCATCCTGTCGAAACTTCTTCATATTGATCACTACCAGCTGGAGGGCAGGCGTCGTAGTTTGTATACCCCATGTTCTATTATTTTCCTGTGTACTGGAAGAGATAAGGATCTTGCATATCTGCAGTGTCAGCATATGAGTCTTGAGAATCTTCAAAGTAATTACTTTTTTGCAAAATTACCCCTTCAGTGTCAGTCATTTTGTATAGTGACAGATATTTTTGCTCTAAAGTTTCTTCGAGTTTGGCAGCCTAATTTGTTTCATCTTTTGAAATATGGAAGATTTCAAGGGCCCTCGTTATTTTGCAAGTATAGTCAGAAGGGAACATCTCCCAAGGGGCATCTTCTTCTGGCTTGGGCCATAATTCAGGATGTATAGTCTGATTTTTCTCAAACAAACTTTTTTGGATGTCCGTGTATTCTTGGCCCCCAAGACCACATAGTGGCTCTTCTTTTGACCCGTAGACTTTGAATGCCGGATTGATAAACTATATTCTGTTATGCATCTAGTTTGGCATTAAGACTAAGAAAGAGAACAGTATAACAGTTCATTAAGCTGGCAACATTTAGGCCTGGTGGGTAGATAAAAGTGGGCATGTTATTTTGGACCCTTTTCCACTCAGTCGATAAGACCTTTTTCCATTTTTCCAATGGAGCGAACTAGGACAAGATGTCCATTTGGACTTGGTAAGCTGGTTTGAACCTTTCTTGGTCCATGAATGATTTTATGGATGTGTACAAGGCCATAGTGTGTACCTCGATAGCTATGGTAAAAACACTGGCCAAATACCAGAAAAAGTGAGCTACTAGTTTTGGTGTCAAGATAGCATCTCGAAGAGGTAGGATTTGGGCAAATGAATACTTTGGATGGATTCCAAAGTCATTTTTTTTTATAAAAGGTTCAAGTTGGAGATCATAAAATTGTAGAGTCCCAGAATGTTTACTTAGCTAGCTAGATAGTTAGTAGTAGTTATAGTATGTTTATTACTGTGGATTTTGGTTCAAGTCGGGACTTAGTTGAACACTCGTAGCAACACTTATAGATTTTATAAGTTTAACCTATAGTTTAAGCATATTAATTATAACATAAGGTTTGATTAATATAGCTGATTATAAAAATGTCATTTATTATACTATAAGGTTTAGATAGAATTAATAAGATCATGGCACTTGTCGTGTGCATGTTTATTTAAGGATTTAATTATAGAAAGTTCAAGAAAGCTCTAGAATATTCCAAGACCATTAGGA